>NW_027094106.1:2600614-3255366 GCF_029207755.1 Chamaea fasciata | reverse complement strand
TGGGCAATTGCCATCGCTGCAACTGCAGAGCCATTGTCTCGTGACTGTCACTTACAGGAACTGATGGGATCTGAATACTGCCAGCATCCATCCTCTCATTGCAGGGCAGCACCACAGCGCCAGGTGAGGTGCCATCCAGCCCAAAAGGGAGGATGCTGTGACAGGGCAGCATGAAGCATCCATATTTCCATTAACCCCGACCCAAAGCCATGTTTAGGAGCACAACACTGAGGCATCCAGAATTCTTGGTCTCTCTTCTACAGACAGTGTGTAAAAGCCCCAAATTTGGGGTGCAAGACACCTGCCAGATAGCCCTCAGTCTACAAACCCCCCTGCCCCAGTGCAAGAACTAGTCAAGTACTGACAACCAAACTCTTCTCAGATGGGAACACATCAAAAGTTTATTTCTAATAATATGTAATTGTTACAGTGCATACCTGTCATTCCTATAAAGGCAATAAAAGCAAACCCATATGATCTGGAATCTCCTCATGCAGAGGAAACAGGATCTGTGATGTGGCGCTCAGCCCAGCCATCCCAAGAGCAAAACCAAGAGAATCACCTTAGGATTTACCAGTGTTGGAGTCTGAACCCCACGTCCCCACAAACCTAACAATGTGAATCTGCTTTGGAGCAGATACATTAAAATCTACCCCATGAAAAAAGAAATTAACAGCAGCTTTGGCCAGATACAAGTCCAAGTGCCTCTGTACACCCATATCTGTGTTGGAGGTTTGTGCACGAAGAGGACGGGACTACTGCTAGATGTTCCTCAAGCTTTTATTGCAGCATGAGTCTCAAAACAGTGTTTTACACAACTGAAAGATGGTAACAGCTCACATCTGCCAGCAGCAGCCAAAGATTTCTTTGTTACAGGGCATTTAAAAAGCTTTCCAGCCAATAACATATTGCTAAAGCTTACAGACAATTGTTCTAGCCAATCACTGAAAGCACACGGACACCTGCTTCAAACAATGCTTGCTTGTATGCTATTAACAGTAAACAATATTCCGTTATTAAGCTTAAAACTTTCTACTGTCTTGCTAAGCATGTTTTTCTGCAGTCTTAAAACCTATCCTAGGCAAACCTAAGACTCAGACTATTGTTTCATGTCCTTGCTTGCTGTGCTCTTGTAACTTTTCCTACTTTCAAGCTTTGCAGTTGCAGCTAATGCTAAATTCTTCCGTTCTTTCTGTTTCTGGGGCCTGCTTTCACAGCTTTCTGAAAGCCTCCTTACCTTTAATATTTCCCACACATATCCATAAAAGAAGTTCACACCCTGACATCCCTCACAGGGAATCCAGTGCTTCATGGATACTCACGGAACTTGAGCTGGGATTCTCTTCACGATCACTGAGACGTTCCTTGGGATCTGTGCATCATCAGAGTATTCTGAGAACAACACAAAGGCCGAAAAAGTACAGGTCAGTTGGGAAGAACGGATGTGGACATGGAATTACATGGCACATCATAGAATCCCTTTAGAGCTGTAAAAGCCAGTTTTAGATGCACCGCTGTGCTTTCTCACCCTGGCTTTTGTCCCCAGGGCAGAGCATGGCTCCCACGGCCTGTGGCACTGCATGGCTGCCCCTGGTGGCCCTGGGCCCAGGCCTGAGCCCCACTCACCTTCGTTGGTCTCAGCATTGAGGATCTGCAGGTCACAGTTGGTCACTTTCAGCCTCTCTCGGGCCATGATCTGGCGCTTGAGGTCACCCAGGGAGATGCTGTGGCCGTGAAATGTGACCACGTCGTAGCTCAGCTTGGAGGAGAACTTGTAGTGGACAGCCGACATGGCCCCGCAGTCACAGCTCAGCCTCTGCTCCCTGGGCACACACTGGCTGCCGGGCCTGACCTGGCTGGGGATACTGGGGCAGCTCTGCCTCAGGGTGCTGCCCAAGAGGATCCAGGACAAACCTGCTCTGGCTGCCACAGCTGTGTGCTGACAGAGCACCGAGTGCTGGGCACCCACCCATTGCATTGTGACCTCATGGGGTGCTGCCCTGCAGCCATGGGAACCCCTGGAGCTCTTCCCCAAAGGATTATCTAAAAATCCCACACCCACCTGCCAAGAGAGGCTGCACTGGGACTGTTTGATGGAGAAGGAGTTCAAACAGTGCTCCAGGCAAACACCTGGGAGACAGAGCCAACCGCAGCTCTGGAAGTCCAAAGCAGCTGTTTCTACCCCCTCTGTGACTAGGATGCCTGGTAGAGAGCATTCCCTCTGGTCCACATCACAAACCACTGGATTAAGACCAGTTCAGAGTCCCATTTGGGGGAGTTTGGTGTTTTCCTTTGAGATTTTTGTTGGCTTGGTTGGTTTTTTTCCCCTGCTAAGCAGACTAGCTCACTGTCTAAGAGTCAAAATATTACAGGGAAATAAACACACAAGAGAGTTCTGGAGTTTGCAATTTTTCCACAGTGTTGTGGGAGCATCTATTATAAAAGACAGGTCAAGAAATTCAGATCAAATAAAAGCATGCAAGTTTCAATTCTGAACTACAGGATTTTTGAAGGGAATTCTTCCTGTACGGAAGGTGCCTCTCTAGTAAGTACAGAAGGAGAGGACACTCCTCCCCCCTTTTTAGAATAGGTCCCAACCATCCGTTTTGCCTTCCCGGCATCATAAAAAAATACCATGACATCATTTTTTTTCTCTGATAGTTAAAATCTCAGTCTGGAGTACCGAGGGGCAGTACAGACCATGCTGCCTGCTCTGCCTCAGCAGTCAGGAGTGTGTTTCTGTCTGGAGGTTAACAGCCTCACTCATCCTTTGGGCTCTGGTGCCGGTGGCTCAGGGCCATCGACCAGGGCTGGTTTTCTATCTGTTGCCTTGCTCAGCAGTGCTGCTCTGCTGCATGCTGGGGCAGCTGGGAAGGGCAGAGGCTTGAAGAAATCCCTTCCCAAGACCAGCTGAAGCTCAGGAAGTTCTTTGCTGGCGGAGGTGTTGTGGCATCTACAGGACCTGTCAAGGTCTCAAATATTTCCTGCGTTCACCTTGGTTTCTGCTCTGCAGGGGAGAGTTGGCAAACATTAGGTTTGAAGAGCCTGGGCTGTTGGACCATCTTGTCATTTTTGCCACCGTGTGCTTTGTCAGACACCTGCACGGTGACCATGGCTGCTGGTGATGGGCCTCTATCTCAGTGCTCATTAACAGGAAAGGGATGAGAGTGAACATTTGCAAGCTGGATGGAAATGGCAATTTGCATTTATTAAATGTTTTGACACATGCCAAGTCAGCTCTTACAGCATCTTCTGCCTTCAGCGATGCTGGGGTTTCATACAAATCAGCCTCATGCTTGTTTTTCACCTGCAAACACTTTCACATGTTGCTTCCTGTGTTAGGAACTCTTGTCCCTGTAAATCCAACAGCTGCTTTCTGAGTCTTTTGCTTTGTAGCTAATGACAATATTTTGTAGTTTCTTTCTCTCCCTCTCTGTTTTGGAGATCTGAATGATCTAATACCTTGCATCACACCAGGTGTGTATTTCTCTACTCAGGAATACAATATAGAGGAGAGGCAGAAGCATGTCCTTAGGACACACATACAAACACTGTGTCCTGCACAGTCCCAGACACATTTGGCAGCTGTGCTGCTGCAGCCTTGGGCTGGCTCAGTTCTCCTTGCTCAAATGTGAGGCTTACACCTTCCTTGCTGGCCTCTGCCCACACCTTTCGCTGGTGTGAGCTCAGTGTGGCCTCCCACTTTATCTGGTTCCCTGGCAACCCAGGCACTCAGGTTCTGCCTCCGAACCCCGCCTTTGTCCAGGGAACTCAGGCACCTGTGTGCTAGGTTTGGGGTCATGGGGTGGTGGTTTGTGGCCGTGATGCTGATGTTAGCCCCCTGGCACCCTAGGAACCCTGGCTTTTGGCTGTGGGTTCTGATGTCCTGCCTCCCTGGTGTGCACCCCTGCCTGCTCTGCTTCGGGCCCCCCCTTCAGCGGGCACGGCTTTGCCGTGACATTACTGGGGTCTTTGTTGATAACCCCAAACATAAACAATGCCTTGAGGCCCTTGTTGAGGCTGCTAAGCCACTTGCCTCCATCACTGTAGGTATGTCATGAGTCCCTAGGGACACCAAACCCAACAGGGATCCTGCCCTCCTTTCCACCAGGGACATCCATCCCAAAGGGGATCCCCTCCCTGAACAGCACCCCAGAGCCCTCTGGGGCTTCCCATTTCAACCAAGGCCCTCACACTGACACTGAGCAGGATCCCAGGAAGTCGGGGACCCTAGGGACCCACCCCAGACAAGCGTCCTGGGGACTCACAGCCATGCCAAGGTCTTCTCAGTCCTGATTTGGCCCCAAGGACCTTTGGGAATCCCAAATCTGCCTGGAACCCTGAGAATCACCCAACCATGACCAAGGACACATTGGGGGGACCTTGGCCCTACCTAGGACCTTAGGAATCCTCAGGGACACCTGACCTTTCCCAGTATCCCTTAAATCTTGTTCAGGACTCCAGAAACCCCCAGAAACCCCCAGATCTTACTGGAACTTCCCATCCCTGAAACTCCAGCCCTAACCCCATACTGATTCCTGTGTCCCTGTACTGGTTCCAGGGTCAGGACAGCGTGAGGAACTTCGGGAAATCGTCATGGATGCTCTGTATTCTGTAGAGGAGAAAAGTGGAAAGAGTGAGCAGAGTGGGGGGCATGAGACACAGGACATGGGACATGAGACATGGGCCAAGGGTGGGGGGGTGGGATGTGGAGGCTTTGAAGGGGGATGGGGTGGAGGTGAAATATAGGATATATGAAGGTCTGGGAGCTGTAAAGGGATATTTGGGGAATCCTGAGGATATATGGGTTTCAACATATACAGCTTCTTGGGGAGTTTGAGGGGATGTTTGGGAATATATCTGACTTCAGGAGGGATATATGGAATCAAGGTTAGTTGTATAAGGGATCTGTGTGGTCTGGAAAAGGTTTATGGGGACCAGGGGCAGGGCACATTGTCTTACCTGGACATTTGGGACACACCAGAGTCACTGAAAGAGTCTCTGCAAGAAGCTGTCAACACAATCTGGGCAAAGCTGAGCCGGCTGGAGAAAGGTTTGGGGCCACCCTGGGAACCCCTGTCCTAGAGAAACTGCCAGGGACCCCATCTGGGCTGGACAAGGCCTGAGTCCTGACAGCTCATTACAAGGATGTGGGTCCCCAGTGATGCCCAGTCTAATGCTGCTTCCTCCCCACCAGCTCCAGCCTGCATCCCACCCTGTGGTGAGTGCCTGTCCCTCTGTCTTGCCCTCCCCCTGTCTCCTAGTACATGTCCCACTTCCCTGGGACCACCAAGTCTCTCTTTCCCAGGATTCCAGCCAGCTGCCCGTGTATTCCGGTGTGCTTCCTGCAGCTTTGGGGACTGTCAGTTTGGCCTGGACTGCCCAGGTACGGGGCCATGAGGGACTGTTGTGTTAAGGGTAAGGAAATCTTCCTCCACTTCCCCCCATTTTTGGGCTACTTTTTGTACTATTTTTTTATGTTTGGTGGCACCTGAGTGACTCCCAGTCACACATCTGGTGCTGATTGAGATCAAATGGTCTAACTTTGCTTTTAAAGGTCAGGGCTAGAAGAATGCGGAATGTGTGCTCAGCAAGGGTGGTCATACATTGGGGGCGGGTAGCTTATAGTGAGCAAAGTTGATCCAAAAGACAGGATTCCACCACAAAAATCTCTGGGGACTCCCCACGTTTCCCACCCATGGTGGCCCTCTGAGCGTTCCCGCCCAGGTGCACCCCTGCCCATCCCTGCAGCCAGCACAGGAGCACCATCCCCTCGGTCAGTGCACGTGCAGATGTGAGCTCATGAGCCTGTCCATGCTCCCAGTGCAGGACCTGTGGACCTACACGGATGAAACCATTGTGCTGCGCTGCAGCGTGCCTTTCCCTGTCCCCACCGGCGTGCCCGTCACCTGGATGTTTGTCCCAAATGTGAGTTGCACGTGGTCTTGCAAGGGTGTGGGTGGATGTTCTGAGGGGGGCTGCTGTAGTTTTGGTGGCTGCTGCCACAGCAGCTGTCTGTGCTAGAAACAGCAGCTGTGTGAGCATGCTCAGGATGCTTGCTCATGTGAAGGGTGCACAGGAGTAGCAGGCAGTTGTGTGCTCGCAGATCCATGTGCACGAGTGGAACCATAAAATCACAGGGTGGTTTGGGTTGGAAAAGGCCTTAAAGCTCATGTCATTCCAATCCCCTGGGAGGTGTGCAGGGACACCTTCCACTAGCCCAGGCTGCTCCAAGCCCCAACCAACCTGGTCTTGGACACTTCCATGGATGGGGCAGACACATCTTACCTGTGCAGCCTGTGCCAGGATGTCGTGGGGAGAGTGAAGCTTCAGACAAAGTTTGTTGAAGAAGCCTTGCTGCTGAGTCTGAGGGTCAGAAAGGATTTCTTTCTGTATTTAAACTCTTTCAGAGAGATGGGTTCAGATGAAGGTAAATCCTTTCTAAGACTCAGAATTTGGCAACAGCGTAAATCTTAGGAATTATTTTGGCCCACAAGTCCTAATGATGGCAAATCAGATATATTTATAAAAATAAATTATTTAATAAACAAATGAACAGGCAAAATAGATGAAATATTTTATTCAGAATTACTTACTACACAGTATAAAATTAAAGTAACTACTAGTAGATTACAGCATAATATAGAACACAGTGCACTATATCAAGGTATTTATATTAAAGCTAGCAAAATAAATATTATTGAATAGGAGCCAAATGTAACTTACCACCAAGATGACAATAATGCACACAGATTCCTTCACTCAACCCCTGGGGGATTAACTGGGGAATAGGTGTCCCTATTCATGGGAGAAACTCCACACATTTCCAGGAAAATGCATGGAAGCTTTCTACTTGCTGTCAGTCAGAAATCCAGCTGTCTTCCATGTCTCACTTTGACAGTGAGGTGTTTATTAGCACTCGGGAGATGCTGGACCGGTGCTAACCCAGTGGTGCAAAAACAACTCATTACAGGACAGATTGTCCTGTTTGAGTTAACAAACAACTGATGAGCTCTTGTGGGGGATGAGATGCTCTGCTCCACAGGCCCTCACCACACTCACAGGGAAGAAGCTGCTCCTGCGTGTGCAGGAAGTGACTTTTGTGTACACCCTGGCTGTGGGTTTTCATGCCTGTGGGAGGGGAGGTGTGTGCACCTGCACCAGCAAGGAGTACAAGAAGCAGGAGGGGGACATTTCAAGCATGTGCAGGACACAGGTGCCTTGGTATGCAAGTGCCCAGTGCCTGGTGCTCTGGTGTGATGTGTCCCCCCGTGCCCCAGCTGCGCACACAGGACATGAGCCTGTTCAAGGAGGTGAAGGGGGACCCAGAGAAGCCCTTCAGCCTGACCATCGAGGAACCTGCCCCAGGAACCGTCGCCTGTCGCGTGGGGGAACCTTCCAAGCCCATTATCCGCAAGTTCTTCTACCTCAACGGTGAGCCTGGGCACCTCAGTGCCCTGGGGGCAGGGAGCAGCAAACCCAAAAAAACCCTCCAAAAAAATCCTCCAAAAATCCCCCCCCCAAAAAAAATCCCTCAAAGAGCCCCCCAAAACCCCCCCAACCCCCCCAAAACCTAAAAAAAACCTCAAAAAACCCCCCCAAAATCCCCCCAAAATGCCCCAAAAACTTCAAAAAATCCCCCCAAAATCCCCAAAAAACCCCCAAAACCTCCCCAAGACCTAAAAAAAAAACCTTCAAAAAATCCCCCCCAAAATCCCCCAAACCCCCCAAAATCCCCCCAAAATGCCCCAAAAACTTCAAAAAATCCCCCCAAAATCCCCCAAAAAACCTCCCAAAACCTCCCCAAGACCTAAAAAAAACCTTAAAAAAATCCCCCCAAAAGCTTCAAAAAATCCCCCCCCAAAACCCCCAAAATTTTTAAAAATCCCCCCCAAAATCACCCCAAAACCTCAAAAAGTGGAGCAGAGCTGGGACACCTGGCTCCACAGGAAGGGCATGAGCAGGGTGCCAGGACACCTGGCTTCATGGTGGACAGGTGGGTTAGAGAATGTGTTCCCTGGGGCCTGACTCCTCTGGGAGTATGTGGGGTGGAGCAGGGACCCCCAGGTGCCTGAGTCTCTGGGGACAGCCAGGTCTGTGGCTGGAGCAAGAGCTGCAGGAGTAGCTGGTCCCTGGGTGCAGGGCCCTATTGAATCTCTCAGTACCTCTGAGGGTGTCCAGCACCTCACAGAAAATGGCTTAAATCAACAGCGAGATGGCATGGCCGAGTTTGTCTTGAAAAAGCAAAAATATTTTAATAAAGGAAGAAAATAATACAAAAAACAAAACAAAGCCAAGCACAGTGTAGGGACAGGTCCCACACATCTGATACAACACCTTGAGAATGCTCTGAGAAGCCTTGTCCTCTCCCTTAAGAATTGGATGATTTAGGTGGGTTTTCATGGCAAACAGCCCAATAGAGAATAGCTGCTTATCTGAGGAACAGGTAAAGACACCTATCAGTGTTTTTATCTTGGCACTGAGCTAATTACTGACAGGAGAGGAAAGAAACTTCTAGTGTCCTTCCCTTAAAAGGTTTTGGGGTGAGTCTTAAAACCTTCCCCTACATGGAAACAACTGCTTGGGTGTGGGGGTACATTCCTACAGGGCCCCATGACCTGAGGGTCTGGGTCCCCACAGTGTCAGAGGGAAGTGTGGAGGAAGAGAAAGGACTCCAGGCTGTGTTCGGCACTGTGCTGCACTGGGTGGATGACAAGACCCCCCTGCCCCACATTCCAGCCATGGGGCTGGCTCTGGCTGTCGGCTCCATGGTATTTGTCCTGCTGCTGGTGTGAGTACTCCTGACCTGCTCAACTGTACTCTAAAAACCCCCATGATTCTGGAGGTCCTCACAGACCGGCATGGGACTCCTTATCCCCTCTGGATTCTCAGTCCCTTGGGATTCCCTGCAAGTACAAGGGCGGCCTGGTATCCAAGGGTGGGCCAAAGACTGACAGGACTCCTGAATTCACAGGACCCTCCATATCTCCTGCCTCTGGCCTATTCCAGGATCTCCCCGTTGCACCCAGTAGCACTCCAGGCTGCCTTTACTTCGCCCAGATTCCCTAATTTTCCCTGAAACCCTGCAACTTTCCCCTGTTTTCCCTAGAACCCTCGCTGTCCCTTTGGGGGCACCAGTTACAGTCAGTTACCCCAGCTTCCCCCAGGACATCACAGCTTCACCCTTAGGCCCATCAGTTGCTCTGAGGACTCAGTTGCCCCCTGAGCCCTCCAAATGCCCCATTTGTGTCCCTGTCCTCCCCACATACACCCTAATGGGAATAGGGTGTCCTTCCTGCTCCCCATTCCTCCTTCTCTCTCCCAGGGCCATCTGGCAACGCCTCTGTGTCCGTCAGACACGCCACAAAGGTGGACAGGAGGCTACCCAAGAGCCTTCCAGATCCCTGGATTCAGTGTAGGGGACTTTAGCACATGGATCCACCCCAGAGGACCAAAATTTCTGCAGTTGCTTTTCTTGTGCTGGGCGTTTGAATGGGAATAGTCTTAAAACAGAAATAAAGAGTTCTGAAAACCTGGATTATGCTTGTGATAGAAATATTGGGTTCTTGGGCTTACAGACATTAAAACCAGGTACTGGGCAGCCTTTCCTTTCCCTGGGTGGACATTCCAGCTGCAGCTGGAGCTGCAGAGCTGTCAGTGATGGTGATGGTGCAGGGTGGGGGAGAAAAGTATTAACTTGACAGACTTGCTTTAGAGCTGCCTTAAGTTGGTCAAGAATCAATGGGACTGGTTGAGAAATACAAGGGATGTGTACCTTGGCTGCCCCTGACTCCAGCAAGGGCCAACAATGGAGCAGTGTCTGGAGCAAAGCTGGCCAAAAATTATGGTATCAAAGTGGGATCTCAGGGCAAAAAGAGGAGGGAAAAGTATCTCTGCTTGCCTGAGATCAGCAGATGGACAGTGTCTCTCCTTCTGCCCTGAAAGGATGCCTCTGGTTGAACTTCACACCTCCAACTGCATTGGAGCAGACCTGGGAATAGTTATGTATACTACAACTAGCTAATAGGTCCCTGCTACTGTCCCTTCTGTCATAATACATGTTAACACTGCATAGTTAGTGCATTTATCACCAACAGTCCTGAATCTGCTTTCCTGTTCCTTCCCTAAACCACACTATTTGTGAACCTGGACTGTGCAAGTTCTTGCTCAGCTGGGCCAGACCATGCTGGTAAATTACACTATGGGGAATCTGTGATCTCACAAGTTCCCATTGAACACAGCCAGATTTATCATGCCAGGTATTGTATCAGGTCTACTTTTGTGCACTGCCCGTCCATGCCATCTTTTCTAAGTGTCTTACAACCAAACTACCTTTGCGTGTTTCCAAATTCCCTCTGTTCCCTCTGAGTGCTTCTCTGGATCCCCTCTTACTCATTCTCTTCACTTCCAGTCACTCTCAGATGTGCTCCATTCCTATCCAGCTGATTTCATATCCTCTTCATTCCCCTTGTTGTGCTCTCCTAGAACTTCTCTGTTGTTCTCCTTGCACAAACAGATCATCACCATTTTTCTCCTTGTACACTCTTGTGCCTTCCATTTCCTTCTGTGTGCACCCAGATTTCATCTGTTCCCCTCCTCGGGTACTCAGATCTCCTTTGGTCCTTTCAGCATCTCTTTAGTGCTGACTTTTCTCCCCTGGGCAAGCTCACATCCCTCTTTTTCACAACAGGTGGCCTCAGATTCCCTCTGCTGACCTCCATCGATGCTCAGGTCCCACTGTCCCTTCTGTGGGTGCTCAGTTCCTATGGGTTCCACCATGATATCCCTCACCCCCCCCACCCCGTGCACACTCAAACCCCTGTTTTTCCTCCATGCATGCCTAGATCCCCTCTGTTCATGCTCAGATCCCTGTTGCTGCCCTCCATCCACCTGTTTTCACTCCACTCCTGGGCAGACACTTGCTTTCCTCTCATCCTGCATGGCCACTCTCCCAAACCCAGTGCCCAGAGGCCACAGCTGTCTCATCTGCCTTACAGAAACCTTTCATCACACCCTTCAGCTGCCTCCTTTCAGGTTAGGACTGTGTCCCACTGGGGAGTCAAGACTTCTCCTGCTTCCCCCAGACACAGACCCCTCCACCAGGACCCTCTGCCTGTGCCATGCACCCCAGCACTCACCAGTTGCTTCAAACACTGCCCCACAACAGCTCACCTCCCTGAGGATCTTGGGGCTGCTCTGCTGCCCCACCCAAAGCCAGGCTGGACTGGAGCAGATTGAACAAGAGCCCGTTGACCTGGCAGCACCAGCTGCAGTGGTGGGAGGCAGGGACAGACCTATGTTTGCTCTCCACCTGGCTGGTGACTGTGGCATCCAAGTGTTTGCTGAGCAATGCTCTTCAAAGTTCTCAAATATGCTGTTCCCAGGGGAAATTCCATCCAAGTCACTAAGCCCTCACAGAAGAGACCATTCCAAGGATTCTTGCTGGCACGGGAATTATTTTCCTTGCAATCCAGAACCACAGGCACCTCCACCTCAGATGGTGTTTTCTGCAGGCACAAAGGAAACCAACCTGGTCTCTTCCAGCAGAAAAAGGGGGGTGGGACCCACCCAGCCCGCCCAGTGCAGAGGGCACTACAAATCCCTCTGTGCCACCAGCCACTGCAGAGCTCTGTGCTCCAGAGGGCATTTCCACAGGCAGCAATGGGTGAGTACAGGGCTGGGGAGTGGGTGCTCCTTGCCTGCAATGGGGAGAGCAAAGGCAGGGCAGCTCAGCAAGAGGGAGAGGCTCCGTGCACTGGTTCTTGCACGCGGATGGGGATCAGTGGCATTGGTGCCCTTTGGGGCACTTGACAGCTCTTTGAGCACCAGGTGCTCATCCCCTGTCTTCTGGCTCACCCCAGCCAGGCCCCTGCTCCAGGGAGCAGGAGTGAAACTGTTGGGTAGTTTGCTCTGGCCAAAACTGCCCCATGTTTAATTTGTCCACAGCAGATCACGGGGGAAAGGGCAGGTTGTCTACCCCTTTGGCAAGCTTTGCAGCTTGCAGGGAGCAGCCTGATGCTGCCCAACATACTTAGTGCCCTCCTGCACCTCACAGACTCGTTAACTGCAGTGCTGGGGAGGGATGGTTACATTTCTTCTTTTCTTCTTGTTCCTTTCTACCAGCTCAGTGTCTTCTGCTCCTTGCTTCCCTGCTCATCTTGGCTGTGCCAGGACATTCTGTGCACACACAAACCCTGAACACCTTCAAGAAATCTCCCTCCAACACCTCATCGAGTGTTCTGAAGAGAACCAGTAGGTAGCATCCTGTGGGTGTTGTCTGCCCGTGTTCAGCCAGCTCTGGGTAGGGCAGGACTGTGCACTGTCCCTAGCCCTGGCTCTGCTCCAGGATGGAGGATGGTGGATGCAGCCCAGGGCAGGCTGCAGTGCTGTGTGTGTGTGTTTGTGTGTGTGTGCACTGTGCTGGCTGGGAAGGGTGGCTCTGTGCTTGAAGGGATCATTTTTCCCCATTCCCTTAGTCACAGGCAGGGCCTAGGTCCTCTTCAGCTTCCTCCCAGCATGACCCTGCTGTAGGCACAACCCCTTTGTCAGGAGACCCAAAGGAGCCCACTGGTGCCCGTATTCAGTCTCTTGGGCTGATATCAGCATGACTCAGCCAGTCTGGGGCCTTTCAATGGGGCTGACTCCTGTTGGTCTTCCATACAGAAAAGGAACAGAGGGTTGAGGCCAACCCACTCTCACCTCCAGACCTCTCTGGGCTGGAAGAGCTCGTGATCCCCATGTGCTCTGGCCAGGTGAATCCCCCTCCTGCCCACGGTCTTGTCCTGATGCCCAGGCTTTTGTTCTATCCCCCTCTGTCCTGCCCCAGCTTGGCCCAAGGACTGTAGCGAGGTTCCAGCTGGCAGCCCCAGTGGCCCCTACATCATCCAGCCCGTGGGGCTGCACCCCATCATGGTGTCCTGCGAGATGAGTGGGGCAGACAGGGGCTGGACCGTCATCCAGAGGAACCGGCAGGACACAGACATCACCTGGGCCGAGTCCTGGAGCACCTACAAGCACGGCTTTGGGAATGTGCACACCGAGTTCTGGCTGGGCACCGAGTACATCCACCAGATCACCAGGCAGAAGATCTACCAGGTCAGGTTTGTCATCTGGGATGCTGCAAACAACATGAGGTTTGCAGACTACAACCTGTTCAGCCTGGATGATGAGTCCCAGGGCTACCGGCTGAGGCTGGGAGCGCACTCTGGGACAGCAGAGGATGCCATGGATTCAGACAATCCCAGGAAAGTGCACAACAATATGAAGTTCTCCACAAAGGACCGGGATCAGGACACCTACAGGGGGAACTGTGCCTCACGCTACGGGGGCGGGTGGTGGTACTCGGCCTGTTACTCTGTGCAGCTGAACGTCAAGGGGGGGCTGACATGGGGCAGCCTGTGCAAGGGGAACTGCAGAGCCTCGGCCATCCTGATCAAACCAATTCCATACCACTAGAGCTCCTTCCCCCTTCTGCCCACACAAGGCACATGGCCAGCCCAGTGCCCTGCTGGGGCCCGTTTGATGATGAGGGGGTGAATAGGGTTGTTCCCCTATATCAAGAACTGCTTTGTTTTCCTCCTGTCCTGAAAAGTAGCAAAGCTCCTGGCTCTGTCTCTGGTCATTCACATGTGGTGGGTTTTGGGGGGGAAATATTATTAGAATGCATGTTTATAAACACTGCAGTATCCAAGCATGTTCCTTCTGGAGAGAACTCTGTGCTCAGAAACCTAAAACCCTTTTGATCAGCATGGTCTTGTGCTCTTTTTGCTTTGTGGGTACAGATGTTTTCAGCAGAAAAACATCCATCAGTAGCAGCTAACCTAACCTAATACCTAAAAATAACCTAACACTAACCTAACCTAAGCTATACTGAGCCCAGGGCAGGCCATATCCACAACACATCCCTGCTGCAGTCTGTGTTCATACTGGAGAATAAAATCACTTTCAGACCTGCATAGCGTCCTTCATTTATTTGGGAACTCCTTGCAACTGCTGCCCATTTCCTGCCAGAAGCACACCTGAGGCTTCTGGTGCAGTAAGAAAAAGATTTCAAAGGAAAATTTTTTCATACAACTCAACTGAGGCATTAGAGACAGAACTTTCATTTAAAGAAGGCGGCTGCATTCCAAGGTGGGGACCTTCCAAATAGGGAATGTGGCATCACACAGCCAACAGCAAGCAGAGGGTGCGAGGGAAGCACCAGGTCAGTTCAACCCTGCCAGCCATCACCTGGAAAGCCGGTGTCATCCTGCCTCATTAACCTTGTGGATGCTGGGAGGGAACTGGGAGAGTGGAAGGGAACAACAGTACGAAAGTACAACAGAACAGCAAAGCCACACAGCACCATATGGTTGGTCTGTCTGGGCTGGTGTGAGCGCTGAGACAGCCTGACATGGCAGGGATCCCAGAATTTCAAGATTCTGGATCAGCTTGGGTCTGTGTGAAAGTGCTCCAGGGCGGTGATAACTGTGCACTGGACAGCTGAGCAGTGGACATGGTACCTCTGATGTGGTCTCCTGATGCTGAGCAGAGGGAGGATGTTGGTCTAGTGGTGCTGACCAGAGCAGGAGATGTCTCACTGGTGCACTCAATACTGTGTGAATATTCACACAGTATTCTGAGTTGGAAGGGACCCACAAGGACCATTGAGTGCAACTATTCTCTTTCCAACAGAGACCAGGAATGCAGCTCAGCATGACTCAGGGCTGGCTGCTGGGTGGAATGCTGTTTACCAGGAGCCCCAAGCCTTTGTCCAGCCTCTCCCCTTGTGTCAGGTTGTGCATCCAGGCTGGAGCACCAATGCCTTTTTAAACCAGCAGACATATCTCTTAGTCCAGAAGTGCTACTCTGAAGACAGCTCCAACTGGGAGGCTTTTCTCAACCAGCAGCACCCTCATATCTTCATCTTCCCCTGAAGCAGTGCTACCCACCTGCAGGTGCCTCCAAGGCTGCCAAAGAATGCTCCTTGAGAACTCGATAGCTCCTCAGGAACAATGCACTGCCACAGCTCTGCAGGTGCCCTGGGACCTTGGTCACAGACCTTGGCTCCAGGGTCCCATATTGTTCAGCATTCCAAGCCACAAACCTTCCCTGAGCTCAGCTTTCCTTCCACAGAGTGAGGGGAGGAGCTGTGGGTTCTTTCAAGCCCCAAGTTCAAACTTCCCTGCATCACAAGGGGACACACAGACACATTCCCTGTCTGCAGCAGGGAATGATGGCACTGAGTTACCCACACCACTCACACCCTCAGGGAGCCCACTGCCCTCTCCACACTCCAGGTTGTGGTGGTTTCTTCTCTTTCCCAACACAGAGCAACCACCCAGCCATGAACAGGGGCAAACTATGAGTGAGGGTTTTGTATGATCAGGGCTTTGCTGGCCCTGTTGGCTTATTGCACCCTTACAGCCACAGTCCAGTGTGCAGTGGCTGGAACAAGCCATTGAAAGGAATACTGTCTAACACACTTTCCCCTAAGTCTGTCACCCTTAAGACTGGACAGAGTGATCCCCCCACACCTGTGTGCAGGTAGACATGAGGCAGCACAGTCTGGCTCCAGGGTTTATTGCAGCTGATTCCTCCCACCGTGGGTAGCAGAGCTGTGGGGTGTGCGGGGCCCAGGGAGGGAGCAGGGCCTGGGCAAAGCAGGGTTCACCGACTGCAGGGCAAGGGAACTGGCACCATGTCCCCCTCCCCAGGATGGGAGCGGGTGCACCCACCCCAAACCAATGCCTGTGCCCCAGTGCCAGCCAGCATCCTGGCACTGGACAAAGCTGCCCGTGTGCCCAGCACTCCGGGCGATGGCTCCTGAGCCCCAGAGCTGCTGTGTTTTGGCTGGTGAGGGAACAGGAGCAGTGGACAAGAGCAGGATGTGCACTGGGACTGGCATGGGAATGGGGCACTGAGCTGGGGATGGTGGCACCCCCCCACTCCCGGGGCTGGGCACGCTCAACACACATCTGTGGGTTTGACCAGGATGAGGGAGGACGCGCAGTCACCGTTATCACAGAATCCAGGCCAGACAATGTAGTTTTTGGCGTTGAGCAGGACGTTCTGGCACCTGTTGTACCACCACCCCCCGTAGCTCTTGGCGCAGTTCCCGCTGTACTGGTCCTGGTCCCTGTCCACCGTGCTGAACTTCATGTTGTCGTGAATGCCCCCCTTCTTGGGGTGGTAGAGGGTCAGGTAGTCATCCCCATCCCCAGAGTGCCGGCCCAGCCTCAGCGGGTACCCGCTGGCCTCGCTCTCCACCCTGAAGATGTCATACTCAGCGTAGTGGGTGACGTTGGCCTTGTCCCGCACCACGAAGCGCACCTTGTACGTGCCCTGCTGCGTCAGCAGGTGCAGGTACTCGGTGCCCAGCCAGTAGTCGCTGTGCACGTTCCCGAAGCCGTACTTGTAGGTGGTCCAGGATTGCTTCCACGTCAGCTCGGTGTTGTGGGAGTTCCTCTGGACCACAGTCCAGCCCTTGCCCTCGGTGTCCATGTCGCACCAGACGACGCGCGGCGGGGACCGCGCCGGCTGGATCACGTACACGCCGCTGGGGCTGTTCTTGCGCAGGCGGCTGCAGTCGGGTGGGAACCCTGTGGCTGCAGCAGGGGGGAGAGAGAAGGTCCATGAGTCTGTCAGGACAGCAAGGAGCTTCTGAAGGTCGGTGAGGGCTCAGGACAAAAAGGAGTAGTTCTGTCTGTGGCTTTTCCACTGGCTCATCCTCAGGGAAGCTGAAGGTGTCTGAGCCTGTGGCCTCTGTAAGAACTCTGGAACCTATTTCTCGTGATTTGCTGTTTCATTTGGAGCCTTCTAATGCATATTGATAAACATAGTGTGGGCCTGATATTTCTGGGTTTGAGAGATTTTAGCCTGCTGACTTTTTCCCAAGGAAAAATTTCTCAAGAAAATCTCTTCTCAAAACAATCTTGGCAAACAACTCTCCTTTCTCAAAACAATCCTTCTCCAGGTGGTGTTTTGCTGTTTCTCTAGTTTAACCTGTGGCATTAGAGAGGTGTCGTCCCTATTCACCAATCATGTTAAGTGTGTGTGGGAACACCTTATAAAAGGTAGTAAGAATTAGACAATAAAGCCTTTTTCCTATGCTCTTTGCCTTCTGAAATATTTGGAGTCTCTCATCTTTCCTTCCTGTCCTACAATGGCAAGCATAAAAGGGTGAAAAAACCTCCAGGATTGAAAATTATTTCCTCCAAGTATGTCTGGCCCATACACCCTTGATATATTGAGCTGCAGATCTTACAAGGACCAGAAGTATCCAAAATGCACCACTGGATGAGGATATGTAGTGAAAATTTATGTTTTCCCTGGGGCTCATGGCATTGGATAAGAAGGCTGAGTTCGGCCTTGGTCTTACGTTCAACCTGATATGTTCAACCGTTCCTTTAGAAAGCAGGAAGGGGAAGACACAGACTTATTTCCTCCCCCACCTCCTCCAGATGACGTGAGGTCTCTTCCCCCAGCTTGTTATAATTTATCTGATCTCTCATGACTTACTAGCCAAACTAATTTGCCGTCTAATTTGTTTTCCTTGGTTTGTGTCTGATGGGAGACAATTTGCTGTGGGTAATTCCAATTCAACCCATGAAACTCTGGGGTCTTGCAATCCTTAAAGGGAGGAAGGGGATGTTCCTAATCCACTAGAGCTAAACAAAAAGCCAGATAGCTAGGGGGATCTCTCCTAAAACTGAGCCTTACAAACATGGCACAGCAATCCTTCCAAGCTGGGATGTTTTGGCAAACACCTGTTGGTTTCAGCACAGACCCACCAAGGGGGTGATTTGGCAGGAGTCAGGCTGTGAAAGCCGTGGCCCAGGGGTTGTGTGCCTGAGGATTTCCCATGCTGTGCATGCCTTGGGGTGTTTGCTCACCTTCCCCAGCCCAGAGCAGACCTGAGTGTGCTGCTCTGCCCCTCGGTGCCCAGGCAGTGCCCCCCTCCCACCCTCTACTCACCACTCCTGGAGCTGGCAGTGGGTGCAGGGCCAGCACTGGCACAGAGGAGAAGCATTGCCACCACGATGGGCAGGAGGACAAGGTCCCGCTGGAGCCAGGGTGTCCCAGCCTGGAGCCCTGGGGAGGAAAATGCCCATCACCATGGGTCCTCCTGCACTGCTCCCAAGCAGACTGGAGGAGATTTCCTGGCCCACACAGGGATACAAACCCACACCCTGTGTGCTGACCAACAGCCCCCCCCCTACACCCTGTGCTCACTCAGCTCCTGGGGGAGATGCCACCATGCCTGGGGCAGGATCCCTGAGCAACCACACGTGCCACATGCATTGGTCATGGAGGGAAAGGACCAGGATGAAGCTTGGGTCTCCACATTAACCTCCCTTGACAGGATGTTGGAAGTCCTTGTCCAGTCAAGTCTTGAGTACCCCTAAGAAGATAAATCCCACAGCCTCTCTCTGGGCACCTGTCCCAGTGATTGATCAAGCTCATGTTAAAGCTTGAATTTCCACATTCCAACTTAGATGCATTGCTCCTCATCCCACCACCATGGACCTCCTTGAAAAATCTGATCCCACGCTCTCTGTGTCCTGCCATGAGATGGTTGCTGTCAGCAGTGGGACCCCTCCTGTGCCTGCTCTTCTCTAGGTGGAGCAAGCCCAGTTTTCTCCTGTGGGAAATGGATTTGTAGAGAATTCTAAAAGCCTGGCAGAAGGCTCACATAGTCCTGTGCATCTATATGCAATCTCTGAGATAAAGTATGGACAGGTAGCCTGGGGCAGGCACAGGCTGGCACCAAGCGTGTGTGTCCTTCAGTGCTGGTGCTTTGCTCTGGCACCCCTCCTGCTCCCAGGGAAATTCACAGCTGCTGTCCTGCTCATCATTCTCTGTGCCTTGGCATACTCACCCCGTGAGGTCTCCTTTGAGCCCAGCCCCACGCTGCAGTGAGGTGCAGCTGAGCAGGAAACTCACCCATCGTGCCAGCACAGCTGCGCAGAGAGCAGGAACCCAGCAGTGCACCCTCCCATGCTGAGCTGCCCACGCTGCCTTTATAGGCCCTGCACACACCCACGTGTGCTTACACTCATCATTTGTACAGGCACAAGGAGGCACTTGCAGAGCGTGACTCGAGCAGTTTCCAGATCCCATGACAGCACAGCCGAGGAGAGGGACACATGTCCTTCCAGCCAGAGAGGTACATGCTGAGGAATTTCAGTCATTGACTGTCCCTACATAAACACTACATGTGAATTGCACACTTGGAGCAAAATCTGGAGAGCTGTGGTTGAAATGGAGTGGAGAGACCCAGCTTTTTAAGGATACACAGAAACTAAGCAAAGGAGGAGAGGTCTATGTGACCAGTCCCAAGCATGACCTCGGAAAGTTGAGGACAGCTCCTCAAGAGAAGTGCCTGCTCACTAACTCTCCACTGGCAGGTTTTAGGATCACTCATTGGGCTGGAGCCAGGGTCCCCTGGCACCCCAGTCTGCGTGCTCTGAGCAGGGGCTCCAGTTAACAAACAGGTCTCTATGGGTCCCTTTGCCATTCTCCTTCCCAATCCCCATCCTTGGCCTGGGGAGTCCCTACAGATCCACCTTCAGTTCCAGAAATATTGACCAGGACTTTGTCTGTCTTCTGGATCAAAACGCTCTCTGGACAAATGCCCTGGGAGGGCTGTTCTTCCTGCCAGAGGGTCTAGGAAGCTCCATAACCTTTTCAAATCAAATTTAAGAAGATAAAGATGTGGCCCTTCTACCTTCTTCTTCTGTGTTGGTTTCTGATCAGACTTTTATTCCATGGCACAGCTCCGCACCTGCTGTTCACAGCCATCCAAGGTCAAGCTGAGGTTCCCACCAAACTTTCCATAGTGTGGAAATCAAGCAGTGCCACTTGCAGGCCTTGATAGACAGTGGCATCCAGACCTCACCAAAATAATGGATCCCTGGTAAGGGATTCCTGGATTGACAGGATGAGAGAAAATAGCCTCAAGTTGCACCAGGGGAGTTTTAGATTAGATATCAGAAAAAATTTCTTCATGGAAAAGGTTGTCAAGTACTGGAACAGGCTGCCCAGGGCAGTGGTAGAGTCACCGTCCCTGGAAACATTCAGAAAACGTGAATGTGACACTTGAGGACATGGTTTGTTGGTGAACACAGTGATGCTGGGTAGAGAGTTGGACTTACTGATCAGAGAGGTCTTTTCCAACATTAACAATTCCATGATTCTGTGATCAAGTTCCATCTGAACCCTTCAGTGTTGCCTCTGCTAGCTTGGTGAGAGGTGGGGAGCCAGGGGTGAGCTGAGGAGGGGATGTCTGTCCTGCCAGGTCCAAGCACAGTGGAAAGGGCTGAGCGTGGGCTCCCTGTGAGGCCAACAGTCAGCTGGATCCAGGATCCTTGGTGAAGGGACACAGGGCAGAGGGCAGGGCTGGAAATGTGCTACAGCAGGGATGGGAGCAGTCCATCCAGGAAATAAACCATCCACTGAGTAAGTCTGAGATCCATCCAGAAAAAGTGGCCAGAGAGGGAACTGGAGTCCCCCACTGTGCCCCCAGCGTGGCTCAGATGAGGACTGGAGTTCTAGGGCTGAGTTTAAACTGACCTCACAGGCCCAGGGGAAAGTGCTGGGGGGGACAAGGCCCAAAACAGCTGTTAACCCTGAAAGGGCAAACCCCCCCAGCTGGGCTGGCTGTGTGGGGCCCAGAACTAAGATGTGAGGGCTGGGGATGGGGAGTCTGCAGAGAATTGGAGACACGGTATCCAAGATCAGGAGTACCTCTGGGTGCCTCTAGTTTGGCCTCAGCACCAAAACAGTGAAAACTTGAATGGACTTTAGGGTCACAATGGGGCCAGCTGTGAATGTCAAGGAATGGAGGTCCCACAACTTCTTTTTCTTTTTTTTTTTTTTTTTTTTTTCATCTTTGAACACACTCAGGCTGTTGTGGCTTTTTTTTTTTTTTTTTTTTTTTTTAAAATCTGGTTTCCCTACCTTCCCCTTGTGTCTGTTGGCTCCCCTATGCACCTCCAAGGAGAGCCACAGAATCACGGAGTGATGGAACAATTTAGGTTGGGAGGGACTTCTGGAGGCCATTTGATCCAAACCCTGCTCAAGCAAGTCTTTGTCCAGTCAAGTCTTGAACACCCCTAAGAAGATAAATTCCACAGCCTCTCTCTGGGCACCTGTCCCAGTGATTGATCAAGCTCATGTTAAAGCAAAGCTCTATTTCTAACTTGAATTTCCACATTCCAACTTAGATCCATTGCTTCTCATCCCACCACCATGGACCTCCTTGAAAAATCTGGCCCCACGCTCTCTGTGTCCTGCCATGAGATGGTTGCTGTCAGCAGTGGGACCCCTCCTGTGCCTGCTCTTCTCTAGGTGGAGCAAGCCCAGTTGTCTCCTGTGGGAAATGGATTTGTAGAGAATTCTCAAAGCCTGACAGAAGGCTCACATAGTCCTGTACAGTCTCTGAGAAAAAGCATGCTGACTTAGAAAGGCCAGGGAATAGGACAGACATTGTTGAGAAAGAAGTGGAACTAGAAACAAGTTTCAAATTATCACCTTGCAAATAGAGTAGATATTTTGGAGAAATGGAACTATGGAAAATGTATCCTAGTAGGACCCATGTGAGGTATTTTTAGATGACAGGCTTAGAAGCATTTGTAGCATTGTGTGGCAAAAGCTGATAGGCCGAGGAATGCTTATAATGTGTTGTAATTAGGAAATAGTTGGCTTCTGATTGTGATGGTGTGAATTGTAACATCTGTACTGTCTCACCTTTCTCATGAGACTGAAAATGGAATAAAATCTTTTAAAACCCCTTTCAGGAGCCCCATCTCTGGGTCAGAAAAAGGGTTTTTTCCCAACACTCTCCAGTTCTCCTGGCATGTCTGAGCTCCAGGACTCCAACCAGCCTGGGGGCCTCCAGTGGCCTCCAGACTTGCTCCTGTCTGTTTCTTGCAATGAGGGGTCCAAAGCAAGACACAGTGCCCTGGGGAGCCTGACTCCACCTGCTGCTCACCCTTCCAGGAGATATCTCTAGGCAGCCACACGATCCCATCCCAGCCTTCTCTTCTCCAGGCTGGGCAAACTCATCTTTCTCGGCATCCCCACATATGCCATGGACTCCTGCTTCAACTGTCCCGGTGCTCTCAGCTGGATCCTTCTGGAGCTGAAGTTGCTGCCCTGCACAGGGGACCCCCACACAGCCCTCCAGCCCTCATCTCACCTGCGGAAGTGGATAATCCCTCTCCTCACCCTCCTGGCTGCATTTTTCCAGATGCAGCCTGGAATGCAGCAGCAAACAGAACTGTGGCTCTTGCACTATGGAGCATTGATCACGGCCAGGTTGCACAGGGCTTGGAGCAAGTGGAAGGTGTCCCTGCCCGTGGCAAGGGGATGGAACAAGATGAGCTTAGAAGAAACCTTCCAACACAAACCTTTCCAGGATTCTGTGTTTCTGTGAAATACACTGAACAGGGGCTGGGGGTTTGGAGAAATCCTTTCTGTGACCTTTCCCCTGCCTGCTTTGCTCATCCCAATCTTCACACGGGCCACAGGCTCCTGTGAAAGCTGGCTGGAAGCTGCTGGAGAAGCCCTCCTGAGGGCCACTGCCTGTCCTTGCACAGGCACAGCAGTGTCCATGACCAGCTGACCACACTGCAAGGACACAGTCTGTGACAAAAGGCCCTGCCTGCCCAGCCCAGGGTGGCTGCTGGGCTACAGGAGCCCTTATACCTCAGAACACTGCAGGCATCCATCCCTGGGAAAAGGGAGCTCTGGAATTTGCTGTAGACATCCACGGTGCAAGTACTCCTGGAGCAGAGAGGGGCTTGAAGTGAGACCATTTTACATCAGAGGCACTTCATGATGCCCAGAACTCCCTTGTGATTGCTGCAAGGGCCACCACGGTGCCGAGGTGACCACAGTGTGTGTTGCACAAGGGGCAGCGTGGCAGTGGCAGGGCAGGGGTGTCAGGAGGCACTGGAGTGGAACTTTCTGAAGTTCAGGGCACAGTTTCCCAGGAACACTGGAGTACCTCTCCCCTGAAGGGTCTCTGGGGTTCCCAGGGGCTGTTGAGCTCAATGTCAACTCTGAAGGGAGTGATTTACACCTGATGTTTGATTTCCATCCTGGAGGTGAAAGCCATCTGGGTATTTACTCACCAGTTGAGCTCTGTGGAGATGCCCCAAGAACGTCATTCCCTGGGGAAACACTGCACAGTGAATTATGGTTATTTTAAGCCATTTGCTTTTTTGGCACCAAATTATTTGCTTTGCCTCTGAAGAAAGCTCTTCACCTGTGTGACACACAGACTTGTCCAAGGACTGGTCACTTGATGGTGAAGAGCAAATAAGCCCTAAGCCCCTGGTCCTGCTGCCAACCTGAGGACAAGTGCCCAGGTTTGGGTCTCATGCCTCCACCCCCTCACCTGCTCAAGCCTATAACTTTCAGGCTGGACACCCCTCCAGCCTGGCCAAAACCACCCAGCTTTGTGCTCCACAGGGTGCCCACAGAGACAGCATGGGTGAGTGTGGGATGGGATGGCGGGGATGGGATGGGATGGGATGGGATGGGATGGGATGGGATGGGATGGGATGGGATGGGATGGGATGGGATGGGATGGGATGGGATGGGATGGCAGCTCTGTGTGTGACTGCAGATCACAGGGTACCCCAGCACTTTGTCTGCTGCGGGGTCTGTCCTCCCCACACCTTGGATATCCTGGTACTGAGTCCATTGCCTTGTCTGTGCCTGCTCTGCCCTGGGCTGGGAGCTGGGGCAGGAGCCTGCATGCTCTGGTCTTTCCAGGTTGTAGCCCTGGAGTGACACACAGACCATTTAAAAAGTTTTATATTTACCATTCTTTGCAATTTCCAGTTCTCCAAGGAAAGTGTTAAATACTCTAGACTAGAAAAGGGACTTTTTCAGAGTTTCCTGCTGAATGTGTGATATTGAACAGGTACCCAGATTTGGAGGTCAGATGCTCAAAAGCACATTCTGCTGTCCTCAGAAGAACACCCACAAGAGGCTGATCCTCCTCCTGCATCTCCTTCCTAGCAGACTTCTCATGACCAGTCCCAGGGGAAGGGCTGGCAGTGGGGGAGCATTTCTTCCCTGGGGGCCTCAAGGAGAAATGTCTTTAAACATGTCCCTAGTATATCAGCACACCAAATGTTATATAGGAACGGAGAAGTGAATCAGTTGGACTGAAGTGTGTTTAAAAGACTTGCTGTAAAACTGTAACCAGCACAAATGATTCGGACATGTCTGAGCATTTCCAGAAAGGGGTGTTTGTCTCTAGGGTGGCTGCAATTCCACACAGTGGTTCCAGGCTGGCATCCATGATCATTTTCCTTCTCAGGCATCCCAGAAAATGGTGCCAAACCCAGGCAACCCTGGGAAATGCAATAGATGTTGGCTCTGCTTGGTTTTGAACAGTGAGGGGTTCACATCAATAATCTGCCAGGTGAGCTGTGTGTGTCTTATCAGGAACAGAATTCCCCATGGGCAGGCATCTCCACAATGCCCCACTCTTCAGGAATCATAACAAACTTTCTGCTATTTTACTTAGCTTGAATACTGCAAGAAATGTGCTGGTTTTATCTCGTGCTCTGAATCAAAGCAGACCAGACCAGCTGTCCACACATGGAAATCTTGAAGTAGCCACATAGCCAACATAACCACAGAAAGGGCTCATTTCACCCCAGGGCCACTCTGACTCCTGAAGGTCTGTGCAGCCTGTATCTTTGTCATGCTGCCTGCACACACACAGAGCCCTGCCTGTGGCTTGTTCCCACCCAGTCACCCAGGGCCTTACTGCCCACAGCCCCAGGGCAGTCCCAGCTCAAACCACATGAATGTGCCATGGGAGCACGATGGCAGCTGGGAAGGAAGGGGATTCCTCCCTCTGTGTTCACCCTGCTTGTTATGTCTAGTCCTGAGTCTTGAGTGTTACAGGGATTTCTGATTATGGACATTTTGGGTTTGGACCAGGTTTTGGCACTTCTTTGGTCTCAAGTACCACTACAGCAGGTGCCAACGCTAATGACTCCTGATAATGTGTATATGACAGCACATCTAAATGAACTCGTCTGCGTGGGGCTTATGGCTCTGGGGGAGCTCTACACAGAGTTTTATTTTCCTGTTTTACTCTGAGTGGGATTAGTGGCTTTCCAATAGAAGAGTTCTGATCTCTTTCTTCCAATCTCTTCCCATTTCAGCTACCCAGTGCCTTTGTCTCCTGCTTTTGACCTGCCTGCTGGCCCTGGCAGCATCTTTTCCTGATGTTGACATAAGAAACTTGTACCTCCTCAATGGCACGATGGATGACATCATGAATGCTCCCCCAGAGTCCTCCCAGCTCGGTGAGTATGGCCCTGCAACAGGGAGAGGAAAACAAGGTCCTCATCAGTTAGGTCCTACACAACGACAAACGACATCCTCACCACCCTGCCCACACCTCTGTCACACCAAGGAAGGACTAAATATTGATCTGAGGGTGTCTTACTGGAACGGGAGTAACCTTAGGGTCCCCCTCTGCTTGCTGGCTCTCTCATCTCCTGCATGGCATGAAGTTCTCCTGTCCCTAAGGGACAGAAGAATAGCCCAAAGCTCGGAGCTCACAGGATCCCAGGACAAAGGACAATTTGGCCTCACTGACAGCAAGACCAAACCCAGAGTGTTGTAGGCCATGTGCTCTTCCTTGGAGAAGAAGGGTTAAAGATGCTCACAGTGTGTTTTGAGGACATGGAGAACAGTTCCCATCTCTGGAAATCACAAGGTCAGTGGAGAACTGAATTCAAGGGAGACCTCAATAAAAAGAGGAAATAAATGAAGTTAATACAAAGAGTTTAAGCAGTGGCACTGGCACAGGGCAATCAGCCAGGTGATGGCACAGATTAACCTACAGCTACCAGGGTGTGTTGGAGGAATGAGGAAACCTTCAAGAAATGATCCTGGGAAAAAACCCAGGGGCTGTGGGTGGGATGTGGCACAACAGAGAGAGCTGATGCCCTTCCAGGGGAGGAGGAAGTGTGCTCAGCAGAAGAGCTCAAGGTCCAAGAGTTTGGTGCTGGTTTCACATCACCTGTCAGGAAACTGCCAGCACAGGGAGCACCGTGACTGAGACCAGAGCCTGAGACAAGAGTTCAGCAAGAACTGCAAGTCTGAGTAGAGAAAGAATGTGTGCTCTGGGCTCCACAAGTGCTCTGAGGAACATGGTGTGATTTTGGGATGTCTTGTGCAGGGCCAGGAGTTGGACTTGGTGGTTTCCTTCCAACCTGGGATATTCTGTGATTCTGTGATCTCTCACCTACAGCACTGGTAGCGTGCTCTGAAAACATCAGCAGCATGAATTCATGCTGGGTGAGCAGGGAGGCATACCAGAAAAGACAGGTCAGAATTCCAAAGTCTTGACTTGGAGAGGAGTGCTTCCAAAGGGATGGGGTATGAAGGCAGAAAGGAGCAGAGGCAGACTGCCTTACCACGCAAACATGAGTGAACAGCTTCATATGGCTGCAGTAAAAGTAAATGCCATGGTAGGAAAGTCCTCCAGACCATGCCACATGAGTGTTTCCCACTCCACATAGGCTCAGGTTGTAACAAAAGTCAAAGGGAGTAAAAAAAAAAGTCAATATCAAAATTCAGAAAGCCAGAAGTCTGGCAGGCAGACTGTGTCAGGAGTGGGCTTATACAGAGGGCAAGAGGCTTGAGTTAAACACTTCACAAGGGTGGAGGTAAGTGCCAGCTGAGAAGGAAAGCAGGGAGCAGGTATTTGAGGATGTCAGAGCAGCAGCTGCAGGGTTAATTGTCTGTTTTAGAGAGGGGACAGGAATGGCTTTTGTGATTCTATAAGCCTGTGATTCATCCCTCTGTTTTACAGCCATCAGTGGATACAGAGATGTCCTTGTAAAAGAATTGCATTAACTGTTCGTTCGTAACCATCCTCTCTTCCAGCAACACCCTTCAAATTCCCTTTTGAGCAGATACCTCTCCCAATTCCTGACACCTGAGCTAATTTTCCTGTGTCTGCTCTCACATTTCTTCCCCCACTCTTTAATCCCTCTTCTCCCCAAGTCCCTAACTGCTGCTGCTGCACTCTTAACAACCATCTTCCCAGTGTTTCCACCACCATTAGGGGTTTTCCCCTACACAGTATGCCCAAATCCTTTCCACCAAGAAAGCATCAGCCTCACTCTAACACCATGTAAATTCCCCCAAATTACCAACTTGCTGATGTCTGAAACTGGTAAACTCCTCTGGAATTAAGAACAGCAACAGAAAAAACTGGAATATCATCCGGAGAAGACTGAGCTCTCCTAGCAGGCATTTGCCATGTCTACTCTCCACACTCACTGCTGTCTCCTGTGTTAATTTAGATGATGGTGATGGACATGTCCGACAGGCCAGGGACCTCGCCCACCACCCGCCGGTGAGCCACGGTGAGTCTGCATCTGCCTGGGAGGTTTCACCACCACTGGTGAAAACAGTGGTCTGAGAGCACCAAGAGCTCTCAGACAGCTTACCCATGTCTTACGGAAAATTTCTGATGGGCTGCAGAGGTGCCACAGCTCAGTAACTTCAGGGGACTCTGCTGTGTCCTGGGCTCGGTACTTGATGAGGTGCTTTTGCATGGGGAATTTTCCAGATAAAGGTCCAAACTGGAAAGTGATGCTTCATTACTGGGGAGTGGTGACTGGTCATATTTCCTATTTTCACTTTGCAGTCGATGAGAAGACTGGATGTGGCAGAGTTACTGAACTGGCTGGGTCAGCATTAGCCCATAAGGCCAAAGATAGGTCCTACCTGGGTGGGGACAACTGGTGACCGAGGTACTGGGAGTGGAGCAAATTCCTTCCCAGCAGTGTGTGGGTACATTCAGCTGTTTGTTGTATGAGGTGCAGACACTCTGGAGCATGGAAAGGCCATAATCAAATCCAACAAGTCAGGAAGTCTCTAAAGAGCTGCTTGGGTAAGGCTGGGGAATAACAATGGCTTTTCCCTGTTGAGATCCCAAGGGCTGATTTAATTGTTAGAGATATGGATGTCATGACCACCCTCTCTCTGGGGCAAAGCACTAAACCTCTGTGCTGTGCCAGCAAGTGCCTTTGTCCCCCAGATTTGCATTTGTCTGTGGTCATATATCGTCTGCATGAGACAGGCAGATCACTGAGACTGAACCCACCCTGGATGAGGGTCCTTGGGTGACAGTGATGCCTGCCTTGGTCTCACCAGACATTTCCACAGTGTGCCCCCACCGGTTTGAACCCAGTCTTAGGAAGATGTGAAGCTCAACTCTTACACTGATCACGTCAAGATTTTGATTTACTCCTGTGAGCTCATGGCAGGAGCACAGGCTAGGAATGTGTGCGCAAAAGGATGCAGACACAAAATAAATACCCCACTTTTAGGGGGATTTAATAAGCAGCTCTTGTCTGTGGGCCTGATATTTCTGGGTTTGAGAGATTTTATCCTGCTAGCAGCTGCTAACTTTTTCCCAAGGAAAGATTTTTCAAGAAAGTTTCTTCTCAAAACAATCTTGGCAAACAACTCTCCTTTCTCAAAAGAATCCTTCTCCAGGTGGTTTTTGCCGTTTCTCTAGTTTAACCCGTGGCATTAGAGAGGTGTCGTTCCTATTCACCAATCATGTTAAGTGTGTATGGGAACACCTTATAAAAGGTAGTAAGAATTAGACAATAAAGCCTTTTTTCTATGCTCTTTGCCTTCTGAAATGTTTGGAGTCTCTCATCTTTCTTTCCTGTCCTACAACAATACTTGTTCCCAGCCCCAGGTTGGCCCAAGGACTGCAGTGAGATTCCCCGTGGAAGCCACAGTGGTGTTTACATCATCCAGCCCAAGGGGCTCCACCACCTCGTGGTGTACTGCGAGATGAACGTGACCCACGGGGGCTGGACCGTCATCCAGAGGAACCAGAGGGACACTCCCGTCACCTGGGCTGAGTCCTGGAGCACCTACAAGTTTGGCTTTGGGAACGTGCGCACCGAGTACTGGCTGGGCACTGAGTACATCCACCAGATCGCCAAGCAGAAGGTCTACCAGGTCAGGTTTGTCATCCAGGACTCCGCTGACAACTTCAACTTCGCCGACTACAACCTGTTCAGCGTGGAGGACGAGTCCCACGGCTACCGGCTGAGGCTGGGCTCCTACAACGGCACAGCTGGGGATGCCATGACCTCGGACAACCCCAATAGCATGCACGACAACATGAAATTCTCTACAAAGGACAAGGACCAGGACACTTACAGTAAGAACTGTGCCTACAGCTATGAGGGAGGGTGGTGGTACTCGTCGTGTTACTCGGTGCGGCTGAATTACAAGGGCGGCATGTCGTGGGGCAACCTGTGCAAGGGGAACTGCAAATCCTCCCTGATCCTCATTAAACCAGCTTCATACTGTTAGTGCTTCTTCCTCCTCCTGTCCACAGTGGACACTCTGCAAAGGCTCTGTGTGGCCAAAGAGTGTGAGCCTCTCTGGAGCAGGGTGAGGAGCACAAGGGTAGCAGGGCTTTAATGAAATCCCACTTTACAATCCCCCACTCCAATTGCAGATTCTCCTCTGCTCAGCTCCGTTCCCCTGTGCTTGCCAATGATTCCTTGTTATTGTGTTCATAATCAAGAATTAAAAAAACACTTATGAAATTTGTGGATTCCACGTGTACCTTGTCTGTAGGAGGAAGACACACAGCCCTGGAGTTGTATCAGAGAGAACTCACAGAAAGCAAAAAAGCTGCATGCCCCAAATTTCCATATACTCTGAGCCTCTCTGCAGTGTTTGATAAAGCATCCAATAAACATGCTTGCTTGAGCTCATTCTTCAGTAATGACATCTCTTCTGTACCTCTGATTTTATCCCGAGACCCAAGAAATCCCATGTCAGGTGCCAGAACTGGAGTTTTGAGGCTTATCATAGAATCACAGCCTGGTTTGGGTTGGAAGGGGCCTTAAAACCCATCTCATTCCAAACCCCCTGCCATGGGTAGGGACACCTTCCACTCAACCAGGTTACTCAGCCTGGAGAGGGAAAGCCTGGAGTGCTTCTCTTGGATGCAAGAAAATTAAACCCAATGACACTGTGATAAAGGCCCTGTGATCTGCACAGAGGTGTTCAGAAGGGACCTGGCACGTGGGAGAACTGATCCTAAATCATCACCACACTCACAGTCATTAGTCAGGAGTTAAGGCAATGTCCTGGTGCCAAGGTCCCACACCTGCTAGGAAGCTGAACCTGTCAGGATGTGTTCTGTGCTGCCTGGCTGTCTGTACTGCCATGCTTTGATCCTGCAGAAACAGGATTTCAAAGCCATCAGTGGATCTGTCTGCTGTGATCATGAAGCAATGAACTTAAATGGAAGCAAAGGAGAAGTAGGCTAGGTGTTAGAAATTAAGAATTCTCCACTTGAATTAGGAGATACTAATGAGGGCAGACCTAACTTCAGGCATGGGACCACCATATCCAAGTTTCTGTTGGATTAGATTTAGATGAACCTTTGCCAGGAAAAGACCAGACAGAGCCTGTGAGGGTGCAGGACAGGGTCGCTAACAGCTCTGTTGTCCCATCATTGTTCCAGTACTGCTTGGACAGAGTGTCAGAGAAGCACTTTGGTATTCATAAACCCTGTCTGGTTTGGTCCTGCAGCAGCACTGTAACAGCCATGAGTTTCACTTCCAGGACCAAGGACTCAGGGAAAACCCATCCCTGGTCCCCCACCTGCAGAGTCCAACAGGCACTGGGACCCATCCAGAGAGGTTTGAGGAATTAGAAAATGCTGAGAGAAATGAGCAGTGGGGGGTGTCTGAGACAGAAAGGGCCTGACACTGCTCCAGGGAATGTCCCTCAGCACTGTGGAGAGGGGGCACCTGCAGCTGGGGATGTCTGAGGACAAAGTGAGCTCAGGGCTGCTCCTGCTGGAAGTGTCTCTCAGGGCTGTACTTGCCCCACTGAGAGCCTCCAGCACCAGGCACTGAGCCCCCTAGAACAGAACATGAAGGTCTGGTGGGGCCCGTGCCTGCCTTGGAATGTGCACCACAGCACAGGGAGGGCATCCACAGAGTAGCTCCAGGGTGGATTTGTGTTGGCTGGAAGAGCAGCTGTCCTGTGCCAGGGTCAGAAGCTGGCAGAGTAAGGAAACATGGTGTTAGGGGGGTCCCGGGATTTTCCTTCTAGGGTTCTGAACCCCTACAAACATTTAGTGACCCTGTGGCAGAAGTTCCTTGGTCCCAGTGGGGCGGTCCTCCTTTGGGGACAAAGGGGCTTGAACAGACCCGCTGTGACAGGGTGCCCCAGGGACAGGGTACCCCAGTGACAAGGTGCCCCAGGGACAGGGTGCCTCACGGCTCTCACCTCTCTTGAGCCAGCGGGTGGCAGGAGCCCAGGCACCATCAGGCTGTTACAGGGCGGCGCCGGGCAGTGACAGTGAAACCGCGGTGGCGGCAGGAGGGACTCGCACAGCGGCGTGCGGGACGCGCACAGGGGGCTGCGGGCTGCACCGCGGGGCCCTCCGAGTGTGCACAGAGCGGGGTGCAGGATCCGTGCAGCAGGGAGCAGGGTGCGCACAGCGGGTGCAGGGTGCTCAGAGATCCGGGTTGTGCGCACAGTGGGTGTAGGGTGCTCACACAGGGTTCGGGCTGTGCGCACAGGGGCTGCAGGGTGCCCACAGCGGGGAGCAGGGTGCGCACAGCGGGGAACAGGGTGCGCACAGCGGGGAGCAGGGTGCGCACAGCGAGTGCAGGGTGCTCGCAGCGGGTGCAGGGTGCCCACAGCGGGGAGCAGGGTGCGCACAGCGAGTGCAGGGTGCTCGCAGCGGGTGCAGGGTGCGCACAGAGGGGAGCAGGGTGCGCACAGCGAGTGCAGGGTGCTCGCAGCGGGTGCAGGGTGCGCACAGAGGGTTCGGGCTGTGCGCGCAGCGGCTGCAGGGTGCGCACAGCGGGTGCAGGGTGCGCGGAGCGGGGAGCAGGGTACCCACAGCGAGAGCAGGGTGCGCAGGGTGCGCGGAGCAGGAGCAGCCCGGTGTCCCCGGCAGGGGCGGCGCGGTGCGGGCAGGAAACCTCCGCGCTCCGCTGCGGCTCCTTTAAGACCGGCGGGGGCGGCGGGCGCGAGGCGGCGCGCGCGGCTCCCGGCGGCGCGGGCGGGGGTCCCGCTCCTGGTCCCGGTGCCGGTCCCGATCCCAACCCCGGAGCCGGCCCATGTCCCGGCCCGCGGCGCCGCCCGGCTCCCCGGGCCGGCTCGGGGCGCTCAGCACGGCGCAGCTCCGGGCTCTGCTGCAGGACGAGTCGCGGCTGCAGCGCGCCGCCCGCCTCAGCAGGAAGGTACGGCCGGGGGGGCCGGGGGGGCCGGGGGCCGGTGTCCCGCAGCCGGCGGGGTCGGGCCGGGCGGCGCTCGCTCCTCCGGGGCTGTCCCGGTGCGCAAGGTGGAGCCGCCCGCGGCCCGGGAGCTGGCACTGCGGGGCCGGGTATCTCCCGCCGGCCCCGGCTCTGTCGCCCGCTGCCCTTATCTTGATGCCCGTAATGCCGAGGGCTCCAGAGGAGCCGCAGAATGCACCGGCGGGGCGGGGGAATCTGCGCTCGGGCGTCCCGACCGCGGCTGCGCGGGGCTCTCGGTGCTGAAGCCTCGGGCCACCAAACCCATGGCCACCAAAGAAATCCGCTGTCCCCGCATTCCCGAGATGGGGTGAGGCCCCGGCCCTTCGCCCGCCCTCCAGCCTGGTGTCGTTTTTCGCAGCCGGGATGAGCCCCGCGCTCTCCCGGCTCCGCTGCGGAAACGGGCGCAGGTTATTGTGGAATGGCTCTCGGCCCGATTTCAGCATCTTCCCCAGGTGGCCCCGAGTGCAGACGGTGTGTGCGCAGCCAGGGGAGGGTGCGTGTCCTCTGCCGAGCCCTTTCCCTGCAGAGGGGCTGGGCAGCCGGCGTTGAGGTTTGCCACGGTCAGGTTTAGCCACGCTGCGTAGCCCGGCTCCAGCCGTTCCATTCCCCCAGGATGCAGCCCCTTTCCAGGCAAAGCAGAGGGATGGAGACTGCAGAAAAAGAGGGTTCACCCCCGGATCGACGCGGACCCCCGCCCAGCAAGGTGCTAGATCTGACTGGTTCTGTCCATTTCTCTCACTGTTGACACACACGGCCCCCATCCCATTCCCACAGTTCCAGAGTCTGCAGCTGGAGCGGGAGATGTGTTTGGCTTCAAATTGCACCCAGGCCAGGGTGAATCTGTCCCTGCGCCCACGGCTGGAGGATGGGAAGGCTTCCCTGGCCATCAAGTACCAGGAGCTGCAGGAGATCCGAGAGGCCTGTTGGGACAAGCAGCAGCGCCTGGGTGAGTGGGCTGCAGCTGATGGGCACAGCCTGGCACATCCACAGCAGCCACTGTTATTGTGAGGGTCCAGGTGGGCTCAGCATTCTTGAACCTACCCCAGGGAAATGGTTCAGCCATAATCAGGAGTGGTGGGGGATGATGCTCCCTGTGACACAGCAAATCCATAGCTGCGACCAGTCACAGAATCACAGAATCATTTGGGTTGGAAGGCACCTTAAAGATCATCTCATTCCACCCTCTGCTGTGGGCTCCTAGACCAGGTTGCTCCAAGCCCAGTCCAACCTGGCCCTGAACAATTACAAGGATGAGGCATCCACAGCTTCTGCTTCTTTGCAGGGGTGGAAGCCATGGTGTGCATGTGGCTCCAGGGATGTGTTCAGGGGTGTTTCAGTGCAAGGAGGGGGGGAGCTGGTGCTTGGGGATGGGAAAGACAACAACCCCAGCAGTGGTGGTATCCAGGGGAAGGTTGGCAGCCCCATCCCCCTGTGACACACAGAGGCTTACCTGGAGAAGTGGAGCCCACAGAGCGCCCTGGGCCAGCTCCAAGCCAAGCTTGATGCCTCGGAAGCAGAGTCAGAGGTGAGTTGGCTGAGACCCCTGTGCTGTTGTCCCTTCCTTACCAAGGCCACGGGGTCCTCTGCGTGCCCTTCCATATGCCAGGGCCTGCAGAAGAGTCCAGGCTCCTTCTAGTCCCACTGCCCATCCCACAGGCACAGATAAAGCAGTTCCTGGCCCAGGACCTGCCCCTCGAGTCCTTCCTGGAGTCCTTCTGCCAGAGCCGCACGCGCTCCCACGTCTGCCGGACGCAGCTGGAGAAACTGCAGGAGCTGCTGCAGAAGGACAGGGTGCAGAAGGACCAGGTGGGCAAGGACCCTGTGGGCTCTGCGGGGTGCCCAGGTGCCCCAGCTAGCATGGCACCAGCCCGCCTTGCCCCATTGCAGAGTGGAGTAGCCCCCAAAGCCTTTGATCTCTCCTATGGCTTTGTGCCTGCCTTCCTCATCCCCTCGGAGGCTGTTGTGCCCTTTCCCGTGCCGACTGCACCTCCCAAGCATCATCTCCCAGCCCTGGGACAGCAGCCAGCATCTCCCTGCTCCGAAATTCCCAGCCCGGGCTCTCCCCTGCGCCTCGTTGGACACATCCCCCTGCTCAGTCCCCAGCCCGGGGCGGGGCAGCAGCAGCCACAACATCAGAAGCAGGAGCCTCCACACCGGTAGCAGGGCAGGGATGGGAGATGTCCCTGCTCCTGTGCCTCCAGGGGGGCTGTGCAGGAACACCGTGGGCCGGGAACGTGAGGGGTGGGGGGTGGTGTAGGCACAGCTCCAAAGGGCTGCAGGGTCTGTGGGGCAGGCACATGGGTGGGTGCTCACAGAGGGATGGAGGTGCCTGGTTGGGGCAGGTGCCATGGCCGGGTAGGGGGTCCTGCATTTGGGGAGCTGCTGGGGAGAGGTCTCTGCATCCACAGCAAGAGGAATGTGACAGGAAATGGGGGTGGGTGGCTTGTAGGGATGTCAGTGGGCTTAGCTGGGAGAGATAGCAGGGAAAGGGCATAGGAGCACTGGGTGTGCCACATGCTTCCTGAATAAAGCCTCTTTCCATGCTCTGTGTGTGCTCTTTCCATGCTCTGGCTCTGGCTCTGGCTCTGAACAGCAGGATGGGACAGGCAGGGAGGAAAGGGCTACCAGGGAGCACTTGCCAGGCTTGGAGGTGACTGGCAGCCAAGGAGGGCCCCCCAGCCTGAGGAGCCCCCAGACCTTTTGTTTGTACTTGGCTCAGGACATCACTTCCCCGGGGAAGCTGAGAGCTCCTGCAAGGGCTGCAGAGCCTGCCATGAGTGTGTTTCCCTCAAGCGAGGTGCCAGGGACCAGTTTGGCTCTGCACATGGGGAAGGCTTTTGGTGCCCAGAGATGCCTGGTGCCAGCAGCAAAGCCCTCACCCCATGGAGGGTTGTACCCCATGGCCAGCTGGGCTTGCTCACAGGTGGACATCAGCCTGTACTTGTGTCCACCTTTCCCATGCCCTCAGGGGCCATTGTGCCCTTTGTCATTCCTTATCCACTTCCCCCTTTCCACCAGCCCTCACTGGAAAAAGTGACAGGGGGCCTGAGCTCTCACCCTGTTTCATCCCAGGCTCTTTGTTCCTTTCCTTAGTATCACACAATGGATGGTGAGACCAAGGGGTGGTGTTCCCCATCCTCCAGGGGACAGCCTGGTTCCTCCAGCTGCAGCCTTCTGGGCATCCTGGGGTGCTTGTTCCCTGCTGTGGCACATCTATTGTGCTGTTTTTAGCTTTTGGGTTGGTTTCAGATTCTCCTTGTGCTCTCAGACCCTGTCTGACTGTATAATTCTTTTTCTCTTTCCCAACTGCCTGCCCAACCTGCATCTTGCTACTGGTATGCAGACTGCTTGGAAATCATCCCAAGCAGCAAAGGCCCTGGCTCAGGCTACAATACACCCAAAAATACAGGGCATTAGCTTGTAGTGTCTGATCACTCTCCCCCACTGAGGCTACCTGGCCTTCTGCCAAACTTCAGCCCTCATTTATGGCTAATATTCCAGTATTACCAGTTAAAGCAGGTTTAAAAAAGGATAAATAGGGGACCAGCTACTGTGGCTTTATTGGCATGTGTGGAGGTGGTAGTCACTGGAATATGTGGAGTTTCACAAAGCACCTGCTGCTTTCCTAAGTCCCACTTTGGGCTCAGCCTGTCATTGAAAGGCCTGTTTGCCAGTGAGGCTCAGTGCTCATCCTGTGTGAGCCCACAGCCAGGCACCTGCCCGGGCTGAGCCCCGGCCAGAGGCAATGCTGGTGGGCTATCACTGCCCTGCCACAGGGGACCCGGCACAGCACTGAGGCAGGAGATGGTGCACGAGGAGCCAAGCCACCCAAAAACCAGCCAGGCCCCACCAGCGTGTCTCCCCAGGGCTGGGCAGCCCCTGGCTGTGTGGCTCTGCCACCAGCTCCAGCACAAACTTCCCTGGCCCCATGCAGGTACTGAGTCACCCCAGTGGCCCCATGAGTGTGGACTCTCAGGGTGAGCAGCTGCAGCCTGGGGAGGGTGAGTGTGTCCTATGAGAGCTGCAGTACCATAAGTGACAATCTAAACATCAAGGTAAGCTGTGCTGCCATGGTCTGTCTGTCTGTCCACAGAAGTCCTGCAGCACCCCAGGCCCCCAGCCTGCTCAGGAAACACTGGGCAGGCCCTGGCAGCCCCGTGGTCCTGCTGGGCTGGCCAGCACCCCTCCTTCAGGGTGGAGAACCTTGGGATCCTTTGGGAAGCTGCCAAGGCAGGTGAGCCCCTGCCCTGGGGAGGTTCCTCCTGCCCTGCAGCTGGTCCTGCCCAGTCTGGAGCACACACTGAACACCCCACCTGTGGTGATCCTGGCAGGGGGTGTCCTACAGGTGCACCCTGTATCCCTGGGCATTGAGGGGTATCTGCCTGCCCACTGACAGCTCCAGGCCCTTCATAGGGCAGCTGGGACTGGGGCCAAGGTTTTGCACAGGGCAGGCAGGGACATTGGCTCACAGGCAGAAGCTGACAGTAGGCAGGGTGACCCCCTCTGCCCCTCCTGCCTGCACAGTGGCTCTCCCTGCCTGTCTCTGCCCTGCAGAATGGAGTCAAGGAGGGTAAAGGTGATCCTGCTCACCCTGGGGAGGAGGAGGAGAGGTTGTCACTAGGTGTGCACCTGCATTCATTTCTGCTGGGCCAGGCAGCAGCCTGGGGCCAGCCCAGCCCCTCTGCCAGCTGGTGTGCAGCCAAACCTGGGCAGGGAGCTGGGGGTGCCCCCCCATCCCTGGCTCTGTGAAAGCCAGGCTGGATAAGGAGCAGCCCCCAGCCCAGGAGAGCCAGAACAGCCCGGACAAGAGGGGTGTCTCCCACTCCCCCCGGAAATCCCCCGAGCCACTACCCCCAGGCAATGGGGTGCAAAAGGGGTACAAACCTGGACTCGGACCAGCCAGGAAGGGGGTGCCAGTGTGCCCCAGCTGGGGCCCCCGGAGCAGGCACCGGGGCTGTTGAGGGAGGTCGATTAACAATTAACTCTATTAACCGAGGAGTGGCCGCAGGGGATGCTGCTGAAGGGAGGGGGAGCTGCCCCCATCCTCAGGTGCTGCCGACCGTAGCAGCCCTTCCCCGGGAGGGCAGAGCCACCAGCAGCAGCACTGGGGTGCAGAGCTCTGGCCACACAGGTGAGGGCTGGGTGGTACCAGGGGCTGTCCCCTCACCCCCATCCCTGCCAGACCAACCCCTTTTGGGGGGCAGAGGCTGATGGCCACCCCTTACTGCTGCTCAGGACTCTCCTCCCCAGCCTGCAGCACCCTGTTCCTGCCCCTCACGTCTCCAGCTCAGCCGGCACAAAGATCTGCCGGCAGCCAGGTTTGACCCCTTCCATTGCAAAGAGTAGGCCAGGTACTTCAGGAGGAGGTCCTGATGAGGCCCTGAGACCCCACACTCCCAGGCTGAGCACCCACCAGCTGAGGGGAGCAGCTCAGCACCCCAAACCTGCAGTTATGGGGACGTCAGCCCACGAAAAGGGGCTGGAGTGGGGTCTGCACTGAGCTTGGAAGGCCTCAGAACTCATTAGGCTTCATCCAGCTTGTTTAAGTTTCCCTGGAGCCTTAATTTCGTTAGCTTGTCACAGCATCAAATTACCAAGTGGCTGATAGTAGTACCCACTACTCCGATCTTGGTGCTTCGTTTTGACGTCTGTTGTCAGTGATTCAAGGTTGGGAATGAGCAACACCGAAGAAGCCAAAATAACCGCTGGGGTGACGGTGCAGGGTAGGGCAGTCCAGGCCTGGATGGGTCGGCATGGGATGCTGGCTGAGGCCCCACAGCAACTCACCCTCTGACAGTTCCTTTTGGTGACACACAGCTGGCAAAACCTGGCACCAGGGGTAAGAGGGTGTCCTAGGGTGACTTTATGATGCTTGTATCCCCAGTCTTCTGTTCGGTTTGTGCTGTGTCTTGAGTTCTGTGCCTTTAAGACTGGTTCTGAGGGCAAAGCAGGGAAAGAAGCAGCGTGCAGCTTGTTTTGAAAAACAGTGTCCACTCCTCTGCATTTTTTTTCTTGGGATGGTGTTGTACATCTGAGGCTCGCACAGCAGCAGGACAGAAATCTTGTTTTGCTTTTATTTAGTTTAGCTAGCTGAGGCAAAGAAGCTTCCTTGACTGGTTTTTTCCTTTTTCTTGGGACTGTTTAAACCTGCTCTGGACTGAAAAACCCGGAGGAGCACCGGGGAGCTCACACCTGTGGCCCACCCAGAGGGATGAACAAGGGACTGAGAGAGAGACGAGCTACACCCACGGCAAGGACTTTCTCAATTTGCCATCTCACTCCAGAACGAGAAGTTTTATCATTTCACATTATTCATTCTTGATGCTTGTGGGCACATAGTTTGTTAAATAAATAGTTTTTTCCACTTTCCTCCGAGGAAGTTCTTTTCCCAGACCGGCTGGGGGGAGGCGCCATTTGGGTTTGCTTCCCAGAGGAACCCCATTCGGAGGTTTCCTCCCACATTTGCCCTAAACCAGGGAGAGGGGTAAGCATACAACATGGATACAACACATCACTTGCGGGCAAATTAAATGTGGAGCCACAGAGCAAGGAAGTGAGGGGTAGGATGTGCTAGAATATGTGTTAAAATAGCCCCAGTGGGCTGGAGACTGAGGGGGAAGAAATCCCTCCTGTGAACATCACATTCCTCCCAGCAAAGGCCTCAGGATGCTCATGGTGACGTCCCCAGCTGAAACTGCCACCTCAGCAACCCCCCGAGGGCACAGGCCAGGAGGGGCTGGGTACAGCTGTTATTGCAGTCTGTTACTGAGCTGTGCTGCAGGGACTGGACAAAGGAGGAAAAGGACTTGGGAGTGAGTACAAGCTGTTCCCGGCTATGCCCCCTGTTCTCATAGGAACAACCCTCTGTGTGTCAGTATCCCCAAGGACACCTCCTAGTTCCTGAGATGTAACACAGTGAAGGCCACAGGGAATTACTGAGCTTTATCCTCTGCTGATCTTCCAATCCTGTCCAGCTCACAGCCCCTGCCACCTCACACTCCTGTCACCATCAGCCCCTGGCATCTGCACAGGCTGTGCTCACCTGGCTGAAGGAAAGCAGCATGAAACCCAGCTGCTCCTGGCTCCTCTCCACCAGGGAAACAACTGGGGAACAACAAGAATACAATGACACTGCTGACACAAGGAGAAAAAGGGGAAGAGCAGTGGTATGCTGGGAGCTGGTAGGCAGTCTGTGCATTTGGACCAACTCCAGCCCAAGCTCCTGAAATCCTTCCCAGAGCAGAGGAGCAGTCAGGCCTGACCAGGGTAAAGGTGACACTGGAGAGCTTTAGGGCACCCTCCTCTGTCCAGGCCGCAGGTGAGTGCAGAGCACAGGGGATGTCACCACAGCCACCCCCGGGTGTCAGGCAGCACTGAACAGGACCTGCAGCAGCAGCAGCTGGGAAAGCCATGGTGGTCCAGAGAGGCCACCCTGCCCTGATGATGGCATGCCCACCCTTCCCAGCAAGGGAAACAGAACTCCCCTCCCTGCCCTCCTCTTCACTGGCTGAAGTCAGGATGTGAAACACCTGCCTGTCCCTCACCCCTGTTTTCCAGCAAGTGCAAGGAATATTTACCACCAATGCCCACCCAAAGAAAGATGTGTCATTTTGTCACCAATTTATGGCTGGATGGCTTTAATCTTCAAGACACATCACAGAGACCTGAAGAGGAAGAACCAGCAGCAGGAACTGCCCAAACCACCTGTTTGGGTAGGAGCTAGACAAGTGCTCTCTAGTGCCCACTGCTTCCCATGGACATCACTAGCTTTTCCAGCCTGGAAAGTAGTGTTTCCTCCTAAATTCTGCCCCAAAAAAAGCTACCTCTGATCTTTTGAGTGATTTGGTTTACAGAATGAAGATAAGCATGAAAATGCATCAGCAAGTGCCAGAGCCACAACTGCAGAGGCTTTCCCTCTGTAGCCAGTGAACACTTGTGTCTCCCACAATGACATTCCAGTGCTGGAATCCCAGCTAAAGGGACAGACTGGCAGCCAGTGAGGATCCTGGAAAGCTCCCTCTGCCCCTGGGCTGAGGTTACTCCAAGCATGCAGCAGCCTCTGGAGTGCAGCTCGAAGTGGCACGAGGCTTTTGAGAGCAGACAGAGAGCAAATTCTTGCACAGCCAGCAGGGATGGTGATTCCTGCTGTGCCATAGCCTCAGGCTCCCAACGGGATCACAGAAATCCACAGGGGAAAGCACAGGGCATTCACTTTTAACATTCTTGTGCTGGGACAGCCAGGCTCTGGGCTGTGGGGTACCAAGGGCTGGGCTCCTGCTCACCCCACTGACAGCAAACACAGAGATGCACACAGCCCTTGGCACTCCCAGGAAGTTTCTCTCCCTCCAGGCAGCAGCACAGAACAGGTGGATCTTCACCCAAGGAGAGAGAAGCTTCTGAGAAACACAATCTTTAGTTCTTGGAACACTTCAGTATTTAAATAGGCAAATACACATGTGCAAATGATGCTCCAAACACAGAGAACAGCACTCGGTGCTCACAGGTGCACCCTGGCCAAGAGCTTCAGAGGGAGGGGCTTGTGTGAAGTTCCTGGCAGGCCCTGAACAGGACAGAGGACTTCAGACACCAAAGTGTTTTGTCTGCCCCTCCAGGCAATGTCACACACTGACCAGGGCACGAGCCATCCCGGGCTCGAGTTTCATTTTTCACACCTGAATCTAAGACTTCTACACACACCATTCTGAGCAGGGTGATGCAGTTTGGACATCAGAAGCTCACCAGAGATGTACCCGCACGTGTGACAGCACAGAGGGGGCAGGTCTGGGATCAGCAGAAACCAGAGCCACACCTGAGCCGTGAGTGAGTGCAGCCCTGAACACACACAGCACACACCACCTCTGACAGCCTTTAATCTCTGCTGCTGCTCACAGCAGGCACCTGGGGCACACCAAGGGCACACAGCTGTGCCAAAGCAGGGGACACATCCCAGTCCAGAGTCCAGGGACTGTGTTTACTTGTCAGGCACTGTGTCTGCAGGCGGTACTGGCCGAGGGGGCCGAGCTCCTGCAGCTCCTCTGCAAGGTCAGGCCGTGTGGCACAGCCCAGCCCTGTCTGTGGACAGAGGGCACAGAGGGCATCCAGAGGTCACAGCCCAGCCAGGGGCACTGTGCGTCTCCAGGCCGTGCCGGCAGAGGGGCCAGATCACAGCCCGTGAATCCTGCTGGTCATACACCGTTTCTGAAGGTCACACGGGCAGAGCGCAAAGTCACAGCCTGAACGGCAGACACAGGCTTTCGCTACCGAGCCCCCTGGTGACGCCGTGGAGCAGCTGGGTGGGCGCCCCGGGGGCTGCCCCGCCGTCACTTGAGGCCGTAGAGGATGGCAACACCCAGGAAGAAGAGCAGCCCGATGGAGAGATCCGAGAGCGCCCTGAGGCGTCCGTGTGTCGCGGCCTCCTCCCGCCGGAGGCGCAGCTGCTCCCGCCGCGCCCGCAGCAGCTGCTCCCGCTGCAGCTGCTCCCCGTAGTGCGCGCGGTAGAAGGCGTCGAAGTCGAAGGGCAGCGGGGGGGGCCCCGGGCGGGCGGCGGGGGCGCGGGGCGGCGGCGGGGCGGCGGCGGCAGGGCGGCCCGAGGGCCGGGGCGCGTCGCGCAGCTCCTCGGCGCTCAGGAGCCCGCGGTCGTACTTGCGGCGGAGCGCGGCGCTGCCCAGCACCCGGTAAGCCTCGCTGATGGCGGCGAAGCGCGCGGCCGCGGCCGCGCTGCCGGCGTTGCGGTCGGGGTGGTAGCGGAACGACTGCTCGTAGTACGCCGTCTTGATCTGCGCCGCCGTCGCCGTGGACGGGACGCCCAGCAGCTCGTAGAGGTCGGAGCGCGGCCGCGGGGTTCCGGGGCGGCCCGTCTGCGCGGCGCGGGACGGCGGCGGGGCGCAGCCGGGGCGGGGGGCCCCGCCGAGGAGCCGGCGCAGCCGCCCGAGCACCACCGGCTCCATGGCGGCCTCAGCGCCCGGCCGCCGCCATGATGGACGGGCGGCGCGGAGAAGTGGCGTCACGCAGCGGGAGGAGCTGCGGTGCGAAAACTGACGTCACGCGGCGGCGTGGTCGCCGGGCAGTGACGTCACGCAGGCGCAGCATGGCGAGCAGCGGCCGCCGGCCCGAGCACCGCGGGCCGCCCGAGCTGGTGAGCGGGGCCGGGGGAACCGGGCTCCTCTGGGGCGGGCCCGGCCTTACCGCCCCCGGGCCTCACCGCCCCCGGGCCTCACCGCCCCCGCCCTCTCTCGTTACAGTTCTACGATGAGACCGAGGCGCGGAAATACACCCAGAAGTAAGACGGGAGCGGCCTGCCGTGGGGCGGGGAGGGGTCTCCTCATGGGGGGGACAGCGGGGGGACCCAGCGGGGGTGGGGGCTTGCTCCTGGATCCTGCCGGGAGGGACTGGGGCTCCGGCGTGTGGCAGCGGCGGGTGTGGGGGCAGCGGAGGGCGGAGGGTCCCATCCTGCCCTGAGGCCAGGCCGTGCTCAGGCCCTGCCCTGCGGCGCTGTGCGTTCAAACCCAGCTCTGTGGGGGGATGTCGCCGGGGGGCTGCCGCCCGTCGCCCACGCTCTGTCTTTGCCGCAGCTCCCGGGTGATGGAGATCCAGTCGCAGATGTCGGAGCGCGCCGTGGAGCTGCTGGGGCTGCCCGAGGACCGGGCGTGCCTCCTCCTGGACGTGGGGTGAGCGGGGCTCTGCTGCACACAGAGCATCCGGGGCTGGAGGGGTGCACAGGGCAAGGGGGCAGCCAGGTCCCACAGCACCCACAGCGTCTTTTGTGGGCTGAAGAAGAGGGACAGGCTGCTGTAAGGTTGGTTGTGTCTGGCCAACAGCAGCCCCGTGATCCCAGCACTTTCCCCCTTTTCCCTCCTCTAGCTGTGGCTCAGGGCTGAGTGGGGATTACATCTCTGAGGAGGGGCACTACTGGATTGGCATGGACATCAGCCCTGCCATGCTGGGTGAGCACAGCCTCCCCTGAGGCCCTCAGGGGCCCCAAAGGTGGGAGCTGATTGCCTGAGTCATGTTCTGTTCTGTGCAGATGTGGCCGTGGAGAGGGAGGTGGAAGGAGACCTTCTCCTGGCAGATGTGGGTCATGGCATTCCCTTCAGGCCTGGCATGTTTGATGGCTGCATCAGGTGAGTCTGTGCACAGGAGCTGAGCTCTCCTGTGCCCCACAGAACTGCACAGTGCGCCTGCTGCACATCTGGTCAGTCACAGGGGAGAGGAATTGGCCGTGTCAGCCACTCCCCATCACTCCAGGACAAACCTCCAAAATTCTGGATGGTAGGAACAGCTTGTGACAGCTGTTTCCCAAGTGGTGCTTGTCCTTTTGTGCTGGTGAGCTAGGAATTTTGTTGGGGAAAATAAGGTAAAGCTGGGGATGTTATCAGGATGGCTGAGACCTGCACCAAGGAGGAGAAGAACAAAGTATGTGGCATTGCTAAGGAAAGTCAGTCCCTGGGTCAAGGATTTGATGGTTGGTTTTGGCATGAAGGGGACAGAAGGATTCATCTGCTTAGAGAACAGCTGGGAAGAAGCAGGGACTGTCCATTGCTGAGCCAGAAGCTCTGATTTGGATTTCTCATTGGGAAAACCTGCTTGGCCAGGCAAGAGACACAGCTGAGCTCTTGAAGGCTCATCAGGAGCTGTAATGATTGGACTAGGAGTAAGGGGTTCAGGCTGAAAGGGGGAAAATTTAGGTGAGAGACACAGAAGAAATTCTTCTCTGTGAGGGTGGTGAGGCCCTGGCACAGGTGCCAAGAGCAGTTGTGGCTGCACCATGCCTGGAAGTGCCCAAGGCCAGGTTGGACAGGGCTTGGAGCAGCCTGGGACAGTGGGAGATGTTCCTGTTGAGCTTTAAGGTCCCTTCCAACCCAAACCCTTCTGTCATTTTATGATTTGGGCACTCAGACTAAAGGGGATGCTTGGTGATGCTTTTGTCCTTTAACTTATGCACCTGGTTAAGTGAGTCTCCGGAGGGGTTTATGTAACTGCAAAACAGAAGGCAAAGCAACACAGAGAAAATCAAATCACTTCCCTGAGGCCCAGCACATGCCTAGAGCAGGAATTCAGCTCAGAGGGAGGTGGCAAGCTCTGTGAAGGAACCAATGACTCAGTGTCCTGGGGGTCTTGTTTTCCTCCTCAGCATTTCCGCAGTGCAGTGGCTCTGTAATGCTGACAAGAAGTCACACAGCCCTCCAAAACGCCTCTACAGGTTCTTCTCCACTCTTTACACTGCCCTGGTAAGTGCCACCCTCTACCAGCCAGCTCTCTGCTGCTCTTACATCTTTGCTGGGGCTTTTTAGCAAGATACTTCAAGTCAGGTTGCTTTAAGTAAATGCTGCACTGAAGGAGGACTGGTAGGAGCACCCACTGCCTCCCTTCTTGCCTGGTGCTGCTTCTCGTCAAGGTTGGATTGATAGTCCTGGTGGTCTTTTCCACACTTAACAGTTCCAAGGCTCTGTGATACCTGGTGTTCCCCCTGTGCCTCGCTGGCTCTGTGGGCTGAGCAGCTCTCCTGGGAGCCTTGTCCTGGAGGTTTTGGGGAGGAGGGAGCTGGGATGGGGTGGCCCAGAGGGGTGGCCTGCACTGGAACAGGTGTGTGACCAGCTTTGTTTCCTGCAGGCCCGAGGGTCCCGAGCCGTGCTGCAGCTGTACCCCGAGAACTCCGAGCAGGTACAGCCCATCAGTCAGCCAGGGAGGGCTGCAGGCACAGAAATCATGCACTGTTTGGGGCTCCGAGTGCACTGTGTTCTTCCACATCAACTCTCTGTCTCTGCCCTGCCTGCCACTTCTAAAGCTCTTCAAGAGCCCAAAGAAATAACCTGTAAGGAGAGTGCCTTGTGCAGTTTCTGTTGTTTCATAGATAGTCTTGGGCTGAGCCTTAAAATTAAAGTGGTGGGACACAATATGGGTTTGAAAACAGACTGGCTGTAGTCATCAGCACTGCACTTTAACTCAGGTCTGGAAAATCCAGTATCTCTCTCCTAGAGAGTCTGCTGTGCCAGCTAACCCAGGCTAGACTGAGGAGCAGGGAGAACCAACAAAGGCAGGGAGTTGGTGTCTGGATGGTGCTGCAGAACCAGGAGATAGGGCAGGGCTTAGCAGGAGGAGGACCAGTCTGTCCTGGGAATGCCCAGTCAGGTGTGGTCCTCCCAGAGGTCTCTTGGGCTCGCCTGGGGGGTGACTGCTAATTAACCTCTCACCTGCTGCTTTTCCCAGCTGGAGCTCATCACAGCCCAGGCCATGAGAGCTGGATTTACAGGGGGAATGGTGGTTGATTACCCCAACAGTGCCAAAGCCAAGAAGTGAGTCCCGGATCTCTGTGTGTGTTGGGGTGAGGCCTGGGTTTAGTGGTGACTTTGTTTCTTTTTTTTTTTTTCTATGAGCTGTTCTCTCTCCCATTATACAGTCCTGGGCAGAGCTTAAAACTTAGATCTGACTCTGTTATAAACCACCTCAGTCTTGCCTGGGGACTGAGGCTCACATGCTGAATCCTATGTTCATGCTTCTTATTCTTGTTCTTTCAGGTTCTTCCTCTGTCTCTTTGTTGGGACGTCTGGCACATTACCAAAGGTAAGGGGCTCCATGAGGCAGCAGAGCTGCTGTCCTGGCTGCTGGGTGCTGTGGAAGAGCTGTGGGCATTGTGGGAGCCAAAGAGCTCTGTGAGTGCAGAAGTGACTTCATTTATACGTTTTCTGCCAGTCACCAAGCCCTGCTCTCATATAGTCAGACTGGTTTGGGTTGGAAGGGACCTGAAAGCTCATCTTGTTCCAACCCCCTGCCATGGGCAGGAACACCTTCCACTGTCCCAGGTTGTTCCTTGTCCTGTCCAACCTGGGCTTGAAAACTTCCAGGGATGGGGCAGCCACAGCTTCTCTGGGCACCCTGTGCCAGGGCCTCCCCACCCTCACAGGGGAGAATTTCTTCCAATATCTAATCTAACTCGTCCCTCTTTAAAGCCATCCTTCTGACATCTGCTTTTCTTTGCCACGATATCTGGAACACCAGTTTGTTCCTGCTCTGGTCCCTCCCCTTGCAGATCCCTGCATTCCCTGTAGTTTTGATGGGCTAATAGCTGTGCCTGGTCCAGAGGGGAACACAACTTCCCAATTCTGCTTTGCAGGGCCTTGGTACCGAGTGTGCCAGTGAGGAGCTGCACCAGGCAAAGTTCACCAATGAGAGGTATCCTGTGGGGGTGAGGCTGCAGCCTCAGCAAGGAGCGGGGGGCTTTGAGGACTGGGTTTTACTGGGGACCACACTGCTGCTGTGTGAGAAGCAGTGGGAGGGGAAGGACAGGGAGGACTCAGCAGCCTAGGAGAGAACTGCTTTCTCTTCCCAAGGGCCTGGACACAGGGAACTGAACTAGTTAGTTCCCAGGGCTCTTCCATGGGGCTGTAGGTGCTCACCCTAGAGCTGTAGCTGAGCAATCAGGTGTGCTTTCTGTCTAGCACTGGGCTCTCCAGCTGAGGCCAGTGGTGTGGGAGGGGGAATGTTTACAGGGCTCATGATGGAGGCAGGCTGCTGTGCCTGAGTCCTGGCATTCCCTTTTTCCTCCTGTCCAGGTCTTTGCTCAGCTCTGCTTAGCTGTGCCCTGGGGGTTTCTGCTGCTGGCCAGGTCTCTTCCCACAGCAGTGGTGCAGGGAGGAGCTCCTTTTGCAGCCAGTGGGAGAGACAAAAAAAAAAGAAAAAAAAAAAAGAGGAAAGTCGTCATGGCTGCCAGGAGCTTGTGGCTGTCATGTTTTCCTGCCTCTTACATTGCTGTTCTCTGCTCACTTAGTCTAAGGGGGCCTGGTCTTGGAGGGCAGTAGCAGAGCTGGGAACTTTGTAGGAAGCCTGACTTTGTCTGCCCTGTTTGGAGTAGAGCAGACAAGGGGAAGGTGGTTGTACATGAGCCCATAATCCCCTGAGGTCCCAGAGTGCAGCATGCTGCTGTGTGGCACGGGGGTGTGCTGGACTGCTGGAGTACATAGGCCAGGATCCCTCAGCTCTGAGCCAGGGCTGGAATCACCCTCCTCCTCCTCCAGTGTGTCTGGAGTTCGGCCACCTGCCCCAGTGCTGGCTGAGCCTTTTGCCCAGGGGTGGTGGGAGGGAAACTCACTACTTTTGTGACCCAGTTCTGGGTGGCAATCCTCTGGGCCAGAGAAATGTGCCCCCACACCTCAGCTCCTCTCCAGCTGCTGTCCACTTTCCCCCCAGGACACGGTTCAGAAATGTCAAGGGCAAGTCTGTGAAGAAAAGCCGGGATTGGATCCTGGAGAAGAAGGAGCGTAGACGACGCCAGGGCAAGTGAGTTCAGCTGAGTCCTGCCTCAGAGGCTGGGGTGGCCTGTCCAAAATGCTGCCACCAAGCTGCTCCCTTCCCCTCCCGAAGTGACCTGCAGGTGGTGCTGAGCTTTCCTGCCTTTCCCACAGGGAGGTGCGACCAGACACCAAGTACACAGGTCGGAAGCGCCGTCCTCACTTCTGAGTTGCTCTGGACACTGCTGGCACAGAAGGTGGCACGTGGGTGCCTCCAGAGAGCCTCCTGTGGATGGCACAGATGACACCCCGTGCCTGGGGACTTGCTGGGACTGGTCACTGTGGCTCTTAAAGGTACAGACTGGAACAGCAAAGCTTCCAGCCCTGTTTCCTTGGTGAAGGCGCAGACTGTGCTCTGGCCACTTGGGTGTCTGCAGTGCCATCACTTACCTTCCCAAGTGCAGTGAGCCAGCTGAGCTCCAGGTAAGCCAGGACATGATACCCAGTTCCTCACTAAAGAGTCAGAGTTGGAAGTGTTTGCTGGTCTCCTGTGTCCTGCCCTTGGTGCTGGGAGTACTGAGGTGGCAATATGGTACCTCCTTCCCTGCCAGCATCCCCTCTGCCTGCAGAGGATCCACACTGTCTAGGTGTAGATCCATGAGGACAAAGTTGCTCCTGGCACAGCTGTTATTCCAGAAGCCATTTACTCCTGTTGGTGCTTGGCACCAAACCCACCCTGTTTGCTTTAGTGCTTCCAGGGTGCTGGGGCTGACTGGACTCCCCATCACCTCATCCCTTCCCTTGAAACAAGGAGAGGTGCCACCCAGAGCTCTACAGTTACAAATGTTTATTCTACATAAAAATTCCACAAAATGGGAAGCTGTTTTGCACCCAAAGCCTTGGGAGAAGAAAGGAATGCTAGCAGGGAGGGAAAGAGGGAAGAGGAGAAGAGAGGCAACATACAGTGTCATCCAGCCCAGTGAGACAGAGCAAGCCAGGGTCAAGATCCACATAGAAAACAAGGACACTTAGCTCACAGTACAGCAACAGTAGAACTCCACGGGGGGCTCGGAAAGCCTTCAAGTACATTAATTACAAAAAAAACCCAATCCCCAGTTCAAGTGCAAGCTGTGCGTGCCCCACACTGCTCATGGAATACTGCATCGACACGCTCCCGGCATGGGGAGGGCGGGTGGCACTTGGAACAGAGGTGGTGGAACCCAAAGGACAAGCGGGTGCAGGTTGGGGGCTGGAAAGAAAAGGTGAAACATCTTCCCAAAGCACAACCACACTTGGTGATTTGGTCTGTACATGCAACGACAGGTAGGTGAAAAGGAACTCAATGGGGCTTCCCGTAGTGCAGGGGTAATTATTGCACCAAAACACCCTCCCCTCACAGCGAGGACAGTGTGGGCCTGCCTGTGGGGCAGCAGTGGCAGCCTGCTCCTCATCTCTCTTGCTTTGGAGCCCAGCACTGCTGCTGCCCACAGGATCCCAGCAAAGTGCCAGCGGCCCTGACTGGCCCCACCCGACTCCTGCTGCTGTGGGGGCTGCTGGCAGTGGTGGTGCCAACAAGGAGCAAGGGCCAAGAATCCCCCCTGGTGCAGTTCCTGGCCTTGTGCCTTGACAGGGGTGCCACAGCCCTGATGTCAGGTGAGCTTGTGCCACTAAAGCCGCTGCCTGGAAGAAAAAAAAAGTCACCTTGTGCTAGCAGTGGGCATGGCTGCAGGGCACGAGCATGGCTGCAGGGCAGGAGCCTGGGAGGAGGGTTTTCCTGCCTGTCCAGTGTTATTGCTTCCTGGAGGGGCCCTGGGGCTCTTGCTGGCCTGGCAGAGTAAGCAGGGATGGCAGTGGCAGGGAGCTGCTGAGGGACAGAAGCATGGCCACTCCCTGTTCCTGCAGCCAGACATGTCCTGGAGCGGAGGCCCTGCCCTTGCCTGCCTTCTCCCCCTGCCTGCACGGTCCTCCTGGTGCCCCAAGCCCTTCAGTGCACGCAGGCTGCAGTGCTGGAGCTCACATCGGTTGGTGCAGGACTGTGAAAGAAGGGGGCTCTGGTCTGGGATGTTCTCATGGCTGCACCCTGAGGGGCTTGGACTGGGCAGTGTGGGGAACCAGGCTGGACCCCCTTCCCAAGGGCAGCTGCATGCAACGTGGGGCTCTGCAGGGGGACCTCGGGTAACAGTGGCAGAGAAGAAGCCTTGTCAGGGCTGCTGCTGGGCAGGGCTGGCCCTGGGGGAGGCAGCACTCTCTGCCTGCAGCCACTGCCTTTCTCCTGTACCCAGGGGCACCACACACAGCCAGTGCCTGAGCCACAGCACCCTGCCAGCTTGTGGAGCAGCCGTGCCCTGGTGCTGGTGGGAGCTGGGAGGTGGCGCTGCCTGAGGCTGAAACACTGGCTGCCACCAAGTGTCCCTTTTCTGCTACCAGCACCTGATAGCCAGCCCCTGTCCCAGTGTGGCAGTGAGCCTAGCTTACCTTGGACTCCTCTGGTGCTTTGGCATGTGCACAGGCCAGCCAGAGCCCTGGGGTCTGCAGAGGAAGGTGAGGGCAGAGCCCTGGCCCTAGCCTGAGGGAAACAGGCAATGGCAGTACTGGACCCCTCTGGGCTGCAGGTGGGCTTGGACCCCACAGCAGCTGCATCTGGGTCATGGGCACGGCACAGGGCACCCAGGTTGTCCCACAGCACCCCACTGAGAGCAGTGGCTGGGCAGAAGGGTACGGTGCCAGCAGCAGCAGGGTGCCAGGAGGTGGCAAACAGGCAGTCAGGCACTGGCCTGTTCAGAACCAGATTGGATACAGGAGGAAGGCTGCTACTCCTCGCTTGCAGGGGGCTGGATGCAGCAAGGGCTGCTCCTGGGACCACAACAGGAGAAAGCCCAGCTGCTTCTAACCCCCGGCCATGGGTAGGAAAAAGCAAGGCTGCAGCAGCCCTGCTTGCAGGTGAGTGCTGCCCCGGGCTGTGGACATCAGCAACAGCCCCAAACCCTGGTGGGCAGAGTCCAGGCCTTTGGGCAAGAGGAGCCAGCACCACCGTGTGCCAAGGCTGAGAGCACTGTGATGAGGCTGTGGTGCAGGATGAGCAGCCAGTGAAATTCACTGGCCTTGGACTATCCGTGCCATCCTGCCCTGTCAGGCCAGCATCCTGGAGCAGCACTGGCCCCCACAGGCCCTATTCCTGTGCCCAGGCAACTGTGATGGCCCCAAGCAGCAACTCCTTATTCCACACTGATTCATCAGGCACCCACCACCTGCAGTGGCACATCCAGCCTTTGGCACCCTACTGGGGTGAGGGCTCACGGAGGGAGGGGACAGCCCTGCCACTGGAGGAGTGGCAGGGATGGAGCCCCAGAGCCAGACACAGTCACTGGCCAGGCAGGGCTGGGCAGAGCACACCCCTGGGGAAGGGCCCCGGAGAGAAGCAGCCCAAGGGAAGGTGTTTGCAAGCACAGATGCGGCCGACAGACATGAGAGTTGGAGGTGATGGGCAAGCTGGGAGGTTGGCTGGGCACCGTGCTCCCAAGGACCCCTAACACCCATCATCCGTCCCTCCTCCTCAGCTGTCACTAACACAGACTGCCCACCACAGGATGAGCAGCAGTGCCCAAGGGCACCTCTGTCCCCCCACCTGGTCCCGGCCAGCCACCCAGCCCGGAGCAGTGATGAGAGCTCGGGTTCCCCGCCCAGGGTCCCCCTTGCGCCCATCACCATCGCCTGCCCCCCGCCTGCGCCCCGGGGCTGGAGCTCCCTCCACACAGACGCACCGCACCGCACACACAGCGTCACAAACAACCATGCATTAGAAACTGAAATGCTGCTGGGAGGCTCCGGGGCTGCGTGGGTTGCTCCGGTGTGGCTGCAGCCCCATGGCACGCGCGGCTCCATCCATCGCACACAAACAGTCCTGTGGGGTGAGTCTAGCCGAAAATGCCGCCGAAGGTGGAGGCGATGACGATGCCCAGGATCACACAGCAGATTATGATCATGATCTTCTTCTGCTCGGGTGTGCCGGCAGCGGTAGGGAGAGAGGGGAGAGGGGATGGTGAGTGTTGGGGCAGGATGGACCCAGGAGTTCAGAACAGTCCGTCCTGTACCCCTTGGCCTGCGGTGGCTCTGAGCAGCACCCTGGGAGCCAGAAAGGCTCCAGCAGTCCTGGGCAGGGAGGGACACCCCTGCTCCTGCTTCTGCTCTGGGCTGGCAGAGCTGAGCTGGTGACCCTCAGGTCCCCAGGCTGATACAGGACCAGGTGTTGGGAGCAGGACAGACAGCTGGCACTGTGCTACGGTCTGAGCTGAGCCATGACCTTTCCCTAATTTTTTTTTTGCAAGGGATGTGGCTCTCACAGCATGCCTGGTCCAGGGGTCCACCAAGGTCCCTTTTCCTCCCCCCAAGCAGCACCTCTGTCCTATAGCTCGTTGTCAGCTTTCACAGAGTCTGTACTGGGAGCTCTGCCTCAGCTGTGCAACCCTCAGGACTGGGCTGCTCCCAGAGGTGTGGGGTAATGTGGCCCCCACTGGCAAAGCTGTGCCAGGCAGCCTGGGGCAGGCGAGGTGCCAGCCGGGCCCTGTGCCTGGGATGGAGGTGGCAGCAGTGCAGGGCTGTGACTCACCCGTCTGGCTTTGCTCTGGTACTTCACGGCTTTTTTGGTGTCGGACACAGCCCGCTCCACGTAGTCCACCGAGTGCTCCACGTTGTACTCGATGCGGTCAATCATTTCTCCCTGCGGGAGGAGGACACAGCCCACGCGCCCACGCGCATGCAGACCTGAGCTCCTTCCTGCTCTGCTGCTCCCTGCCTCCGGGTGGATGCTGCCCTGCCCAGCAGCCCTGCATAGAGAGAAGCACTATCAGCTGCCTGTGGGCACTGGGTGTTTCCTGGGGTGTGAGCTCTGGACTGCATGCCCCATCCCAGAGGATCTCTGTGCACATCCCGACAGTGAGACAGGCAAGGGTGAGGGACAAGGGAGTTCCCAGCCCGGTCCTCGTCCTGACCTGTCCAATATCTCAGGTGACATCAAAGCCACAACAGGATCTACACCAGCACCACAGCACATGCTGCTGAAACAGGAGGCATGGCAGGGAGCAAGGACAGCGCCAGTAGCACCATGAAGGATGCTCAGGAAACCATGCACATGCAGCTCCGAGCTTCTCACCACAGGACAAGGGTGCTGGCACTATCCAGCCCTCAGAGTGGGGCATGGAATCACAAATTCCCCACATATGACCCCCACTGCAGACAGGACAGACCACCAACACCACCGTGCCCTGGTGACCTTTGCCGTCCTGGCCATCCCAGCACCACCACGTGAGCAGCAGCCATGCAGGAGCAGCCATGCAGAGCAGAGCAGAGCATGCAGCACCACAGGGCCCGGCCAGTGGGCCTTTACCTGCCAGTGATGTCTCCTCGGGCCATGGCAGCATGGCGGGCAAGAAGGGGGGTGAGCAACGACACAGGAGCACGTGCCTGGCTGAAGGGACTGGCGCCATGGGCTGGCAGCTCAGCCCAGGGGGCACCCCGAGCTCACCCACCCGGGCCTGGCGCTCCAGGGAAGAGGAAGAAATCTCCCCCTGCATGGCAGCCGCCCACTGCCCTCCTTCTGAGCCCCTCACTGAACCTCCCACCCTCCACACACAGCACCCAGCTCTGGGGTGCCAGGCGGGTGGCTCCAGCCCTGGGGAGCCCAGCTCAGCCCCACTGGGAGCCATGCTGGTCCTAGACGTGGTTTTTCCTCTCAGCACCCACCCAGGCAGGGGAGCATTGTTCTCCAGGCTCCCCACCCACCACAGGGAGCCTCATCACCCTCCAATCCCCTCAGGTGAGCCCCTGGGCTGCACCATTTCCCCACCTGGCTCTCCACCAGCATGGCCATGTCCATGAACATGTCGTGCAGCTCTCGGATGCTGTTCTCCAGTTTGATGATCTCACTGTGCCGTGTCTCAATCTCATTCAGCGCCTGCTTGGTGATGTTTGAATCCATGATGATCTGCAGAGAAAATAAGGCCACTTGAGCACCATGCTCAGACCCAGCTCCGATGCTGGGACTGGGGGCACCAAGAGAGGGATGAGCAGGAGCTACAGTGCCCCTCCACCCACCCCAAGTTTGCAGCAGGATGCTGGGATTCAGACTCTGCTCCAACAGCATCCCCAGGCAGACCTGAGCCCCTTGGCCTGGCTCCTGCACGGGCTGTGTCCATTAACCCCTACTGAGGCCACTGTGGCAGCACATCCCCACGCCTGGGCTGAGGGGGCTGGCTCAGCTGCAGCCTGTGGCACTGCTTACCCCAGAGGAGAAGATGGCCGGGTTGCCGCTCTCCAGCATGTCCTCCAGCTCCTCGCTGGTGGTGGTCCTGCCAGCTGCAACCACACAACAGAGGTCAGCCAAGAGCCCCCCGTCCCCACCACAGCACCCACAGCCCGACCACAGGGCTCTGCTGGCTCCATGGTACTGCTCCCACGAGTGGAACAGAGCAAAGCTTTCAGCCCCAAGAGCATAGAGGGCACTTTGAGGGGCTGCCCTCTCACAGCCTGCCTCAGACACCCCTCATTTAAGGGCATCAAGCTGCCAGCTTGGCTCAGCTGACACAGGAATGCCCACCTGTCCCTCCTGGACACACCAACCATTCCTGTGGGGCAGGGAGCAGAGCTAAGGGACCAGCAGCCATGAGCATCCATGGTGTGTGTGACGGAGGAGGGATGGGGAAGAAGCCACAAGCAGGTATGTTCTTGACATACCTCGTCCCAGCCAGTTCAATGCCATGAGAACACTGGGCTCAGCTGGACTGCCCGTTTTGGCCCAGCTGCTGTGGGGCAGGATCCAGGCTCTGTCCTTCCCCCTGTGGCAAAACCCTCCATGTCTCTGGGGACCTCCAGCCCCATGGCCCCTCTAAAAACAATTCACCCACACCATGGGGTTCCTTTCCTTCCCTCCCCACCCCATACAGTGGAGAGAGATTCTGATCACTCCACGGTTGGCACTGATCCCTGCATTCCTTAACTGCAGTGTATTTCTTGGGCTAGCAGCCATGTGAGACACATGGAATCACAGCCAAACAGATGGAGACACTGGGCAGGGCACTGGGGCTGAGGAGATGGAGATACTGAGCAGGTCACCTGAGAGAGGGGAAGTGACACCTCACCAGTGCAAACAGGGCAGTCAATGAAGTGACTCCACCGAGCTGGAATGAAACCAAAACCTGCAGAGCAGGGCTGGGGTCTGTAGATGTCCCCCTGTGACATGCTGCCTGCAGCCAGTGGTACTGAAAAGGACAACAGCATCCTCCAGGATGAGTCCAGGGCACCTCAGAGTGGGGGAAGTGGGGCAGAGTGGAGCACACAGCTCTCAGATGTGTGGGCAGAGGCTGGAGTTCTGTGTGAGGCCGCTCTAGACAACTATGACCTGGTAGTGGCCCCAAAGCCCTGAGAAGCTGCTGGTTTGAGTCACAAAAACAACCTGAGGGGGTTCACAGATGCATGTGAGGACGGAGCTTTGCCACCTGTGTACTCATGGATCTCAGGGTCAACCAAGGTCCCCAAGGTCCCCACCTCTGAGAAGGGTCCACAGCCCATTTCCAGACACTTGCATCTTTTAGAGTGACAGAACATTACCCGCACCAAGGATGACCCACGACACCCCCTGCCAGCTTTTCTTGCCTGTTGGCTCCCCACTCTGGGCTGACACTGCCCTGCTCCCAGAAAGGGAGAGCAAGGGTCCAAGCAGCACAAATTTACAAACCCTCCTGTTGATGTGCCCAGCTCTGAGCAGCCACTGGCCCAGTGATGAGGAGCGTGCCACGTGCTGGGCATGGAGAGCTACTTGTTCTGCCAAATGGCAGCCCTCAAGGCAGCCCTGAAGCACAAGCAGAGTGGGATCAGCTCCAGGAGATGCCACATCTCTCCTGGGCAGAGGTGGGATGGGAAGTGGAATACACATTCTCATCCTATCCTTGCTGCCTCATTCCCCTAATGCAGAGCACAGAGCTGCTAAAAGCTGTGGCAGGGTGAGGGATGAGAGCAAAGGCATTGCATGGATTAACACCTGGCAGGCAGTGCTGGCCTGGCCAAGGGCCACTGCTGCTCAGGAAGAACCTGCTTTAATGCTGAGCCAAAGCTTGGGGTATGGAGGCTGCATCTCACCTGTGCTGCCCAGTACAGCACCTGCCAAACAACACAACCAACCTGCAGGACCCCAGAGGACTTCCCAGGAAGGCCAATGCCTCCTAACCAGCCTTCAGGTTTGGCTTCCTGCTCTGTCATTAGCACCTCCACAGCAGTAAAACCAGCCCAAAGTGTCCTGGGTACCTGCCTGATCTGCTGCTCACGTTCCCACAGGGCCATGGCACAGCCAAAACTGGGAGTGAAAGAATGGGGCCACTGCAAGGTGGCACCAAGGGAGAAGAGCCTGGAGGAACACTCCTGCCCTGAAATTTGGTGAAACACTGGAAAATCCTGAGAACTGGACCTGTGCCTCCCCAGAGAGCCCCAGAGTACATCTGCCTCTTACTTGGCATCTCTAGCAATTCAAGTTTCTTGGGGAGAAGCAGCTCTGCCAACGAAACAAGAAGCCCAGAGCGTGGAGGAAGCTGGAGAAGCAACCCCAGCCCTAAGCTGGCAGGGAGAGAACAGCAAGAGACAGTGCCCAGTTCCCACTGCTGCAGAGCCGTTGGAAACTCTGACAGGCAAACATGAAGCCACTGAGGGGACTTCCCACCTCAAGGCACAGTCCTTGGCCCTGTAATGCCCAGCTGGACAGAGTGACCATCCCCACGGACCAGCTCCCAGGGGATGGGGCAGGAGCAACCCTGTCAGGGTGTGGGGGAAGCTCCCAGGGAAGCCTCTGGTGCCACAGCTCAGTCCCACAGCCCAGCTGACACTGGATGCTAGTTTGTCCAATTCTGCATGCAGATGGTCTATAAATAGGGCAGGTAGCTCGGGGCTGAAGGAGTCCAACATGCCATGGCCAAACAAGGGCTCAGCTGGGCTCTTCAGGCTGGCAGCATCCCCTGGGCTGGCAGCATCCCTCCTCCCAGCAGCAGGGCTGCACAAGCACCTGCAGAGCCACAGCTGGGGCTCACACTGGACATGCTGAGGACAAGGCACTTTTCCAAGGCTGGGATCCTCTGCCTGGAGCTGGCTTTTAAGCTCTTATTAGACACAAATCCATACAATTTATGGAGAGATGGATAACGCTGTCCTGTCCACCTGCATGTGAGGTAACAGATGTGAGTGACTGGCCCCCGTGGCTGTCACCCAGGTCGCTCGGCTGCCACTCAAGACAGGTTGCCATGCTGGTATCAGGATGAGAAGGATTCAGCTATAAAACCCTGCCCAGCATATCACAAAGTGCCAGCCACCTCCTTGGCGCTCAGCATCTGCACTCAAGATCAATCCCATGGTCATTCCTGAGATGAAAGTGCCACAGGAATCCTAAATAAGCTCTGGGGTACACCAGACGAGCTGCCAGGGCCAGAGCAGCAGAGACTCTCTTGGCTCAGGGTGGGATGCACCCACAGCTCATTGTTCTGCACACCAGCTCACCTGGTCTGGCACAGCAGGGCCTGATGAAATCTCTCGTGCCCTCAGATACAGAAGATACTTAATTTTTGCCTCCTTGGTTTTGCACATAACAAGACTGTCCCCAAAAACAAGCAGCATCTGCGCAGCACCTCCACAGCTTCAGCTGCACACCCACCACACTGAGCTGCTCCTCCAAGCTCCAAATCCAATTTCTCTGGGAGCAAAACCTAAATACACTTCATGCCCTCAGAGAAGCTCCTGGGTGGGCAGTGTGGTGCTGGTGGTTACCGAGGCACAACCTCTGGCACACACAGACACAGCAGTGCCTACACAAGGAGAAGGGAACAGATGCTGAGAGGGCTGTGGGGAGCCCCAGGGGGTGGCTACAGCCCGGAGCGGTGACTACATCACCAACTCTGCCACTGTCCTACTTGCAGAGCCAGATGTGGTGAGGATGGAGAAACTTGCTGGGTGCTGGGGAGCCCGCCCAGAGCAGCTGAGAAGTTCCTGCTCTCACACTCTGAAAACCCGAGTGATTCACTGGCTTTGCTGTCAGAGCTCCCAGCACTTTCTATCTTTGGACTCCCCAGCAGGAAAGGAGAGCTGAGGATGCAGTGGAGATCTGTGCACTCACCACATCCCAGCTGAGCTCTGTTCCAAGGAGCCTGTGCAGGAGCCCCTGGAGCAGCTGGGGCTGAAGGCTCTGCCTGGGACACCTCAGGCCAAGCAGAGCCCCTGTCCTGGTGAAACACCCTTAAGCTGTTCCTTCTGATGAGTCGTTTTGCCAGGAAATATTTTCCACTGTCCTGATGGGGGAATCCAGCTTTGGCAAAGGGCTGTGCAGAGGACTGTGTCCCTCCCCATCCCACCTCTGCACCTCTTCTGTAGCAATGTGAAATGCACTTATCTCCCACACTCCTCCACACCTCCATCCTGAAGGGAACCAGAGACCCTTGCTATCAGGAGCTGGGACACCTCCCCTACACCACACATTGCTCCATGGGGGCTCCTGAGCAGCCCTTTCCCTGCTCTGTCAGGCATTGACAACCTGGCAGGATGGACAGAGCAGACCCAAGAATAACAACGTATCTTCAGAATTTAAGCTGAGCAGCAGAGCCCTCCCAAAATCCAGTAGGAAAACTAGAGGAAGGTTTCTTTCAGGTCTGCATCCAATCAAGGACATGGCTGAGTCCTTCCAAATCTCCTCTCTCAGAAGGAGGCATTTAAGGGACACCTTAAATTCCTGCTCACATGACAAGCCACCCCTCAGCTGTCAACCGCAGGGTGATGTTTGCTGACGGATGAGTCAGGCAGCTGGAGCAGCGACACATCCTGCTTTACAGCAAACTGCCAAGCTCTTGTTGAGCCTCGTGTCAGTCAGCCTTCCCATCCAGCCCTGTTAGGATTAGACATCAGAAAGACTACTCTGTGCAAAGATTAAAGTTTGCATAGCTGTGTCTCCTTCCAGCGCTCCACAGAAATTCCCACACCCCGCAGCACCCAGATTCCCAGAGCAGTGAAGCACATTCCCACAGGTGACCACCAAGGACACCAGATTGACTTACAGATCTCCTGTCATTATTCACAGTCAGTTGTTGGAGGAAAGGAAAAACATCAATTTGGTTGTTAGGCAAAAAAAGGACTAAGCTCAGAGCCTGCCATTCTGAGCACAAACCCCACAACCTGTCTGACAGTGAGATTATCTGCAAAAATCTCCTTTAATCTCTGCATGCCCTGACTTCCTCCTTGATTATCCCCCTAATTACATGGTTCTTCTTTACTGGGAGATAACCCCATTGCTCTAAACTATCCAGGTATCACTGACTGCCCGGAAGAACCATAAGGAGAGTGTTTTTATAGACAGGCAGGACTGGACTTCTAAGTGATGGGCTCTGGATGATTCAGACATCCCAGTGCCACAGTAGTGTCACCTGGGTGGGGTGTCACCAGCCTCAGAGGGGTCGCCCTTGGCCACAACATAATGGCTGCTAAGAGAGGTGCCTGGGGCAGCACTGAGGCTCCTGCTCTTCCTGTGTAAGGGAGACCATCAGGAACAGGGAAGAATTCTCAAGAATTCCCTTCTCTGTTTTCATGTTTAGCTCAGTTCATCCATGAAGAAGAGCACCCTGAGGAACGACAAGTACACACAGGAATCAGGAATTCCCACGAGCTTCTTTGAATTAAAAATCAGCTGCAAACACAGAATGAACTCCTCTCCTTGTGATCCCTGCGCTCTCTCTGCAGCATTTTGGGATGCACTTTGCTGGATGCACTCTGCCACTGAAGCTCAAGGTACCAGCCCATGCCCATGTCCCACAGAAGCCGTGTTCCAGTCACTCCCACAGCCCCTGTGCATTCCCAGGTTGTCCCAGGAAGCTCTGCCCAGCTGTGGGAGCAGCTCTGGTCCACTGGGAGCCAGTGCAGGTTGTGACTCCATGGCAGGCACAGCACAGCAGTGTTCCCCTGCAGGTTTACTCACTGGTGTTCCCAGTGCAGGTTTACTCACTGATCTCCAGCTGCCTCTGGATCCTGCCCTTGCAGCGCTCCCGGTAGTCGGTCTGCGTGGCGTTGTACTCCGACATCACCTCCACGAACTTGCGCGACAGCGTGGAGTGCTGAGGGGGGAGAGAAGGACAGAGGGAGCTGAGGCTTCCATGAGAGGGAGAGCCCTGCCACCCCTGCAGCAGGGAAGGCTCGTCCCCGAGCACCTCCTGCACCTCCAACCACCCCGAAAGCATTTCCGGCCCGAATGCTGCTCCAGAGGGTGTGACAGAGCGCAAGGGGGGAAGGTGGCAGCAGGTGACACATCCTCAGGGGAGTGGACCAGAGGCACCCCTCATCCAGCCCTACCCAAGCACAGCCTCCAGCCCTGAGAAGACACCCTGGGAGGCTGGCAGCACCCTCCATGCATTACCTGTGCCTAGAACGCCTGGAGGCGAGGCCATGGCAGTGCCCTGGGTTGAGCCCTGCCTGCCACTGCATGCCAGGACATGCCAGACCCTGCACAGGCACAGGATGGACCCATGGGGATCACTCTGCAATGCTGGGGGCAACAGTACCCAGCCCTGCTCACAGGCACAATTACAGAATCACCAAGGTTGGAAAAGACCTCCAAGATTGTCATGTCACAGCCATGACTGATCCCCACCTTGTCAACCAGGCCAGAGCACTGAGTGCCACATCCAGTTGTTCCTTCAACACCTTCAGGAATGGGAGCTCCACCACTGCCCTGGGCAGCTCCTTCCAATGCCGGACCACACTTTCAGTGGAGAAATTCATCCTCATGCCCAACCTGAACCTCCCCTGGCACAACTTCAGGCTGTTTCCTCTTGTCCTGTCCCTTGTTCCCTGAGGGCTGAGTCTGTCCCCCCCCCTGGCTGCACCCTCCTGTCAGGGAGTTGCAGAGAGTGAGAAGGTCCCCCTGAGCCTCCTTTTCTCCAGGCTGAGCCCCCCCAGCTCCCTCAGCTGCTCCTGGTGCTCCAGACCCTTCCCCAGCTCCATTGCCACCTCTGCAGTCTCTGCACAGTGAGGGAATGGGGAATGTCAGACGTGCCTGGAACCACCAGCACTCAGACCTGCTGGTGTTTGCACACCTGGAGCAGCCCCAGCCAGCACAGCCCCACCTCCAGGAGATGACTCTGGACACATCTCCAGGGCACGTCTGCACTGGCTCTGCAGCTATTCTAAGGCAGCAACAGCAAAGTATTTATGGAGAGCCTCAGCTCCTCTTCTCCCTCCTCCACCACAAACCTCACACAAACGCCCCTGGCAGCTCCAGCTCCATCCTCTGCTCGAGAGGTGCTGGCCCAGGGCAAGGTCAGAACAGCTCCCAAGCATCTCAGCTCAAAATCCAGCAACAACGTGACGTGCCATCCAAGCGACTCCTCTGCTGTTCCAAAGTTGTTTATCCTAAAATCCACTTCATTCTCATTCAGCTGAAAACTATCAACATATGTTGATCTGGAGCCAAATATAGCCTGGGTGCTGAGTGACACCCTTCCTGCTCACCAGCACACCATGCTACACCTCTTTTGCTCAAGAAGTTATTTAACTCAGTGTTTATTTTCTCAGATTTTTATTTTATGTTCCCATGCGCATCCCACACGTCTACAATATGCATTTGATTTTTGAAAAACACAGAGTTTTCTGCAAAACTGGCTGGAAAAAAGCATCTTAAATAGCTTTCAGACATTAAATAAACCTACCTGAATATTCACAGCAAATAAAAAGCCTATCAAAATGTTCCTTGTGATTGAACTCATTAAACAGAAAATATTAACTCAAGTTAGGAAATGGATTTGTTTCACTCAGGTCTAGCAACTCTTCACTCCCCAAACATGGGCAAAGCAGCCCAAACTGGACTTCCAAAGAGCTCATAAAAACTTCTGGGTATTCAGTGTGGCTCTGAAAGCCCCTAAAAGCACACACTGAAATGGGTCCTTGTCCACCATGTGATTAACATGAAGATATTTTTGAAGTGTTTATCCCATGGGGTAATACACAAAATTTATCTTTGTATTTTAAATAGATATTTACATATGATATATGCATACAGAAATGTGGAAAATACTGTCGAGACCTCTGGGAAGTTGCATCATTGGTCACATTTCTGGACTGGGGATGCCCCGAGGATCTGTGACCCCAAGCCCCCTCCCTGTACCTGGATCTGCTGCAGGCAGGTCCAGATCTGATGAGACTCTTCTGGCTGGAGATGACCACAGCAAAGCCAGAATATAAATCCATAATCTTAATGCTCAGTTACTCCTAGTTTACAGCACATTAACAAGGGGGAATCGGCTCCTCATTCCTTCTTTTACTCAGTGTTTTACTGATAGCAAGTCCATACAAACTGGAGAAGGCACAGATACCTACAGGAACACCAAGCTTCAAGCACCAGGCACGTCTAAATCAGCTTTCCAGACTGGCTCATCCCAAAACCCCTTCAGAATGTGGGCAGGGAGGCAGGAGCAGGCCAGGCTTTGGGAACACACAGCCACATTGCCCAGGAGGAGCTGGAACTGGTCAGTGTCACTGCACAAGGACAGAGGTGGTGGTGGTACCAGGTGGGGCACAGGACAAGTGAGGACAGGCTGAAGGAAGCAGGGTCTGGTCAGCTGAAGGTGACAAAGCTTAGAGAGATCCTTTTGTTACAATGACCCAGCGGAAGGAAAGAGAGAAGCTGGAGCAAAACTCCTCTTGGAAGTGCACAGGGGCAGGAAAAGAGATGAGGGATAAAGCTGGGACATGGAATTCCCATATTAAGGGGGGAAAACTTTCACAAGAGTGGTCAAACAATGGACAGGGCCCAGAGGACCCTTGGTCTGTGGTGTCTCCATCCCTCTGGATGTTGGGGAGACAAACACCGGCAGGAGCTCAGAGTCGGGGACCAGCTAGGACAGAAGCCAAAGCTCCAAAGTGGAGCAGTGTCACATTGGCCACCTCAGGGCTCTGTGCCACGGCCCAGATGTGCTCCCCTGCACCCAGGGAAACACTAAGAAATGCCCAGATTGCAAGGAAACTTCCCACCTCCCTGACTGAGGGACTTTGGGTTTTTCAGCCTGGAGAAGAGAAGGCTCTGGGGAGACCTTGAAGTCACTTCCCGTGCTAAAGGGGCTCCCAGAGAGCTGGAGAGGGACTTTGGACAAGGTCCTGGAGTGACAGCCAGGGGACAGAGTTAGATGGGATATTGAGAGGAGATTCTTCCCCATGAGGGTGGTGAGGCCCTGGCACAGGTTGCTCAGAGCAGTTGTTGCTGCTCCATCCCAGGCAGTGTCCAGGGCCAGGCTGAATGGGGCTTGGAGCAATCAGGTCTAGCAGAAGGTGTCCCAGCCCTTGGCAGTGGGTTGATCACCTTTGAAGGTCCCTTCCAACCCAAACCATTCCATGGCTTTATGGTGGAGCAGAGCCCTGAATCCCACTCTCCCACATACCAGGATGGTGTCTGAACCACAGAGCTCAACACAGACCAAATCTAAACCCTGCTCAAACCCACAGCCCTGGGTTGTGCAGTTCTCGTTTGTGGCCGCCTCTTGTTTCCCCAGGCACTGCCAAAGTAAAGCCTTTTCCTGAGCAGCAAGGGCACATCACGGACAACAGCAGGGGCCACCACCACTGACTGCCACCTCCCCTCCCTGCCACTGGCACCTGCATCTGGGATGACACCAGCTCTTGAGGGGCTCAGCCAAAGGGCAGAACACCTCTGGGATTCACAGCACTGCTGTCAGCACACAGAAGTGTCTCCAGAACGTTCTTCTTGCATGGGAACCACTGACAGCCTGACCCTGCCCAGCTGCAACAGAGTTCTCTCCACACTGGAACCCTTCCAGAAGGAACAAAAGAGCTGCTCTCCATCAGAACTCGCTGCCCTCCTGCTGCTGTACCATCCTTTGGCTCTGCCATGCCCCAGCAATTCCTTGTCCTGCCTGCCCTAGAGACAGGTGGGCCTTTCCCCTCCCCATCCTTTGCAGAGGAGGGTTCCCCCCCAGCCTCGGGCTGAGCTGGGACAGCATCTCCCTGCTGCTGCAGGGCTGGAGGGTGCTGGGGTTCCAGCTGGAGCTGCATCTGCAGAGCTGATCCATTACCATCACTGCCACTTCATTGGCAGCATTGGATCCATTGGCAGCACTGGATCCATCACCATTGCTGCCACTGCACTGGTGCCAGATATTGATCTGGCACCAACTGTGGATGGGAGAGCAGCTCCCTGAGTGGCTTCCCAGGCTGAGGAGGAGATAAAATACAAAAACCAAAACTCCTCCAGCACCACTGCAGAGCATGGAGATATCAGGACTTTCTGTGTGTGTGAAAACCCCTGTGAGAGCCACAGATCTGCATCTGGATCCCACCCCAAGTACTAAAGAGCAGCACTGGCTGCTCCTGTTGCCTTTACCCCTTCAATGGTTTGCTAGAACACATTCTTGGTTGCAGAGCAAGGCTCTGAGATGCCTTGTCTTCACCCACACCCCTCAGTACAGAGGACAGATTCCAGGCTGGAGCAACAGCTGAATCCCACCGGGTGCTCTCTCACCAAAGCATCACCAGAAGGTGAAAATTACACCCAGCTCTGCATGGCTGGGCAGGAGGGCAGAGCTGCACACAGAGAAATCTGCTCCACAGCCAAGCACAGGCCTCCTCCCCCAGCACTTCCTGGGATCCCTCAGCTGCCACTTCCCGCTTTCCCCTTCCTGGTGTCCCAGGGTAGAGGCTCACCTGAGTTTTCCTTATCCGCAGGTCGGCCGATGACCTGTTCAGCCCTTCCTCTTGTTCGATACTCTGCTCAATGCCTGGTCGGGGGAGAAGGGAAAACACATTATTTTGTGCTGTTTGGAGAACAAGCACAGAATTATTAAGATTGTAAAAGACCTCCAAGATCATCAAATCCAACCTTCGACTGATTACCTCATGCCCATTAATCCACACTGCCAAATGCCACATGTTCTCATTTACTGAACACTTCCAGGGATGGCGACTCCAGCACTTTGCCAGACTGCCTCTTCTAGTGCTTAGCCAAAGGAAAGGGATTGTTTGGCAAAGGGACTGTGAAAGACTGGACTGAGGAGCAGCTGGTACTGGGCAGTTCCCAAATCCTGACTCCACCATTCAGCCTGGCAGCAAATCCCTGTTTCATGACTGCAGAGCACCTGGTGCCTGGCCACTGGCTGTGACTTGGGGCTGAAAGGGAAGCACTGTCACCCCCAGGCTGGCGAGCCAGGATTTCCACATAAAATCGGTGTGGTGCTTAGGTCTGATTGCCAGTATTCAAAAAAACTGGAGAGCTGTTTCCACCAGAGAGGCAGGAGGAGGAAATCCAGGGCTGGAGTGTCTCTGCAAAATACCAAACCTCAAGGCTCCTCCAGGCTACCTAAAAATAGCAGTTCCTCCAGCGGCCTGGACTGGCACAGGGAGTACCCACCACACCCACCAGGCATGATCCCTGCACTGTGCTGAGCATCCATGTAGCAGGGCAGGGCAGGGATCTGCCCCTTAAATGATAATTGACATGGAGCCCTCCCTGCCCAAAGCCTGTGAATCATGGCAGGGAGGAGCACTCATGTCCCACCTGCTTTAGGCAGGGGGAGGTCACAGGGGAGCAGGGCAGGGGGGTGGCACAGAGCAGGACAATGCAATCCTGCTCCATCCCTGGAAGTGTCCAAGGCCAGGTTAGACAAGGCTTGCAGCAAGCTGATGCAGTGGAATGTGTCCCTGCCCATGGCAGGGACTGAAATGAGATTACCTTGAAGGCCTCTTCCAACTCAAACCCTTCCATCATTCCAGGATTCTATGAAACCTGCTCCTCAGGGCCAGCTCAGGACACACTAATTCAAAGATTTAACTTCAGGGACTTATAAAACTTGAAAGAAAGGTCCCATCAGCAGGCTGGCCAGTGTGCAGAGACACACATCTCCACATAAACCACCCGGTGTGAGCTGGTGGCATCCCCAGAGTCTGGCTGAAGACCCCATTCCCAACACTGATGTGCCACAGCTCTCAGAGCCTGGCTGAGCCCAGCACCCTCCACTCTGGAGCAGAGGGCAGGTTCCCCCTGCAGCAGGGGCTCCCCATTCCCTGGAGCTGCCCCCTCACCCTCCAGCACAGCTCAGCGTATTTCATCAGTGACTGAGCTTCCTCCACACTCATCACAAACCACTCCCCATTCCCAGGAACTGGCAAACACTGGGCATTTCTGATAATTAGTGGAAGTCACATTTTCCTAAGAAGCTAGTAATTAGAATTAGCCCCTTCACGAGTAATGTCTGGCCTGAAGAAGTCAGTTTGTTGTCAGCAGATGTTGTTTTTGATCAGTCCTGACTGTTTTCTGTCACTGATCATGCTGGTCATGAGGCGATTTGGGACAAAGCACAAGGACTAGTCATCTGCTGCTCCAGGTAAATATGATACCAGACAGGCTTTTCTGGAAGCAGGAAACAGGAGCCTGTCCTGCAATCCTTCAAAGTCCCTTACAAAACACTTACGGAAAAGGATTTCTGTTTTCTTAAGGCCCATCCCTATCACCAGGGATCCCAGTGTGTCCAGGGCCATAGGAATGGACCCCTTGGACTACGGAATAGATAATAATAGATAAATAATAGATAATAGATGGCCCCTGGCTCCTCTTCCTGGCTCTAGTTGAGATCGTGTGTTAGGAGGACAAAGGGAGAATGAGAAGAACAGAGGTACTGGTGTCCTGGCCCACACATGGGACGTGGCCACACCAGTGTGACCTACCTAAAAAAGGCTCCAGACACATCTGAGTGCTCCACAACCCTGAGACTTAGTGAGGACACTGCTGCCTTGGGGGAAGCACCAGCTCCTCTCCTGCCCTTCAGACACAGCCAGGTCTTCTGCACCAATGTCAACCAAACCCCAGACTGATGTCCAAGACCACCACAGGCAAATCCCAGGTGCCAGGGGTGACCTGCCTCCCATCTCAAGATGTTGCCATCCTCTCTGACTCCCTCAGTCCCCTGGGGTCCAGTCTTGGAATTCTGGACTTGTCTGAGTGCTCCAGCACAACGCTGACCACCAGTGGGTTGACAGTCACCTTGTTCTCACACCTCAGAGACTGACTGACTCTTCCAACAGTGGAAAACGAAGGTCACATCCCACAGCAGCACCCCTTCACTCAACCAGACCTGAACTGAACCTTTGGCCAAGCTGGGGGTTTGCCCAGTGTCCAAGCCCTGCCAGTGGTGGGGCACAGGCCTTACTCAGAGCCCACCAGCTGCTCGTGGCCCCATTCCCCCAATTCCATTCTGGGAATGGGCACAAGGGGGCAAATTCACAAAGGGCAAATAAAAGCAACTGGAGAGTACAGCAGAGAGGGAAGGTGATGCCCATCCCCGGGAGTATTTCCAGCCTGGGACAAGAGTGCTCCAGGCAGAGCCCCACAGCTCCATCACAGGCCAACACTCACTCTTTAGTTTGGAGCGCACTTTGTTCGCCGTCTTCTTTATGTCAGACATCAGCTCTTCCAGCTCCTCTTTCGTTTCTGGGGAGAGAGGAAAGAGCAAACATGGATGTGCTGCAGACACCACTAAAATCTGCTGCCCTGCAGAGCACAGAGACCACAGCTGTGAGCATTTCAACCCCCTAACTGGAAGAATTTCCAACCCCTGACTGAAAACGCTCCCACCCCCAGACTGGGAGCACTCTCCCAATCCAGGCTGGGAGCACTCTCCCAATCCAGGCTGGGAGCACTCTTCCAATCCAGACTGGGAGCACTCCCCCAATCCAGACTGGGAGCACTCTTCCAATCCAGGCTGGGGGTACTCCCACAGTCCAGACTGGGAGCACTCCCACCTCATGCTCCATGCTGGACTCTCCTCACACTCCTGAGACCTCCAGCTGCTTCCAGCCTGGGATCCCAACACAAGTGTTAAACTGAACAAGAATGAGGTCAGGTTAGATGTGGGGAAGACATTTTGAACCATGAGGGTGGGCAGGCCCTGGCACAGGTTGCCCAGAGCAGCTGTGGCTGCCCTGTCTCTGGAAGTGTGCAAGGCCAGGCTGGATGGGGCTTGGAGCAACCTGGGATAGTGGAAGGTGTCCCTGCACATGGCAGGGAGGTGGAACCTTTCAAATTCCCTTCAAACCCAAACTGTCCTGTCAATCTGTGATCACATACAGGTTCCCCTCCCAGAAACCAGCGTGTCCTAAAAGAAACCAGGATTTGCAGACATGCCCCTCACCAATCTGTGTTTCAGGAACCCCCTGCACACAGCAGCAGGGCTGGAGCAGAGGCACAGCCCCATGTGGTCTGCCAGGGCAGCTCTCCCTGCTGCCACCCCAACACTCCCTCTTGATTTTCATGATATTAAGACTTGACTAAATAAAACTTTGTTTAATAGAGTTGAGGCTATTGACTGACTCGTGTCAATGGCTCTGATGCCAGCTGCCAGTCACAGCCATAATTAGGAAATCCTGATGATGGGAATGTTTTGGGGGAAGGTCCTATCGTTCTGGAGGCTGTACACATTCCCATCCCCAAGCTACAAGCTTCAGCACTATTGGGAAAAGGAGAGAAAGAACACATCCCTGAAGTCCTTCTCCGGGATATTTGCTGGAGAATGGGCAGAAATGCAGTGACAGGAATACACATTTTCAGTTTAAGTTCTCATTTAAGTGAGTAATTATTTTCCCATCCTTAAAAAACTTGTAATAATAAGAAATAAAGAAATAATAAAAAATTGTAATATGAAGAAATTTCTTGAAAAAATCTGCAATAACAGGAAAGCAATAAACAATAAGAAACTGTTATAGTAAGAAATAACTGTAATAACAAGGAATTAATAATTCTTTCTTAATAAAGAAATAAACCAGCCTGGGCTGAGTAACTCCCTGCAGCCAGCCAGGCTGGGTATGCAGACAAGGATCAGGAGTGCTGGAGACAACAGGCTGCCATGGACACGGGGATGGGCTGGGAGCTGGGATGGTCCACCTGGAAAGAGGAGAGCCAAGGGGATTCCTACTGCTGTCTGAGACCACCCTGCAGGAGGGTGGAGAGAAGCTGGGGCTGCTGGTCCTTGGAGGTGACATTCAGCTTCCTACCGAAGCCGGGAGGTGCACAGGAAGAGAACAAGCACTGCTGGACCAAGCTGGGAAAAGCAAAATGCAAATTAGGAATTAAGAAGAAAACCAGCCATGGCAGCGGTCAAATACCAGATGCAGGGAGGCCGTGGGATGTGTCCTCATGGATATTCAGCACAAGGCTGGGTGAAAGGCTGAGCACTGGACATGGTAGAGGGGACTGGCAGGGGCCTCCAAGGTCCCTTCCCACCCACATCCACCTTCAATTCTATTGAACAATTCCACATAACTCAGTGCCATGTGCTTTCCCTTCTCCCTGTCAACTGAGCTGAGGGATCCCCCCCTCCATTTTGCTCTTGTGAGACCTCACCTGCACACCTGCTTCCAGCTCTGGAGTCCCCAGCCTAGGAAGGATGTGGAGCTACTGGAACAAGTGCAGTGGAGGCCCCTCTGCTCTGGGGCCAGGCTGGGAGAGCTGGGGATGCTCACCTGGAGAAGAGAAGGCTCTGGGGAGAGCTCAGAGCCCCTGCCAGTGCCTAAAGGGGCTCCAGGAGAGCTGGAGAGGGACTGGGGACAAGGGATGGAGGGACAGGACACAGGGAATGGCTTCCCACTTCAGGAGAGCAGACTTAGATGGGATATTGAGAAGAGATTTCTCCCTGTGAGGGTGGTGAGGCCCTGGCACAGGCTGCCCAGAGCAGCTGTTGCTGCCCCATTTATGGAAGTGTCCAAGGCCAGGTTGGACAGGGCTTGGAGCAGCCTGGGATAGTGGAAGGTGTCCCTGCCCATGGCAGGGGGATGAGATGAGGTGAGATAAGATATGAGATGGTCTTTAGGTCCATTATGACACACTGCTGTGAAGCTGCCACTGAGGACACACAGGCCCAGTGGTGAGCACAGTCCTATTCAGGGAGCAGACAAGACCACACTGGTGGAAGAAGGGGACAGGGAACAGGGCTGGACGCCTTCCCTCAAAATACTTCCAACTGAGCAGCACGAAGAACACCCCTTCTGGCTTGATTTGAGTCACAGGCCGTGTGAGGATTACTTGGCGGCCTGGCAGGCACAGGCTGCCCAGACAATTATTTTCACATCCACGGTGTCTGTTTAAGTGACTCACTGAGATCTATTTAACCATTCACAGCGAGTGACATACAGCCACGGGAAGCTGAAGTACCACAACAATGCTGTGCCATGGCCAGCATCACTTCATGCCAGAATGGCACTGAGGGCGCAGATGGGATGTTTTAGAGGATGAGTCAAGCTCCCCACAGCCCACCCAGGATGTCTGCTCCATTCCCACTGGCACTGAGCACCATGAGAGCAGAGACGTCCATCCCCACGGCCACGTGTCCCCAGCCTCTGCTGGGAGGGAGAAGGAGTCTTTGGTCCAAGGTCAAGTCTTATACCTCCTGAGAAGCCCCAGAGCCTGCTGTGACCTGCCTGGGAGGGAGCCCAGGCAGTGCAGGGAGCAGGCAGGGGTGCAGGCAGGGGCACAAACTCTTTCTCCTCCCTCTGCCAATAGCTAATGAGGCCCTGGTGTGACAGAGAGCAGACACTCAGCCCAGGCTGGTAACACTGCAGGCAGGCAGGAACAGGTAGGCAAAAGCAGATAGGAGCAGCCAGGAGCAGGCAGGCAGGAGCAGGCAGGAGCAGGCAGGAATAGGAAGGCAGGAACAGGTAGAGAGGAGCAGGCAGAAGCAGGCAGGCAGAAGCAAGCAGGCAGCAGCAGGCAGAAGCAGAAGGGAGGAAGAGGCAGGCAGGCAGGAGCAGGAAGGAGCAGGCAGGAGCAGGCAGGCAGGATCAAGCAGGATCAAGGAGGAGCAGGCAAAAGAGCAGGCAGGAGAGCAGGCAGGTGCTGGCAGGCACAGACCTCCACCTTTCACAGGTTGGTAAGTGCAGGCACTGTCACTACAGCTCTCTGGACATCATGGTGACAGCGACTTTGCTTACAAGGTGCTCAGCCCTTGAGCTGCCTCACTCACTCTTTGCTGGGACTAAGAAACTTCACCTTGGCAACCTGCAAGTCTTCACTGACAGTAAGCAATCAACATCATCGAGAAAAGTGCAATTCCAAGCTAATTCCCAGCTGAGTTACTTGGCAAAGCTGGAAGGATCTTTTTGGCAAAGACTTAGCTCTTTCAATAAAAAATGAAAGAAGATCCTGAGAACAGTTCCTTGAAGGAAATTTTAAAAAATAAACCTTTCTCGTTTATCTTGGCACTTTCATTTCTGAAATGTTGGGTATTTTTTAAAGGTGAATGCAAAGAAGAAGCACAGACCTGAAAGCCCCACAAGGATCTGGTCTCTGGGAGCAAATAATAAGGAATTTTTCCTAGGAACTCTATGGCAGAAATATCTTCCAGCGTGTTTCATGGCCTTGAAGCAATACAAATGAAATCTGTTTTAAAAGCCATTGGGGATGAGATTGGCAAGAAATGTCCTCCACCTGGGTCAGGGCAATCCCCAGTACCAGCACAGGCTGGGGGATGGATGGCTGGGTGGATGGCTGGGTGGATGGATGGATGGATGGGTGGATGGATGGATGGATGGATGGATGGATGGATGGATGGATGGATGGATGGATGGAGAACAGATCTGGCAGAAGGACTTTCCAGCTGAAGTCCCATTTGCCAAAAGAGATTTGGGACATCAGTGACCTCTGTGCAGTCCTTCAGTTCCCAAAGGCTGACATTTATTCTTGGAAACAGAGCTCGGAGTTTCACATTGCAGCTTATTGATTCAAGCTGCAGAAAATGAGAACAAAAACATCACATGCTGACTCAACCCTTTCCTCATTTTCTAGAATTCTTTTCAACTCTGACCAACACAACCACTTGCAGCAGGTATGACAGAATGGGGAGCAGACAAAGGGGGACAGGGGAGAACTGCTCAACCTCTGCTCCAAGCAGAGCCAGGCCTGTCCCATCCATGCAGGAGCAACACAAGGAGCTTCAGCTGCCTGCCAAGCTGTAGAAACAGGACTTGACAAGGCCATCCACCTGCCTTTGCCAGGAGCAGGGCACAGGAGACAACCAGTACTGTCAGGAAGGACCAGCAGCCCCAGGATTTTTAACTTCCTGCATGCCAGGAACAAATCCTGTTCAAGGTGCAGCAAGGAGAGACTGCCAGGATTCAAGGTCAGTACAGAATCTCCGGGCTTTTACACAGGAGCAGAACAGAGATGATGCACAGAAGGGTCTGAAAAGCTTGTGGGATCTACTGGGATGAAAGGTACACCCTGAAACACCTCTCATTCACCCACCTGGCTGTGTTTTGGGGTGATCCAGAACAGATTAAACTGTAGCTTTTGACTTTTCACATCATTAAAAAGGAAGCATGTGACATCACAGAATCCCAGAATCAGAGAGTGGTTTGGGTTGGAAGGCACCTTGAAGATCATTCCCACGCCCTGCCATGGGCAGGGACACCTTCAACTAGGCCAGGTTGCTCCAAACCCTGTCCAGCCTGGTTTTGGACACTTCCAGGGATGGGACATTTAAGTGAGTTCCTATGACATATTTGTAGGCAATTAAAAGCTGGTACCATCAGTGGAATTGCATTTATATAATACCATTTGATACCAGTGGTGATGGATCCTGTTGCCCAATCTCCGGACTCCCAGCATGATCCCCACAGGCTGCCAGGCCAGTCCAGTCACTGAGAAGGACAGAGTCTGAGGGGGTTTTCCACCAGTGACTGGGCTTGTAACACCAGAGTGGCCACGGGCATCCTCGTGTACCAAGCCCAGCTCAGCCCTTCCACAGCCTGCTGCTGAGACAGCTATCCTGAGCACCTTCAGGATGTTCTCATTCTGTGATCATCTTCCTCCCACTGCTCCTGCTGCTCCAAGGTAGCCTCAGAGCTGGAAAATCCCCACAGGAGGCCAATCTCAGGATGAAAGGAGAGCTGTGCTGTGTGTTAACCACAGAGTTACTGAATCATCAGGGGTGGGAAGGACATTCAAGATCATCAAGTCCAACGTTTGACCAAATACCACCATGCCCACTAAACCACAGCACCACACATCCAGGGATGGTGACTCCACCACGGTCTTGTGACAAGACTTAACCACTCTTTCAGTGAAGAATTTTTTTCCTAATATCCAATCTAAACCTCCCCTGGCACAACTTCAGGCTGTTTCCTCTTGTCTTGTCCCTTGTTCCCTGGGAGCTGAGCCCGACTCCCACCTGGCTGCCCCCTCCTGTCAGGGAGTTGTGCAGAGCCACAAGGTCCCCCCTGAGCCTCCTTTTCTCCAGCCAGAGCTCCCCCAGGTGCTCCTGGTTTTCCAGACCCTTCCGAACTCGACACGGGATTTGAGGTGTGGCCTCAGCAGGGTCCAGCACAGACGGATGGTCCCTGCCGTGGTACCACTGCTGGTAACAATGACCTCTTCTGCAGCCACTTGCTGGGTATTTATAACTCAACAGCACAAACGAGGGGTCACAGTGCTCACACCAAACGACCTTGGTCTGGTGACAAACCCATGCAAGGGTGGCAGAGCAGAGCCAGTGCAGTGCCTTGCTCCAGTTTCTCTGTTTTCAGAAAAAAATTGATCTCTTTATTTTTTGCAATTAACACTAAAACACCAGTTTGTAAACAGTGAGGGATGAAGGAGAGTCATGTGTAAATACAAATAAATGCCTGTACATTGTCATGAGCTTGAACCCAACTCCTGTAACAACACGACTCCCAAAACTGGCTGCCCATCCTGCATGGAGAGGGCTCATGGAGCCTCCTGCCTCACACCCAGCAGCAAACCCAGACCCACAGCTCATCTCAGCCCAACACATCCCACACTGCCTTTCCAGCTCACAGCTCCACTGGAGCAGCTGCTGGGAAAGCAGGAGGTCACTGAGCTGGCAGGAAACAGCAAGGATTAACAGCTCAGAGCAGAGGGACTTCAGGAGATCTTTTAATTAAAAGCAGGCAATGGATCTGATGGGAGCTCTGATGGAAGCACAGGATCCAGGGAGTGCTGTGGGGGTGAGGGCAGGTGGCTGCACCCCCTGGGACTCATCCCACCTTCACGAGGGGCACCCAATTAAGACAGCAAAATTTATGCAAGCAAACGGCTGTGGATGGCTGCTCCCACCTGCCGCAACCGTGCCCATCTGTCAGAGCTTCTCAGCCCTGCAGCATCATTCCCAAAGTTGTTCTCCTGCACCCCCTTCCCTTTCCATGGTCTTCTTCTGTCTTCCCTGTGGCTTTCCTCCAAGCCCTTCCATTCATACTGTTAGCTCCAGGGCAGCACCAGGGAAACCAGTCCCTGCACTGCCTGCTCCCATTCTGCCTGGAGCCACACACAAACCCTTGGCAGCTCCAGGATGCACACAGGGCACCTGAGATGCAGTGCTGGAGCTCACAGGGACCAGAGTTGTCCCAGCCCTCCCACAGACACTGAGGGCACAGGTACCAACTAAAGCTCCTCAGCTCTATTTTTACAACACTAATTGTCTTACCTCCTTTCTTTAGTTCTCCTGATCGAACTCCAGTTCGAATACTCCATTATTTTACTCAGAAGCAAGGTCGGTTTAATCAGTCAATAATTACCCAGCTCTTTCTCTCTCTCTTTAGAATCAATGCTCTTCTACCTCCCAAGCACCCAGTGCCCACTAGGTATGCCAGAAATTATTGGAAATCAACACTAATGGCAAAGGCACCATCTTACTCAGCTCCTGGAAAACTTCCCGATCAATACCTTCAGGCAGCCTGAATCCAGCAGTGCCTATTTTTGGTACCAACTGTTTAGCAACAAGCTGATTTACTGCTGGAATGCTGGAATTTAATCAGCATAAGATACATCATGTATTTCCCAAAAAAAGAGAAGCATTTCCCATATGCTTGTGTCCTTTCTGTATTATTCTCCCTTTTTCCTTTACTAATGCACCAGAACGGTTGAGAGGTTCTGCTCTTCTTCAAGCACCTCAAGAAAACTACAGCTTGTCCTTCAGGCCACTGCTGGGCAGGTTTTCTGGCTCCCTGTGACTCCCAGCTCCAGTTTCTGTGACACTGGGAGAGGGTGGGAAAATATTCTCCTCCTCACCACGCATGGGAGAACAGAGACAAATGTAAATCCATGGCAAGTGAAACTCCAGGAGTAGGAGGTACAGAGAAGTGGTAAGAAACACTGAGGTATGCAGGAGGGATAAAGTGTTTTAAACTTATTTTGTGAGCACTTGATATCAAGGAGCAAGACAGGACCATCCAGATGATTGAGTGTCCCTGGCAGTGAGACCTGCCCTTGAAGGGTCCCTCTCCCAGGCTGTGACAAAGTTATTTCACACTTCATCCAAACAAATCTTTCTTCCAGGTCCGAGGAACACAAACCAGGCTAAATCTGAGATCACAGACAAGCAATTGCAATTCTGTAGGGTTTTAACTGGTCTCGTAAACAGAGATGTCTGGAGCAATTCAGTAACTCCTTTCTGTCCCAATCTCTAACCACAGGATCACAGACTCACAGAACAATCCCCTGCCATGGGCCCAGACACCTTCCACTAGACCAGATTGCTCCAAGCCCCGTCCAATGCAGCCTTGAATACTTCCAGGTTGGATGGGGCAACCACAGCTGCTCTGGGCACCCTGTGCCAGCCCCTCACGGTCTGACATTTTTTCCCCATGTCCAAACATGTTGAACACCCTCTGTTCAACACCACTGTCCTGTGCTGGGACCCCAGAGCTGGAGGCAGCTCCAGGGAGTCTGAGGAGAGCAGAGCAGAGGGGGAACATCCCCTCCCTCCCCTGCTGCCCCCAATGCTGATGATGAGCCCAGGAGACATTTGGGTTTCTGTGCTGCCAGTGCCTATGGCTAGATCAAGTCCCATTTGTCACTCCCCAGAATCCTCCAGTTCTTATCTGCATCCACCCATCCCTCCATCCATCCATCCATCCATCCATCCATCCATCCATCCATCCATCCAACCCCCCATCCATCCATCCATCCATCCATCCATCCATCCATCCATCCACCATCCATCCCTCCATCCATCCCTCCATCCCTCCATCCATCCATCCATCCATCCCTCCATCCATCCCTCCATCCATCCCTCCATCCATCCATCCATCCACCATCCATCCCTCCATCCATCCATCCATCCATCCATCCATCCATCCATCCATCCATCCCCCACTCTGTGCCAGCACTGGGGCTTGCCCCAGCCCAGATGCAGGACCTTGCTTTTGGCCTAGTTCAACTCCATGAGGCCCTCATGCTTTGGTAACTTTATTTCTGTATTTCAGGACCCTAAGACACTTTACCCATCCCTCCCCAGGTCCCGGGACACACCACAGCTCATTCCAAAATCAGACAGGCCCCAAATGCTTTATTCAAATTGCTCTGGATGAGAGGGAGTCTGTGCCCCTGAGGGGCCCTGTGACTGAGCATCCCCAAGGATGGGGGAGGAGGCCCTGATGGAGGGACTGGGTGCAGTCAGGAGGGAGCAAAGTCCTTCACCCCTGCACAAGGTGACACACAGCGAGCCCGTTTGGACAGAGAGACACAGGGCTTTGTGCAGAAAGGAAGCCAGCTGGGGAATTGTGGAAAGGTTATTTTTAGAGTTGCACATTTCCATGATAAAGAGCAAGTATTACCTCTGGCTGAAAACTTTTTATAGCACTGGCAGAAAAAAAAACTGACCAGAAGTAGTCCTACCTCCCAGTGCTTCAGCTGGGACTGTGCTTGAGATGCTGCAGTTGGTACCCAAAGCAGCAAGTGTGAAATAAAGACTCAAAATGTACCCATAAAGAATTCAGACACCTGAACCTGCCAAATCCAGGTTTTTCTCCTAAAAAAAAAAAAAAAAAAAAGAAAAAAAAAAGAAAAAGAAAAAAAGGGGAAAAAAGAAAAAAAAAAAAAGGTGTGATTTATATTTTTAAACAGTGACTGAATTGCAGGGAATTGTGTCATTTCATTCAAATTGTCAGGTCCCAGTGAGGACAACACACAGGCAGGTCACTGTAGCTAGGAAGGGCTTTAAGGACATCCAGCAGCCACTGTCACCTGCAGTCACTGTCAGCTGCAGCCATCATCCCTGCATAGTGGTTGTCTGGCAGCTTCTTCAGACTCCACTAACTCAAGGAAATGGGATAGCCCAAAATTCCAAATTGGAAGGAAGGTATAACCCACAGGTTTCCCTGTAAATTTGAAAGATCCAAGTGGCTGATTCTCAGGGAAAGGTCAAAAAGGGGGAAAAAAATCTACCTCAGTGGGTACTCAAGGTGCTGGGGGTGTTCAAGGATCTTTTCACATAGCCATGGACTTGCAGGGTGGTTTGGGTTGGAAGGGACCTTAAAGCTCATCTCCCTGGAACCCCCTCCCATGGGCAGGGACACCTTCCACTATCCCAGGCTGCTCTAAGCCCCATCCAACCCAGCCTTGAACACCTGAAAGGATGGGGCAGCCACAGTTGCTACGGGCAAACTGTGCCAAGGCCTCACCACCCACATGGTACAACATTTCTTCCTTCTGTCCAGCCCAAACTTTTTTGCAGATGACAGCAGCAGCAAGGCAGGGTTTGGTCCATCCATCCCCACCTGTACACACAGCTCCAAACACAGGAGTGAGCCAGCTCTGTGCCTGCATGTGAGTTACATGCGCTGGGCCCTCCTCCATGATCCCCATCCCAAGGCTGGCTCACTGCCTCTATCTCTGCCTTGTTAATTTACCAAAATCAGAAACAACTTGTTCCTGACGCAGCTCTGGAGCAGGGGAACACACCTGCCACTGGCTGCGGACCTCCCTCCCCCAGCAAGCTGAACAATTGGCAGTCTCTGCCCAGTCCCCCCAGCACACAGCTCTGCCCAGAACCTGCCCATCCATTGACCCTGCACTCTCCAGGCGTTGCTTGGGAGCTGTGTGCCATGGGAATCACATGCCACGTGAGCCTGTGTGCTGTGGGAGCTGTGTGCCATGGGAGCTGCAGAAGCCATGTGCTGTGCAGGAGCTGTGTGGGATAGGAGCTGTGTGCTGTGGGAGCTGTGTGCCATGGGAAATGCAGAAGCCATGTGCTGTGCAGGAGCTGTGTGCTGTGCAGGAGCTGTGTGCCGTGGGAGCTGTGTGCCGTGGGAGCTGCAGAAGCCATGTGCTGTGCAGGAGCTGTGTGCCGTGGGAGCTGTGTGCCGTGGGAGCTGCAGAAGCCATGTGCTGTGCAGGAGCTGTGTGCCGTGGGAGCTGTGTGCCGTGGGAGCTGTGTGCCGTGGGAAATGCAGAAGCCATGTGCCGTGGGAGCTGTGTGCCGTGGGAAATGCACAAACCATGTGCTGTGCAGGAGCTGTGTGGGATAGGAGCTGTGTGCTGCGGGAGCTGTGTGCCGTGGGAGCTGTGTGCCGTGGGAAATGCACAAACCATGTGCTGTGCAGGAGCTGTGTGGGATAGGAGCTGTGTGCTGCGGGAGCTGTGTGCCGTGGGAGCTGTGTGCCGTGGGAAATGCAGAAGCCATGTGCTGTGCAGGAGCTGTGTGGGATAGGAGCTGTGTGCTGCGGGAGCTGCACGTTTTGGGAGCTGTGTGGGAGCTTGATGCCACAGGAGCCATGTGCCATGGGAGCTGCACACTGTGGGAGCTGTGTGGTGTGGGAAACAAACGTTCTGGGAGCTGTGGGAGCTGCCTGCCTGGGGAGCTGTGTGGGAACTGTGTGCCGTGGCAGTAATGTGCTGTGGGAGGTCTGTACCGTGAGAGCTGTGTGCCATGGGACCCACGTGCCAGAGGAGCTGTGTGCCATGGGAGATCTCTTCCAGAGGAGCTGTGTGCCATAGGAGCCATGTGCCACAGGAGCTGTGTGTCATCCGAGCTGTGTGCCATAGGCACTGCATGCCACGGGAGCTGTGTGCCATAGGAGCTGTATGCCATGGCAGCTGTGTGCCAGAGGAGCTGTGTGCCAGGGAAGCTGTTTGTCATCACAGCTGTTTGCCATGGGAGATCTGTTCCAGAGGAGCTGCATGCCAGAGGAGCTGTGTGCCATAGGACCCACCCATGTGCCATCAGAGCTGTGTGCCAGGGAAGCTGTGTGCCACTGTAGCCATGTGCCAGAGGAGCTGTGTGTCATCAGAGCTGTGTGCAATGGGAGCTGTGTGCCACAGGACCCACATGCCATGGAGCTGTGTGCCACTGTAGCCATGTGCCAGAGGAGCTGTGTGCCACGGGAGCTGTGTGCCACAGGACACATGTGCCACGGCAGCTGTGTGCCAGGGAAGCTGTATGCCATAGGACCCACATGCCAGGGAAGCCGTGTGTCACAAGACTCACATGCCAGGGGAACTATGTGCCATGGGAGCCGTGTGCCACAGGAGCCGTGTGCCAGGGGAGCTGAGTGCCACAGGAGCCGTGTGCCATGGGAGCTGTGTGCCACAGGAGCTGTGTGCCATGGGAGCTGAGTGCCATGGGAGCTGTGTGCCACAGGAGCCGTGTGCCAGGGGAGCTGTGTGCCACAGGAGCCGTGTGCCACAGGAGCTGTGTGCCAGGGGAGTTGTGTGCCACGGGAGCCGTGTGCCACAGGAGCTGTGTGCCAGGGGAGCCGTGTGCCACAGGAGCTGTGTGCCAGGGGAGCTGAGTGCTGCTGGAGCCGTGTGCGGGCTGTGCGCCCCTCGAGCCGCGCACAGCGGCGGCCGGCAGTGCCGACGTGCTCCCCGGCACGCTTCTCCAGCCTCCCACTCCTCCCTGGCACAAGCGTCACCGCCAGCGTCACCGCCGTGTCATCAGCTGCCTCTTCCACAGCGCTCAGGAATGCACTGGAGGGGAAATCTCCCGTCCAATGGAGGAGGGAACAGGGAATCCCAAAAGCAAGTGGACTGCAGAACCTTTGCTTTCTTCCCGCTTCACCGCCCCCGTTTTCCCACAGTGTCCTTGCTCCGTGCTCTCTCGGCAGGGCAGGTGACATCTGACAGAGGGAAGGAGGGAGGGAGGTGTGTGGGAGAAAACCCAGACATGTCTTTAACAAGAAAGATGAAATCATGCAACTGGAATGAACAGAAAATGACAGAGACGCTACAAATTCCTGCAAAACAATGCAATGATGCGCTTGGGCTGGATGGGAAGAGGGGGAAACAGGATGGATGCAGGTCTGGCATTGCCCAGAACAACTGCAAAGGGCTCACTCGCTCTGCCCAACTCTTGCACAGGCAGTCATTTTGTGTACTGTCTGCTGGTGTTCCCCATGCTCCCCCTTGGCACCTGCTCTCCCACTCTGTCCTGGCCCCACATCCCTGCAGCCTCCTCCCAAGCCCTCCTCCCCACTCTTATGTTGGATCCTCTTGCTGTCTGTCTCCTTTAATTATGGCTCCATCTTCACACTCTGGAATTCGCTCTCCTCTGCCAATTCGTTCTCCAGATTCCTTCCTTCGCCAGGATTTCCCTTCCCCATTCCCTCCAATCCTGGGCTCAGTTTCAGTTGTGACAGGGGAGATTTAGGTTGGATATTGAGGAAAATTTGTTCATAAAAGGCCTGTCCAGCCGTAGCACAGGTGCCCAGGACAGTGATGGAGCCGCTATCCCTGGATGGGTTTAACACACGTGTGGATGTGGCACTTGAGGACATGGCACCTGGGTTAGTGGTTGGCCTTGGCAGGGCTGGGGAAACGATAGGACTTAATGATCTTGGAAGTCTTTTCCAACCCTAATGAATCCATGATTCTATCCCCCAGTCGTCAGCAACTCCAACACAACCACAGGAACTCCTCCTCCTCCTCCTCCTCCCGTTTGCACTCTGCGTGTCTGCACGTCCTGCACTCTGCAGGGTAGTATTTCTACCTTTTAGAGAACAGGACTTATATTCTCTGAGGGGAATCCTTGGGGAAATTTTGCACTGGGGTATCTTCCAACCGCGTTTGGCTGTACCCAGGGTATTCTTAACACCACACCCATAGTGTATCCTGGTCCTCCTCACCATCCCAAGAGAGAGAGGCTTGCCTCAACAACTGCCTTTTTGCAAGTTATCCTTTTCCACATTTGCAGTCCCTCAGAGAAAGATGGGCAGGGAAGAAAAAGCATGAAGGAGACTGTGTCTGGTTTTGTGGCAGGATATAGTAGCCAGGCACAAGTGGGTACATCTCACCCATGCTACCAAGCTGGACACAGGGACCAGATGATTAAAGATTTGGGATGGGATAGGAACAAAATGCAGGGGTCAATCCTGGGACAAGTTCCATACAGTGTTTTCATTAAGAGCTTAAAGACTGGACGAAAACCCACCCACCAGCTTGCAGGGGTGGCACAGGAGAGCTGTGTTGGCCTCACAAACCTGATCGAATGGCACACTTGATTAATTACAAATCCAGGCTAAAATCAATTACAGACAACCAGGAGAAGGACAAGTCTCGGCTGGTTCCTAGGGATAACAATAGTCTAACAGTCAAATACAATTCCAGAACCTTCTATCTGCTCATATGCTGGGAGGAGCCATTCCAAGGAGCCTTCCACGGAAGGCTGCAGCCAATGGCAGGATGGTATGTGTGGGCATCAAAGGCATTTTTTTTTTCCTTGAAAAAGAGCAAATCTGAGCAGGAGTTGGGCAGAGTGAGTCTCCCCAAGCTCAGATGAGGTCTGTAACCCCAGTCCCTAACACAACACTGGCCTTGAATCCCCACAGTGCTTCCACACTGACCAGACAAGGATGTACCATGAGAAAATCAAGTGCAGCAGCAGCTGGAAAGCAAGATTTAAGCCAAGGGAGGTCTAGAGATTGTGCCCGATTGCTGCTCGTGGGTGCTGCCCATACACACAGCAGCCTCAATGCCACCTGATGTAGGCAGACCTGGTTAATCCAATTTTCGGGAAGTTGGTGATCACTAATGCTTGGCTTGCCAGCTTCTTGCAGTCTGTGGTTATTGAATCTCCTCCTTCTGGGTTGAGGGAAGCTCAGGATTCCCATTCCAGGCTCAGGGATGCCACAGGACTGCCAGCCTGGAACTGGGACAGGAACTGTTCCAGGTAACCACACCAGTGTGCAATGGTCTGAGTGAGAGGTTTTGATTTCCACCTCAGGAACCAATAATGGTCTCTGAACATCTGAGAACCATACACTAACATCAAAGGACATGGTCCACTCGATAGTGAAGGTCTGTGCTCTCAAGCAGCCACCTCTGCCCCAAAGTTCACGTTCTCTGGACCCAAGCAGGCACCAAATGTGCACCTGGGTTGTCAGGAATCTCCACTGACTGAAGCCTCATCCCTTTCATGGAGGACACATCACCTGAGCCCTTTGGCACGGCAGGATTTCAGCCTTTCCTGCTTTTGACCTCCCACAGCCTCGAGGGGCGGAGCAGAGGTGTGTGCCAACACCAACCCACCTGTGGCTGTGTAAGGAAAGGGGTTTTACCACGATGGGGACTGACCACAGGTCACACAGAGACGCTGTGGAATCTCCACACTTGGGGATATTCACACACCACCTGGACACAACCCTGGGAAACCTGCTCCAGCTGACCCAGCTGAACCCAGGTCACTTCCCACTTCAACCAATCTGCTTGTGTAAAAATAAGGAGCTGCAGTGCCCTGCGATGCATCAGGCCAGATAAAAGACACTGCAATGCTGTTTTGGGGTCACACGGCTGCAGAACACCACCTGTCCCATGCAGCAAATGGGACACGCAGCACTCCCAAACAGGGCTGGAGTAAGAGGGCTAAGGGGCACAGCCTGCACCTTTGCTGGACACAAACAAAGGGAAATTCCTTATCTGGACACTGGCTGAAGCAGCTGGAAGGAGACCCAGGAAAGCAATATGGCATTAAAAGTTGTTCAAGAACAACAGAAAATGCCTTACAGTTGGGGGTCCCACAGACATGGTTGTTACAATCTGCTCTCACCTTACAGGGAGGAAATGCCGGAAACTGAAGAGCTGGGCAGTGTCCATCATGTCCTTTAAACTAAACCTCGACCTCTTGGACCCCCTCCTTTGTCAAACTCAATGTACCAACTCCAGTGGTAGGGAAAACCAGGATGCACACCCAGCTCAAGGCACAGGAGTGCCAGGTGGGGTCCTGGACCACCAGCAGTACCTGGTTGGGAAGTCCAGTCATCCCCCACCCAAGTCTGATGACACCAGCCATTTGCCTTTCTCTCTGAATTCCCTGCCTGACCGTGTCCTGCAATACAGGATGCTCTTAATCTCCTCCCCCAGACACACTATAAGGACCAAGGAACAACCAGGAATAAACAGCAGCAAGGAGTCAAAATCCAACACTGGAGCAGTGCTGCTGCTCTGGGCAGATGGCTCTGAGAAGGTGAATCTCCATCAAGATTTTGTGAAGGAAATCCCAGCCTTTCACACTGAAGACACCATATGAAGAAGGAACAGTTCAGGCTGGTGCTGCCTTTCAGGATTGCACACACACACACTGGCCACAAAGCTGATTCCCCCTGGCACCACCAGCATCCCACTAGGGAGAAGTCCATTTCCTCTTACCATTATTACATATTAGGAACATGCAAGGATTGAATAGCTCCTTACAAAGCTCCTCCTAGTTGTTTCAGTATCTCCCTCCTGCCAAGGTAAGGTGGGAACTTCTGCCCTCATGCTGTGGAAGATGCCAGGTGACAGATGAAGCCCCCAAACACCCCAGCTACAGAGAGATAAAGGCCAAGACCCTCTTCCAGCACCAGTGCTTTCCCCAGACTGACCCAAGTGAGAGGCTGGTCAGCAGGAAATGCTGGCAAGCAAGGGTGACAGCTCTGCAGCAGATTTTATCCACTGCTTCCCCAGGGCTTGCTCTGGTGACACTGAAGGAGGGGCCACATCTCCATGCCACAGCACAGGGCAGTTTGTCAACACCGTGGCCCAGCTCTGCCTGTTCCATCCTGACATTTCAGTAGCTCTGTGGGAGCTATTTTGGACTCTGCCAAGGGCAGAGCTCTGACACAGGCAGCCAGAGGAAGGGGGAGGCAAGGGGGATGCAGGAGGAGAAGCCTCCGAGACAATGCACAGATCAGCATCACCACCCATGTCGTGGAGCCCACGGCCCCACACAGGCTGCTTGAGCGAAGGGTGGATTTGCCTCCCGCCTGCCCCAGGCTGGGGAGTTGGGAAACTCCACAGAGATGTCCTGGAGGAGGACATGGAACCACCCCCCACAGGGAAACCTGACCTGCCAAGCCCCTTCCACCACCTCCAGATGCAGCAAGACCTGCACATCCCAGCTTGGACAGGCACAGGCTGAGCCTGTGGCAGAGCAGGAGCAGCTCAGCAGAGCACCAGGAGCCTGCACAGCACTTCAGAGATCACAGAACCGTGGATCAGTTTGGGTTGGAAGGGACCTTCAAAGGTGATCCAGTCCAACCCTCTGCCATGGACAGGGACACCTTCCACTATCCCAGGCTGCTCCAAGCCCCATCCAGCCTGGCCTTGGACACTGCCAGGGATGGGGCAGCCACAGCTTCTCTAGGCAACCTGTGCCAGGGCCTCACACCCTCACAGGTAAGAATTTCTTCTTAATATCTAATCTAATCTCCCCTCTTTTAGATTAAAACTTGTTCTGTCACTATTTGCATGTGAAAAGTCACTCTCTCTCTTTTTTATAAGCCCCCTTTAGGCTGGAAGGGGCTCTAGGTTCTCCCCAGAGCCTTCTCATCTCTAGGCTGAACACTCCCAGCTCCCTCAGCCTGTCTCCAGAGCAGAGGGGCTCCAGCCCTTTGATTCCTCCACATTTCCCTGTGCAGGACCAGGTCAGAGGGCACATCTCACCACCAGGAACTGACCCCAGAAGAACAGCTCAGGGCAGAGGGAGCAGCCAGCATGGGACTGTCCAGCTTCAGCCCTGCTGGGTACAATTTTACCTGCAAAAGGCAAGCAGGGAGGTATTTTCAATTTACATTCATCCTGCAATGTTAATTAGGAGCCCCAGGCACACCTAAGGAAGGAGAGTTTTCCAAGTCCCAGGTCCCATCAAGCCACAATTGCTGCGTAAAACTCCAGGTCATGCTTGAGACAAACTTGGGCAGTTCAGAACCTGGTGCCTTCAGGTAACTCAAGTGGGTCTCCTACTGTATTCAGAATTGGAAAGCGGAATACCAATCCCAGGGATCATGGGATTATGACCCTCCTGCTAGAGATGGAGCAAGGCAGCAGCAGCATTCCCCACAGCTGATGTGCCAGAGCAGCTGACTGCAAGAAGATCCCACCAGGGGCTCAGAAAAGCCTGTTTACATCACAAGAATTTGGATTTTTCACATGAAAAATCACTTCAATCATAAAAATACAGATTTTTTTTTTTCCATTTTTCTGCTGCTCACAGCTGATGGGATGTCATTCCCAGCTGCTCCATCCGTATCAATGACCACCTTCCCACCAATGGTGGGTTCAGAGGCTGGTCCTGAGAGGAAGCCCTTCATCAGCAAAGTTAATGACTAATTTCTTCTCTTCAGGCTGCTGGAAAAAGCAGCTCAGAGCTTTTCTAGTGAGAGAAGAGGCGCTCCCCAGGGCCTTGGTGCTGTGTCCTGCTCAGACCTGCTACACCCTGGAAATGGAGCTACAATGGCAAATAGTGATAAGTCCTTTTATCAGCATTCTTTTCATGTAAAACTGAACAACAGGGCAAACAAAAAAAAGAACAAGATTGAGGGTCTAAATGTCACTTCATTATCTTTTCAATTAAGAGCAAATTCTACACATCCTTCCCCAGATAAATCTTGAGAGCAGCTTCACTTGATGTGGCTCCACCACTGCAGAATTGGAACAGCAGGAACTAAGCAGGATCTTCTTAAAATTCAGAAGAAAATAAGGTGGGTGATGTTCTGCCTACATTCTCCAACTCGCTTTCCCACCAGGCTGCTTTCCTGTAGCACCAGAAGCTATTAAAAGCCCTTGCAGTAGTCTCAAGAGCACAGAATTATCTTCCAGATTGGGAGCTCCAGATTCCTTTTGGTCTTGGTGAGATATATAATCCACACATGGTGCCATTACCCACTCTAAGCACTGTCTCTGCAAGAACCCAGATGGATGCCAAGAATAAGGCACTTCTTATAGCTGAGGCATTTTTAAGAGATGTTAACATGCCTTGCATAAACGTGTCCTACTTTCTGACTTGGGTTGAACACACATGAGTCACTCAGCTGCATCCTCCTGAAAGCCCACACCTGTACAGAAAAATCCCACCTCCTCTCTCACACACCCAACCTGATCAGGAAGTGGTGACAAGGACATGAACAACATGCTGGTTTTATCGTCATGGTTCAAAACATTTGAGCCCTCAGTGGAAAAAAAAAGTTACTCCACATCGTTGCCCAACGCGCTGCGGAGTCACCTTCCACCATCCCCACAGGAGGATGCTTTTACAGGTGACTCTGAGCTCAGGACAGACCTGGTCCTAAAAACAAGGTATCAGCATGAGGTTCAAATTGCCTTTCATCACAGAACAGTGGGTGGGGTGACAAGAAGTGACACAGAGACTTCTGGATCCTTCCAAGTACAATGGGGACAATGTTCTCCACCACACAAGGACGAGGCTTTGCTGCCTTCAGACAGCAGATGTAGCATCTGACTGGCTCTGCTGCTCCTCCCATGGAAAGAGGAGCCTTTCAAGTCTTGACATTGCCACCCCTCCTCAAAAACCTTCTCACTATGTTAAAAAGGACAAGAAAGGAAAGGACTGGCAGAGGTCACACCAGCCGTGGTTTCTCACCAGTGGCTTCGGCCGACAGAGAACTTCGGAACATCAGCCTTGTTTCTTCAACATAAAAGCTTTACAGAGAGCACTTGTCAGTCTGAGAACAGCAGCTCCCTGCAGCTGAGAAGAGCAGGCAGCATCACAGCTTGTTCAACAAGCCAAAGGCAAAGGGAGCACAGAAAAACCCTTCCAGCCAGTCTGCCCCTGCTCTGCTTTCAACCCAGAAACTTTTCAGGAGAAACCTGTGGGTTTCTGTCCACTGACTAATTGAAGCATCCACAGATACAAACTGCACTGTCTTCTCATCTCTGTTTTTTTTTGCTCTAGATAAATGGTAATGCACCTATGCTGCCTCAACTGCTCTCAGAGCTCCAGAGACTCCTCAGGGTCAGCTCCCTCTTGAACCCAGGGGCTCTTTACCTGAGGTTAAGGTCCTCCTTCTTCTGAGCCTTTGTATGATCAATCTTTTAAGGTAACCCTTAATTTAAGAGACTCAAGACCCATAATTGTTTGTATTGGAAACAGTGAACTGGAAATCCTTTGACACAACCTGTCCAGCTGTAATATCCAACTGATTGTTGCAAGTTTTGAAATACTGATGCAACTTGAAAACTTTTCACATTTGCAATAAAAAGTCAAACAGTATTCAAACCATTGCCCGCAGGCACAGAATGAGGGATGGTTTCATGTCATGGCACTAGAGAAAGGCTGGAACTGACACAGACTCACTCTGGTGAGTGGGCATGTCAGGATTTGGTTATTTTCCATCATAACTTTCCCCAGAAGCTCTTCCCTTCATGGCTACAGTTTGAAGGGCAGAGGAAAAAGTTTCAAATCTGGTACCAGGTCAGATGGGGCTTGGAGCAACCTGGGACAGTGGAAGGTGTCCCTGCCCATGGCACAGGGTGGAACAAGATAAGCTTTTAAGGTCCCTTCCAACCCAAAGCACTCTGTGGTATCATGATTTGATGATACCCACCACTTTTGACCAGACTCAAGAGGAAAAGGCTTCCACCAGGTTCAGACTGGGACCATGGAGGTGACAGCTCCAGGAAACCAAAAACAAAGCCTTTGGGTTTGGGAAATGGTACAAGTGTCCTTACACACATGCACACACACACTCAGTGGCTGACTTGGAGATGGTGCCCATCAAAACAGACTAAAACAGCATCAAGGGTATTTCACAGATTAATGGAATCATGCACCTAGAGTGGTTTGGATTGGAAAAAAACATAAAAGCTCATCTTGTTCCACTCCCTGCTCCAGGCAGGGACACCTTCCACTATCCCAGGCTGCTCGAAGCCCTGCCCAGTCTGGCCTTGGACACTTCCAGGGATGGGGCAGCCACGGCATCTCTGGGCAACCTGTGCCAGGGCCTCCCCACCCTCACAGAGAAGAATTTCTCTCCAATATCTAAAGTGTTGAGGGCTACTTCCAGCCCTGACCACCCCTGGCAGCTAGCAGAACAATGATGGATCACTCCCCTTATTAAAGGTGCACAGGGAAATGGTTCACAGGAGGCTGGTAATAAAGAATATCTGCACACGATGGTCTTCAGCTGCACACACATCAGTATTTACAGATCAGAAGCCAAATCCTGACCTGCTGGATTCTATACCACCTGATTAATTATTTACCTCAAAGCTAATTAATCATCCATTAACTCTTGGTGAGCTCTTCTACCAGCAGGGCACACTCATGGAGTGACTCAAAAAATGTTTCCAACATTTAGAGCTTCATATGATTAAGAAGAAAAATCTTCCATGAGAGAGCCCCAGACATCTGAGAGGCCATGTCCCAGGTGCGTTTTATCTACTTTACCTGACAATTCTTGGACCTTGCCCCGATCCTGTTATCCATGCCATGATGCTCTGTGCTTCTCCAGACAGCACTTTTTGCTGTTGTTGTTGCATCCAAAGCAACTCTTTTATTTGCATTTTTGCTTATAAACTGATAACTTGATTAGGAAAATACAGTTCTGCTCCACCTCTGTGGGGCCTGGAAACTCATTAACAGTGCTGAGAGAGAAGATGTTTAAACCTATTAAGCAGGCTCCGCTGGCGTTAAAAGCAAGTTCAAGATTTGTTGCCTGCTCTCAAAAATCATTTCTCTCCACGAGACCCCAGGGACTGAGGCAGGATCAGCAGAAAGGGCTCTGGGGACGCAGGAGGAGACATGTCACCACATGGGAAGTGACAGGGCCATTAATAAGCTACACTCTCCTTTGAGAGTGTTTGGCCTTAGTGTTGCCCAGCCAGAGCCTTTGTAGTTGCCCGGAAAATCAGAAATTCATCCCATTTCCCCAACCACAGAATGACAGAATCAATTAGGCTGGAAAAGCCCTCTAAGATGATGGAGTCCAACCATTCCACCAGCACTGACAAGGCCACTACTACTAACCTATGTCCACAAGTGCCACATCCACACATCTGTTAAATCCATCCAGGAATGGGGTCTCCACCACTGCTCCGCACAGCCCGTGCCAAGGCTGGACAACCCTTTCCAAGATGAAATTTTCCTCAACAGCCAATCTAAATATCCCCTAGTGCAACTTGAGGTGTCTCCTCTTGTCCTGTCCCCGTTCCCTGGGAGCAGAGCCCAACCCTCACCTGCCTCCACCTTCCTGTCAGGGAGTTGTGGAGAGGGAGAAGGTCCCTCCTAAGCCATGGCCTGTCACGGTCACTGACGTTGCTACTGAAGTTGCAGACTAATTTCTTTGTCCCTATCAGCCAGCATCTGTAAACATTTCATATTGAGGCTGTCTGGAATGTCAGTCCAAACCCCATCTCTCATGTCTCAGTCACAAGCCAGGATTTACGGTCACACCTCCCCAGCCCACGTGTCCTCATGTCACCGTCTCCAGAGGAGACTGGTCCAAACACAGCACATCATCATCACCAACTGGAGAGGAACTGGAGCGTGTTAACAACATGACACGTCCCTGAAAGGGCAGCCCAGCACTCCACTGATGCAGGAACTGCATCCATGAGCTATGTTAGGTAGAAGGTCTCAGGTGTGAGAAAAGTCATTCAGCATCACCACATCCCAAGAATCCACCCCCATCCCCAGGCCAGGATATCCCTTTTGGGGCAGCCTCAGCAGGCTGAGTGCCCCAACTAAGCAATGGGATATCCAGGGTGTGGGGAGCCCTGGGGTGCAGGCTCACGGCTCCATCCCACCCTGTGCACATGGAGCTGTGGGAGCATCTGCAACACACTGCTGAGCACCCACAGATCACAGGCAGGGGATCCCAGCACCGATAATTGGGCAGCAGATTGCCAGGGAAGAAGCCAAGTGACACATCAGGGGGAGTTTTTTCTCCTGCTGAATGATCTCCAGCTCATAAGCAGCAATGTCCCATTGGAATGGCAGCACCTTCCCATGATATTTCACTTTCCAATTGTTCCCCATAACTATCATTTACACCTGACTGCTGAGTTCACTTGGAAATACCTCAGGGCCTTTTCCCACAGCTCTGCTGTAGTTGAAGGATCAAAATCCAGGACTAGTACCTACAGAATGATCACCCAAGGAGGGGGCCTGTGGTAGGCAGCCCAGTGACAGTGGCCACGCACAGCTGTGGGTCCCTTCCTTCCAGCCAGCACCCATCCAAGTGGGTCCCAGCACAGCAGGGATGCATGCAGGAGCCACAGCCCAGCCATGCAGACAGCACTTCTGTCCTGGGACTGGTTATCTGACAGGTTAAATCTTCCCCTGGAGAACTGGGAAGTACTCTGCTCCTGATGGGAATAGCTCCTCTCCTGTGCTCCTCAGTGCCTGCTGGAAGCTTGGCCATGACCTTGGAGGTTCAAACCAGTACAGAAATGAGACAGACACTGGCGGGTGCAAGACAGCTTCCAGCATGGCTGCTGAATCACAACTGCTCTGAGCTGTGGAGGCACTGGGGAGAAGCTCTTGCCAGAGGGAAAGCTGGGGGGACTTGAGGAAACTGGAATTGCAAAGAGAGGGGGTTGATGAATGGATTATGGATGGATAGGGAATCAGTGGGATGATCGTGTCTAAATTGTTGCAGTGCACAGCTCAATGTGCAAGAAGAAACAAGTGGTGCCCCCCAAGGGTCTGTACTAGGACCAGAACTAGTCCCTAAATCCATCAGGACACAGGCAATGGAACAAGCAAACCCCCAGCAAGTTTGTGAACGGTTCCAAGCTGAGCGGTGCTGTGGAGGAAGGGAAGGGAAAGGAAAAGGGATCCAGAAGGACCTGGACAGGCTGGAGCAGTGGGACCATGGGAAACTTGTGAGGTTCAACCAGGCCTGGCAAGGTCATGGACCTGGATGAGGACAATCCCTGGTGCCAGCAAAGACACAGGGCTGTATAGAGATGGATGTACAGAGATGGATGGATGGATGGATGGATGGATGAATGGATGGATGGATGGATGGATGGAGAGCAGATCTGCTAGAAGGACTTTCCAGCTGAAGTCCCATTTGCCAAAAGAGATTTGGGACATCAGTGACCTCTGTGCAGTCCTTCAGTTCCCAAAGGCTGACATTTATTCTTGGAAACAGAGCTCGGAGTTTCACATTGCAGCTTATTGATTCAAGCTGCGGAAAACGAGAACAAAAACATCACATGCTGACTCAACCCTTTCCTCATTTTCTAGAATTCTTTTCAACTCTGACCAACACAACCACTTGCAGCAGGTATGACGGCATGGGAGAAGATGCAGAAGGGATGGATGGAGGAATGGAGGGCACTCTGTGGTCTCTAAAACAGGAGAATTTTAAATTACATATTAGGAAGAGATTCTTCCCTGTGAGGGTGGTGAGGCCCTGGCACAGGCTGCCAAGAGAAGCTGTGGCTGCCCCATCCCTGGAAGTGGCCCAGGCCAGGCTGGCTGGGGCTTGAAGTGATCTGGGGTTGTGGAAGGTGTCCCTGCCCATGGCACAGGAAGGAACAAGATTAGCCCTTAAGTCCCTTCCAACCCAAAGCATTCTGCCAATCCACGATTTCATGAACTTCCAAACCTATTCCTATGGGAGCTGCTGGCACTTGCAGAGGGGGAGCTACAGAGGTGTTCTCTGTGAGGAGACCCTCACCAGGAGCTGCCCCTTTGCAGGGCACAGCCACTGTCAAACGGCTGCAAAACAGACACTGCTGGCCAAAGCTGAGACCATCAGTGACAGTGCCTCAGATAAAGGCTACAAAACAATGTCCAACAGCAGCTGTAAGGAAGAAATGAGAACATGTGAGAGAAAAAGCCCTGCAGACCCTGAGGCCAGTGCAGAAGGAGGGGCTGGAGGTGCTCCGGGCACCAGAGCAGAGCTTTCCCCTGCAGCCTGTGATGAAAACCATGGTGAGGCAGGATGTCCCCCTGCAGGCATGGAGGATGCCATGCTAGAGCATGTGAATGTGTCCATCAGACAGCTGTGACTTCATGGAGAGGCTAAGCTGGAGCAGGCTCTCTTTCGTCTGTAGACTGAAGCCCTAACTGTGGCCCTAACACCCAGAACCATTGCCCACTCACACCCTCCCCAGCCCTTGCCATTTAAGACCTTCAAAGTACCCACACAAGCTGCTATTCACCCCAAACTCTCAGAGCAAACAGCCTCAGCCTCACCAGGACCTGAGATAAACTAGAGAGAGTTCACATTCATGGTGGGGAAGAAGCCAGGAGAGAGACACTGGTCTGTGGAACATGCACAAAGCCAACCCCTAAGTCCTCCCACTCCCTCAGTCCCTTTGCCAACAGCTCAAGCTGCGTACAGGAGATTGGGACAACCCAGGAGACAGCAAAGGAGCCTGAGAAGGAGAAACAAAAATAAATCCCAGGTTCTGAATGAGCTTTTGGGCAGCTCATGACACTAAACGCTGCCCAGCTCAGGAAACAGGAGGTCCAAGTGATACTCAAGAATGTCCCACAGATGTCCAGGCCATGTGCTTGTGTGTGGGCGGCCAGGCTGGTGAACACCAGTGTGCCAGCCCTGCCAGTGGGATTCCAAGCCCTTGGATGGCAGGCAGGCAGCTCTGGGCAGGCAGCAAGGATCAGCCTGCAGGGGTTGGGCTGGCAGCTGCCCGAGCAGCAACCGCTCCGAGTCAGCAGCTCCCAGGCGCTTCCAGGAGGCAGAGCCCTTCCAAGCAGCTCTCTGCAGGGCTTCCAGGAACAGCAAATGGGCAGCAGTGCCCCCACGGTGATTAATCATCTTCCTGGGATGCAGGGAATCGTTATTTCCCACCTCTCTGTGCAGCTGGTGCTGCACCCTTGGATCAGCCGTGGGTGCGGGAGGAGGGCAGTGGGCAGAGACCCTGCAGAGAGGGGGCTGGCACGGCGTGTCGGAAGAGTGGGCTGGAGCCTCAGGCAGAACGTGGGTGGTGCTGTGAGGCTACAAAACACAGGGATTTTGGGGGGGAGTTCAAGGGGAAATGGGAGATGTTTGCTGTCTGAGTGTTTTCCCCTAAAAGAAGCGCTGAAAAGATTCAGAACGGCAGCCGAACGCTTGATTGCTGCGGTGATTGTGTCAAACATACGGCAGCACTGTGTGAACCGTCTCCAAAAAGGAACAGCATTATCATGGAATCATTTAGGCTGGAGCAGCCCTCCAAGATCATCGAGTTCAACTGTTAACCCAGTACTGCCACCACTAACCATATCTCCAAGAGCCACATCCATACATCTCTTAAATCTCTCCAGGAATGGTGACTCCACCATTGTTCCACTGTCTGACCACACTTCCTGTGAATAAATCTTCTCCAATCTTGCCACATCCTTTCAGGGAGCTGTAGAGAGCAAGAAGGTCCCTCCTGAGCCTCTTCTTCTCCAGGCTGAGTGCTGTTTTTAGCACTGGGTAGAACACTGGATGAAGAAGCACGTGCTGCACAGCACCACAGCCATGCCGTGGGCCAGCACCACTGGACTGGACATCCTACTGCAGTGGTCTTTGTTTTGTCACTATTCAGAAGGAAAAAGGTGCCATGTATCTCAGGAACACTCCAGAAGCACTACTGGTTTGTCCTGAACTCGAAGCAGCTGTAGCCCCATTCCTGAAGGAAAGCAGTCAGCTTTGGAGAGTGGTGGGAAGGACAGCCATGCACAGCGCCAGGTTTGTCCTAGGCTGAGGGAGAACAGCTCATTTCACCAGTTCCTGCCTGACCCCCTCAGATACTGGTCACTTGTCCCTAAGCTGGTTTTGTGAGGAATTCTGACTCTGCATTGCTCAGTCAGGAATGGGACAGGCACCCATTCCCATCCTGATGTCAGACCCACTCTCCAGCTGGGCTCACCTGGTTGCTGCCCAGGACTCCAGGAGTGTCTTGGAGCTGGTCCCATCACCATCCAACCTGTTCTCCCAGCAGTCTGTCCAGTCTCCCACTGGGTATCCTGGCTGTCCACCCCTCAATTCCTCTTCCAGCTTCTCTTCAATGCCTTATCAGTTGATATTGGCAACCCGTGGGCAGCCAAACCGACTGCAGCACCTGCAGCTTTCACACCAGAGCACCCCACCACCAATCCAGAGAACCCCCATTTCTGGCAGACACAGCCCAGACACAGCTCAAGGGGTAAGAGGAGCCATTTCTGGCAGGCTCCAGCCCTGTCCAGCATGAGGTGTCCCACACTGCAGCCGTGGTCTCCCCCCCTTGGCACGTGGCCACCCACCTCACCAGCCCAGTCAAAGGTGCCCATGCACCCACCCAGCAACGACCCACCCCTCCACCAGACCCAACCCACCGGTGCTCCTCTGGGCTCCTGTACACCCACTGTGAGAGTCCCCGAGGTCCTTCAGCACTCAGATTTCCTGCTCTGGCTACCACTTCCTCAGACTGCTTGCCTAAACTCTCCACTTTTAATTGACTTCTCCTTCTTCTCCCACCTAAAGCACAGCCACACACCTCCCTGCAAGTACAGTCACCCAGAGAGTCTGCCACTGCCTTCCCAGACCCAAACGGATTTTCACCAATAATTCCTCCTCAGGCTATTCCCAGCAGTTTTCCACTCGCTATCCCTGACTTTTTCCCCTCTCAATAATTTAGCTGTAGCTTTGTAGAGTCAGTTCTTGGAATACGCCCATAGCAGGAGCTCCTGGTGTGCCCACAGTGGGATCTCCATGGGTGATGCTGAGGTTCCAGAGATCCCAGGACTTCTGGTCACTCTCCTCCTCCTGCTGCCCAGCTCTACTGACCAAATCCTGCTGCTCCTGCTCTCGGCATGCCTAGAAAGCACCAGTCTCCCACACGTCAGAATAATCCCAGGAAAGAGTAAAAGGATTTAGGGTTTGCTCAGCTCAGCCCTCCTAAACCCGTTTCTGCAGATAAGGGATTATCCCCAGTGTCAGCACCAAGACAATGGTGATTCAGCAAGAGAAGGCAGAGCTTCAGCTGCAAAAGAAACACTGCTAGGGCTGGAGGGGGCCTGCTGCAGAGCACCCTCCCCACCTCGGGCTCCCTGCCCCTCTCTGCCCGCACAGGCAGCACCCCAGGAATCCACACTGCTGGGTGACACAGCCCATGGAGCAGAGATGTGGCTCCAAGGGGCGTCAGTGCTGTGCCAGCTGTGGTGACACAGCTGCACAGGGCAGGGCTGGCCTCCTCACCTCACAGATACCAGGCTGCCACTTCTGATCCTGCCATTTCCTTCTCCCAGCACTTTCCAGAGCAGCCCCACATTTCTGTTCTTCACCCTCTGGTCTTCACACCCCCCTTAACCACCTCCCCTCAGCCTGACAATGCCAAACCTGAGAGACAAAAGCCTGAGGAACCCCAGTCACGTTCATGCCATGAGGAGGACTGAAGGGATGGGGAGGGGATGGGGGGGATCCTGGCTGCTGGAAGAAGATGAGAGAAACTCAAGGACAGACCAGTGTCTGTGACATCCAAGAGTTGTGCCACCGATGCCACCAGTGCCACCCAGCATCCCACCTGCTGGGGACAATGCCACAGCCCAGCTCACTGCCCACCAGAGCAGGGTTCCTGGATGCTACAGAGGGGTCTCTGGCTCTTCTTCTCCCCTTGGTATACAGGGCCCAGCTGGGAACCACTCCAAATCCATTAGGAAGAGGCAAGGAGAGCCTGAGGACACCACTTGCCTGAGGCAGCCCCCCAATCCACTGCATCCAGTGATGGCTGGGAGAGCCCTGGACTGGAGCTGAGCTCTGCCAGTCCAGGCAGCAAGGGGCACAGCTGCCATATCCCTCCACATTTTGGTCCTTTCTCTCCTTCCTCCCTCTTTGTAACCTCCCTGGATGAAAAGACACAGGCTTCAGTAGAGGGCCAACAGACTCACTGTGCAGCCAGCTCAGCTCACCCAGCCATCCACGTGGATCCCAGCCAGGGCTCAAGGACCAGCCAAGGCTGGAAACCACAATGGGAGTGGGACCAGATTCACACACACACACAAGATGAACCAGCAGAGAGAGACAAGGGTGCCACAGGCAGCACAGCTCAGGGCAGTGATGGCCTCGTGTCCCCTCACCCCCAGGGCTCCTCGCCTCCCAAGCCACCCAGCACACACACAGAACAACAGGGACTGAGGTACTGTCCTGGGTGACACTGCTGCCAGCCACACAAAGCCAAGAGCCACAGGCCCCTCCTGCACTGAGATGGGAGCAGCAGCACCTTCAGCAATAAGGACTGGGCTCCTGCTCCACAGTCACCTCCTCAGTGCCCGTCACACAACAGGCTCTGGGGTGCAACAGGGAGTGCAGCCTAAAGGAGATAAAGTTTTCCAGCAGCAGCAATAACACAGGTTCCAGGTGTGCCACTAACCCTTCGGGCTAAATTAAGCCAAAAATAATTACAGAGCAGCAGATTTTGATTCTTTTTTTTTTTTTTTTCTCATGTTGCCACAAATCAGAGTCCAGTAATTGATATTAACCTTGCACTCAGTGTAGTGGATCACCCAGCACTGCTCAGGGTGATGGAGCAGACAATGGATGCTGGTGATCATGGAGCTGGGGTATGCAGGAGAACTGCACAGGAAAAGGGAATCTCACCCGGGATAACACATTAAGGGGAAACAAAAGAAAAAGCCACAGGGGCATAGGAAGAGAAGAGGACAGGGATGTCCCAGGTACCCTCACTGCAGCGCTGGGATGACATATAGAAAGTCCATGTGTCCTATTCCTGTGGGCAGCACCCCAGGGCTGGCCGTGGGTGCCACATGCTGGGCACCACGTGGCAGCCAGAGCCTCACACAGGTGGTGGCAAAGGGAAGGGGAGGAACAGCGTAAGTATTTCTGCTTCCATGACCTGAGCATCCCCGGCACCCATGGCATGGGCACTCCCACACCCACGGCCTGAGCACACCCACAACCACGCTCGCCCCTGTTCTGCCTGCACCCACGGCACCCACGGGACCAGTACCAGGAGGAACTGGGCTGGTTTAGAGCTGAAGGCTGGCATTCTGCCAGCTTGCTCCCAGAGACCACGGGGAGGGCTGGAGCGATCACTCCCTGGAGAGCTGTGTCCACAAGCTGACATACAGCTGAGTCCCTTGCTGACACACAGAAGAGTGGCCATGACCTGCCAGCCCTCGCTCTGCCCATGACCTTCAAACACACATTGCCTGTGGCTACCCAAGGGCAGCACCCACCACCCAAGCACAGGAAACCCCAACCCGTCCCACACAGACAGATCCCAACTTCCACAGAGAAACTGAAGGGCAACCCAGTCTGAAAAGCTCAAGAAATGCTGACCAGCAGTTACGTCAGAAGTCCTGGAGATTTTATACCCTGCGGTCCCCCACCTCTTTAAAACCAGAGCTGGGGCAGGTGCTGGGGCCTGGTGGTGGCACCTGTTCTTGCTGTCCCCACGAGGGCCTGCTCTGCGGTGGCTCTGCTGCCACACCATGGACTTCCCGCCCCACTGAAGCTGCTGGTGAGGACCATGACATCCACCAGCTGCACTGGGGTGTCCTCCAGCCTCTGTCCCACTCCAGGAGCTGTGGGAAGCAACCAGAATCATCCAGCCTCCCTGGGCATCTCACGATTTTATGTCCATCCACATCCTGATATCCAACTAGGCCAAGGGCAAGGTCCTGCACCCGGCTCAGGGCAATCCCCAGGGCCAGCACAGACTGGGGGAAGGCTGTAGAGATGAAGAGATGGATGGAGAACATCCTGCAGAGAAGAACTGGAGGATTCTGGTGGGTGACAAATGAGACTTGATCTAGCCAGCTCAGAGGGGTCCAGCCAGCACCTCAGCACCCAGAGAGCTCCAAATTGGTTTTTTACACATGCCAGTGCTACCTCAACACCACCTGACAGAAGTGAGCAGCCACAGCTTGTCTCCTTGCCTGCCTGACACATCTCTCCACCAGAAAATGGTCTGCTAGGAATAACAGAGGCCACTCTCCAAGGAACTCCCAGCAGCCAGGAAGACTGAACAAAGTCACCTGTGCCCTGGTGTTGAACGCCACCACCCTGAGCTTGCACAGCTAAAATTATGAAGCTGGAAGTCAAGTATCCACGGAAGTGAACCTCCCCTTCAGTCCTGGTGCAGCTGGAATGGACCTACTTCCAGGTCTGAAATATTTATTGGGTCTCCCGAAGGCTGCGGAGATGGGCTGAGCTGACAGGCTGAGAGACACAACTTGGGATCTGGAGATTTTTGTTCCCAGAGGCAATTCATTGAGCAAACAGCTTTTGTTACATAACACAGCGCTGGAGAGCCACGGAGCACGGCCACTGGAGGGATGCAGTGCTCAGAGAAGAGGAATGGCAGAGCCTTCCTGACCACTCCAGGGAAACAACAAATGTGATTTCACTCCTTGCTGGCTGGAGTGCCACCCAAAGCCACCTCCTCTGGGATGTGGCCTGGACCAAGGGCCAAGTAGGAGCAGCTGATTCCAGCGCCAGGAGCAACAACACTCACAGCACTCACCGGGAAGGATTTTAGGAATGGTTTTACCCGGAGCTGCGACTCAAATCTGGAGTATCACAGCGATGGTCCCACCCCAAGGAGGAACACAGCCCCCCAGCTTTTGCAAGGCCACCCCAGTCCCACCAGGACACTGCCCACTGGGTGGGGAGACCCTCCTGGTGCCCCTGCAGCCAGCCCCGAACCTGCCGGAGCCGCGGGCTGTCACCTCACTGTCGCAGTGGCAAAGCCAGCCAGCTGCCCACCCACTGGGCTCCAAAATAAGCCCAGGCAGCAGTGGCAAGCCAGATCCAAAAACAGTCTGTGCAGCCAGAAGAAGGATCAGCAGGAAGGGAGGGATGAGCCCCTTCCACGAGACATGGATCCTGCACCTCCACACACCAGGCAGGTGGGTAAACCCAGCCTCACAGAGACACTGGACCTCACCTTCTCCTGCAAACAAAGAACACCAAGGGCCTGCATCTGCCTAAGCACAGCCACTTAAAAAGCAAAATCCAGTGGGACTGTGCCCATGGAGTCCCTCTCTTCAGTTACTGACTCAGTGAATATTACTGAGTTGATATGAATTGGTATTACTGAGTAATATGAATTACTTCTATTACTATCAGTGAAGAGCTGAGAAAGCAGCTATTCACCAGGAGCCACTACACATCTCTCCATCCAGCCCTCCACTCAGTGCTCCAACAGCAATGCCAATCACTGCCCATACAATTCCCAGACTACCAGCACAGCTCTGTCTCAGTCTAAAGCCCCACTCCAAAATCCTCCAGCTCCAGGAGGGACTTGCTGGTGGTGTTCAAGGAGTTTGTATCTCTGACGGAGAAGCTACACCCACACCAAACCAAGCTGCACAGCACATGTGCCTCCAGACAAGGACGAGAAGTCCGTGACATTCTCTTGTTTCCTGGAGGAACATTTCCCCTGTTTCCTGGAGGAACATTCCACATCATCTTGCAGTGAAGGTTTCACATGACACTGAAGTACTTGGAGATCACTAAGAAATAAGCAAGGTGCTGCTCCAGAGGGGACAAGCAGCATCCCAAATCCCTGCAGAGAGCAACATTTTGCCCCGATGGCCATCCCAGGTGTCACTCCTTGCCATGTTAAACAGCAAACCCCAGTGAGCACAACCCAAAATTAGCCTCTCACAACCTACATTTCAGTGCCCTTTGGCTCCATCCCCCTCCTGTGCCTCCTGAGAACTTGTTTCTGAATTTCCAAATTAATCTCAATAAATTCACAGCCCTGGGTTACAAATAGCCTTTGCATTAATGAGCAGGTTCTCTGCGGGTTCAGGAGCACAGGAGGGTGGGGGTGAGGCTGCCAGCACAGACAGTGACGTGGCAGAGCAGGTCCAGAGGTGGCCACCAAAATGGTCCAAGGGATGGGATAAGGGGCAGTGGGGTCACACTGGACACGTGGAAGAAATGTCAGACTGTGAGGGTGGTGAGGGGCTGACAAAGGTTGCCCACAGCCGTTGTGGCTGCCCCATCCCTGGCAGTGTTCAAGGCCACATTGGACAGGGCTTGGAGCAAGTGGTCCCCTGGTCTAGATTTAAGGTGTCCCTGCCCATGGCAGGGATGTGGAACTGGATGATCTTTGATGGTCCCTTCCAACCCAAAGCACTCTGTGGTTCTGAGTCTGTCCACTGCTGAGCCCTGCCACACCTCCTGAACACACTACAGTGCTACAAATCACTAATTTCAGATTAATGTGTGGGCTCCTCTCTTCTTTTCCAAACAATTCTTGGTATGACAAACTGAATTCTCTACAATACCAAGGCAAAGTAACACTGTAAAACAAAACCAGAAGCACTTCCAATGTCCTGGATGCCTCTGGAAGTCATGGGAATGTCACCACATCTTGTTCACTGCAGATCTTAGATTTTTAAATAGATTATTATGCTTTTAGGCATGAGTGCCCTTTGCAGCCCCAAGTGGACCCCATGTCACTGCAGCAGCCAGGAGCACAGTAGCTCCTCTCTGAACACTCCCAAACGGGAACACTGCAACATCTTACAGTGAAAGCACAAGAGCCTGGAGGATGATTGAGCCTGAGACATGTGAATTCCCTTGAGAAAATCCCTCACTTCCAGGCTTGGCCAAGGAAATTTTAGCTGAGGAGCAGCTGCCAGGAAAGCAGAGCCTGTGACAATTTAGGAAGGGCCACTCCTTTCAAGTAATCACAGTATCTACTGATTTGACATAGGGCTGGGTGTGTGTGGGCACCCTCCTGGGACCTCTAGGCACAATTCCACAAACAGACACGGAATTGCGCTGGGCAAATGAGAAGTGGGTTGGAAGAAGGTAGATGACCAGAGACCTGGTCTCAGCTTTCCAGCCTCTAAGCACTGGGAGCACGAGCAGCGCTCAGCCCACGGGAGCAACACCTCTGCCAAAATGAGGGCTGCCAGTGGCCCAGAGCCATCCTGCAGGGTCAGTATCCAACACCCCTGTGACACCAGCACCACGATGGAGGTGGGCTCGGTGTCACACCGAAGGTGGAGCCTGGGGCAGCAGAGCTGTCCCAGGGCTGCCCCTCAGCAGGGGAGCCTGGGCAGGGTCCAGCCCCACTCCTCAGTGCTCAGCCCTGCTCTCCCTACACAGCTCAGCCCTCGGATCCACCCCTTCCACAGTAAGGGCTTTGCGGACACTGGAAAGCCTCTGCCAACCTCACCACTCCCACAGCCAGCTCCTCTGGCTCCCCTGGGAGAGCACTGCTCCCACCTGGGAACAGGGGACCGCAGCACTCACACTTCTCTCTCTGCCAGATCCCCCAGACACCCAAATGTTGCTACCTCTTGGGTGCTCGAGTCCCTGACTTCAGCTCCTGGCAGCAAACCTCTTCTCTGGAAGACAAGGCTGGGGAAGAAAGAGGTCTGGAAGGGATAGACTCTGACCAGCCGGCAACAAATTGTTCCCAGGACAGAGATGCAAGGTCCCAACTGCCCACCTCTGGCTCAAAGAGAAGCTATAACATTTCTGGGCCCAAGCAGGTGACACTTGGCCTGTTCTGCCTTATCCACAGACTTTCCCAGGCAGCCCAGGCCAAAACAAACAGCCAACCACCAGAGAAACAGCCACTTGCTCTTCTCAGCCTCCACACTGCCCCAACCTTTCAGTAATCCTCCTCTGGCAGCCTCACTGGACTCTCACCCCCTCTCCAGGTCATTAAAGCCACCAGGTAAGTCCAAGCCCTCCCTCACCACCCAGCCATGGCCACCTGCAGGCACGGGGGGTTGTGCCTGGCTCCAGCCACGTGCCCACAGGACACACAGAGCTCACAGCTCACTCACTTTCATCAGGGTTGGGTGAAGCGAGAATGGCGCTGTGCTTCCTTTTCACTTCTTCCACATTCTCTGAAATTTTATCAATGAAGCCTCGAATTTCTTCGACCTGTGAAGTGAGACAACAAGACAGGTGGTCTGCAACAGACCTGGACTTTTGGGAAGTGAAGGGATTATTACACCCTATTCCAAAGCAACCGTGACAAGTCTGAACCACAGCAAACATCCTCCTGGATAAATATTTTCCAGCTTGAAACTACAGCACCACTGTGGAATCAGACCTTCTCCATCCCACCAGCCAGCTCTGAGTCACAGCAGTGTAATACAGACTGTATGTCCTGTATTCTTTGTGATGATACACTGAGAAACTTTTGGGATTTATATAAATCAGCATCGGATTGATTCCCAGACTCTGAGCCTCTGGCAGAACACTGCTGAGACTGCACAAGCCAGGCTGGTAGCAGCTCAGTCCCCCATGGCTCCTTGCTCCACAAAAAGCTCCAGAAACTCCCAATTTGATCCTCACCCCCCATTCCAGGGAGGCCACATTTCCCCAAAGATCCATTCTGGCATTTTCCCTGCACTTCTGTGCTAGAGGAAGACACCAGCATGGCCCAAGAGGGGGAACCTCTCCTGTGTTCCCTGCCTGCCAGTCTGCTTACCCTCTAACTCAGTCTTCTCCTTCGGCTCACACCACTCCTTTGCTCATCTTCCTCCACCTGCACATCAGATTTATCCCAGTTCCCACTCCATTGCCTGCACAGATCCATTTTAACACCCCCCACACACATGCCATGCTAAGGGTGTGCTAAAAATCCGCAAGCAGATCTTACAGCCACCCACATGCCAGAAGACAACCTCTTGTTTGGGAACGGGAGGCACAAAATTAAATCAGTCCCATGCAGAGACTACTGCTCTGCAGAGGTGCTCTGGGGAAAGGCCTGAGAGCTGCCTGTGAGGGTTCCCTGCTCCCATTGCCTGGGAAACGGCCTCGCTGGGTGCTGGAGGAGCTGGGGGAGCAGGAAAACATCCACAGGGCAGCACAGCCTCAGGCCTGCAGGGAAACCAGGTTCCTGATGTTCAGCACTCAGCATAACCCTGAGCATCAGCTGAGCAGCACCAGCCAGGGCAGGACCTCCGTCCCCATCCCCAGTGGCTGCAGGAAGCCAGGACCACCCACAACCCACCCTGGTGCCAGCAGAGACGTCTGAAGCAGCTTCAAAGCCCCACTGGAGGAACAAACCTCTCACCTGCTCGAAGAACTCATCCATGAAACGATCCCGGTCCACACTGACGGTGACTTCATCATCATCATCACTGTCCTTTGCCTGCAACAACACCGAGAGAGAGGAATCCATGAGTGCTTGCTCCAGAGCTCACAGCTCTACTTCAGGCGCTCCAATGAGGCATCTTCTCCTGTGCTCACTTGCTCCAAGGAGCTGGGGCAAAGCATGGAACATCCCAGACACTGCTACTCCAAGCCCCCAAGGCTCTGAGAGAGCAGAGAACAAACACATCCAGCAGTGAGGGATGGCCAAAACACCACGGCAGCCAGTGCCCCATGGCACGGCCTCAGCAGTGAGCACAGGACACAGCTAAAGACACTCCACACCCATGGAGTGGGAGCTTCAAGGGCACCCTCAGCCCTGTGTGAGCACCCCAGCTCTGCAAGGAGCAGGAATGGGAAACACCACAGATTCCACCATGGGAAACACCAGGATGCTGCAATGGGAAAGCAATGAGGGATGTCACGATGGGAAACAAGGGATGCTGCGGCTAAGAAAGCACAAGGGGATGCTGCCATGGGAAAGCACGAGGGATGCTGTGATGGGAAAACACGAGGGATGCTGCCATGGGAAAGCACGAGGGATGCTGTGATGGGAAAACACGAGGGATGCTGCCATGGGAAAGCACGAGGGATGCTGTGATGGGAAAACACGAGGGATGCTGCCATGGGAAAGCACGAGGGATGCTGTGATGGGAAAACACGAGGGATGCTGCCATGGGAAACACAAGGAATGCTGCCACGGGAGAAAGCATGGGCGATGCCGTGATGGGAAAACACGAGGGATGCTGTAATGGGAAACATGAGGGATGCTTTCACAGGAAACACAAGGAATGCTGCCATGGGAAAGCATGAGGGAAGCTGCAATGGGAAACGAGAGATGCTGCAATGGGAAAACACGAGGAATGCCATGTCAGGAAAACATAAGGGATGCCACGATGGTAAAAACAAGGGATGCTGCCATGGGGAAGCACGAGGGAAGCTGTGATGGGAAACACACGAGATGCTGTGATGGGAAAAGAAAAGGAGTGCTGCAGAGTGCAGGAAAGGTGGGAGCAAACAGATAATACAGCAGAACTAGTAAAGTCACAGCAGGCAAATGAGGGGTTGTCCTTGTCTGTAGAAGCATGTGTGTCATTGTCACCAGAGATGAAAACACCTCCTGTCCCAGCAAGGCGGGGGATGCAAGCTCTCAAGGGAAGGAAAAATTACAGTCCTCCACATAAGGAGACATTTAAAAGATTATTATCCAAAGCAGTTGCATGACGGAGGGAAATAGAAAATTAACAGGTTGGAAAAGTTTCTTCTTACTCCATCTTTACAAGAGAGAAGAAGCCAGATTTATGGAGTGGAATGGAGATTTAAGACAGGACTGCCTCTGCTCATTTCATGATGATTGCAGTTTTTGCAGACAGTTACACATCACTCCATGGCCCCTCTGCACCCTGCAGAGAGACAGCCACTACAGTCTCCAGGGAGAGCCCTCTTACAATGAAATAAGCCAGATGAAATATCTATCCTGCCCCCTAAAGCTGTCTTTCCACCCTACAGCGACTGATTTGGGTGGTATCATTCAGAAACCTCAGCTTACAGCCTTACCACCACTATTGGCACTTTTTGCCTGGGTAACTCACACAGTGATCCCATTCGTGGTTACCCAGAGCCTTTGTGATCAGAGAGCTCCCATAAATCTGGTGAAAATCTCACCGTGACAAGGAAAAGCAGGCATGGTGCTGCTCTTACCCACCACTCTGTGGGCACAGAAAACTGTGCCCTAAAGTCTGAAATTGTGCCCATTTGCAGCACAGCCGCTCAGGCCAGGAGCTGCTGGCTCAGTGAGGCTGGGGCATGGCCAAAGCTGCCAGCCTGGGGATGGGTTGGTACATTTAAACCCGTCCAGTGATGGTGACTCCACCACTGCCCTGCACAGCCTGTTCCTGGGCTTGACAACCCCTTCTGTGGAGACATTTTGCCTAACATCAAACCTAAACCTTCCCTGGAGCAACTTGAGGCCATTTCTGCTTGCCCTGTCACTTGATAACCTGGGAAAAGAGTGACCCCGACCTGGCTCCACTCTCCTTTCAGGGAGTTGTAGAGAGTTAAGAAGTTTTCCCCTGAGCCTCCTTTTCTCCAGGCTGAGCTGCCCCAGTTCCCTCAGCCATTCCTGATCCTCCAGACCCTTCCCCAGCTCTGTTCCCTTCTCTGGACACGCTCCAGCCCCTCAATGTCTTCCTTTTCGAGGGGCCCAAAACTGACCCCAAGATTTGAGGTGTCTCAGCAGTGGCCAGCCCAGGGGACAGTCACTGTCCTGGTCTCACTGGCCACATGTGTGCTTGTACCAGCTGGGGCTGTACAGTCCCTGCAGCAGGCACTGCCTTCTGCATCAGGCAGCCAGCTCTTCCCCTGACGCTCTTTGCTTCCAAAATTCTGCAGTTTGCTCACACCAGGTCCACACCACCTCTCCCATTCCCTTCAGCAGTCACAGACCAGCACTGAGGGCCAGTGCACGGCTCAGGCTTCGGGCAGAGCTGGATCCATGACCACATCCAACACTTCCCACACCGCCCTGGAGCCAAGGGCAGGATTTGGCTGCAGGCTCTCTTAAATCCTTCCTGCATGCCCGTGCCACCAGACAGCCCAGTCTCTCCCCCTGTCATCCCTGCTCCAGCCTTGCCCAAAACCATCTGAGCACAGTGACAGCTGTCACCCTCCAATCCCGACCCCAATGCCAACTGTGCCATTCCTTCAGCCAGCAGCAAGCCTGGCTGTAAGCTCAGGTCCACTTGGGGCCAACAACTGGTTCCAGAGCAATGCCCACATATGCTCCATTGCTCCCAGAGCATCCCAAGCACCCACAGCACATGGGAGGAGGGCTCACCATCGAGGAGGCCACAAAGAACCACGTCCTAAGGCTAGGAATGCGTGGATGGATCTCTGCTACAGAGATACAACCACCATCCACGTTCACATTCCACTTCACATATCACACACGCCTGCTAGGTTTGTGCTGTGCTTAATTTTAAGCATCACACACTTTGGTGGGTGGTGCCAAGAGCCCACTGGATGGGGAATTACAATACAGACCCCCACCTACGCCCCCAGGATCTTGGAAAATGCCAACAGATCCTAGGGACATATGCTGCATGGAAGATGCACCTGCCAATGCAAACACCACCTTGGATGCATGTCAGGGTGTGGAAGAAGGAAATACAGGTGACCTCACCCCTGATAAGTAACAGCTGTGTTAATTAACCAATACAGCCTCCCCCCAAGAGTAACAGCTGTATCCAATAAGGATGAATGAGATAAAAGAGGGGGTTGGCTGGCAAGGGGAGGATCATCATGGAAGAGGAATTTTGAGGAGCATGAAGGAATCACGAATCAGGATCCTGGGGAGAGAGAGAATGACTGCTGCAAGGTCAGTCTGGGTCTGCAGTTAGAGCCTGTTGTTGGAACCTGCAGTCACAGTCTGCAAACTCATACCTGCAGTCATAGTTTAGCAGGAAATAATCAGCAGTCAAAAGCTGCAAGGGAAACCCACAGCAGGAAACCTGCTGCTTGCTGCAGCCAGAGTTAGTGAACAGTTGGAGTGAAGATGACAAAATCGTGAAGAGGAATATACCAGGACCCTTTTCATGCAGTGTTTAACAAGAAGTCTGCGCCTCAGCTCATTTTTACTCTCTAATGAGAGGGCTGCTGCAACACAGGGGATCTTTCTTCCCCCACTCTGCTAAGCCTCTCCATGGCAGGGACAAGGACATCCATACGAACCCCCACAGATGGAGGGGCATGTATCCTGTCTGCAGCCCGTGCCACCTCACCATGCACCCCACAGGATGGTCATCTACAGGAAGGAGTCAAAGGAAAAGGGGCTGAGAGCACCCTGTGAGGGCGGATATGGGGATTCTGGTGGGTGACAAACGGGACTTGATCTAGCCATGGGCACTGGCAGCACAGAAACCCAAATGTCTCCTGGCCTCATCCTCAGCAGTGTGGGCAGCAGGGGACAGAGGGGATGTTCCTGCTCTGCTTGCCTGAGACTCCCTGGAGCTGCCTCCAGCTCTGGGATCCCAGCACAGGACGATGGTGCTGGACCGAGGAGGGTGCAGTCAGGTTGGACATGGGGAAGAAATACTGGTCCATGAGGGTGGGTTCCCAGAGAAGCGGGGGCTGCCCCGTCCCTGGAAGTGTCCAAGGCCAGGCTGGACAGGGCTTGGAGCAATCTGGGATAGTGGAAGGTGTCTGGGCCCATGGCAGGGGGTGGAACAGGATGGGAAGCACCAGTCAGCCCCTGCAACCCTGTACAGAAAAATGCGCCTTCAACACAACTTCCCACAAACCTATCCAGCTTTTTTGCCATTGTTCTGGGAGGATCTCAATTTGCCACAATTCTGAGCCCCTTTTTTGAAGCCTCTGAGCAGAGTATTCCCACTGTTAATTTTAAATGCAGGCTTGTATGGAAACCAGGAAGGCCAGGGACTGGCAGCAGAGGAAGAGCAGCAGGAGAGCAGAGTAGCTGCCAAGATACTCCTTTCCTTGTCACCTCTTGCTTGTCCTTTCCACATCCAAAACAGGCCTGGCTCATTGCCCAAAGGATGCCACATCCCTGCCTAGTCCTATCTGTGCTGGATGCTGCCATACCCAGAAATCCCAAAGGAAGGGGACCCACCACCCATGGAAGGGATTTCTGTCAAAGCCACACACAGCCTTGTCAGAGGCACTCATGGTTGAGGGCAGACCACTCCTGGGAGCGCAGAGGCTGACGGACAGGCAGAGGGATGTTATTTAGGGCAGGCACTGGGCAGGGGGAGTGGCACAGAGCCCAGCCAGAAGCCCCATGAAGAGGAAATTACACAGATGGAGCCTGCTGGTCAGGAGGGCACATGTCACTTGTCACTCCGGGCTGGAGAAGGGCACCATCTGTCCAACCCACGTCACTGGGAACACCCTCAGTGCCAGACTGCCTCCGACCCCCAGTGTCAGGCTGGTCATCCCACCTCACCACCCCAGTCCCTGAGCCAGTGAGCAGCAGCCACAGCCACTAATGGGTGACTTGGGTTGGAACCAGAGGAGATGCCACTGGGAGAACAACTCATGGGATGCAGAGCACTGATGGATCAGCTGCTCCCAGCATCTCCCTCCACTCTCACCCTCACTGCTTTACCCCAAGCTTGAGGTGTCCCCCCCATGATTAATTCTAGCACAAAAGTATGAACAAGACCAAAACTTTCCAAAGGCAAAGTAAAGCATCACACAGCAAACAGAGTTTTGGCTTCATGCATCCCAGCTGTGAGCTGGGTTTCCAAAGTCACATGGAAAGCTCCTGTCTCAGCCAAAACTACCTGCAGGTGCTGCTCGGCACAAGCAGCAAACAATTCCCCAGCCTGGGAACTCACAATGTCAGGCACACCATCCTCCCAGAGCCCCTCCACTTCTGCCTCAGGCACTGTCAGGCAGCACCAAGGACCCAGGACTTCCAGGCTTTTCCCACACATAGGGTGTGTGAGGATAACCCTTCTTTTGCAAGGTTTTGATTTCTCCAGCCCACCAGAAGCCAAGCAGTGGCACCATGTGGGCACCATCCCTGCCACTGGGATGGCTCTGGGAGCCGCTGCCTCTTCAGTGCCACTGAGCAGTGGGAGCTGGATGGGGAGGACAGGTCAGTCAGAGCTCCTCCAGCAGCTTTCAAGTGCCCTCCACAAGGGCCAAAATCCCAAATGGAGGCAGAGGCAAACTGTGATACCATCCCTGACAAACAGGAGTAGCAGATGGGAAGACATCCAGAGCCCTGGAGCCTCCTGGCTCTGTAGGTTTTGTAACCAGCACATGCTAATAAATTCATTATTGAGCAAATTACCTCCCCATGGTTCCAACCCAGCCCAGTACCTCTCCAAGCACTTTCTGAAAGAGGCAAAGGAGCACAGAACACCTGAGAAGACTTGATGCTAGCTCTCCTCCAAACAGCAAAGCTGGCAGGGTGGGCTGTGCAGGGCATAACCAGGTCTCTGTCACCTCAGCAGTGGCCACACGCAGCCCCAGGTTCCTTGTCCTCTCCTGTCAGTGCTGCAGATGGATTTGACCATGTCCAGACACATCCAGGGAGCTGCTGCAGGCAGCAGAGGCAGAGCAGAGGAACAACAGGCTCAGCCACTGCTGGGCACATCTGAACCCAGACACATCCCTCTACCAAGCCCTGCTGGCACATTTTCCTGGGAAACATCTGCGTCCAAACAAGCAGTGACACTTGCCTGCCTCCAGCACCCCACGGGCTGTGGGCGCAGGCCACGCTGCCTCCCACCCTACCAGAGACAAGGCAAGCCTCACAAAAGCACAAGGGAAAGAAAAAGCCACACCAGCTGCCATCCCCCTTTTAGGGACTACTCAGTTAAGCAAAGAAAGGCCTCATCCCTGAGATGCAGGAGGCTCCACTCCCAGGCTGCATCTGTTTGTTTATATTTACGAACACCTCCGTGCTGCTCTGCCCAACTGAAGAGATTCCAGCCATCTGGGCTTGCCTCGCTTTGTAAAATGATGCCCTTGCTGTACGGAGACCAGAACACAGTGGGATGCACAGGCTGCTCCTGGGGATGCCTCTGAGCAGCCCTGGGTCACGTCTGGGATCGTGTCCCCACACAGAGGGGCACACAGGGGTCCAACACCCAAAAGCAGTCACCTTGTTCCCCATAACCAAACCCCCCAGCCCAGGACACCGCCGCTGACACTCAAGAGCTCCCAGGGCAGCTCATTCTGGCATGCAGCTGTGCCAGGAAGGGCAAGGTCAGAATAACTCAGCAGCGAGCAGCACTGACATCTCAGCCATCTCCCAGAGCCTAAAGGACACGTAGGAGAACGTACAGATGCCCAGAATTATCTGGGAACATCCCAGCCTGGCTGTGCCATGCTTGGCAGCACAAGGGCAGCTCAGCACAGCCTCACCTGGACAAGGTCCAGAGCACCCACAGATCTCCCACCCACCGAATGAGTCCCTCACCCTGGGGCTGCCCTGACCTCCCCACGCTTCAGGGTTTGCTTTAGGCATCTGCAGCAGCCTAAAAGCCCTACAAGCAGGGCTGAAGTCCTGCTCCTGAAGGCTTCCCGGGGGGTGGTGTCAAGGCAGAGCATAAAGACAGCCCGAGGGTATGCCCCCAGCCCTGAAGAGCTGAACCACCCAAGGCCATGGTTTCAGCTACCTGTGGTCTCAGCCCTTTTTGCAGACCATACAGTACAGCTGTGCACCACGGTAAATGGCAATTCCACGGCACACAGGCCCCAAACTCAGCTGTGTTCTATTCCAGTATTAAATCCAGCTGGCAGCCTGCCACCAGTGGTGTTCTCCAGGGATCAATGTTGGGGCCACTCCCGTCTTAATGGCTTTATCAATGATGCGGACAAGGGGATCGAGGGCACCCTCAGCAGAAGACACCAAGTTGGGTGAGATGTTGACCTGCAGGAGGGCAGGAGGGATCTGCAGAGGGATCTGGACGGGCTAAATCAATGGGCCAAGGCCAATTCTGTGACATTCAATGAGGCCAAGTGCCAGGTCCTGTACTGGGGTAACAACAACGCCATGGAGTGCTCCAGGCTGGGGGCAGAGTCACTGAAGAGCTGGGAAAGACCTTGGGGTGCTGGCTGGCAGTAGCTGAACATAAGCCCAGGTGGGCAAGAGGCCAATGGCACTTGGCTTGTACCAGAAATAACGTGTCCAGCAGGACGAGAACAGTGATTGTCCCCCTGTGCTGGACACTGCTGAGGCACCACAAATCCTGGGGTCAATTCTGGGCCCCTCACAACAAGAAGGTCATTGAGATGCTGGAGCATGTCCAGGGAAGGCAATGGAGCTGGGGAAGGGTCTGGAGCACCAGAAGCAGCTGAGGGAGCTGGGGGTGCTCAGCCTGGAGAAAAGGAGGCTCAGGGGGGACCTCACTCTCTACAGTGCCCTGACAGGAGGGTGGAGCCAGGTGAGGGTCAGGCTCAGCTCCCAAAGAACAAGGGACAGGACAAGAGGAAACGGTCTCAAGTTGTGCCAAGGCAAGTTTAGCTGGATCCTGGAGAAAAATCCTTCAGGGAAAGGGCTGTCCAGCCCAGCTGCCAAGGCACAGGCTGTGCAGGGCAGTAGTGGAGTCACCATCCCTGAATGGATTTAACAGATGTGTAGTTGTGGCACTTGGGGTTAGTGCTGGCCTTGGCAGTGCTGGGGAAACAGCTGGATCTTAAGAGGGGTTTTCTAACCTAAGCAATTCTAGAATTCTAATACACACCAGAATCAGCCCATACCTTCCCATTAACAACTTTCTTTATGAATAAAAACCCAAGGTACAGATGATGACTTCAGCATTCAGCAACATCTGCATGAGTCAGGTACTGTTTCCAAGTTCCAACACTAGCAATGCAAGGGAGAACATGATTTCCAAGAATTTTGTCCTTAGGTGCTGGTGTGCATTCCTGCAAAATAATTCCCAGCCTCTGGCACAAAGCCCAAGCCTTTTATCAGAAGCATGATCACTCTTAAGCTCAGTTTTAAATGCAAACAGGTAAAATTCTCCTTAACTCCGAAGAACAAGTGTCAGAGGTGAGAGAGTTGCCACCAGTCCTGGAGAGGGCAATGAGCTGAACTCACTGACCTCCTTCTGTAGCTCTGAAATGTGGACAGCATTATCACCTACTGGAAAAGCACCTGTACTTTACAGCCAGTACTTTATAAATTTACAGTCATGGCTGAAGAATTGTTTGGTTAAAAACAGACTTAAATGATCTGAAATTAATTTCTTAACATCCTCTAAGTGGCACCATCATTGTTAACAGCCCCTACGCAGACCAGAGGTTCCCGTGGGCAGCAGAAGGACCTGCAGGCACAGCACTCATCTCTTATCTCCACTCCATTCACCAACGTCAGCACTCAGAGAGGTCTCTGCTGGGATCATCACCGTGCTTTGGTGTCTGCCAACGTCACCAAGCCCTGGAGATGCCCACTAGTGACACTGCAGTCTGTCCTAGGAAACTGTCAGAGGAAAAAGAAGGAAAGCCTCAGGCAGAGAAGGTGACACAGGCAGCACCACAACTCCTATGACTGTGGGATTAACACAGTCTGCAAAATGTTCATCCTTCAAATCCCATTACCCCACCTACAAACGGGCACTCATGGAATATACTGATCTGGAATGGACCTTCAAGGATGCTCCAGTCCAACCCCCTGTCACGGGCAGAGACACCTTCCACCAAAACAGGTTGCTCACATGGTCATGAAAGCTCAATGACATTTCTCTGGTGCTCTTGTCTAGATCTTGCCAAAGAACTTCAGCACCATCCAGGTGGGACACTGATCCTCCCAAAAGGCAAAGGTCCTCTGGAAAGCCAAAACAGTCATTTCATACACAAACCCAAAGTCTGACAGAACCTGATGGAAGACCAGCAATTGCAGAGAAAGAGGCAGAGCTCACACTGCAAAACCTGCAGCACACATCTGCAGAGGTACAGCAGGATGGAAGTGGCCACAGTGGCAGCACTCTCTTGAAAACTTGCAGAACAGCGAGCAGAAAACTTAATTTTTAGCTATTCCCCATGAAAAGAAACCTGGGTCTGCAAGTATTCACTAGAATCTGGAACACTGCACTGTTAACAGAAAGTTCAGTCCCACCTGCAGCAGATTTTGACGCTGCACAGCCAGGTCAGTCCCCTGTGCTGGGGTGTATCCTGAGGGGCCTGGGGATGCCTGAGGAGGAGGCAGCAGGGAGGATAAACCTTCTCCTGTAGAAAGAATAGGCCTAGGAGCAAATGAACACAATATGGGCAGGAGATTCGGAATTCCACTACCAGTCAGGAGCTGGTTTAGTGGAAGATGTCCCACCTATGGCAATAGGGCTGGATGATATGGTTCTTTGAAGGTTCCCGGGCAACTGAGGGGAAACTTCTCTTGAGCCTGAGCTCTCCAAGGTTGCCGGAGCAGAAGGACTTCCTATTCTCCTCTGGGTGTCCCCAAGAAGAGCTTTTGGCCAGCAGATGTCCTGGGCTCCATTCACTACTTCCATCACTCCTGCAAAAGGTGATGGAAGAAGAGATCCTCCTGCCAGGGGAGAGCAGCTGCATCACTACAGAAGATACTCAGAGTATCACTGAAAAGGGTTAAAAGATGTTTCAGAACATCTATCATGTGGGACCTGAGCATGCAGAAGTCAGACTGCTGGGTCAGGCCCATCCAGGGAAGTGTTCAGGGCCAGGCCAGAGAGGGCTCAGAGCAATCTGGTCCAGTCAAAGGTGTTCCTGCCCTGGCAGGGCTGTTGGAACCAGATGGTCTATGAAGGTCCTTTTCAACCCAAACCACTCATGAGCCCATGACACACCACATGCCACTGCCTGTCTGCTGTTCACACCCATAAGTCTGCTCCCTCATTTGGGGGATAAAAGCAGTGCCCACATTTCCAACACCAGCCCTGGTTCTGGCCACTGCAGGCAGGGGCACAGGCAGAGGTGCAGAGGTGCAAGCAGCCTGTGACACATCGCCCCTGCCCTCTCCCCTTCCTTCAGTTCAGCAAAACTTTCTACTCCTTGTGCTTCCACAGTTGCCTCGTTTGATATTTTTGCTAAGCAAAGACAGCCTCTTTGGCTTTGTGCCTGGTCTGGTCCTGACACAGCACTGCTCCATCTCCATTTCCCATGCTGTCCTCTGCTTGCCCTCCTCTCCCCACGCATCTCCTCCAGGATCATCCTGAGGACACCACGGTGCAAGGACACTCCCCTGAGGCAGGTGTGCTCAGGTCACCTGGAGCCAGGACAGTATCACACACTCTGTCTTCCTGGTCTTCCACCCGGGCTCACTCTCCTCCTTTTTCCTAATATACATAATTTTCTGGAAGAAGCAATTTATCACAGTACTTAGCTTAATGAGCCTTACTGTACATGTTCTGCCTGTAGTGATAATTTTGCATATTTCCTGAGAAATCTTGTTAACGGGAAGATACATGGCAAAACAAACATTTGTACAGCTTCCGAGCAGCTCACACACAAAGACACTTCGATTAAAACAACAGAGATGAGGCCGAACCCTTTTGGCTCCAGCCTCTCAGACACCCAGGGCACAGCTGATGTATCTGGCTGCACTTATTCTCACCCTTACCACTCTCTGGTGCTCACGGAGTGACACCAGGTCTCAGTGGGTCAAGGGTATTCCCGTATTCAAGCTGACTTCAGTGGGACCACCAAAGCCCCATGCACCAGACCTGAAGCTCCCCAACACATACCAAGGGACCCTGGGGCTCAGTGTCCCCTCTGAGGTCCGTCTGTCCTTCAAACCCATCACCCCACCAGGTCCCTCCCAGGCTGGGAACGTGACACCCCACCCAGAGCTGACCTAGAGTCCGGGCTTTGCCTGCAACCACGTTTAAAGCACAGAGAAGGGTTTTCCCAGTTTTTGGCTTGCCCTACCACGGTGTTCACCCACTGCTCTGAACACAGGGACACTCAGGACCCCTCAGCTGCTGAGGAGCACAAGAACAGCTCACACAGGAGCATGTGGGGTTCATCTACATCACTCCCGTCACCTTCATCCTTGCCCAGCTGACCAGCCCAGCAGAGCCCAGCAGTGAGGATCCACCAGCATCTCACCCCTCCTGCTCCAGGACCCCAAAGGAGCAGGCAAAGCAGCTTCCCCGCCCCAGTGCTCGTGGGGACCAGGAATGCTCCGAGGGCAGCCATGATGTCTGACCTGCCACAGCAGCTCTGCTCCTCCCCACCCTGAAAAAAAACCCAAAACCTTCGTCATTTCAGTGATGCTAAAGCCCGTGAAGCTCAGCCGGAGCAGGCGGCTGCGCGATGTGCGGACGCGCCACAGCCACCGGCTGTCACCCGGCACGTGACAGCCCCGCTCCCGGCTGGGAGGGATGCAGGACACAGATGAATTATTTACGTGACCCTTCTGGCTCAACAGAAGAGCTCGAAAGCACTTACGGCAACGAGGAGGGTTAAAAAAAAAAAATTAAAAAATTTAAAAAAAAAAAAAAAAAGGAAAGGAAGACAGCATCTAAACAAGTGAATATATTCATCTCCAAGGTCTGTAGGGACTTGTGCAGCCGGGGGGTTCCGGAAAAGATGGAGACACACGCAAGACCCGACCTCTGCAAACAGCAACCGCGGTCGACTTCACATTTGTGCCCCCGGGAGCGAAAGCCTCAACAGGAACAGGATGGAATTAAGAGGAAGGGATGGAGTGAGGTCGGGCTGTGAGTCCTGGAACTGCTGCAGATTTCACTGCTGCAGGAGAGGAGAGGGTGAATCCACAGCGCCAGACCTGGAGCCCACCTTGCTTCCTCTCTCCCTTCATTTCTAACTGGCAGGAGGCAGCACCGGGAGCAGGGACTTGGCTGCCAGGAGTGGGGATTCAGCCAGCTGGGGAGGGCAGTGGCACGGCACAAACACGCGAACATCACTGCAGAAATGCACGCAAAAAACAGCTGCGGGAGGTGAATAACGGGCACAGGAGACAAGCGCACCCCAAAAAACGGGCCCTGCCAATGGCTGGGGGGTTGGAACTGGATGGTTCCTTCCAACCCAAACCACTCTGTGATCCTAAAGCACTGGCACATCTCCCTCACTTCCTCCCACTGTCAAAACACCATTCATAATTATTCTACCATTTGGACCTGTGTCCCATCCTGGAAATCCCAATGTCTCACTCAAACTGAGCTGTCAGCTCTATGGCAGGATGGAGCACCACAGGACTCTCACAATCCTGCATGTACACACCATCTCATCAGGGTTGCTTTTGGGGGTGTTGGGGAAGGGAACCAGTCCCAGCCCCACTCCAGATGGGCAGGAAAGACCACTCACAGCCACAGCTGTGACACCTGCACAGAAGCAGCTTTAAACAGAGCTCTCCTCGGCCTTATCCAAGGCATCCTGCATGGTCCAGCCTCAGCTGTTCACAACAAGAGAACATGTTTCATCAGTAAGTTAAATTTCCTGTCCCTGGTCCAGAGCAGACTTGGGGGCACTACTCCCACAAGGGCACTGAATAAGCTCCAGCAAGTCTGATCCAAACCAGAGCTGAGGTTCAGAAAAGAGCTGGGATTAGCATTTTGAATTTCAAGTACCATTTAAAAAATCCCATTAAGACATGAAGCTCCTGTTCTGTAGAGCAGTGACCGCCCTGCATCCCCTCCTCCGCTCCAACAATGCCAGCTCTTCTTTTTTATTAATCCTTCTTTTTTATCATCCCTGCCAGAATTTAGATACAGTATTAACATGGGAAGAACCAACCCAGGCTATTAACAAGGCAGCAGAGAGGAAACAAGTTCAAAGGCTCCTGACTCTGTGTCCACTGCAGCATCTTGCTCCTCCCTGGTGTCTGCCACCAAGGATGTAAATCCACACTGCCTCACTCACTGCAGTCCTGTCAGGGGGCACCCACTCATATTCGGGGCAACTGGATGCTCAAAAGCATTCCTCCATCCCCAGGAGTCCCCGGGAAGAATGCTGCACCCTCAGCATGAGGCTGATGAATAAGAAGCAGCAGCGAGAGTGAGGCGAAAACACATTTTATTTTTCTTAAGGCGTATTTAAAGGAACAGAGAAATTTTAAAATACTCCATGGCATCACTTCTCAGCCAGCTCCGGCTGCCAAAAGGACATTCATGAGGCTTCTTTTTACTATTATTATTAAAAAGCCTGTTTTCCAATCCCATTTCACAGCCTGTGCTGGTGGTGGAGACAGAGCCCCATGTTTGGGTGCTTTCCAGGCAGAGTGGGGAGGCAGCTCTCTTGGGGGAGCCTCTTCCTCTCCCAGAATCCACAGCCACCCCTGAGCATCTACGGTCAACCCTGGGCATTCAGAGCTGCCCAATCACCCCAATAGCCATCATCCCCGACAGCCACCCCCTCAGCCCCTTGCTGGCATCACCCCAGCTCCATCCTCCTGGCGGTTTTCAGACCAGACCAAACTCGCAGCCAAGTGATCCTGGTGGGAGCTCCGATGCCCGACCAGACTGGACACCCACAGTGGTCCCCACTGCCCCTCGCTCCATGGCAGAGTCCCCCTCAGGGGACAGACTCCCCCTCCCCCTTGCAATCCCAGGCGGTTCTGCAGCGCCAACCGTGAAGTAATTTTAAAAAAATAAAATCCACAAAAAAAAACAACCTAAGAAGAAAAAGCACTAGAGGGAGGACCAGGGGGTGGTACGGGGTGGGGGCTGGAGCAGCGCTCCGGGATTTCGGGCTCAGCCCCTCCGGCCACTGCCGCTATCCCCAGAGCTCGGCCCCACGCGTGGGCAGCAGCACCGTCGCAGCCCCGAGGGTGCAAGAGGGGGCCAGGGCACGGGCAGCGGGGGGCACCGGGGGCTCCTTGCACCGATGCTCCATGCGCGCAGCCGCCGCCGCCGCCTCCCACCGCCCGCGCCCCGGGACCGCGGTGGGCTCGGGGCCTCCGAGGGACACAGGACCGGCTAGGGCCGCACAGGAATCCCGACGCCCCCCGGACAACCCGGGTCACCGCACTGGGGTCACGGCGGTGCAGCGGCCGCAGGCGCTCCTCGGCCCCGCCGCGGCGGCTGCGCCGGAGGATGAACACGCAAAACGGGAGCGGAGCGCGGCGGGCGCGGCGCGGTCCCGGGTGAGCACGGCACGACCCCGCCGCCCGCACCGGTACAAACACACGTCCGTATCCGGTCTTCCCGAGCAGCGGCGATGCCGCTCAGCCGCCGCGGCCCCCCGGTACCGCGCAGATCGCCGCTCGCACCGCCCCGCGCCGGGGAGAACCGGAGCGGTCCGCAGCGGTGCGGAGGGTGCAGCCCCGGGACCACCCCCCCCTCCTACGCCGACATCCCGGCGATGACCGGGGGGGGGTCATCCCCTGCTCCCGGCCCCCGCCCAACCCCCTCGCCGCCGCCGCCGCTCAGGGCAGGGCGGCCCCTGCCCAGGGAGGGGGGGCCGAGAGGGCTCCGGGCGGTCCCCGATGGGGGCCGAGGGCTGCCCGCATCCCCCGTATCCCCCGCATCCCCGGCTGCGCCCCGCACTCACAGCGCGCAGCTCCCCGGTCCGGTCCTTCATCCTCGCCCCGCTGCCGCTGCCGCTGGGAACGGCCAGAGCGCGGGGAGGGGCGGGCGCCGAGCATGCGTGCAGCGCTGCGGAGAGGGGCGGGGGGACACCGGGGCCCGACCATGATGGGGGGACACGCGGGGGGACGCTCACACCTCGGAGCCAAACTGCGGGGAGGCGGCACGTCAGGTCTCACGTCGCGGGGAGGCGACCGGAGAAGGGGGGGCGCACAGCTAGGAAGGTCACAGCTACAAGGGGATGTCACCCGAGGGAGGAGCGGGGGGGGTCGCGCCGGGGGGAAATGGGGTGTCACAGCTGCGGGTCACACCCAGGGGACCTCACATGTGGGGGCGTCACGTCTCGGGGAAGGGGTCTCACTGGGAGGGGTCTACGCGAGAAGGTCGCAGGTGCGGGTCACGCCCAGGGGACCTCACACGTGGGGGCATCACATTGGAGGGTAGTCACACTGAAGGAGGCCACAGGAGGAAGTCGCATCTGGGAATAACATCGGGAGGGATCACACCCGGGGAGGTCATATCTGTGGCACATCACAGCACGGTGCTCTTAAGGGTCTGGAGGGATGCACAGCAGGGCAGCCCCAAGAGCAGGGTCACCCCTGGGTGTCTCTGGGGCGGTGGCAGTGGTGATGGGGGTCCAGCAGACAGCGAGGTTTGGGGGCACCAATAAGAGGGCCTGGCTCTGACCCCCAGCCTGGGGACAAGCAGGGCATGTTGGAGGATCCACCCTGAGGACCCCAAAACCAGGCTCACAGGGAGCAGAGAACTGCCAGCAGGGCTCAGACAGATGCTGCCAGTCTGCCGCTTTTGGGGACACGGGCAGTGTCCGGGAGACACCCCCCTCCCTCCCCGCTGCAGGGATAAAAGGGAGCGGCATCTCCGGCAGCCGGGGCCTGCAGGTTCTTGCAGGTCCTGGGGCCATTGAATCCCGCCGCGAGGCCACGGATCACAGTTCCCGCAGTCCGACACCTGTCCAGCATCCCTGGGGTGCCCAGTGCTGGGGTACACCTGGTCCAAAGGCTGGGGGTACCCTTCGGGTGTTACGGCCAAACCCAAGGCAGCTCACCCTGTGTACAGCCCCACTCACGCCTCACGGGCCGGCACACCCCACACCCCACCGCGCATGGCTCCGCTCACCCCGCTCCCCTCTCACAGCCCCGCTCACTGCGCAGTCCCACACACCACGCACGGCCCCCCTCTCCCCGCACAGCTCCACTGTACCCACTCACCCCGCGCTGTCCCGCACAGCCCCGCTTGCCCCACACAACCCTGCTAACCCCGCACTGCCCCACTCACTCCGCAGTGGCCCCTTTACCCCGTTTACCCCGCACTGCCTCGTTTACCCCGCTCACCCCCACTGCCCCGTTCACTCCGCGGAGCCCCGTTCCCCCCGCACTGCCCTCCCTCCCTCCCTCCCCCAAAGGTGAACCCGCCCGGGGCTCCGAGCGCGGCTCTGGGGCGCGCCGCCCCCTGGCGGCTCCAGACAGAACCTGCCGAGTCGGTCTCCGGTACCCCCGGTACTCCCGGTATCCCCGGTACCCCCGGGGCGGGGCGGGCTTTGGGCTCTCTTCCCGCTCCTCCGGGAGAGCTCATTCCCCTGGGACAGGCGATTACACCGGGGCTACCCCAACACTCCCATATCCCATGCGTGTTCTTCCCCAAATTACCCGTATCCATCCCTTTCCCACCTTTGCTTCCTCTCTAAAACATCCCATAATAAACTCTGTGCAGTCCTCCACATCCAAAGCACATTTCATTCTTCCAACAGCTATAGCCCCTCTCTCCAATGGTGCTTTGCCACTAGGGCTGAGGCTCTACTTGGACAGGGTGTCCCTTCCTCTGAGTCCCTCATCTGGGTCCTTATCTACCCTCGTGCTTCTGTGCTCCCCGAGGCTTATGTGGATGGGACTTGTGTCGCGTGGGTTGGTCCTGGGAGGGACCCAGCCAGGCACTGTTTGGGCTCCCCTTCCCACCAGTGTCTCCCCATGCTCCCTTCCAGGTGGGCAGAGGGGCGTTATTGCACATCCCAACGGTGAGATAGTTCCCAGCACCAGGGACTGGCTGAATTCACTCAAGTGACAGGAGTCCAGTCAAGTGGACTTCCAAAAAAGACATCACCCCCTCTGCTGTCACCCCTGTGAGCTCTTCTCACAGCCCAGGCTGCAGGGGCTCATGGAGAGGGTCACACAGCTCCTCACCTGTGTTACAAGCAACAGAGGATTGCAAATCCAGGGAGCCAGAGGCACAGCTTGCTGGAACGGTGCCTGTGCCTGCAGCACTCTGTGTATGGATGGACTTTCAGGTTTTAGGCAGCCCAAAATGCAGCACAGAAACCCATGGACACATGAGGAATTACAGAGGTGTTTTGAGCAGAGGCTGCAGAGGATGGCTGGTGCAGCTGCAGCAGATCCAAGATCGATCCTGTCATTGTCAAGGACTTGTCTCTGTCAGGAGAGACAGAACTGCAACTGCCAATGGAAGAGTTCAGGCACACACAAGGGGGTGCAGAATAAATCCTCAATAGAAACACAGAGAAAAGCGAGTGCTGGGCACGGAATGAGGCTGACAGTGTGAACATGATAGAAATCCGGAGTGCAGCCCTGAGCTGGCAGCTTGGCTGCGGATCAGAAACCACCTCAAACTGCTCATTCATTCATTTTCAGTCTCTGCTGTTACTTCAGGGACACTATTCACTTTGGAGGGACAAGACAGATCCTGGAACAGGTGCTGAAAGTTATCTGTCGAGGATTAGGCTAGAAAGCTGTTCACAGAGGAACAGACCAGAGTCACAGAGCACATCAGTGCTGAGGGAGCCAGGGAGGCATTCTCCGTGCCAAGAACACAGGCCAAGTCCTGTGGCATAGGAGAGACAGGACCTCAGAGGCAAGGAAGGGATGAGCTGCATGGGCCACTCCACACCATCTCCCTGCAAGGGAGACTCACTCCTCATCCACTCAATGCCCACAGGGAGATCCAGGGAGGGCAGGAGCAGCAGAGGGAAGGGTCCATATGACCATAGTCACAAGTGGATCCAGCTGGAGGTTTTCTCTCCCCACTCAATGGAAGCAGGTATGTCAGTGGCGATTGCTCCAAATGCTTGTCTCCATGCCAACAGCCACTAAAAGTTGTTTTTGGACAGCTAATACAGGCTGCAATCCCAGGCGTCCAAGGATGGGAAGATGCAGCCTCATGGTCTTTCCAGGGACAGGACTCCTGTCCCCACTCTGGGGAAAGTTCGTATCAGCAAACAGGGGTATGATGTTGGGAGGAAGGGGAACTGTGCTATGACTTGGAGAAGCTGAGGCAGGGCACTCAGAAGGGCATTGGATGGGGGTGGAAAAATTGGGAAGAGCCACGCGTTGTGGCCAAAAAAAGTCAAAATGGGGCACGAGAAGGTTAAACAAAGGAAAAAGAGAGGTAACCAAGGAGAAGGAGAGGCAATTCAGCCTTTTGAACACAGCTGTGGTGGAAAAAATCAGACATTATGAGGACTCAGTATTTCCAGCAGCAGTAGGAGAAGTGGACATTCCCTTGTCTACAGCTTGTCTCATCTCTCATTCCCAATCCTATGCCCAGAGCATTAAGAGCATCATGGTGCTCACGAGAACATGAGCAGAGGGAACAAGATCTCCCCCAGAGTGGGACAGGAACCCCCAGAGAAACAATAACCACCTAAAAGGAATCACAGGCTCTCTCCACCTCCTCATGCCTCCAGCGGCAGCCTGACAACACGTTCAGGCACAAGCTACCACTGCCAATGCCCTGCACAGGAAAATTTCCTACAGAAAAAAGAAAACACATGATAGGGATGATCTGTATTCTCTGTCTTTATGTAAGGAACATGTTGAAAAACATTTCTCAGGTTTTTCACAGATGAGCATCTGTCATCTGTTACGCTGCCTGAAGAAATTTGTGCATTAGACCTTGATATTCAGCCTGACCTTTCTGGCTTTCTAAGGTCACATTAAATCATGGGAAACCCACCTTCCCCACCTTTCCAAAAGCTGATCCTCCCATTCTCAGATCTGGAAAGCTTGAAACAACCTGGAATCACACACCTCCAAGACAAGTTCCACTTTCACGCATTGTAGAAATCCTGCCAACTGCTGTGAAAATCAGATGATTTTAAGCACAAGAACTTGTGAATAAATTATAGAGAAGTCTGATTCCGTCAGTCCTTTCTGATATTCTATGTTACTCGAGAAAATGATTTTGACAGATAAGAGAGAAAGGGAAGCATCTCCAGCCTACATGGCACTAGGGTTCACTTAAAAACCTGCTCGAACCAAAGCAGTGAGGGATATTTAATCAAACCAAGGCAATCATTTCAGTACAGGAACAGGGCACACGGACACTTATTTCTTGACTGATCCAATGAAGTGGGACTATGCTCAGGTCAGCTTTACTCTGCTGTGCATTGAAATATTGGCATTAACTGCAGAGAACGTGGGCTGCACCTTGGGAGAACAATGAGAGTTAATAAAACAGCAGCAGGGGGTGAGAGGCAAAGCAGCCCAGAACTTCCCTTTGCTGCCGGGAACCTTCCTCTGCTACTCCAACCCCGTGGCTAAAACTAAAACACATTGATCCAACAATCAACCTCCAGTAGTGATTTAATTACAACCACTTAAACCCTGGTGGTGCAAATAAAATATTCCTCCCCTCCCCACATACCAGCCAGGGGCAGGACAAATCTCTGTAGGACTCCTCCTGCCCAGAGCTGGCAGCTCCACACATCCCAAACCCCCCCATCTTGGTGCACATCCCAATATCCTTCCCAAATACCTGTCCTGGTGCACATTCCAATGTCCTCCCCAAAATCCCCTCCTGGTGCACACCCCAACAGCCTTCTCCAACATTCTTCCTTGTGCACATCCCAGTGTCCTTCTCAAACACCCTCCTGGTACACATCCCTACATCCCAGCATCCTTCACAAAGGAAGGATGGAATTCCTGCTACACATCTCCAGTCCTGGGATGGGGCAAAGCTGAAGCACCATTTGACATTTGCTGGCAAGTCACCAGTTTGGAGTTATCACAGCCCAAATCTTCCTCCATTGAAACCAGAACCCATTCCTGCAGTCTGACTTTGGTGGGAAGCTGTTCCAATCATGTGAATGACTCATCTCTAGGGTTTGAAGTTTTTTTTCTATTACATTTACACTGGAATTTCTAATGGATGTATTTGCATCATGCAGGCTCTGTCAACTGCCCACAGCCTTTTCCTCCACCAAGCTATCATTCCTGCCATTCCCTTTTGTTTGCACAGCTCATTTAATTTGACCCTGGAAGGCCCTGAGGGCCTTTGGGCTGAGTCCTGCCCCTACGAATCCCAAAGCATCCCAAAGCACCAGTGAGGCTGCTGGATTCAGCCTCAGACATATTGGCTCTCAAAAACTTAACATAGCTCCAGTCTGCTCAAAGGAAGAAGCAGACAAAGCTCCAGAGAAATCAGCTATGCTGCTGCAGCTGGTGTAGCCAGAGCTGGGGGTCTGCCAGCCATGCACAGACCCCCAAGTCTCACTGCTAGACCCACTCTGGGACCCCCAAGAATCTGCAGCAATTCCTGGCCTGTGCCTGCTGCAGGCTCCTCCTGCCCTCCCCTTTCAGTTCAGGGCTCCCCTGTCCCGTTAACTCATGCCCACCCATCCCAAGCTCTTGTGCACCCACAACAGTCCTTCCTCTCACTCCTCCTGTTGAGTTTCCCTGTATGGGCACCCTTCCAGTGAGAACTGTAGGGACACTTCCATGCAGTGACCCTCTCGTGGCTCCAGGAAGTACACTGGTCTCCCCTCCTGCCTGTCCCCAGGGCACATCTCCTGTCCCATCTCCTCATCCGTGCACAGTAGGTAAATGCACAACCCCACTCCAGCCATAGAATCATGAACTCGGGGAACAGTTTGGGTTGGAAGAGATCCTAAAGCTCACCTCACTCCAATCCCCTGTCATGAGCAGGGACAAATTCCACTAGACCAGGTTGCTCCAAGTCCTGTCCAACCTGGCCTTGAACATTTGCAGGAATGGGGCAGCCACACTTGCCCTGTGTCAAGGCCTTAGCACTCTCAGAGGGAAGAGTTTGTTCCCAATATCCCACCTAACCCTGCCCTCTGTCAGTGGGAAGCTATTCCCCCCTGCCTGTCACTCCAGGCTTTTGTAAATGGTTTCTCTCCATCTTCCTTGTCCGCTCCATTTGGGAACTGGAAGGTCACAATTAGGTCACCCCAAAGCCTTCTCTTTTCCAGGCTGAACAATCCCAGTTCTCACAGCCTTTCCTCATACGGAAAGGTGTTCCGTTCCATCCCTCCAATCTATTTGGTGATCTCCAGTTCCAGCTGTGCACACCTCCTCTCCAGGCCAGATTCCTTGGCAGGCTCAGAGCACAAATGCCAGTTGTGACTAAAAGACCAGTGACATTTTCCTTTGTGTACATGTATATGGAAATTTGCTAGTTTAATTTAGAAAATTGCAAATTTAAAGAGCGTTTGCTGAGGGGTCTCTTCAAACCAGCTTTTACCAGCACCACTGGCACTGTCAGGCCAAGGAGGCTGCAAGCACAGGAGTGAAGAACTGCAAACAGTCTCTTACTTTTAGTAATTTTAAATTTTAAAATTTTCCTCTAGAGTTTCTCTATCCAGAGTTCTAAGTAGAAAAATAATATAATTATGTAAATCTTAGTGCATCTTACACTCAGGACACTAAATCCTGCCATAAAACTAGGCAATGAGTCAGGAACCCAACCTCATCAGAAAATTCCTAACAGGATCTGCCACTGACATCATCTGGATTTAAAAAGTGTGTTATTACATTATTGATTAAAAATTATTCTCATAACCTTTAACTCCATCCTGAGAAGCATTTCAGAGAGGTGCAGTTCAGCCCTTGCTGATAAGCACCACAAAACACCCAGATGGGTGTGATAAACACACAAGGCCACAACATGAATAATGATTAAAATAAAGAGATAACAAGTGCTACAAACTCACTGAATGCTTTTTATCCTGTGTCAGTCATTATACACAGAGATCAGTTCTGCTGCTCCAGCACCAGATGTGAAGTCATCACATCAGCACCAGGCACATCACCCAGCTCCAGGCCAAGGACACTGTTCTGCTGCACAGGCCACACTTCCAGCACATCCTGGTAGCCTCCTCCATCAAAATTAGGGGCAACAGGCAAGGAAGGTGAACAAAAGTCCCCTTATAATTGAAATTGCCAGATTCAAGCTGCCAGACAGATCTAGGAATTACAGCAAAGGTCAAGGCAGAACAAACTCTGAGAGTTGCTGACTCCTTTTTGGAGTTTTTTTTCTCATTGAAGACTGGGACAACCTCAAAATGGCAAGAAGGGAGTGAGGAAAACAGTGGAGCACCAGGGAGTAAGGGGATGTTCTAACAACCACACACACGGCTGCAACCAGGAGTCTCATGTTCTCTGTGAAGGAAGAACAAGTAGGGCAAAAGAAGGATGGCAAATTCATATTTCATATCCTGCCTCTGAACCGTAAATTCACAGACACATTCAAACCTGCATGGTCTGAGCTTGAGATTTTTCTTCCTATCCTTTATTTGGAACAGAAAACACATGGAAATGTGACTTGTGCACAAACCAGCACAGCACTGTCGGTCTGCAGGGAGCTATGTTCCTCTGAACTTGAGACAGAAATAAAAATAGGGGAAAAAACTGAGAAAAGAACAGAAGAAACTGCATAAACACAAGCTTTCTCAGGAAGCACCACAGTGTTCTGCAATCAGAGATGCAACAACGAACCACCAACAAACATCAACCTCAAATGAACAGCTTGAACAGTTCAAAGTTCAGCTGCTGTGCAAACGTTATCAACTGCTCTCACTGTCTGCAAACCTTCCCCAGCCAAAGCTCTGTGGTGAACTAAGCGGAAGGTGTGTTTTCAATTGTATTCCTGAACAAAGAAACTTTCTGCTCACCACTGCAGAGCCAGATATTATGGGCACATACAAGGAAATGCAGAATGTAACCTTTTTGTCCAGTTCTCCATCTGTGTTCCTTTGTTTTAATTTCACATATTACATGTGTCAGAGAGTTCTCTCTCTAGGAATTAATCAGTCTTAAGGTAGAGATGGATGGATTAATTTTACTATTGATTGCCCTGTACACAACAGCTAAAAACAATTATCAGCATTTCTCAATAAGTTGTCTACTCATTCCATTAATCTGAAAGAGCATCCATGCCTTGACCTTCAACATCACCCTCTTCTCTAAGAAGAAAACTAAATTTACCAAGTCATGTGTATTTTTCTCATTTCCTTTTCAATCCCTGAAAAGGTGTTACAGAGTTCACAGGTTCCATGACAGTATTTCAGAAGAAATGTAAAAAATTGTCTGTATTGTTAGAGTCTGGTAAGAAAGGGCCTTGAAAAACAGGGCTCCTTGTGAAAATACTTGAAACATACTTGTGGAAATGCAAATCCTGGGTCTGGAGGCGTTACAAGCTCCCTTCCCCATCCAAGGAAAACAACAAAGGAAAGGCTCCTGAAGCTTCCAGGCACCAGCACTGGGACTCCTGCTGAGGGGTGGGAGCTTGTGCTGGAGGGAGGATGCCAAGTGCTCCACGCAGCAGAGGTGATGCTCATGGCTCTGGTGGCTGGGGCACAGTAGAGGCAGAAGTGTTGATGAGGTCCTGGGGAAGACTCTCCCGCGCTTCCTGCATCCGGCGCCGTGCCCGCTGGAAAGCCTCTGCAACACAGAGGTGACAGCAGGCCACAATGCATAAAACAGCCTCAGGGAAGGGGAGGGATGTGTCTTTTCAGTGAATATCATCTCTCCTGGTGTATGATCCCTTTGAATAGGTTACACCACCAAAGCACCTGGTGCTGCTCCACCAGCTGCTCTCTGATTTCTGTACACAGTGGAATCAGAGACAGAGCCTGTGCCTTAGTGCCACCAGCTCTGCCCAGTGCCAGGCAAGACTGGACAGCTCAGTCCAGGCTGTGCCCCCACACAGTGGTTATCCCTATTGCCTGCTCAGAGCTGATGCCTCCTGAAGTTTCCAGCTCAGTGCAGAACACTAAACCTCTGCCACAGACTCTGAGAGCTCACAGGGAGGGAAATTACTCCCACAGTAATGGATGATGCTGATATATCCTGCCCACTCTGTAAAAAGGGAGGCAAAGCTCACCAAGACAGAATGACACTGAAGGCCCTACCCAAAACATTGTAGACAGAGCTCTGCTGGCTGAAGCCTCCCAGTCGGTCCAGTACACTCTGCATGCGCTGCCTCAGGGCGCTGTTCTCCAGAAAGGCTCTGCACAGAAGCACACCAGCAGGTCAGGGCTGCCAAAACCAGCACAGGAGATGGGAGTTTACAGACCTCATATTCCCTTTGTTGCACTCACTTGGACTGCTGCAGGCAATAGAGCCGGAACGTGACGCTCCCTGTGGTCTCTGTCCGGAAACCAAAGCGGCTCAAGCGCTTTCCCTGCAGGGATGGCACAGGTTAGAGTAACCCCACAGTGAAAACAAGCATGTTCCACCAGAGCACAAACTCCTGCGGGCACAGCCTTCCCTTCCCCGCATGATTGGAAAGAAGGGCACATAGTTCCAGGCTGTGTTGAGGGCAGGATCTGAACACTTGCAAGCTGACAGTGTAGTGCTGGGGCAGGGTTTCAACAACTGCATCAGGGCTTGTTCCTACACAAAGCTGCTACTATCACCCTGCTCATTACACCAGCAGTCACCTCTGCAACTTTCTGAAGAACATGAAGTTTCTACCTGCCTCACACTCATCAGCTTCTTGCTTCAGGAAGCTGTTCCAGGCATAATACGGCCCAAATTCCTCACAGAAACCCAGAAGGCTACGGCTGGTACCAAATGCTGACCTGACAAACCCTTTACACGCAGGGATAAGCCAAGGCTTTGGTCCATGCTCCCCTACTTCTCTAAGCTGCTAACCCCTCAGAAGACACAGCTCTGCCTCAGTGTTTGCTCATTCCTCTGTTCAGGACCACAAGACTCACAGAGGAGACATTTCTTTAGTGAGAGGGACAGGACCAGCAGCTCATCCTTGTTCAGATCTGGTCCAGGCTGACCATGGACACCTGAACCAAGAGCAAAATGCACCACGTCCTGGCAAGAGGCTACTCTGCAGCTGAGCCCACCTTGAAGGTCGATGGTATCCGGATGTAGGTTAGGTCCTCCAGCTCAGGAGATCCCCCAATGAAAAACCTCCTCATTTCAGCAACGGTTCCCAGTTCCACAGGACGCCAGGTAGGGATGGTGAGCATGTGGACACCTGGTCCAGGACAAGAGGACAGCTTAGCTGCTGTGACCTGTGATTTATTCAGTCACAGAGCACAGCAAAGGCAGGTGCATACCTACTGACCCAACCCAGAGCTGTCTAGAAATGGAAACACTGCACAGTCTCAGAAATGTTCTAAAAGCGTGTTCCCATTGAGGCAGCCCATTCTAGTCCCACAGCCAATGCTGAAAGTACCCTCTGCCCAATAGCAGCATCTCCTCATAACAGTCAGGAGTCACACCCAGATCCCATGTGGGACACAGAGGGTTACTGCCACTGTAAAGATGGATGCACAGCATCACCCCAGAGCTTTATCACAGCAGATGTTGTGATGGCAGTATCAAAGGATCAAGGACAGCAATTCAAGATGTGCCTCACATCCTTCTTTGCTGCAGCCCAGAGACCTGACTGCTCCCTTCAGTACACCAAACCCCTGGGACTGGCTGAATCACTTCCCAAGAGGACTACTCAACTCATTCTCCCAGAAAATTAACACCATGTCCCAAGGATGCTTTACCTGGACTTGCTGGCAGCACCAAGGACCCATATCCTTCCACACGATACCTCTGCCAGAAATCCAGGGACAGGACCTCAAAGTAGAGAACAGGCCACTGAGGGAGGCTGTCTGCAAGATGGGGAGCAGGTCACAGCTTTGGGAAGAAGACTATCACTGAGAAAAAGAATGCTAAAAGCCCAACTCCCCTTATAGGAAGCCAAAGAATCAGAGAATCATCTAGCTTGGAAAAGACCTCCAAGATCATCAAGTCCAACCTGTGACCAATCCCCAACTTGTCACCCAGCCCAGAGCACTGAGTGCCACCTCTGGTCGTTCCTTGGACACCTCCAGAGAAGGAGACTTCATCACCTCCCTGGGCAGCCCCTTTTAGTGCCTGACACCCATTCTGTGAAGAAATCCCTCCTGAACCTCAGTGTCCAGCCTGAACCTCCTCTGGAGCAACTTGAGGTTTCCTCTTGTCCTGCCCTTTGTGCCCTGGGAGTAGAGCCCAACGCCCAGCTGGCTCCCAGGGAATTGTAGAGAGTGAGAAGGTCCTCCCTGAGCCTGCTTTTCTCCAGGCTGAGTCTGCCCAGCTCCCTCAGCTACTCCTTGTGCTAGAGATCCTTCCCCAGTTCTGCTCCCTCTCTGGATACACTCCAGCACCCTTCCACCACTGTCCTTTCTGTATTTCTTCCACAATTACTACAACTACTAACTTCTACAATTACCAAAGATTTGTGGTTGATTAGTTTCCTCTGTAAAAGCTGAACCCTCAGATTTGAAGCTGAAAACAGAATTATTGATATTAAAAATTAGGGGAAATTCTCTAAGAGCAAGTCCAGACTGGGCTGTCAATTATCTTTGAGCAGGCAAGACAATCTTTTGTGAATGATCTGAAGCCAAACAACAGAACCTGTTTATCTCTGACCTTTCCCACTGCTATTGGGGAAATATTAACTTGGATTGTCCTACATCTCTACAAGCATTTCTTTTTTTCACAGTGAAACAAACTCACTGTGTTCCTTCTAGTCTGAAAAATCATTAGTGTTGGTTGAATACCCAGATCCAAAGTGTACATTGGATTCAAGTGGCAAGGCATGCCACAGTGCTGTCCCTAGCAATTGTATCCACAGAGCAATAGCATTGGTGAGGCAGCAGCAGGAACAGGCAGCAGAGAAGCCCAGCTTAAAATAGAGCTGAAGTTTCAAAGTGACATGAACTCTCTAGGGATTATACAGGTCACTGAGCACGTCTACAAATATAAGAGTCAGCACAGAGTTTTAGTTGTGTATAAAAAAGCTGCCTGGTTCTCCAGCTGCAGCATCCCAGGGCTCTGTGCAGCATACCAGGCACAGCAACATAGCCCTGCACACCAGGTTTTAAGAGACAACCAAGATCCAAGTAGTTTTCTAACCAGATAAAGCTGCCTACAGGCTGGAAACAGGGCAACATTAATGAATCCATAAAAATGCTAATGGATTCCTGGGCAGGGCAAACACAGGATGTGTCCAGGGGCTGTGTGGTGACAGGGTGAACTTTTGTTGAACCAGAAACATTTCCCTCTGTTCTTTCCTCTCCAACAGGACAGACAGCATGATGGCTACAGTGGGACCAAGGGATTTCAGAGTAACAAGGAAACACACCTTCATCTTCTTGTGTGTAAAACATCTCCACCGTGAAGGGGTAGCAGAAGTATGCCACATTATCCTAGAAAAAAGAACAGGGCAGAGATCAGATTCTTGGACAAGAGAATTCATCAACAGCATTGCAGAGGGCATAGAGAACTGGGAGAAAGGAACTAATGGTAGAAAGCAGGTGATGCTGCCCAAAAAGATCAATTACATCCCACTAACAAACACGTGACTGCAGGATGGACTTGCATACACTCCCTTGTGCCACGTCGATGGAATAGGATGTTGAAAATAATGGAAAAGGGGAGTGACACACCTCATATGAAAACTCAGTCAATTGCATAACTACAGCCTTAAAACTTTACAGGGGTCAATCCAAGCACAGTACCTCAAAAAATGGTATTAATGAAATGCTGTATGATAATTATTTTTGTAATATGAAAATATATAAAATACATTTAAAAGCTTATAAAAGCCAAAGTCAGTGTAGAGTGCCTGCACATTCCTGCCCCAGGCAAGCTGGAACCATGCTTGGTTAACTCAGAGCACTGGAGAATACAAAAATCAAAGCTCCAAAGGCAATCAGTCAGCAAGAATGAATAAAAAAGTGAAGTTCCAGAAAATGCTTGGGAGTAGTTTTATTTGGTTTGGTTTTATTTGGAGACGGTGGCCCCTTGAAAAAATTGACAAGTATAATTCGAATAAGGAGAATCCCAAATATGCTCTGGTCTTGAAGGGAGCCCTCAACTCAGGACCTTTGCTGAATATATCTGTAGTTTGTTACACATGTTCCACTCCAGAGACTGTCTGTTCAAACTGCTCTGCAGGTCTGAAAGTGTCCTTACCCAGCCCACTGTCTTGGTGGCACAGGTCTGCGTCACTCCTGAGAGCTGCTGCAATGGGGAGCTGGACCACTCTGGGGGGAACAGAAGATGAAGGCTTGGGGTGAGGCCAAACTCACAAACCAGGAGAAGCTCAAAGAAGAACGTCAGTCCCTGATGACTGGGGTAAAAAATAATGTCACCCACCCTGACATTCAGCGAATCACAGAATCGTTAAGGTTGGAAAAGCCCTCCAATATCAATCCAACCTGTGACAGATCCCCAACCAGGCCAGAGCACTGAATGCCACATCCAGGCATTCCTTGGACACCTCCAGGGATGGGAGCTCCACCACTGCCCTGGGCAGCTCCTTCCAATGCCTGACCACCCTTTCCATAGAGAAATTCTTCCCATGTCCAACCTGAACCTCGCCTGGTGCAACTTGAGGCTGTTCCTCTTGTCCTGTTACTTGTCTGGGAGCAGAGCTGACCCCCACCTGGCTACATCCTCCTGTCACGGCATTGTAGAGGGTGAGAAGGTCCCCCCTGGGCCTCCTCTTCTCCAGGCTGAGCCCCTCCAGCTCTCTCAGCTATTCCTCATATGACTTTTCCCTGTCCTATTCCAGGCACTGCTCTTTAGAACACCCTGAACTGTCTGTGAAAAGCACCAACTCATGTCAAGAGAAAAGCAGAGCCATATCTAAATGTACTGAGTAGCAGAAGTGGTGTCTTGACAGATATATCCAGAGAAGGGAGTCAGAGCCATAGCTTAAGAACTAACCATGCAGCAGGATATGCACGTAAGTGCTGGGAGCTTTATCTGTCCATCAAAATTTTTAATATGCCAATATCAGCACAAAAAATGATGGCAAGCACTGAAATCAGACAAGGTCACTGTGGTGGGGAGCACAGGAAGGCTGTTCTCTGCAAGATAAGGAATGAAGTTTGGATAGACTGGTCATCACCACGTCTACATCCCAACCTGACCTGAGTTCTGCCATTTTAGCTCTGACTAGATCCCAGCCCCAACATTCATTTTTGCTGACTCCCAGCAGAGCTGCTCTGATGGATCAGCCAAAGGCTGTTTCATCTCTTAAACTGCTGTGATGTGGGTGGGAATGTGAATACTCACGGTTAGGCAGCTCCAGGAAGAAATGAACATAAAGGTTGTCATACTCATAGCCTTGAGCTGAAACTGAGAGAATGAACTTCAGATGTTTGATTCCACACAAATTCTTCCATCATTCACTGTGGATTTTTGGGAGAGCCTCCACCAATAACCTCAAGGTAAATCAGTTACTGCTGGAAGCTGGGAAATGTCTTCAAAGTAACAGGAGATGACCCGCAGAGAAGATTCCTTCTCCAGACTTCCCTGTCCCTGTATCTCTAACCAGATGAGGGAGTTCACACATTTAATTGGTTTCTTTGGGAAGTTAATGGAGATTATAGCAATCTGCTCTCCTTTTTTCAGATCTAGGCCTTCTTAGAACAGCTACAGCATTCATAACCTCCAACGTGTAAATGCCTCTTAAGAGATTAGTCTGCAGGAAACAGGGAGGAGAAGGAGGAAGTAAAGGATTCTAGGGTCTCTTGAATCTGGGAATTCAGGAATCCTTGGATCATACCCTCAGCCATCCCAGCACGTCCATATTTGCCCCTATTGCTGTTTAGAAAAAGGACTCACCTATTTCTCCATTCACGAAAAGTCTCAGAGTACCAGGAAGAGGCTGGAAAAATTAGCAGATAAACAAGATAAAGAGCTCAACAACCACTAGAGCAACATCAACAATTCCTTCCCAACAGCATCTCACACAGGTATTTCATAGGTTTTTGGACATGAATGATTTACTGTTCTGGCCAGGGAGGAAGCATGATTTGTCCTATCACTTCTAGAAGTGAATAGTCCCTCTGGAAAGAGGCTCTAAAGAGATCAAATCCCCACATGTCCAGCCTGCAGGAATTTACTGTTCTGTAAATATATCTCTTACAGGTGTCAAGATGGATATAAAACACAGTGAGAAGTCACTTGCAGAAATCACAATCCTGCTTCTGTCATGTTCCTTCTTTGCCCAAGATACTTTGATAAAGTATTGGAAAGCACAACTTTCACTGTTTTGTATTGTATTTCACTGATTTCTATTCACTGTATTGGCAAACAGTATTTGAGCAAAAAAAGACTGCAGTGCAGATAATTCAGTGAGAATGGAAACTGCAGGAGTCTGAGTGTGAGAGGGGCTGTTTATTTGCACAAAGTGGCACATAGAGCTGTTTGACAGAAATTAACAGCAATCATTGTCCCTGAAGACATAAACCCTACTTCCTTCTCAAAGTATTACAATCACAGGTCTTGAGGCACTGCACACAGCCTCACAGAGACTGTAGTGCTCAGCAGGCCCTGAACAGGCAGGATGGATCTCTGCAGACCCCAAATCCACTGCCACTTGTCCCTTCCGACCCAATTTTCTGCTCAAAGCCACAAGATAAAAGCTGCCAACCTCCCTCCAGAGCAAAACAGCCTTTGGAGACTGTGCTACAAGTGGCACCTGTGTGAACCAGGTCACCAGACCCCAGAGACAACAGAGCTCCAGTCCCTGCCAGTGCCTCTGGAACTCACCATTTCAAAGTCTGTGCCCACAAGCCCACTGAGGTAATCCTTGTGCCGCCCGTACAACTGGGAACACAAACAACAACAACAGAAATTGGCATTTTGATTATATCTGCTGTTATGTACTGCCAAACTTAAACTGTATATAATTTAAATCAAATCATACCAGGCTTAGCACATGTGGGGTTATTATAGCAAATATGGAGAATATAAGTATCTAACAGAACAAAGATGCATAACTGCTAACACTGCACAGAACTTCAGCTTTGGTTCTCCAAGGCCAGTTTCAAGGGAAAAGAAGCTCTGAAGAATCAGATCTTAAATGATATCTGAAAAACACAGGTACAAACTACTCCAAGGAAATGGCCAGGCAGAGATCAGCATAGTGAAATCATCTAAACCAAAAAGTACTTTCATAAACTGTCAAGAGACAAAAAGGCAATTCAGAAAAATTGAGATATGAAATGGGATCCCAATATCCTGGGATGTTACAGGTAACAAGGTATCATTTAATAAATATACAGGCAGAAAGAGGAAGATTAAGGAAAAGGTTTGCCCACTGCTCAAAAGGGAAGGAAAAACACTGGCAGGTGACACTAGGAAGGCGTGGAGTTGGGTGGTTTCTTACATCAGTTCTCACTCCCTAAAGCACTGCAGCCAGAGGCAGGACAACTACAGACAAGGTCACTTTGAGGAATAAGGGATGAAGCAGGGAGTATTAGCTGTACTTCTCAGATCCCTAAGCATGATGAGGCTCAGGGCAGTGACATTTTGTCACTTCAGGTGTGCAGAGCACCAGCAGTTACATCTCCATGATGATCTGAGCTGCCTCTGTCACTCAGAACTAGTGAATAAGCTCTGTGGGCAGTACTCACATCTCTGAACACACGCTGCTCACGCTCCTCCTCCTCTGGCTGCACCTGGGCAGATGCATTCTCAATAGTGTATTCCCACACCTCTCGCTTCTCTCTGTCCAGCTCGATCCTGCAGAGTACCAAAACACATGGGAAAAGCTCCCCCATCACACAGAGAATAGGCACAGGTACCAGTGGGGCCCTCCTGTCACAGCAGTGTCCCCTCTACCCAGCCTGGTCAGTGAGACAAGGCTGTGAGCACTCACAGGTCTCTCCTCGCTCCCAAAGTGCCTGCCAACATCATTCCCTCAGAATGGAAGACTTGCTTGTGTCCATCATATGCATAATGTAATTTTACAAGGGATGTAGTAAACAAGGGGGAATGGCTTCAGACTGATAAGAGGGCAGGGTTAGAAGGATATTAAGAAAAAATTCTTCCCTGTGAGGGTGCTGAGGCCCTGGCACAGGCTGCCCAGAGCAGCTGTGGCTGTCCCATCCCTGGAAGTGCCCAAGGCCAGGTTGGATTGGGCTAGCAGCAGCCTGGTCTAGTGGAATTTGTCCCCGCCCATGGCAAGGGGTGGAACAAGGTGGGCTTTAAGGTCCCTTCCAACCCAAACCATTCCATGATTCCATGATAACCTGCATGCCTAGAGAGTTGCACCAAAGCCCACACAGCACAAATGCAGTGACACTGAGCTTAAGCACAGTAAGCACAACAATATTTTTTTAAAAAGCTCTGAAATAATTGAAATATTTCTCAATTTAAGTGCTGATCCCCTGCCCAAAGAGTCACCAGGAAACAGCCATTTCAGGCCCCAGGAGAAGTCTCAGCCCTGTTCCACTCACCGGTAGGGTCCTTTGGTGCCAGTGAAGTCAGGCTTCACTGTGATCACCCCATTGCCATCCACCTTGATTGTGCAAAGCACATTTTCGTACTCCCTGTTGCCAAGCCTGAAGGAGGACATCAGGAAAACACAGTCTAAACAGAGAACATGGACACTCTTGTGCTCTGGAACAGCAGAGCCAATAAAGGAACTTGGGGGTAGAGAAGGGAACACGTACACACTTTCCTACATTGGTTTAGAAGCCTTTTGAAGATATACACTCAGGTACCTCCCAACTGAAGAAAGAGGCAGAAAGAAATTGTAGCCCATGTTACTGAGCTCTTGGAATTCTCCCCCCATAACTAATGGAAGAAACAGGAGTTCTGAGTAAGGAGGGAAGAAGGATTTTCTCTTGGTAAATTATAATCACTTCAGAATTTTACTTACTTCCCATAAGGTCCCAAGTCCCCCATGATGTACATGGTCTGAACAGGTGTGTTAATTACATGATTGTTCTTTATAAATTCTTCTGAAGGTTCCCAGGTGATGATTTTTGACTTCAGAGAACTTGCTTCTCTGTCAACAACAGAACAGCACCAGTCACAGTTCACCTCAGCAGCACCAAACCCACCATGATGAGGAGTCACATTGCTGGATTACATGTGACACAGAGAAGCCACCAGCTCCCACAGACCAGGCTGATTCACAGCTGGGGCACCAACACCACAAAACCTGCATGAACAAGCTCCAAGCCTGAGTTTGAACTCACACAGGCCTACGGTCTTGTCTTCTCCTCCTCACATTGGCCATCCTCTCGACCAGATATGATGGCACTTCATGATCCAAGTCAGTAACCTTCTGGCAAAGCTGGAAGAACAGACAGGAACTACCTTAACTGGGCATCTTTCCCAAACACAGCTCTCCTCTTGGAGGAGGGAACAGGTATGCACACAACCACACGCAAGGACAAATGGCTAAATGACTGCAGAGTTCCTTCACTGCTCTGGTGGCAAAACACAGCTCACTCCACCCAGCGAGGTCTCTATAGGGCAGTGCTCCTACAGAGCCAAGTCCCTCTGGCTGCCCCAACTATTGCTCTGAACCAGGGACATCCCTCCCCAGGTCTGGGGCACCAGAGGAAACTGCTTTGCAGCAGTGTGTTCTCCTGCACTCAGGGTATCTGCCCGGCTGAGAACCAAGAAATGTTCCCTCTGCAGTAGGACTGGAAGTTTTGACAGACACGGAGTAACTAAGAGCTGGTACCTCCTCTAGGTTGGTGAATCGGTCGTGGTCAGTGTAGGTGAAGATGCGACAGTTCTTCCGACCTCCAGCCTTCTCTAGTTTCTGGATCTCCTCACGGTACTGCCGGTCCAGGGGAGTCTGGCAGGCTGACTCTTTCAGGTACAGGTCCACCTCAAACTGACAGCACCACAGGTAAAGCACAACAGGTGCCTTTCACCAGCTTTGGCAAAGCCACAAGTATTTTTCAGCTTTTTTCCAAAGCCATCCCAGAGACAAGACCCTTTTGAGAATCCCAGCAAATAACCCAGGCTGCAGAGCAGCACCAGCACTGCTCAGGTATGGGGCAGCCAGCATCCACTGATGCACATCTGGAAAGCCTTGGGCATCCAGTAGCTCGCCCTGAAACAAGGAACCCCACAGTGAGGTGCAGAAAATGGGGTGTCAGGAAGCTCTCCCAAGCCTATCCAGTTCTGGACAGGACAGGACAGGACAGGACAGGACAGGAGACACATGGAGCTCCTGAGCAGGTTCAGTATTGGGTGACAAAATTCATGAAGGAGCACCTTTCTTACGATGAAAAGCTGAGGGAGCTGGGGCTGTTCAGCCTCAAGAGACATTGAGAAGGTACCTCATCCCTGCCTGTTAGTAAGGAGGGGTCAGAGCACGGACCAGGCTCTGCTCCGTGAGGACCAGCAATGGGACAAGTGGAATGGGCAGGAACTGATGCCCAGAAAGTCCCACCTGAACACGAGGAAAAACATCTTTCCTGTGCGGTGACCAAGCACTCAACAGGCTGCCCAGAGAGGGCGTGGAGTCTCCCTCACTAGAGGTATTTCAAAGCCAGCTGGACACAAACCTGAGCAGCGTGCTCTGGGGTCCCTGCCTGAGCAGGGCAGTCGGACTAGATTACCCCAGTGATCCCCTCCGACCTCACCCATTCCGTGAAGTCCCGTCCGTTCCGCCCCCGTGTGCTCACCTGGCTGAAGAGCTTCTCCTGCCACCCCACCTCGACCACCTCCTCCTCATCCTCCGGGGGCCTCTGGGCGCCTGCGGTGACCCGCAGCGGCACGGCTTCCGCGCTGCCGGCGCGCTCGGCCCGGCCCGGGCGCTCGGCGAGCGGCGGCGGCGGCGGCGCCCGCGGCAGGAGAGGCCCGGCCGGCGAGACCCGCTGGATACGGACCCTGAGGGGAAGGAGCGGAGCGTCAGGGCCGCGCGGGCCGGCGGAGCGGGGCCGCGGCCGGGCAGGCGCTCACCGTAGGCGCAGGTTGCGGATGGGGTCCCGGGAGCGGTACACGGCGGGGTCCCGGGAGCGGCACACGGCGCTACCCCCGCCCCGCGCCGGGGCCGCCATGGCCGCGCTCCGGGGAAACCGGCGGGCACGGCCGGGCAGCGCCCCCGCGCGGCCGGAGCCGCCCGCACAGCCGGGCCCGCTCCGCGCACGGAGCCCGCCGAGCTCCGCGGGACACGCGTCCCCACAGGGCCTGTGAGGGGGGGCCCACACACCGCTCCGTGTGAGGGAGAGCCCCGCACATCCCTGGCTGTGAGGGAACGTCCCACACACGCCTCCGGCCCCTGGAGGGATTCCCTACAGCCTCTATGTGAGGGTCTGCATGACCTCCATAGGGAGGTCTCCATATCCTTCTGTGTGAGGGTACCCACAGCCCCTCAGGGAGTCCCAGGGCCTCCAGGGAAGGGTCTCCCGAATCCCTCCCTGTGAGGGTCTACACAGCCTCTCTGTGAGGGGGGTCTGCCACATCCCTCCACAGGAGGCCCCAGGCCAAAGCCCCCCATATCAACAGTCCCAAAGAAATGCTGAGGGAATCTCCAGCAACTGTGGATGGAGCTCCAGGCGCACACCTGTGTGTAAGGAGCCACCTGAACCTGCCCTTCCCTGGGGTATTTTTTACCCCCTTCCTAGTCTGCCCCTGATCTTCAAGGGACACCACCAGTAGCCTCATGCTATTGCCAATTTTAGGAGTTTGCTAAACACAGACACAGTCTGTTTTAAGAAAGAATACAGGGTGCAGAGTGGTTTCCACAAGGCAGGCACACCAAGAGGTTAAAAGTTGCATCTTTTATACAGTAAAATACACATGAACCTGTCAGGAAAATCCACCAACGCCAGACGTTTATGTCCCAAAAGGAGACAGAGGAGTCCTTCAACTTTATTTGAATAAAGGGAGAGAGGCCACTGGGGCACACACCCACAGAGATTTCTCCCTCTGGGTTTCGGAGTGTGCAACCTCCCTTTCATCCTAAACTCCTGGCCTCGTGTTGCCCTCTTCCTTTTCCCGTTGCTGAAGTCCTAGGAAGGCCCAGCCTTCCTGAACCACCTTCCTCATATTTCCCCCTTGAGCCAGTCATTTTACCCCAAAGTTCAGAAGTTCAGGCTTCTTGTCTTGTGCAGACTCTTGTCTATCTCAGGAACCAAACTGTGTTGGCTCTGCAACAAACCTGCTGCTTGAAGTTAGTAGAGACATTAAACCCATTTTAAAGACGTTAACACCCATATCTTCACCTATTAAAGTAGTTATAAAGACATTAACACACATCTTTCCTCTCAAACCCACCTACCTAATGAATGTTTATTTGGCTGAGGAAAACTGTGCTTCTCATCCACCCTGATGCTTCAAAAAACCACAATGCCCACAACTTATGCCATGCATCCAGAGCCAACACTAGACGTCATGTGCGGCCACACAATAAATTTGATGTCACCATCAGAACCTGCAGCGAACCCCCAAGATTTCCTCATTCTAACAGGGACTCTTAAAGGCTTGAAATCCCCCCAGCTGTTGCAAGAGACAGCGCATGCTGACAGCCCGATTCTTACTGTCATGACGAATGTGACATCAGTAGTTTGGCTCTTCAAATTCTGACCGTCAAAACCTGTTGAAGGGACCCTGTCACACGGAGGGATGTGGGGCACTCCACTCGCATGGAGGTTTGGTGGCCGTGGACTGCGGAGCCCCACGGCTCTGCTGCCCCCCAAGTCCCGCTCTCCCCAGCCCCGTTCTTCCCCCGCAGCCACTGCACGTCCCGCCGAGTCCGTGATCGAGCCCGGCGAAGGCTCGGCTTCTCGAGGAAGTGGGAAGTTATTTTAGCACTGAATAAACTATTTGAAATACAAGTTCAGCAGCAGCTGTGCGCGCGGCAGGAACGGACGGGGCGGGAAGTTGGTTCTTCAGAGTTCGCACGCCATCGGACTGTTCTGGGAATTCCATGCTGGAAATCGCCGCGCCTACCTAAGCGGCCCGGAGCTGGCGTCCCCCGGGAACGGCCATCAGCGACCAGTCCCGGTTCCCCACACTCGCCTGCCCGGTGCCCCGAATCCAAACCGAGCCAGCAGCAGGGCTCGGCAGGGCTCGGCAGGGCTGCCTCCGGCGCCGGTATCGAAAGCAGGACCGGCCCGGGGTATTTGGGCGGAGGATTTCGGGGCAGTTTGGGTTCGAAGGGACCTTCAAGATCATCTTGTCTCATCCACCTGCCATGGGCAGGGACAACTTCCACTAGACCAGATTGCTCCAAGCCCCATCCAACCTCACCTCGGACACTTCCAGGGATGTGAGAGCAGTCACAGCTTCTCTGGATCCCCGAGGGGGGTCAGGGTGCTAGGGCTTCAACACTGAAGTCCTGTCATTCTGATCTGTGCAGGCAGCATTTTCATGGGAAGGATTGCAGTGAATGGTTTAAATTAATAATTTTAATTACTCTTTAGTGTTGAGTTACAAGTTCATATGGAAAGTGTAACATAGTTTTCTTCTCCCAAGATCTATCAGATCTGGCTGACGATTTTAGGAGTCGGCTCAGCTTGACAAATGGCCTTCCTCTAGTCCAGCCAGTTTATTCCAAAGCTGATCTCCAGTGTGTGGCTGAGCTCCAAGAACGTCTCTGCCTAGGTAAGATACTGATTCTGGATTTCTTTCTTCATTTAAGCTTGCATTTGACAGAACTTCAAGGAAGATAGTATGGTATAAATTCTAGACTTTAGGGTATTTCTAAAAGACATGACTACTTCAAGAATGTTGATTTCCCTGATTTTTCAGCTCTTTTGATGTCTTCTCCTTTTTCTTTTTTTTTACCACTAAGTATAATCCCTCATGCACACAATTGCTGAGAATACATCTGGTGTTCCAGGGCTTTGAGCGCTGTCTGACCCCTCTTATGCTCCAAAGTCTTCTCAGGGAAGAAAAAGAGACAATAAATTATTTTGAGCATAATTGAAATCAAAGTAATGTGAATCACTTTAATGACCTCATGGTATAACATCTTCCCCTGGTAACTGGTGTGTTGAGTAAATAATTTGCTGTGTTTTGCTCTTCTGATTTTTCATTTCTTTTTGGGTTTTGCATGGGATCACTCTTGAGATCAAGTCTGCCACAACACACTTGTTCAATGCTTCCTAGTCAGTCATGGTATAAAGGTCTCTGGGCTTTCTTTGAAGCCTGGAGAAACGTGGCTGGGTTCGAATTAGTGATTACCTTAAGTCTGACATTGTTCTGTTCCAGTAGGGGAACTTGGTATTTCAGCATCCTGCTGAAATGTCCTTTTTGCTCCAAATCATCCGGGTGTGGGGGTGACTTCTAGGTCTTGGATGGCTTTGATGCTTGTAGAGTGTCTCATGTTGTTTTCCATTTTCTACCCAAGACCCATATAAAATGGATGACCCATAGAGATTTATTCTTATTCTACCCAATCCTAACTCCACATACCAGGGTAGGGCAGTTCCAAGCATAACTGGCACACAGACACACAGTGCACCCAATATAAACAAATATGACACAGGACATAAGATAACTCTGCACAAGAATTATTCTGGAACCCAATACACTTTCAGGCAATGGAACCTACAAAACTAACACAGCCACATGTGGAGGGTCTAAGACACACTGTACAGAAATCAAACAAAACAGCATATCAAAGAAGGTACTACCAAAACAGAAGTGAGGTGCATGAGAACATCTTGTATATTTCTTTCGGTCTCTGAAAAGAGAGATCAATTGCATTTAGCCAGGAGTTTTTTGGTCCCCTAAATTTTGCAAGGTGCTGTCCCTTAGTCAGCTAAGGAATTTATTTTGTTTTGGTCTTTGTAATTTTAGCTTTCTTAGTTTAAACCTATGTTTAATTTAGTATCCATAGAACAAGGTATAAACTCTGGGAAAATTAAGGAGTAGCCTTGCTGCACCTGCAGGTAATTACTCCATAGACCTAAACACCCCAGAAAACTTAATGAATAGAGAATTGTTTAGCTAGAGGAGCAAAATCAATAAAGTATTGTTTAGCAAAGAGGAAGTTATCTTTTAACTGATGATAAATACAGTGTCTTAGTAGTAATTAAAACAATAAAATAAGAACACTGGGTCTCAGAAGAAGTGGAATACGCATGCGGAGGAGACTGTCAACACGAAGGGCCACCCAAAGGACAGTGATAAAGACAACTTTCTGATGAAGTAATGAAAGCCCCCCTACTCAAAAATACCAGAAGAAAGCACATTAGATGGCAGCCTTGCTGCACAAAAGAACACCAAGAAGAAATCAGAGACAGCATTTTTGACTTGAACTAGGTGGAACTGTGAAGGGGGGCTGTGAGTAATCTTAAGTGTTACAGTGTATTTAAACCCTTGGAAATCATGTTTCATCGGGCATGTTCATGGCAAATAAATTCCCAATATGTCCCCAGCTCTGTCAGCGCTGCCACAAAGGAATGTTTTAACCAAATTTTTCTGGTTTTCACTCAAAAAGCAAAAATTGGAAAATGCTAGAATAAATTCAACCCAGGAAAGTACACAGTTAGAGATCGCAGCTGCCAATGCAGTCTGGAACAATGCTGGTAAGGTAGACTGCACAGGAAACTCAGACATGTGAGACACACCCATGCGTGCAGTGCATGAAAACAGACACGAGGGGCTTCATGCTGAGGAGTACACACACCTGAGACCCAGGTGATGGCACCTAAGGCCTGTGATGTACTCCCAGGGCAAAAACAGCCACAGTGACATCAAGATGTGATGGAGCCCTACAACACAGAAGTCAATGGACAGAAACTACATAGCATAAACATTCATTGTGCAAGATGACCCATATGTCTATGATGCTGAAGGAAAAAGCGCTCTGTAGCAGTAGTAGCACTTAACAGTGAAACATAACTGCTTGTTACAAATAGTTAGTGACAAAACTGTTTATAAGGATGATTGAGGAGCTTGAGATGCATAGGGAATCAGAGAATGACTACCAGGCAGTACAAGGGAATCCCTAGAGGACACCTCTGCTGCTTGCTGCTGAAGTTTGAAGTGACATCCCAAAAGGATGACCAAAAAATGGCCAGGATGCAAGACCCATAAGTGATAAACTCAGAGGCATGCAAGGGCAGCTATGCCAGTGAGTCGGTAGGACTGGGACACTGATGATTGCACTAGAGCTGAAAGATAGGCTCTTCAGGCAAAAAGATCTATGATGACATCAAGACTTGACGAAGGCAAATAACATGGAGGACTGATGACAAACCTCACAGTAACATGGAAATGGGATGAAACTGCCCTGTCTGAAAAAGGCTTATGTGATCCTGAGGAAAAACCCTCTTTCTTTATTTGCAAGGGCCCCATCCCACTACAGATCTCTTCTCTAAGCTAACTTCAAATGCCTCCTGTTATTTGAAAGATTTTGCTCTTCTCCCAACCATTGGTCCCAACCCTTAGCTTTGAGAAGACAAAATGTTCTTGAGGACCCACATTCCCCCTTTTATGTTTTTTGATAACATGCACTTCTCTTACTATGAACAGTACAACAATACATCTAATAAAACAATCAGCTGCCTAAATACTCACCCAGAGCCTACAATTGCTGGGGAGCCCCATTTCACAGTGAGGACCAGGAGGACCTTTCCCAGATAAGGTTTCCAAGTTTACCTCAAAAGGGGGTCCAGCTGTTATAATACCAAACCAGCAAGTCAAAGTGACTTGATTACATTTTTAGTGTAGAAACACCTGGATTTTATGGCATACTTCCCCTGCCAGCCAAGGCCAGGGCTTGGCCAGAGCCAAGACCTTGACTGGAAGGGCTTCCCTAACATACCCTCTAAAGAAACCTCTATTAATATCTGTTGATAAAGTTTCTTAACATGAACAACCTATGAGCAACAAAAGAATGCCTATAAGTAACATTAAATAATATCTTATGGCTAAATCCCTTTATAAAAACTCTGTGTATTCATGTTATGATATAAACAACATATTCAGAACCACTAATCACATTAACTGTTTCTTCTGTAAAAATCCTTAAAGCTAACACTACTGCACAGAGTTCACCCTGATGAGTGGGAACCGCCTGTTTGAGTGATTGCATCATGATCTTCTCCAACTTGTTTGATTTATTGCATATTTCCGTTAATGATCTTCTTGCCTTAGTAAGAAGAAGTAACAACCACCTTCACTGCATGTCCTAGTCTATCGATTAAAAACATTATGTGCACCAAGAAAAAGGCTACAACACACAAGAGTTTGTTAGTGTTAAAAGCAAATAAACAACATTTTTGCAACAGTTGGTCTGACGATAAAGAGCAAAAAAAAAATCTGTGTCACAAAAATCTGCCAATGTTGTATGAAAATATCCGAATGTTGTCAAGAGACAGTGGTTTGGTATACAAACAAAAATTACAACTCCCAGTCAATGATATATGAAAGGGACATTAACAACTATACACTAAATTATTTTGTCTCGACAACAAATGTATTGATTAAGCTCTGGTAAAAGCAAATATTTGGTTCAGTTTGTGTACATCTCTACTTTAAGCACAGGCTCGCTGTAGGCACCAATACCCTTAGGTTATGAGTAACTTGCATAGCAGCAGGGAAATTGCATTGATTGTTGGCAAACAAAAGTCAGTGGAAGTTAAGGGTAAGAGCTAGAGAGCTCTAAGTTCACTTTTTCTCCCATGACTAGATTCAAAGTTGACAGTGACTCTTCAAAGGTTTCAGATACAGCAGAATTTAACTCATTTCGACTCCATCATTAGAAGAAAACTACTGATAATTTGTCATACGATAGTTAAGCATCAATGAATTGATTTATGAATGAAATGGCAGCAACTGCAGGATGTACTGGAAAAATTATAAGGGTGTGGCAAATACATTGTGAATTTGGTGTTGAGAATAGCTTATGGTCCTGTTCATGGTCAGTACTTTTCTGGTATAAGCATAAGTTTCCCAAGGTTTTTCAAGGAGCAGCTTTACTCAGAGAAATGATAACACTGTACATCTGGGCAAACTGCATTCAAAACCTGCCCAGTTTGCAGATGTTAATACAGCCTTTTGTGATTGCCAGTACAATGGATTTGAGCTTGGAGTATTAAAGCTAATGAGATATACAAATTTAAAGACAAAACATCAAGGACCTAATCATATAATACTGAGTTTTGCACCCTCTGTTAGGTCAGTGGGTGTATAAGACTGCATGGTTTCAGCTGATTCCAAAGGACTGTGCTACCTTTTACTCCTCTTGTGGCACTTAAACTGTTTTGATATGAAGTCTAATTTCAATTTAGAAGTGGTAAGGAAGAACAATTACACTTGAATCACTGAACAGCTATACCGGTTTGAAATGCTGACACATGTTTCTCCATGGCAAAATGTTATTAAAGCTGTGGGGTAGAAAGCAAGTGAACTGGTAAACCTGGCACAATTCTGCCTACGCTTGAAGTAGAGACTCGTGAGTTAATGACATCCAAACCTTGAAGAGCTGCTGCAGAAGATGGACATGGGGCAAACAAATGCTTTGAATGAGGAGTGGCTAAACTGAGCATGGACCTCACCCAGCTAATTGTGCCCAGGGGAGGTAATGGCTGGCAAAAGCTTTCTGCCCTGGTACATTTTATGTGGGAGTAATCCCTGGATGTATACAATTATGGACCTGGTATTCAAATGTTGGAGGTAGGCTTCTGACAGAGGATGATAGTGCCTTTCCTGGGGAAAGAAAGCACCCAGCCACAGATTTTATGGCTTAGATTACAGGCTGCACAGGGGAAGGTAAGGCCAGCAAGAGCTTTCCTTGCTAGAACATCTGGAACTGGCACCTTCAGTGTGAGAGCAATCCCTTGATGTATTCAATTTTGGAGTTGGGATCCAAACTTTAGCACTGGGGTCCTTGAAGATGGTAACAATATATTTCTTGTGGAAGCCAAGCAGCCATACCTAGTGTTTATTGTGCAGATCACAGAGTGCCTGGGGATGGTTAGGTCCAGAAACAGCTTTATGTCATGGCATCTTTTGTGTGGCAGCCATCTCTGGATTCCTTATATTTTGGAGGAGGTACAGTAATTTTTTGAGGTGGACTTCTCAAAGTGGGTGACTGTGGCTTTCCTCAGGCTGGAAAACACCTAGCCTCAGGTTTGGTTTCAGCAGATGATTGGGTGCCCAGAGGAGGTAAGGGCAAGGAACAGTTTTCTTCCATCTCTTGTGAGGCAGCAATCTTCAAACGTATAGAACTTTCGCGATGGATTTCAAAATTTGGAGGTGGCCTCCAGCAAGTAGCTTTTTCAGCCTAGAGAAGGCCCTCTGGATAGCTTATTGACACCTTTTAACACTTCAAGGGGGCTTAAAAGAAAAACAAAATGCTCACTGACAGTTCCCCAAGAATGGTTTGAGGCTTCCACTAGGTACATTCTACGATCTCTACGGACAGCCCAAGCATTTCACTACTGCAAGTCACATGTCCATCAGAACTACCAGGTGTGGCACTTCCCCTAAAAGACACAATGAGCTTTGGTGACCTGCTCTAGAAAACTCTGCAGAGGCTACCTGGGACTTCACGTGCCTCCAGATCAAACACTGGTGCTCCTGGAGCTGCCTGGGAGCAGCTGCAGGGAGCTCCCTTGGAGCTAAATTTGGTTCACACATCAACAAGCTCCTAGGGTGGAGACCCTCATGCCTATTACCATAAAATGCAAACCAGTATGGTAACTATAGTATATTATGCACCACATACACTTCTCAGGTGTGGGTGCAATTTACTGTATCAGCAATTATAAAGTAATAACATAAAGGCAATTTGCCCAGTGAATTTCAAAAGGTATCCTGGGATAACACAACTGAATTTGAAAGGGAACTCCACTCTTGATGGTAGCTAGTTTATTTCATTTACGACCCCACCAACAAAGTACAGTTTTGGGGTTTGGGTTTTTTTAATAATACATGGTACTTTGGTATATACCATATACTCAATCATTGTGCCAGGATAAAACCACACCAAAGCTGAGACTTGATTAGAGACGACTCACTCCAGAGTGTCCTCTTTTAAATTGTCTCAAACTGAGACAAATGCTGATGCATATCTCCAGCCCAAGGTTACCTCAGATGTAATACAGATGTTACCTGCCTCTAAAGGGTAACCACAAAGGCTTTCAGGAAATTCCGCCTCTTCATGTGACACACAGGCAGGGAGAGCTGCTCTCTGGCTGCACTGGGGCCAGGGCTCTTTTCTGAGAGCCTGGGAAGATGGTCTCTGACAGCTAAAGATCTGTGGGTTTGAGACTCCTCTCTGTGATAAACAGAGAATCACAGAATGGGTAAGGCTGGAAAAGACCACAGTGGGTTATCTGGTTCATCCTCCCTGCTCAAGCAGGACCAAATTTATAATGATGTGAATTAAGTGGCTCCATATCTTTGAGGTCCTGGATTTTTTTCACTAAATCTTAGGGCTGGGGCTGGATTTTTGCCTTTCTTTCTATCATTTTGTTTTTAAATCCCCCTTTAATCATAAAATGTCACGAACTGAATGCAGTTTCTTTAAGGGTGAGGTTCTTTCCTTGCAGAGTAAGCGCAGTGGTCAAAAGGCAGCACAGCTTTAGCAGGGACCCATGCAGATGAGCTGGGACTGCTGGCAGAGCACCACCTGCTCAGGTGGTCTCTGTAGTAAAGCAGGGGTGTTCTTTGCTCCTTGCTGACTGTGGCAGGCCACAGACACCCCCACTCCTCTCCACCACAGATGCTTGGTGCATAAAGAAAAGATAACCCAGGGGCTGAAAGGGCCAGCAAGGGGTCACCTCTGGTGCCAAAAGGGCTCAGGCCTCAGCTAAGAATCAATATCTTTGTCTGGAGAACAAATGTGGGAAGAGATAAAAGAAATACTCTTGACTAAGAGACACTGTTTTACAAACTATAAAAGACACACAAGTGTCTTGGTTTGTAAAGGCAGGTGTCTACTAAGGAAGCCAGGACACTCCCTCGAAATGGAGAATGTAAACCTCTTCCCTCCAAATTATTATAATTTTGAAATTAAGGGGCTTTCAGGCAAATATATGGGAATAGGAATAACAGTTCTTTACTAGGAATATTAAAATAAAAATGTAGTAGTAAAAAAAAAAGCAAACAAACAAAAAGAAAACGTTGACAGGGTCAGAATACAACCTGACACCCTGTTGGTCAGGGTGTTGGGAGCAGTCCAGTTAAGTCCTCCTAGAGTGACAGATGTGGTTCTGTTGGAGCAGAGATGATCCTGTAGAAGGGTGAGTTTTCCTCTGAAGGTCCAGTGGTGCTGAGATGGGTTTGGTCTTCCTCTGGGAATCCAGTGCAAACAGGCTGTGCTGGGGTTCTGAATCCCAGGTTTGAACCAGGCAGGAATGCTGGGCTCCTCCCCCTGGGTGGAGCGTCTCCCCATGGGATGATGGAATTGTATCAGCCCTCCAGGGAGCCTCGATGGCCCATGAGCAGCAGACATCCTCTGGAGGGAGGATGGGTGGTGGAAGAGATAAAGAACACTGTGCCACCTGGTTTTAACAGATGGTAATAGAATACATACTGCTGGTTACATCTTGCATTGCAACCTAGGACAATGAGTTATCACAGAGGCAGAAACCACACAGGAAAGTGTGGGAGACTTCTCCCCAGACTTTAGAGGCAAATCCGTGGTTACTTCCCTGGGGACTGGGGAAAAAGATCTCTATGTGTGCCTGACCAACATTTGGATGGTAAGTTACTGCTTTATCCCAATACAGAGTAAGTGAAACCAAAATGCAACCAATACAGGTCTTTTCCACTTTCTTGAGCCCCGCACTGGGCACCAAAAAATGTATTTGTCCTAGTTTAGGGCAAATTTGGGAGGAAACTTTTAAAGTGGTCTTTCTAGAAAGCAGATTCAAGCAGCTCCTCTTTCGACTGGTTTGGGGAAAGATTTCCTAAGAGAAAAGTGGAAAACCCCCTATTATTTAGCAAACAAAGTGTTCACAAGCATAAAAAATTAGTAATTTTAAACAATAAAACCTCTCAGTGTTCTGAAGAGATGGCAAATTCAGAAAGTCCTTGTCATGGGGTGTAGCTGGGCTCGCTCAGTCTCTCATCAGTCCCTCTAGTGCAGGTAAATACCACATCCCAGGCCCTGATAGGACACAGATTTGAGGTCCCAGTTTTTTCTGGGTTTTTAGTCCAGCGCAAGCCAATCAGTTCCAAGAAAAAGAAAAGCCACTGTCCAGGGAACTTCTCTGCCTCAGCTAGCAAAAACACTAACTAAAAAAAGAGAAGAGGTCTCTCCCACTGTCCGTGCTGCAGACAACACACAGTCCATGAGAGAGAATGTGGAGGAGGGAGTGCAGTTTCTAAAAACAAACTGCGCACTTCCTTTTCCCCCCTTTGCTCTCGGAACTAGTCTTTAATGTGCAGAACTTAATATCCAATATAAACAGAACAGATAATTGGGGATACCTGTATCATAAAGTCACCCTAGGACAGATGCATTGACTCCTAAGTTATATTATTTCTTCACTAGCTGTAACATTAGCAGTACCTTTAACCTCTCACTATATATCTATCTATCAGTATGTATCTGCTAGTATATATCCACTAGTATCTACAGTGTATATCTACTAGTAATTTCTCCTTCTGTCGTTATACCTGTGCAGTATTAGTTTGTTTTAAGTCTTATGTCTGTGAGTTTTATGTCTATTAAATAAATAATTCATTTGATAATAGACCAAATCAACCATTATTAAGGCAGCTGCAAATGAGAGTGGGTTTTGGGGTGCTGGCTGCCTCAATAAAGCTCCTGCCTGCTGCCAGAGGCCTGGGCAAAAGGCAAGGACTTATCTAAAATCCCACATCCATTTGTAACACTGACAGCTCTGTGAAGCTGTAAGTCCACCAGCCCCACGTGGTATAAGATGTACCCCCAGGGCAGAGGTTGCCGTGGGAGGGCAAGCTGTGGGACTGAGCCCTGACCCAGAGTGGGGCTCTGGAGAAGGCAGGTACAGCTCTGCTCTTCTCTGGAGTGTTTGTACACCATTGAATGGGAACAAAAAACATTCTTGAACACAAAGGAGAATCAGAGGCTTCACATCCTTAACCCTGGAGCAACAGCTTTTTTCTTTTCCCTTTTTTGGGGGTTTTTTTCTATGGTTGTGTTTCCTGCAGCTGCTGCGACCATGAGGTGCCAGATGCACGTGTCCCTCTGGATGGTCCCAGTGTCTGCAATGACACTTGGCCTGGGTAGAAGCCTCAGTTCTTGCCAGCTTAGCATGGAGGAATACCTGTGTTCAGAGTTGCTTAGGCCCCAGTCAAGCCAGCAAAACTTGGTAGAGTTTGGACACAGAATATTTCTAGAGCAGAGACTGCAGACCTCTTTTGAGCTGTGTGTTACTTAAAATTCAAAGTTTAATGAAATTTAATACAATTTAGATTAAAACTAAGTCAACATAAAATTAGTACTATTTAATATCCAACAGTTAAAACTAATATCTGTCAAAAAGATGTTAGTAACTGCAAAATCTATGCATCCTCTTTTTGCTTTTGTGTCAAAGCTTCATGGGTCAGGAATGTACATGTTTGTATTTCCCTGTCTCAAATATTCCTGTCCCACTGGAGTCCCATTCATGTTTTCCTTGCTGTTTGCATCCTTTTGTCCCTTAAGAAATCCTCCCTTCTGTGAGTAGCCTTTAATTAGTCTGACTTGCAAACATAAAGAAACGGTGTCAGAAGCGAGCCCTTTCTCCTTTATGAAAACTTTAAAGCTTTTGTGATTAGTTTATTTCAAAGCTACTTGTCATTAGAAACAAAAATGCATGAGGGTAGCTCTCATACTTTTGGCTACAGTAGTGGTAGCTTTTGGGGTTTTTTTTCCCTCCCTTTCTCTTTGGATTCAGTTACTTTACTGCTGTGAAATAGACTCTTCCATTGAAATGTGTGCATTCACAACAGGAATTTAACACAATTCTGTCTGTAAATGGCATTGGAAAACAGCCAACTAAAAAGAAAGCAGTGAGGAGGAAATTAATCTTGAGCTCAAGTTTTTTGTGATAAGGAAAGAGGATGGATGGAGTGTGCCTCTGCTCAGTGGTGGTGAGCAATAAGAAAAAAGGCAATGGGCAGAAATCAATGCACATGAAGTTACACCTGCAAGTGAGGCAGAACTTCTTTACTGTGTGAGTGACCAAGCACTGAACAGGTTGCTCAGAAGAGGGTGTGGAGTCTCCCACACTGGAAATATTCCAGAACCATCTGGATGCAATCCTAAGCAAAGTGCTCCAGGACTGTGGAGGACCAGGCCTGAACATGTTTTATCTCATATATTCTGACTGCTAAAACAGGAAGGTTCTGATGGAAAGTGGGAATCCTGCAGAGGTGGGGCAGCACTGTCCTGAGCCAATTTCCTGTTCTGCCTTAAGAGTCATGCTCAGTCCCCACCCCCAAGTCACAACCTGGAGAATGGCTGTGCATGCACAATAAAACAGAGTGAAAAATCTAGTTTTTATAAGAGGCATGCACCCAGGTGAATTACAAAAGGAAGTGGATCTTCCTCCTGCCTCCCCTTGCCCTGTCTCGTTGTTCCTCTCCTCTGTCTCTTCTTTGTCTCTCAACCCCAGATCTGGACAAGCCATGTGGCAGGACCAAGGCAAGATCTACAGACTGCTGATATTCTTTTCCCTCCCCCTCTCTCTATTCTGTGCCTTTCTTTCCCCACCTGGAAGAGCACAGCTATCATATTCTCCCACATGCTGGACTTTGTTGTGGGAGTGGGGAGATTGTGGAACTGTGTTGTGGCTTGTTAGGCAGCACCTTTGAGGAGTTTGTTGAGGGAACTGAGAATTTCTTGAAGGGGTTAGCCCCCACTTGTGGAAATGATTCTAAAATGTAAGAGCTTGTTAGCCAACACCTTTTGAGTCTAAACTGTGGGCTGATTGCTGGGCTCTGTACAATAAAACACAAAAGACCCTTGACATGTCTGGTGTCTTTGTTCAAGCTGATAAGAACTTAAAATGAGCACCATGCCACCCCAAACAATGCGTTGACCTGTTTTGAGCCAGAAAGTTGGACCAGATGACCCTCTATGGTCCTTTCCAGCCTTACCCATATATTGATATATATTGATGATACATCAATAATGGTATTGATATAAATACATACCTAATCCAGGTATGGTTACACTGCCAGCAAAGTGCTGCCAGCAAGTGCAGCTGAATGCTGGGATCCCAATTCCACATCACATTGGCTGTGAGGGTTCCCTGGGCAGGGGCCACGGTGATCCCTAAATGCTAGGGCTGCTTGGGGTTGGGAGCTGGGCCCAGCACTGTCTCCTCACCCAGGTGTGCTGAGTTTAAAGCTCTGTACGGCATTTGGGAACCTTGTTGGCAAAGATGCTATGTCCTACTGACTCTGCTGTGTTTCCCCTCCATGTAGGCAATTTGTTGCCAGAGAATAATATCTTTACCTCCCAATTATTGTTAAATAAAATCCGTATTAATGACTGTCACATATGGTCTCGTTTGCACCTTAATTTGGGCCGAGGCATCTGGCATTTATCAGATCTTAACAAAGCTCATCCCTGAACAGGGGCTTCAAGGAGGTTTGTGACCCTCTGCTCCATCGTCCCATCTTGGCTGCTGAGGGAGAGGACAGCTCCAGCAGCAGCTGTTGAGCTGTCCCCACACCAGCTTCCAGGTCAACAAGGAAGTCCCCTTTTGCAGCCAAAACTTCTCTAGGAACACTTAATGGGACAAGGCAGGTTGTGGGGACAGGAGGTGTTATCCAGTAGAGCTGGAAGAAAAACATCGAGCCAGCTCTCCCCTGGGAGGAATATGCACAGGCAGGAAGCAAAGGCCATGAGAACCACATCCCTGCTGAGGGCAGGTGAATCCAGCTCCACCTTTTGTGTAGCCCCACTACATAATGCCTTAACGTGCATATTTACAATCAAGTGCCCAAGCCCTGTATTTTACAGAGATAATGCTGCAGTGCATCCCTTTGTTTGCAGACATCACATTTTGATGCCGTTAATTGTATAGTGAGGATTAATAAAACATGAAGTTTAAAGATGCTGAAATCACAGTGGGGGAGCTGATAATCTCTGCCAACAATAATATTTGCACTTTGTTTTCATCCTAACATCCAGCCATGGAGTGAAGCTTGGGCCAGGGAGCTGCACTACTGCTAATGGACTGGGTGAGGATTGCACAGGGATCCCAGCCTGTGCCTTGGGCATCACTTGGACATCCTTGGGATGCTGTGCCTCTGCCCACACCTAGACCAGTGATTTAAGGCTGAGTTTACCAGGACGGAGGTAGGTAAGAGACATGAAGTGGCCTTTCTGCATGTAGAGGTGATATCTCCTGCATGGGTGTGTCTGTCCTGCACTAACAGCACATCCTGTGTCAGCCATGCTCCATGGTCTGAGGACCCACAACCCAAGGGCATCTCCCTTTGGGATGACACCTCTGGAAAGGGCAAATGGTCCAGGGTTCTGGTGCTGGGAGATTTGTGAACCACCAAAGGTGTAATTTGACTTTTGCAGTGTCTGCCTGTGTCCCCCTTCCTGGCTTGCTGGGGCACCACAGCCAAGCAGCCCCAGGGCTGAAATTGAGGCTGGAGATGTGCTGCATCACTGGCAGGGCTCTTTCCTCTCCATCTCTTTCCTGCCTAGCAAGCATCCTTGTCAAAATAGCTTATTTCGTTCCAGAACAAAGTTACCTGAATACATTTGGAAGTTGTGCTGCACTATCAGGGTAATCAGAATTTAATTTGATGCAGTCAAGGCTCTAAAAAGATGTTATCAAGAAGAACATCAAAGCTGGATTCCTGCACTTGGAAAGGCAACTGGAATGCTTAGTCCAGATTTCTCATTTTATTGGAGACTTTCAAAATATCAGTCTAAATAACAAAAAATTATTATTGAGAGTATTTGCAAATTAATGTCTTTTGTAGATGAACAAAGGCCCACTTCCTTTGCATGTCAGGGACAGTCTCTTATTAAATCCTGCTAATTATACCATTTGTTGTGTCTAATCATTTCTGCACTTGCAGAAATTAAAGCTGAAGCTTATTTTCCTATGTGTTGAACCATGCTGCTCTTTGGAGTCCCAAGACTGCAAAGTGAGGATGCTCCCACTCAAGAAACTGAGACCCTGTGGGTACAGCAAACGGGGGAAAGGTGGGATGGGGACCTGGCCTGTTTCTTTTGTGCCTATGTCTCTGTTACATACTTGGGACTTTTTATCATTCCCAGCTCTTGGGATAGCTGAGGAAAAGCTACAGCTCTTCCTAGTGAACACAACTGTAATTCCAGGTTTATTTTCAAAGTATAATTTAAGAAGGAAGAAAGGTGCCTCTGGGTCTTTTTGAGTGCCAGGAAGGTTGAAAATGTGACCAAAAGGTGACCCTGGAGGTGGGATGCTCCTTTTTGGGGAGGTTTTATTCGATGTGGGGTGAAAATGTGTTAGAGCATCAGCTGGTGCTTGAGCAGGGAATGGTGAAGCAGTGAGCTTGACCATTTTCACTTCAAACACGGTGATTTCTGTGCCAAGCTCAGGCCTTTGGCTGCCCAGTGTGTGTCAAGCTGGCTGCAGGGGTGAGTGATGGCCACTGCAGCCATCGACACCCTCTGCTCCTTTAGCTCCTGTTTCTGCAGAGGCTGATCCCCAATGCCATCATGCCCCTGCAGAGGGGACACAGGAGACAGCCCCAAACCCAACTTTATCCCTCAGAAATGTGTCGAGGAAGCTTAGGGGGAAAGGAGGCTCAGTCAACTTCGTTAGGGAAATAGTATGGATCTTGTGTTCAAAGCTTTGAAGTGTTAATTAAAAAGAATTATGCAAAGGAGCAAGGATTTGAAACATTCATTTGAATCTCAATAAGGCATCTGTATTAAAAATAGCAGCGGGATCAACTACAGATACAGCAGTTTTGGAGCAAAACGACCCTGGCATCCTTGGTTCTGCTGGGTAGAGCATTCCTGCCTGCTCCCTGCCCTGGATGGGTGCTGCAGAGCACAGCACAGCACAGGGAAAATATTTTGTGCCTAAATATTTAAAGATCTTGAGAGTATTTCACTTAAAAAAAAGACCCAGTGGGATCTGGCATGGCACTTAGATGTAGAGCATGGGTAGGTAGTGCAGATGTATGGGTTGGTATGGTGGGTGCAGGGCTGGGACCACTCCAGAGGAATCCAACCTGGGGCCCTGGACACCCCATGCAGACCAGACCTCAACCCCCCCCCAGCACAGTCCCTCCCAGGGCAAACTGAGAGAAAGTGCTTCTCCAGCCCATCTCCTAATTAAAACCCCCAGCATGTTCTGGCCCTTGCTCATTCCAATAAAAAGAATGCAGGGTATTAATTACCAGATCAGTGGATAACATTGTTAAGTTTATTTTTGCACTGTGTGAACCCTGGGGGAACGTCAATGCCTCTTGCCCTTGGCATCACTGCTGCAAGGGCACGAGCAGGTGGGTGCCCCAAGCTGCCCTGAGGGGGCTGTGCCAGGCCAGCAGCCCCAAGGGGGTATCAGCACCAAGACCCCAGGCCTGCAGAGAACCAACACCCCTGGTTCATTCCCGGCATAGGAGCAGGTGGATGGAGAGAGCATGGGGCCTTCAGTGGTGATGGCTCAGCCAGGTAGAGTGCCAGGGGGTTGCAATCAAGGGCTAAAAGCAGCCTTGAAGGGGAGAGCAAGGAGCTTTGCTGGGGCTGCAGTCCCACGGGAAAGGTGACAAGAGGCAAAGCTGGAGCCACACTGCGAAATTCTGCAGTGATTTCAAAGGCTGAGGCTGTAACCTCAGCTGCGAAGTCGATTAAAAATGGATGAATAACAGCCTGACCTTGGGCAGGGCTCAGGCAGGCACACCCCCTAGACCCTTAGGAGGAGGTGATGCTCAGCCAAAACCTGGTGTGTGCATTACCCTGATGCTGCCTTTCCACCTCACAGTGCGGGATTTCCATGGGTTGGGCCTTACCTGTCCCTTTACAGTGCCCGAAGTCTGCAGAGGGGAACACAGAACCAAGGGCAGGGTTGTTGGGTCCCTTGGCGATTTTGCTGGTACTTGGGTGGGTGTGTGCAGGATTCTCCATCCCTTGAATTCCTGAGCCAAAACCAATTCCGGTGGCATCAGCTTAGGAAAGGGCCCTTTACTCCTGCCAGGTGACATGAGGGTCAGAACGATGGGGGAAGCCAGAACGTGGAAATCTCCCTGCTCTGCTCTCCATGACCTCTGGTTCAGCAGTACTTCACTGTCTCTCAGCAGCATGGAAATAATTCAGTGGACTACAAGACAGAAAAGCCTTTTTCCTGTCACACTGGAGCAAACCTTTTGAGCAGTGCAGCTTGAAAAAACAGCAGGGCTGTGGGCACTTGGTGGGCAATGAGGTGTGTGAGGTGCAGGAGGCAGAGCAAATAGTCACTGTAAGCCACCACCGAGCCCCAGTGGGCCAGGAATGGAGAGAGGGTGGGCATTTTTTTGGTCTTTCCACAAACATATTTGGGACCAACAAATATCATCTTGAGTTTTGCAAGGAATCCTGGTTGATTTTTTACCAGTAGCATATACCTTGCAGAAGAATTAACACCACGTTGGGCTGCCTTGAAGTACGACTCTCCTTGCAGGAGCTGTTTTGTGACAGGATGCATTTGCTACAAATACAGCCCCAAACCTGGTGGTCGATTTCTGAGTGCAAAATCTTGCTCTTCCTGGTGAAAAGGCTGGCTGGAGAAGCTCTTTCCCCCTCTATAAACCTCAAAGCCTCCCACCCAGTTACGCAGATCCCAGTATTTTCTCCTCTAGGCTTTTCCTCATGTGGTTTTTGCATCTCCCAGCCCTGTTCTGGGTGATGCCAGCCCCCTGCAGCCACACTGCTCACCAGAGACCTGCCTGGGAATATGAGTTGGGGGTAGGCTTCCAGAAACGTCCTGCTCTTTGATCTATAATTTAAAAACCATTTTGTTTTGTCTTGGTCGCTTTAACCAGCAATTTGCTATAGCAAAAGAACACAATACCCCTTCAGGAAGAAGAAATATGCTCATTCTTTCAATTAAATTTCTCCTGACTTTACTAAAACTTTTCCCCTGTTCCCTCTTCTGAAGAAGCAGCTTTTCTCTTTTTTTTTAATTATATTTTTGTGATCTCCAATTCCACCGAGACAGAAGAAATCAGCATATCAGAGAAAACAACAATCCTTGTGATGCCCAGCAGTCATTAATTAACAAATTATATAAAAAAAAGAGTTCTGCAGATAGGATTGTTTCCTGGTGATGTTGCCTTTTCTTTCATTGGCACTGTGACAAGGAAGTTCTTTATTGCTGAGATAGAACAGATTAAACCATCCCTGTCACACTGGATGGCTTTCAGTCTTCTGGTCCCCAAATAAAACATCCTGCCCCCACTTTTACCCTGTTGTGACAGGTTTCTTCCTCGAAGGGAGAGATGCAAGGGTACATTTGAGCCATAGCATGTGTCCCCCAGCTGGACCAGGTGTCCTCTCCCTCAGCATGAGCATCCCCAGAGGGTGAGGATGAGCTCACCTGAGTGGATTCAGGTTCAGTGGAACATCTGTGGAACATCTGTAGTACCACCAGGTGGTCCACCTCTACCCTGAAGTCCACAGCCCCAGCTGGCAACAGCCCCAGGAGATGTCCCTGCTTTCCTTGCCACCATCTTCCCAGGCTTCCTCTCTAAATCCCAGGATTATTTTGGCCTCTCCCTGTCCCTAGCTCTCATACCCCCACTCAGGTAGGACTAGGCTCTGCTGGGAGCTATTGGGACTGAGCTCCCTGGTCATACACTGGTGACCAAAGGTGGCACCCATGGGTCTCCAACTTCATTTCAGTTCATGGTCTCTAATGGTGAGGAGAAAAACGAGACCCCAAAGCCAACTGTTACAGAGCCACCCCCAACACTCACCATTCGGGTCCCAGAGTTGGGAGCAGCTCTGCTGCAACAAGGCAAAGGGCAGAAAAGTTCCCTGGGCTGTTAGAGCAAGCCAGCTGCTTGTCTTTGGCCAAAGAACCTTGGACTCTCTCATTGCCAAGGTCTGAGGGGCAGCATCCTTTCAAAGGACCCAAAGTGCTGCCTGCAGCCTATCTGCAGTGGGGATGAGTTGAACTCATTTTGGGGCACAATTTTTTCTCCCAATACAGACACCACAATGTTCCTTTGACTGATCTATACAGCTCTCTATAAATGCTGGCATTAGCCTGACTCAAGGCTGCAGGCAGGAGCTCCATGCTGCCCAAACCTTTGTCTGCTGCCATGGGCACTGTGAGGCCACCGTGCTTCGAGAGCGCAGAGCAGGGGACGTAAACAGCCACAGCACAGGGATGCTGCATTAAAATTCACTTTTTCTCACACTCTTTTTATTAATCATGCAGGTTTCCCCACTCAGGGGCCACAGGCTTGGGTGGGCAGTGTACTGGGGGAAGTGACAGAGGGCAGCAGAAAAAGCAGGACATGGAAATCTGCCTGTTCTGCACTGGCAGCTCCCCCATACTGTTCCTGGTGACCTAGTTAAATTAATTTTGGTGGGTGGTTGTTTATCTGGTGGGGTGCTGGCTTAAAGTTAATTAGCCAAAAGATGCCCTGGTTTCTTTCTTCACAGTAAGATCTGTCGTTTAATTTGTCAGCCAGTGTGTTCTCAAGCACCATTCATGGTCCCAGGCAGCACAGGTACAAATTAGGGACTGCTCTGACCACCCCAGTGGGACTTGCCTTGCCCTGAGTGCTCCTACTAGAAACCTGCTGGGATTTGCTGGGCCCCTGTGAAGCCCTCAGCCTGTGGCTAAGAGTGCAATGAGTTTGCCAGACTTGATGACATCGGGAATGGCACATAAGGTGCATGTTGCTAAACAGCACAGAAAAAAACCCTTCTATGCTCCTCCAGAAACTGGGAAAAAAATGTTTCCTCTTAAAATGTTTTCTTCTCCCCATGGCCCTGGAGAGGGCAGATAATGGAGCAGCTGCCTAACACATACTTCCAGGGAAAAGTGTCAGTACTTCTAAAACTTCAGAGGTTAAAATATTGTCAAGTTATTTTTAATAGTTTTTCATTCATTTCAATTTGCCACTCGTCAACATGCAGCAAGGAACTCAGAAAAGCATGGTTTACTCCTGGTGAGTTGTTTTCCCATGCCAGGTTTGGCCGTGCTAAGCCCAGATGTGCAGACCTGAGCTGAGCAGGGTTGGATTCTGCTGAGCTGAGCTGTGCTGTGCCTCTGAAGCACCTCTGCTAATGCAGACAGGCTGAGAGAGCTGGGGTCGTTCAGCCTGGAGAAGGCTCTGGGGAGACCCTAGAGAACTCAGAGACCCTTCCAGTGCCTAAAGGGGCTTCATGAGAGCTGGAGAGAGATTTTGAACAAAGGCCTGGAGAGCAAGGACAAAGGGGGATGGCTTCACACTGCCAGAGGGCAGGGAAGAATTTCTTCCTGTGAGGGTGGTGGGACCCTGGCACAGGCTGCCCAGAGAAGCTGTGGCTGCCCCATCCCTAGACGTGTTCAAGGCTAGGTTGGAAGGTGCCTTGGAGCAACCTGGTCCAGTGGAAGGCGTCCCTGCCCACGGCAGGGGCGTTGGAGCAGGACGGTCTGTGAGGTCCCTTCCAACCCAACCCATGAAGTGATGCTACGATTCCACGCCACGCCGTGTCCCGACGCATCAAGCCGCGCCAAGAGGTGCCAACCCCCACGGTGCCGTGTCCAACCCAGCCGTGCCAACACCAACAGGTGGCGACACGTCCCCACGGCACCCCCAGAACCGGCCCCGCCGGGGACGCGCCCGCGTGGCCCCGGTACGTCTCGGCGCGTCCCCGGCGCGGCGTGAAAGGACTTCGCAGAGCTCACCCCCGCCTTCACAAGCCCCCCCTCTCCGTTTTCGGGCTGGTTAATCCCGTGTGTAAAGGGCAGCCAATGGATGCGGCCGTTGCGCGGGGTTGGGATTAGCGGCGGGGCGAATGGCTGGCACTTTTACTGGGATTACAGAACAAAGAACTGCTCTCCCTGCCCGATTTGGGGTGTGTGTCGGGGGGGGGGGGGGAGAAAAAAAAAAAAACCCAACCAAAACAACACCCCCCCCCCCTCCTCAGGTTCTTTTCATTCCTTTAGGCCCCTGTCGGGTTGTACCGGCTCCGCCCGGGAAGCGGCGGGAGGCGGCGGGAGGCGGCTCCATCCCGGCCCCCGCCCGCCCGCTCCCGCCGCCCCCGCCGCTCCCGCCGCTCCCGCGCAGCCTCGCCGGGGGAGGCAGCAGCGCCGCGCCCCAACCGCCCGCGGTAAGGAAAAGTTTTGGCCTCCCCTCCCCTCTCCACGGGTCCCCTCTCCACCCCCAGTCACGGCCCTGGGGGGAGCAGCGGCGGGGGGCGTGTGGGGGTGGTGGGTGCGATGGGGCGCAGCGGGATATTGAGGCTGGGGGAGTGCTGGGGCTGGGGGTGGGGGGCACAGGGCTGAGGGATGCGAGGGGGCATCAAGATTCGGGGGATGATTGGGAGCGTTAGGGCTGGAGGTGTGCAGGGGAGCGTTAGGGATCCTGGGGGAGGGTGGTGCTGAGGGATGCAGCACAGGACGTTAGGGCTCAGGGTGAGCGCTGGGAGATGCAGAGGGGCAGCAGGAGCGCTGTAGGGGTGATACGGCTGCAGGGGTGCTAAAGCACAGCAAGGCACAGGGGATGTCAGTAGGGTTGCTGGGGAGATGCTCGGGCTGCGGGGTTGGGGGGGCAGTAGGGCGGGAGGGCATGCTGGGCTCTTTAGGGCTAAGGGATGCTGGGGGCAGTCGGGCTGCTGGGGGAATGGTGGAGCTGGGGGATTCAGGGGGACTTTAGGGCTGGTGGGGGTTGATAGGGCTGTGGGGGTGCAGTGTGGCATCAAGGCATAGGGGATGCCGGGGAGCAGTAGGGTTGCTGGGGGGGATTCTGAGATTATTAGGGCTGGGGGGGATGCAGGGGGAGGAATGCCAGGCTCATCAGTGTGGGAGAGTTCAGGGGGGTGATAGGAGTACTGGGAGCAGATAGTGTTGGGGGCTGCCGCAGGGCAATAGGGCTGGGGGAGGGCATTAGGGTTGGGGGATGCTGCAGGGCAAAAGAGCTTGGGAGGAATTCTGGAGGTATTAGGGTTGGGACGGATATTGAAGATCTGTAGGGCTTGGAGATGCTGGGGATATTAGAGCTGGTGGGGGTATTGAGCTCGTTGGGGCTGGGGGGTCATTAGGGCTGGTGGGGGGAATGCAGGGGCTGATGATGGGCCTTGCGGTTGGTGGCATCCATGGGGGCTGTGAAGGGATGCCAGGGAGCAGTGAGGCTGGGAGGGCTTTAGGGGTTGAGGGTGATAGTGCTGCAGAGGGGGGTGCAGGGAGCAGTAGAGCTGGGGGTTGCTGGGAGTGTTGGATGGGGATGTCAGGCTGGCCCTGTGGTGTCCCGCATCCTGAGGGCAGCTCCGGACCTCCACCTGCCCTGGCTGTGTTGGACGGTGCCAGGCAGGAAGGGGAGCTGGAAGCAGGGCTCTGCTGGAGCTTGCCTCCTCTTGCTGGTGTGGGGATTGGCAGCAGTGCTGCTGGAAATAGAAACACGGTGTTGAGCTGATGAAGCTCTCGGGTCTCCAGCCGGGCTGGTCACTGGCCTTGGCGCTGTGGCCCATGGCCTGAAGGAACAGGCATCCTCTGCAGGGGCAAGTGGAGGATTTTCAGTGCCAAGGGATGACTGTGATAGGGAGAAAGTTGCTCCCTGACGAGCAGGTGCCCTTGTCCTTCCAGCCTGTGGGGCTGGCAGTGGGTTTATCTGGGATAAGCTGTGAATTGGAGTGATCCTATTAATGCGCCTTGTGCAGGAGTGAGCCTTGGACCCGGCGGGGCTGTGCAGGTAATCCTGGCTGTTTGGGTGGGCTCTGGGCACAGCCAGCCCAGGGCACTTTGGGAGGTGATGGTGCCACTGAGCACCACGGCAGAGCCACGGGACCACCAGGTGCTATGGGCACTTTGGGGCTGGTCACCCAGCCTGCTGTCACATCCATCACCTGTCAGCGTGCAGGCTGTGGACACTGGAGCAGCCTGGGGACATCAGCATGTAGCCTTGCATAACGGGAGCCCTCGGCTTCAGGGTGTCTGCTCTGCCTGCTGCTCCCACTGAAGGAGCTGTCGGAAGTGCTGCAGCTGGGGAGCAATCTTGTGGATTATTTAATTCCACAGAGTCCCCAGCAGTGCATCCAGACCCATTAAGCTGGTTGTTACCCATGTGAGCCCACAGAATCCCTTTCTGTGGGAACTGCTGCAGCACTTATTCTGAAAGGAGAAAGCAGTATGGGGACCACCAGGATGAGACCTGACCCTGCTGGCAGCCGAGGGGCTGGGGTGCTGAAGGCCGTGTCTCAGTGCTGGGGGGCTGAAGGCCGTGTCCCAGTGCCTCTGCTGCAGCCCCTGCAGGAGGAGCAGCCAGCCCTGGCACAGCAGCACGTGCTGCCATTGGAGCAGTGTCAGCTGCGTGTCAGGATCGTGTATCAGGGCAGTGTGGTTGTATGAACACCCGTGGGTGGGTCCCCTGCTCTTTTCCCTTCAGCCTTGCAGAGCCAAAGTCCCTGTGACCAGCAGCAGCCACTAAGGGACAGGGTGCCCTGCTCTGGGGCTGTGCCACTGTTTTTCCCGTGCACCTGGCTCTCCAAGCTGGCGTGGCCTCTCAAGGCCACATTTTTGGGGTGACACCTGCCAGGGATGTATCCCCGCTCTGTGGACAGGAGAAGGGATTGGGCAGCTGCCTTCACATCGTGCCTGCAGAAGCCAAGGAATGATGCCAGGGGTATGCTCTGGTGGCCACTGCTGCCTGCTTCTGCTGTCCCTCCTGAGAGGGCTTTCCCATCTCTGGAGGAGCTGCTGGCGCTGCCACTGGTCGCTGCTCGTTCAGGTTTGCTAATGAGAAGCTGGGGCAGGTGAGCAGGAAGCTGCTCAAGGACACGTTTAGCAACCTGGCTCTATCTGCCTGGGCGAGACACAGTGCCCTAACTGGCAGCCCAGCCCTTTCACAAGAACCTTGCATGTCGTTGCATGGGGCAGGAGGTGACAGGAAAGGTGGGCTTTGGGGGCAGCACAGAGGTTACAGGTCTGGCTGTCCCACATGGTGCACACTGCATGTAACCGGAGTGATGCTCTGCTTAAAGGAAGGAGAAAAATACCAAACCCCCGAAGTCCCAGGCCGAAACACGACCTTTGGCTACTGGAGTTAATGGGGGATTCCCGTCTGCTTCTCCCACAGGAAATAGCTCAGATTTTTTTGGGCAATTATCAATGCCCTGTACTTCCTTCAGGAATTTTGTCAGCAGCACCCCAGCAGCCAGGCTGGAGGAATGCATGGGGACTCCAGCTGGATGTTTGCTGCAGGGCTGACCCCTGGGCTGGGTGCAGGGCTTGGTGCTGGCTATGCCCATCTCGGACAGTGGTGCTGGGGCATGGCACGGGTATTCTGTGTGCTCCAGCACCCATTTGCAGATGCCTGTGGTGAGTGGAGGTGGTGGTGGTTCATCATGGAAGAAAATGTGTGAATGGATCCTGCTGCTCCAGAATGACTGGGCTGAGGTGCAAATGGTATGTGATGGTTTGGGGAGGGGGATGATGAGCAGGTGAGGGGCTGTGTTATTGTTCTTTATTTGCTCCTCCAGCCCCGTGTGTGGCTGTGTTAACACCTTACTGGTAGTGACAAAACTTCTTCAGGGCTTTGAGGGGGGAACAGAGGTTTGCCACCACGAGAGATCTTCTCAAGGACCGGGAGGAGGAGAGGAAAGGACCTACTGGGATCCCCTCCCGAGATGGAGATAGCTATCCATGAGCTAAATATGTATTTTTTGGCTCATTCATTGGGAAGAGCCCAGCTGGAAGCTATGGGGAAGGGCATCTGGAGTCAATCTGGATTGTGGCCAGACCAGTGGGGCTGGGGGTAGAGAGCAGCCCCAGCTGGAGGTTTGCAGAGGAGGTGGCAGCTCTTTGCAGTCTGAAGCTTCCCAGGGCTTTGCTCTGCCCTGTGGCAGCCCTTTCCCTTCACAGGGCATGTACAGTTTACATTTCTTGAAATGTTGTCTTTAAAAAGCAGTCAAGAGCTTCAGGAAGCTGCAGTGGCCCCAGGTGGGCTTTAGGGATTGTGGCCATGAGGATTTCTGCTTTGCCATTTTGATGCTTCATTTTCTTGGTGCAGCCCCCTTGGCTGAATTTGCTTCAATCCCAGGAGTGGTGGAGCAGTGGTCTGTTTGGGGTGTTTCTGCCAGAGAGACCCCCCAAATCAGCTGGGGCAAGTGGGACCATCTCATGTCCCATTCAGGCCCAGGAGCTGCTGCCAAACACCACCTTAAGAACTTACCTAGAGCACACCAAGGCTCTCTTTGCTGTGGGAGCAAGGGAGAGCATCCCTTGAGGTGGGATGCTGTGGAGAAAAGCACTGGGTGCATGGATCCCTCCTCGGGAGCAGACTGTGCTGAGCAGTATTTACCTTTGTCCATGCAAACGGCTTCTGTTGGAGTTTTCTGGCTTGTCTTTGCTCTGCTCTGTGCTGCTCTAGCTGGTTTTAAAAGATAATTAAATCTCGGGAGAATGAGTAGGGGACCAGCGAGGAGCATCACTCTGCTGCTGCACAGCCACATGGATGTCATTGTCCTTTGCCAGCCTGTCCCTCCCCAAAGCCCATTTCCACCTCTCACATGAGGGCTGAGATGTCTGTCTTCATTTTCTTTAAATCTCTAACCTCAAACAGAGCAAGTGCCAGTGGGTAGGTTGGTGTGGGCCCAGGATGGGACCTGGAAATGGTGGTCCAGGTGCCATCGGGTGCCCACCTGCATGCCTGAGACTTCTGCCCCAGGAGATTGAAGGGACAAGCCCAGATGCCTCCTGCCCATGGGTGACATCCGCTATGGGCTGTGCTGGGGTCTGGCAGTGCCCCTGAGCCATCCAAGTGGGCGCAAAGGCTTGTGGTGGGCACCACAGACCTGTCGTTGATCTGTTCCCACAGCCCCCCAGGCAGATTAATTAAACCCGGGAGCCCAGAGGGTGCTTTGAGGTGTAGATCCCTCTGGAGATGGCTGGGAAGAAAACTGGTGGGCAGGATGTTTTTAACCATTTTTAATTTTTTGGATAATTTCTTGAACTTTTTGGTGATGTGTGTGGATGCTTGTCACTGCCAGGGTTGTGTGTCCTGCTTGGCTTGGATGTACCCTGGAGGAGAAACCTTCCCCTGCAATGGGTGCACAGAGGTTGCACAGACTGTGAGAAAACCATGGTGCCTGGGCCTTGATGGCCAGCAGCAGACTTTTCAGTCCCACTTCAAATCCCTGGATGAGGCAGGATGGATACATGGGATCCTGGCCACGGGTTGTGCCAGTGGTGTGGCCATATAGGAGCCCTTGGCTTCCCTTGCTAAAAAACAAACAAACAAACAAAAAGGCAAAAAAAACTTCAAAGTTTTTCAACAGGTAAGTGTTATTTGGAAGAACATAGAGGCTGTTGGTCTGGCTTAGGGAAAACTTATAGAGTGGGAGTCTTCCAGAGCAAGATGGCACTGGAAAATGAGAACACTGCAGTGGGTGAGAAGGATCTCCATGGTTTTATCTGGCTGCTGTGCTGGAAGATGCTTCACCCACCTTTAAAGGGATGAGGGCATCTCTGTGCCCAGGTTTTGGCAGAGATCACACTCTGTCTTTAGCTCCAGCTGTGTCTGTGTGGATGTGTCTCCTGCCTGGGAAGCCACCTAGTACTCAGTACCTGCCAGAGGTGACCTTGCCTTGTGGCTCTGGCTGCCAGGTTGCTCATTTGCTGCTGGGTTCCAGCCCGGGAGCACCAGAGGATTGGCCCTGGGCAGTGGGGACAGCTCTGGCCATCACACCAAGCTGGAGGTGTCTCCCTGGAGGTGGGCAGGACTCCCACGCTGACAGGATGCACAGATGAAAGGGACAAACCCAGCCCTGCTGCTAATTAGCAGCAATCCTTGTGCCGGATATTAACCCTGTCCCCCTCATAAGGGCTCGGTGCCAGGAGGCGTGCGCGGCACGTCGGTGGCACGGTGACACCAGGGCTAGTGCCAGGTGCTAGTGAATGCTGCAGGATGCTGAAAGGTCTTGGATGAGGCTTGAGACAGGTTGCTGGTCCATTCCCTGCTGCAGGGCTGAGATCCCAGAGGGACACCGGTGGCAAGGGTCGGGTTTTCCCTGGACGGATGCTGCTGCTCGGACTTTGACAAGAGGTACCATAAAGGATGGGTTGCATTCATGGCAGGGTGGATACTGAGTCCAGTGGGACGGGTATTTTGGCATGTCTCCCCTGGCACTGGTAGGATGGGGCTGTGCCCGCTGTGGCTGTGCTTTGGGATCTGTTTGAGGCTTCCACCAAAGCTACACTCCTTCCCACTGGGCTGGATTTCTGCTGGTTTCACTGCGGCGTAGGAGACAGGGATGGAAAAACCTGTAGGAAAGGCAGGATTATGTCTCCCTAATTAGTAGGGGCCTGATTATCATTTCTTCCCAGAGCTCTGGTAATGATTAAATATGTGGGAATTATCTTTTATTATTTGTATTGCATTATTATTTAGAAGGCTGGGCCCCTGTTTGCTGTGCAGGCAGGCAATGACAGTCCTTGCCAGGAGGAATGCTGTCTCTGGCGTCCTGGCCTGGGTAGATTGGGGGTTGAGCTCTGTGTGCCCCTGGCATTACCCAAATTGCTACAGCAACTCCCCACCCCGGCACTTAAAAGAATTTAAAGCATTGAATTGTATGTCTTTTTGCTTGCATGTGAGTCACATCTGGTTTAGTATGGGGGAAAAAAAAATATAGTGTATTACTGTGACCTCTAAAATCATGATTTATGTAGAGAATTAAAATTACATATATATATATATATATATTTGGCACCAGGATTGTCAAGGCCCAGGCGTTGGCCACTGCTTTTAGATGCTCTGGCTTTATTGTCGGAGGGCTACAATAAAGCAATCTTGTTAGGTAAACATAATGATGTTAGGAGCCACCATCTGCTGAAGCGCTGCTGCAGGGAGCAGGGGGAGCTGCCTGCTGTACTGCTGCTCCCCTGCTACTTCCTGCTGCCTGGTGTCAGATGTGTCCTAGGAGAAGCACCAGTGGCTGGTATGGGTGGAGGAAGGGCTTTTTTCTTATGGCTTCCTCCCTCTTAATCAGCTGGGCTATGAGCTGTTGAACCCTTCCAACTGGTGAGCACCAGTTCCCCCTGGAGCTGTTGGGGTGATGGTAGGGTCATTGGCAAGTTCCCCAAAAACTGAGCCCACCACATTGCTGAGCTGTGGAGCCCCAGATGTGTGGGCATGCTCTGGTCTGTGGAGACACCGCAAGATGCCACCAGGTCCCTGGGTCCCACAGAATCATCCCTGCTCCCACCGGAGCAGTGGGACAGCACCATCCTGGGAGCAGCAGGGACCCCCCACGCCCCCCTGGGTGCAAACTTGCAGTCACTGACATGAAGGATTGCACTTGGTCAGCAGAATATGTGAGGAACTTTGCTTGTTTAAAATGCCTTTGGGGTTTGGGTCTTAAATAAACATCCTGGTTGGGGTTTAGGTTGGAGGTTTTCATCCTGGAAAAGGCAGGAGTGGGGGGAAGGGAGCTGCATCAGTGCCCCGAGCCTGCATGCACCTTCTGACAAGGTTAAAAATTGGCTTCATTAGAAGAGGATCACTGGAAATAAATTGCTCTGCACCCTTTAGGGGAATCACTGGCCTGTAATTTCATCTTGTCTTTCTAGGGAAAAATTCCCAGAAACCCTTTATGTAAAATTACAGCATTTTACCCTGAGCTGGAGTTTGGTATTTTTGCCCCCTAAAATGTGTTTTCCTCCATGCCCTCAGATGAAGCTCATCCAGGATCTTGAATCATGGAACCATAGAATGGCTTGGGTTGGAAAGAACATTAAAGATCACCTTGTTCCAGCCCCCTGCCATGGGCAGGGACACCCTCCACTGTCCCTTGTCCAACCTGGCCTTGGACGCTTCCAGGGATGGGGCAGCCACAGCTGATCTGGGCAGCCTGTCCCATCGAAGGTTAGGGGTTAGCTGGGGTTCACTGCATGTGCCCCACAGCTCCTTGGGAGATGCCAGGCTGGGAAAGGAGCGTGCTGGGCCTCAGGATCCTTATGAAACAGCACAGCCCAAGCAGAGTACCCCGGTGCTGTTCCTGCAGGTCCACAGGCAGCGGCAAGTGGGTGGTGACCTTTAACAGGACATTAAACATTTATTAAACCTGTCAGAGTTAGTGTCAGGCTGTTTTGGGGTGGTTTTTTTGTTTGTTTGTTTGTTTGTTTAAAATGAGAGGGGAGAAAAAAGACATTTAAGAGAGGCAAGCATGACTGGTGTCATGAGTTGATCTCCCTGATGCATCCCTTCCCATATGAGCTCTCGCAGTGAAGACCTGGCTCTGGGACAGACCCAGCATCCACCTGTGCCCTTCCCATGGCTCCTTGCTGGATCCTGCTGCATCCATTGCCTTCATCTGTGCCCCTCAAATAATTATGGGTTGGGTGGGCTAATTTTCCCCCCACCTGTCTAAAGGTTTATTCCTTTGGAGGGTTGGAAGAGTGAGATCAGCCCCACTTCTCACTGGTGCTGTCTTCCCACAGCCACCCACCAGCTTTCCCTGTGCCACCCCTCTGAAGATTATGTGCTCTCTTGAAAACTTCTTTGTTTCCCCACATTTTCTGTTGTAATTTGTGTACAATACCACTGCTCATTGAAAAACAAGGTCTTTATCTCTGTGGGAATTACACCTGCAGAAATCCAGCCCTATTGCTGCCTGCACGAGGCTCTCCATGATCAAAGGCAACTGCTGTAATGTGAATGTTTCTTCTGTTTTCACATCAGGCAAGGGTGATGCTTCCACCCCCTGCGCCTCACCTCAGTGCTCTCTGAACATCAGCTGCTCAGGTTGGGGCTTGAACCCCAATAAATCTTCTCCCCCCCTTGATTTTTTTCTCTCTCCCCTAACAACATAGAGTCCTTGAATGTATTTTTGCTCCTTTTGGGGTTTTTTTTCTCTTTTTTTCTGCAAGCAAGATGAATATTTCAACACTTGCTGACCTTTGGGTGCACCATGGGCCTAATGTGGTGATGCCAATGGACAGAGCAGAGTGTGTGTGTGTCCCTCAGGGTGCCTGTGGTCAAGGCTGACAGGACACTCCTGTGAGGGGCTATTTTTAACTCCTGGGCTGGTGCTGGGTTGCCATCAATGCACTTGAGCACGTAGGCGTCCTTTATTATTTTAAACATGATCATTCAAAATAATGTGGAATTGTCTCTGCTGTGGATGCTGCAGAATACAGCTTTCACAGGTCATGGGGGTCTCATCCACGTCCGGACTGGATGGACTTTGCTGTGGCATTGTCCCCACGGGTCATGGAAGCTGGTGCCTGTTGGCAGCTTGAGCTGGCACTTTGGAGGTGCAAGACCAAAGGAGCAGAAGGGAAAATGTCTCCAGTCAGGGCTGCAGGTGAGGAGAGCAGCAGGAGCGTGACTCTCTTCCTAGTGCTGGCTGATGGCTTGTTTGTCTGCATGTGCTGCCCCATGTCCCCATGGCTCCACGCTCCCCAAAACCAAAACTGCAGCCACTGGTGCGTACAGCATTGCTTGTCTGTGAGCCAGGACACATTGTTGGGGTCTCTCTCTTCTTCTCCCCATAATACTGTTTGTGCCTAGATCTGGTTCAGGGAGTGCCAAGCTGTGTCTATACCCCCAGCATGTGCTCCCTGCCTGGAAGCCGTTGCGATACCTATGGAAAACCTTCCAGCATACACCATTCCTCCCAACCCTGTGTGTTGTGGGTGTGCCAACGGGTTTTCTGCCCTCCCCCCTTTACTAACCCACTTTTCCCAGTGATGCTGTGACAGGCTTTTAAGCCCAGAACCCTCCTTCCCATTGGATTTTGCTTTCTGCTTGGGTCTGTGCAGTGCCCCTGGTATTTGGAGTAGCTTAAAGGATGCTGTAGAGAGGCAGGCTGCCACTTTGGGGTGCTTTGTGTCCTCAGTAGCAAGGCAGTGGACATGGGGGCTGGGGGAGGTGTTCTTGGGGATGGAGCAGTATCCCTCCTTGGAGGTGCTGATATCCAGGGGGGTGGTGGTTTGGGGCTGTAAGAAGCACTTCTTGAAGATGCTGGAGAGGTGCAAGATCACACTCAGCTCCTGGGGAAAGCCTCTTTAGGGTGGCTGGGCTGGTTTCTCCTCCCAGTCTCAAATCACTGGCCCTGCGTAGAGGTTAAGGTAATTCCTCCCATCTTGAGGAAAAACAGCATTTTGCTTTGAATCAGTTTTTGAGGCTCTGTCTGGGTCAACAGGTTATCAGAGGATGAGGCAGAGTGGCTGAAATAAATCCTATTTAAATATTTACCTGCCCACTATAAAGTAGTTCTGTGTTTACCTGCTCTGGCTGCATGTGCAGTGAAGAGCTGTGCTGAGTGCTCACCAGCTCCCTGGCGCAGCATTCACACCCTTGCTGCACCCCTTGCCTAATTGCTTCCCACCCATTTAAGAGGAACAGATTGAGAAATGAATCCTCAGTCCCAAGGGTCCAAATGCAGATGCTGTGATTGCTGTGCAGTGGGGACGGATGAGAGTGAGTGTGCTGCTTGCTGTGCTTCTGGCTGAAGCAAGAGGTAATTAGGGGGTTTTGGTGTTGGGGTGATTTGATGTTTCAAAATTCTCATTTTTTTAATTGGTTCCTATAAGTTTTGTAGCATATGAGGCTGCGTGGGTCTTGACGGGGTTTGGGTCTGTGCTCAGCACTGTCCTGAACTGGAGTGATGGAGAAGCTGAGTTGGTCTCTGGTGGCACGTCCCCTCTTTGCCCACCCCATGGAGGGTTCCCATTCTTCAACTCAACAAGCCCGTGTACAAAAACTAAGCTGTGAACCCCAAAAATAAGGCACATGCCCTCTGCCTTCCCTGTCACAAGGTGCTCTTCCTTTACTCAGTCCCCCTAAATCCCTTTTTCTGAGGGCCCAGACCCACTCTCCCTGGTATAATGTCTCCTGGAAGCATCACCAGCCAGGAGCTAAGTCAGCATCAAGGCACCTCTCACACACACACTCTCGTGGCTTCACGATGCAGATATATTTATTTTCTGTTATTTATGAGGTGCCTGAGCCAAGCTCTTCGTTTGCCTGGAGGCAAGGTAAGCAGGGTGCTTTATGGCAGCTTTGGCACCCCAATCCCGCCCTGGGCACCCCAGGAGGTGGTGGGTACTGGACCTTGGGTGCTTATTCCCCTGCCCTTGCATCTAAAGTAGGCTCAGAATTTGGGACGCTGCTTCTCTTGGCGCTTTGTCGGGCGCCAGAGCTGCCGATTAAGGGAAACGTGCCACAAGGCAGGTTTGCTTTGCAGGATTAAAAGCAAATAAATATTTATGCATTATGCAAAGCAGCTCTGATAAGATATGTGTGTCATTGGGAATTTGAAGCAGTTTCGACTTGGCCCTGAGATGAAGGGGTGTGCGTGTCGATGTGGTGTGGGGGCTTAAAGGGATGTTTCTTCTCCTGCTGCAGAAAAATAAAAATAGAGGAAGAAAAACAAGGGGTTTCTTGCTTCTTGGGCTGCTCTGGTCTTGGGTTTCACCATCTCCTGCATCCTTGTGTCTTTAGCTGCAAAAATGGAGAAGAGCCAGGGAGAGAGAGCAGTGCAGGCAGCATTTTGGATGCAAATATAATGCTGGCCCTGCTCCTAATATTCACTGTGTTTACATGTAAATGCAAACAACTGTTGACTTAGTTTCAATAGATAATGTATTTCATAACACAATGGAAATGAGAATTAAGCTGGAATTTAGCAGGAGGGAACATGTGTTTCTGCAAGACCTTGGGCTCTGCTGGCCCCGTGGTGTTGGGGGGCACCTCTGCCAATGATTTCCCTGGCTAATCCTTTCCGAAACAGCGTGAGCAGGACAGGTGCAGGGCTGGGTTGGCTGCAGGTTCTGGGAGCTGAGCTGACCCACTGGCAAGCAGGGGTTTTAGGGACCAGGGCTGATCTGGGCCAGTTTCTTCCTGGGAAAGAAGAAAAAAATAAAGGCCTCGTGTGCTGTGGAGTGATTCGAGGTGTCAGGGAAGGGAAATGCTGTCCCAAGCTGCCATGTTTGCCTGAGCGATGACAAGTCCTGGGAAGGAGGAGGTATCAACAGCCACGTCACCTTGTCCTGATGTGACTCCAAGCAGAAACACGTGGGAGAGGACCTGGCTTGTTTTCGGGCCAGGTCCTGGCCAGCCCCGAGCCATCCTCACAGGGCTCCCTGGGGCCAGCCCAGGCAGCCTTTGAATCAGGGCTGTGATCAGAGCCACTCCCGCGGCATCTGCCCTAGGCTGGCACACTCCCCTCCCTCCCCACTGCAGTCCAAATCCCTCTGGGAGCACCAGGTGAGACCCTGGCACCACGGCAAACCCCTCAGCAGGCTGTGCTGTCCTGCCCAGGTGAAGGTTCCCGTGTCTTCACACAGTTCCACAGAGCCCCCAGGGACAGAGGTGTTGCTGGGGGTTGCAACCAGCAGCTGTCCCAGGGTGTGGGTCTGTCCCATCCATCTGTCCCTGTCCGTGGCTAGCTGCCATCAGCACAGCGAGGCTTGTGGTGCTCAGGGCTCAGTGTTAAGAAAGGCAGGCCTTTGTGGATGTGGGGGTAATCTTGTGCTGTACCCCCAAGGTGTATTAGACATTGGAGAATCTCCCCACGGGAGCTCTGGGGATGGTCACACGGGTGGGGACACCTTGGCTGGAGGTGGCATGGCTCTAGGAGCCGGTGGGGTCCCTTGAGCTGCACAACAGGACCCAGCGTTGCTGCCCCAGTTGGGGGACGCTGGTCTGGATCCTGGTGTCCGTGCCTGGGGATGGTGGGGGATGGCACCCCCAGCTGTTTGGGTCTGGCAGCAGCAGTGACCCAGCAGTCAGTGCTGCAGTACTGGCAGGGTTTGCAGGTTTTGGGGCTGGTGTCATGGCCAGAGGCTGCCTGGGGAGGAAATGGGGATCCTGGCTGGCTGTGCCTCTGTCAATACCTGCCTCACTTGACAGGTCATACCAGGGCGGGTGCATGCTTGGCTTCACCCAGGGCTCCTCCACTGCCAGTGTGAGTCACCTGCCCTGTGCAGGGTGCCCAGTCGTGGGCAGGCATTGAGGCTGTGGGTGGCAAGGAGCTGCTGGCACTATCTCTCTGCACACATCCCAGCTGTGGGGCTGGGATGATCCAGGACCTGCTCTCACCTTTGTGACTCATCCCATAAAATAAAATAAGGGAGAAGGGAGCGGGGAGCTGACAGGAGTGGGAAACTCAGGGCATGAGATGCTCCCATCTCTGAGCCTTCGTTCATCTTTTTAAAAAGCCATTTTATTTTTTTTTTTAATGAGTTTATTTATGTAGCCAGCCTGGATCAGCAAACAGCCCATCCTGTAACACATGGAATACTCAGTACTGAGACACCAGTAACCAGAGAGAAATACTAGAGATAAAATTAAACATAATGAGATTATGTGGTATCTCTCTGTCAGGGACCACCTTATGCAGAGCAAACTAATTGCCTGTGCAGAGCAGAAAGTGGGTGATGAGCAGTGTCTGGGAGCTAGGGAGGGGCTGGTGCCATCAACAGCAGCTTTGCAAAAGAAAAAAGCGTTGGAGTTGTGTGCTGAGGAGCAAGATGAGGAGCCCAACAGCATTTGGGAGACTGGGATGGAACATCCTCTGCTCAGCACTTGTGGACTCATTGTCCCCAGGAATGAGTTGCTGCTGCTGGGTTTTTGTATATTTGCAGTTTGAGTAGCCTTTTGCTAGATAATAATTGACTATTATTATTATTAATAATAATAATAATGATAATCTGGAGCAGTGTCTGGTCAGAAGGACAAGGTGGACATGCCAGTTGAGGCAAGAGCCAGGATAGGGCATTGAGCACTGTTCAGAGAAAGCAAACCCCTTACCAGGGTGTGGGGCTAGGGCTGCAACACCAGGGCCATCATATAGATGGGATTTTTCCTTAATTTAGTGGGGAGAAAAATTATTTTACAAAAGCAAAAAAGCATGTGTCTGTGTAATATAAAATTCAAGTTAGGCTCTTGGTGATTTCATGGAAAACAACAGGCTTTTTATATTGGCTCTTGGGGTAGGAGGAGAGCAGGCTAGAATAAAGATTTACAGTCTTTGGGAGATTAAAGGCCCTTGGTACATTGTTCAAATACCACGAGATTAGTTTCCAAGGAGACGGATACCAGTTGCCATAGGCACCGGGGGCCAGGAATTAGGATTGCGATTTTTTATCCTGATCACGCAACCAGTAGCTGAATGCTGTTAAAACTGGGCTTTAAATAACCCCAGTGTGAGTGTATGCACTGCCAAGCCAGAGGCAGGGAACAGAGTCTGCCTGCCTTCCCCCTGCTCCAGCACCCACTCAGGCATGCAAGGTGGGCCCCAAATGCTGACGGAGGGGTGCAGAGGGGTGCAACCTGGGAGCCCAGGTTGGTGCAATCCCAGGACCTGCCTTGCAGGTTGTCCTATGGCTTCTGAGTTCATTTCACCTCCGTTTTTCTCACTGAGCAAGAGATTGCCAGCATCATCTTGCAATAACCAGCAGTCATGATGGTGCAGGAGCTGGGGATCATCACAGATTCATGGAATCATGTGGTTTGAAAGGGACCTTAAAGGTCATCCAGTTCCACCCCCACCCCTGACATGGGCAAGGACACCTTCCACTAGACCAGTGGGATGTACCAGGGGGTAGAATTATCAACTTGCTAATTTTGGCTTCCCCATGCCATTTGCTTCTGGGAAGTGCAACCTGAGCCCCGGCGTTTGAGGTGCCGGATCTGCGCCTTTCCTTCTAGGAACTGCCAGGCAGTGTGCCTTTGTGCAGGAAGGGCTCCCTGATTGCAGGCTGAGTTTTGGGGCTGGGCAGCCCCCCTGGGGAGGGAGGCTCAGCTCTGGGAGCTCTGCAGGCACCCAGGTCTCTGTGGCTGGGTGGTTCTGCTCGCCCACCAGCCACCATGAAGCTCACCTTGGCCTCACTGACCACAACCATTCACACGGGGTTGCTGGGGCAGGATCCAGCTTTCCATGCATGGTGCTTTCAGCATCCCTCCCTGCTATGGTGGGAATGCTCCAATTAACACTTCCCCCCCCCCCGCCCTTGTTTTTAAAATTTCTTTAATAAATGAAGAAGCAGTTGCTGGAAGCAAGAGCTTCTGCGCCTGCCTGCCGTGAGATTGCAGTGCGGAAACTTTTCTGGAGCTGAAAGCGGTGCTGCTGGAGCTCCACAGGCAGGGTGATCCCCCAGCAGCTGCCATGCCATGGAAGTGTTTATCCTAGGGGAGATGAGAAACAGCTTCTGAAGGGCACTTGATCCTCTTCTGTCTCTCTTTGCACTAGACAGAAGCCTACTATGATTTTACTATATTACATTGAGGTATGCACCTAGGCTAGGCTTAAGGAAATCAAGGTGGCAGCAGAATGCAATGCCCTGGTTGGAGGCGGAAAGTGGAATTCCTGTGGCAGACACTTTTCCGTGTGGGAGCCCCCCAGTTTGCTCTTTGCTTCTGTTATAAGTGGGACTAAACCACAGCAGGTGCCAGATTCTCTGGGAGAGCAGAGCCGAGGCAGTGATGCTGGTGAGGGTTGTGGTGCCGGTGTCTGTGTGAAGAGGTTTTCCAGCAGGTGCCTTGGGATTTGTGGGTAAAATAAAACAGGGAAGGAGGTGTTTGGTCATGAGAACTTGCTCTGCCCTGTACTACCCACTTGGAAGGAAACAGGCAGGGGAGATAAGAGGGTTTGGGAGAGCCAACAGAGGCAGCGAGGTAAGAGCTGCTGGCACAGTGGGGACACAAAGCAGTGCCTGCATCCTCACTGTGCTGGTAGCACTGTGGCCCAGATTTCACCACAGGGTGTTTGCCCCCCCAGCTCTGCTGCTTTCAGTCTTTGGAGAAAGGTATCACCTTGAAAAGCTGATATCAGCTTGAAACCTTTCAGTCCTTTGCTGTGTTAGGAACTGGCTGCATGGCCAGGCCCAGAGAGTGGTGGGGAATGGTGCTGCACCCAGCTGGGGACAGTCACCGCTGGTGTCCCTCAGGGGTCTGTGCTGGGGCCAGTCCTGTTTGATATCTTCACTGATGGTCTGGGTGAGGGGATTGAGCCCATCACCAGTAAATTTGCAGATGACACCAAGCTGGGAGCATGTGTCAGTCTGCTGGAGGATAGGAGGGCTCTGCAAAGGGATCTGGACAGGCTGGATAGATGGGCCAAGTCCAACAACATGAAGTTTAACAAGTCCAAGTGCTGAGTCCTGCACTTTGGCCACAATAACCCCCTGCAATGCTCTAGGCTGGGGACAGTGTGGCTGGACAGTGCCCAGGAGGAAAGGGACCTGGGGGCACTGGTGACAGCAGCTGGACATGAGCCAGCAGAGTGCCCAGGTGGCCAAGAAGGCCAATGGCTCCTGGCCTGGATCAGGAATGGTGTGGCCAGCAGGAGCAGGGAGGTCATTCTGCCCCTGTGCTGGGCACTGGTGAGGCCACACCTCGAGTGCTGTGTCCAGTTCTGTCCCTCAGTTTAGGAAGGACATTGAGACACTTGAGCACGTCCAGAGGAGGCTGATGAGGGGTTTGGAACACAAACCCTGTGAGGAACAGCTGAGGAAGCTGGGGTTGTTTAGCCTGGAGAAAAGGAGACTCAGGGGTGACCTTATCACTCCCCACAACTCCCTGAAAGGTGGCTGTAGCCAGGTGGGGCTTGGTCTCTTCCCCCAGGCAACCCCTGACAGAAGGAGAGGACACAGCCTTAAGCTGTGCCAGGGGAAGTTGAGGTTAGACATCAGGAAAAACTCCTTCCCTGAAAGAGTGACTGGGTGCTGGAATTGTCTGCTCGGGGAGGTGGTGGAGTCACTGTCCCTGGGTGAGTTTAAAAAAAGACTGGATGTGGCACTCAGTGCCATGGTTTAGTTGATGAGGAGGCGTTAGGTCATGGGTTGGACTTGGTGATCCCAAAGGTCTTTTCCAGCCTAGTCATTCTGTGATTCTGTGAAAAGTGGCAAAATAAAAGGCAATTTTTGGATGTGTGGAGAGATGTGGCAGCAGTTATTGGGCAGCAGTTGGACCAGGTTTGGGACTGGGGGAGCATGGACACCCTTGTTTAGGGGATCAGATGTGTCCTCAGCAGATGCTTCTCACACCAGGGGTGTGTGACAGCATGGTACCTTGGTCCCTCAAAACCCAGAGCTCCTTGCTTGTCTCAGGAGGGCTGTGCTGCAGGGGCACCCACACACAGGGCATGGATTAGGGCTTTTCAGGGTGTTTAGACAGCTGAGGGTATTTCTGGGCATTTTATGAGTGCCCTGGACCACAGGAATATCTGCTGTACCACTGGCATTGGTGCTCATGGAGCAGCTCACCAACCACCTGTTCGGGGTGCACTAAACCGTCCTGGCATGGGCACGATTTGCGTGGCTTGAGATGGAGATGATGTGGCCACAGAGGCAGGAGGCTGGCACTGAATTTTGTGTAAGGGATTAGGGTTTAGCTGGGCAGGAGAGGTGGGTTAAAGCAAATTGCCCATGTGGAGCAGGTTCTCCACTGCTGCAGCAAAAACCCCCAGGACAGCTCTTTGGCAAGCATGGGACCATGTCACAGTGCTCCTGCATCCAGGATGGCTTTGGTCACATCTGCTCCACTCATACTGGTTTTTGCTTAAGCAATTAGAAAAAACCCCCCACAAATGGAAATTCAAGGCAGGTCCCTACCCTAGCTTTTGCCCTTGCTGTGGCTGATGTGGTTTCCAGGGGTTTTTGCTCAAATGGCTCCAGCTCTCCAGGCACCTCACTGAACACAACTACCTGCAAAAAAGGGACCTCCAAGATCACTGGGATGGAGTGGGACAGGGAAATACCCTCTGAGTCACTGCCCCGTCCTCACTGGTGGGATAACCCTCGGTGTGGGTCCTGCCCCAAAGTGATACCTCTGGATGGGACACAGGGATGGGCCCCTCACTTGGAGCAGGGACACTGTCCTGGGTACTAGCAAAGGACATTAATTCTCCCTTCGGCTCCAATGAGGATGACTCCTGATCCATTTTAAAACATGTTTAATGATAGCCAGGGCTAATTGTTTAAGTATCTTCCAGAGTGTAAGCTTTAAAAATTCCTTTAAATATTCCCTCATGGAGTAACAGGCAATTACAAATAAAATCACTGTCATCTCATCATTATGTTTATGGGCTGGTGGTGTCCTCCCAGCAGATGGGCTTGAGGGCACTGGTCCTTCTCCCTTGATCCTGGGAGGATGGAGATGCCTGAATGTAGTGCCCAACATCCTGCAGCCTGTCAAACATTTCAGGTGGCCAAGAAACCCAAGTACCTTTAAAACTCTCCCAGCCCCAGCTGTGCTTTCCCCTGCTCTAATGTACCCCCAGGCTGCCCCTCCACTACCCAGGAGGGTAAAGGGCCTGTAATCTATCTGAAGACTGACCTCTAATATATATATTTTTTTTCTTTTCTTTTCTTTTTATTTTGCTGGAACTGGGTTTGTTTCATTTGGGCCTCCCACTATCTCATCAGAACCACGGAGGCAACAGGTAGAATTTTCCTGGAAAAATGAGTAAGTGGATAATTTCCTGCCACTCTTGTGTGGAACTGTGGGCAGGACCAGTGCAATGCTCAATTTTTTTCTTTCATCTTTTTTTTTATTCTTTTTTTTTTTAACCCCCAGTGTGCTGAATTGCCAAAGCTCTCATTAATTTCTATTCCTGTTTAGCTCCCTGAACAGGGAACTTGCCCACACCATCAGAGGCTTTGTGCATTCCGGGTGGGCAGGCATGGGGGGATTTTCATGAGGATATTGGGATCTCCATAGGGCAAGCAGGTAGCAGTGGCAGCAGCTCTTTAGGGCTCTCTGTGATGTTCCCTACCTTTTTGCATCTCTCTTGCTGGGTGCTGGGTCTGAGCCAGTGCTCTTCAACCTGTTGCCCTTGGGTGTAGTTGGTAGCTCAAGGGCTGAGCTGGAATATGTGACCTTGACATCCACCAGTGGCTTTGGGTCAGGGCTCCAGACTGAGGATGCTTTTCCCCGGGATGTTTCTGAGGTCTGATGTCCTTCCCACATCCTCAGTACAAGAGATGCCTCACATGGTGGGAATGGACAGTGTTATGTTTGTAAGACACAGTAGACCAGTAGGAAAAAAAACCAAATTAATTAGTTTAAACCCAGTATGTTCTAGGCCAGTCTGGACAGGGCTTCGAGCAGCTGGTCTTGCAGAAAGTGTCTCTGCCCATGGCAGGGGGTTGGAAAGTGATGGACTTTTAAAGCCCCTTACAAACCAAACCATTCCATGACTCTGTGGTTCAGTATTGGTAGCAAAACCCCAGTCTTGGCAGAAGTCAGTGCTACAAGCAGCGACCGAGGGACGTGCTCCATCCCTCCTGGGCACTTAGTTGTTCCCATCTCACAGCATCTCCCACTCTGCCCTGGGTGTGACCCTGGGTAATTCCCAAAAAAGGGTTCATTGCCTTGCCCTTTTTTTGCTGGCAAAGGTGGCCCAAAGAAGTGAAAGTATGGGGAGAGACAGTAATTCAGTCTAGATTTGCAAATCCTGGACAAACGTTCAGCTTCCCTTGAGGAATGAGAGTTTGGGGATTTACGCTGTATGAGGCTTTCATGCACGGCAGGGTGAGGGGCAAGGGGAGGATGGCGGTGGAGGGTCTGTTTCAAGGGCTGTGGCACTGTGGAAACACCAGCTCAGCTTAATAAATAAGATGCTGTTGCTTCTGGGTGTGACATGGGGTTGAAAATCATTGTAAGACTTCAGAAGATAAGGAAGAAGGGGGATGAAAACTCTCCCATTCCTAACACCGGGAGTACCCTGCCAGTTCAGTCTTTGCATGGGCCAGAGGCAAACTGTGCAAGTTGCTGGATCACATAACCCCCCTCTACTTCTCCTAATGGGACCTGTTTATAATCTGAGGGGTGTAATAACAGCTTTCTGACATGAAATTTCCTTTGGAGGGTTGTCATTGACTTACTGGTGGGGTTTTTTTACTGTTTTGTTAGCTCCGTAGGATTTGGAAATGGTGATGCGGGATGCACAGCTGGAGGATGTTTATCTTGGAGAGATGCTGCCCCATGGAAATGTTCGAGGGACTGGTGGGGGGATGTGCCTCCTGTAGGTGCAGGGCTGGGGAGGCCCTGGCCCACTCCACAGAAATTCATGAGCCTCCCCAGTGCCTGGTTTTTCCTTTGCTGCAGCACAGGTGATTCATGAGTGAAACTGCCCCGGGGCCAAGTTTCTAATCTTTCCCAAGATTATCAAGGGACATGTCGTAAGAGCCAAGCAGGAGATGACATCCCGTGCCAGCTGTTGCACAGCACCCTGCTCCCCTGAGATTGCTTTGTGGATTAGAAATAATTAAGAAAATAATAAAATTTGATAACTAAAAAAAAAAAAAAAAACCCTTAAAAAATGTAAAAACAATCTGCAAATGTTTGCTCTGTCCCCATGACAGTGGTGTGATGGTCCCTGAGCCAGCCTTTGCTCCTGGGATTGAGTTTGCAGAGGTGTGATGGGGCTGTACCTGGAGCAGGACCCCTGTGGAAGGTGACATCGACCCTTTGGTGGTGTCCCAGGAAGGGATTTCAGTAGGACAGGCACGTCCAGAGCCCCAGGAAGTGGGGCAGACTGCTCTGCACCCATCCTACCCACCTTGCTCCCTGTTGCCAGCCCCAACTGCTGTAAGAATGGTTTACCCTAGTTTTCCTAGAGAGTGCTTTCCCTTTAATTAGACAAACAACTTCAAGCCCTATGTGTCTTAATTTGATTTAAATAAGCCTAGCACTTGCTGGTGGAGTTTTCTTTCCTCCCTTTTATTCCACCCTTTTGTAAATCCACTGTAATGCTCTTTGTGACCACAAATGATTAAAAGCTTTACTGGAATATTGTCCCCCCATCTCTTAAAATCCCATTGTGTTACTTGGGTCATCTTTTTGTTATGTCGTGGGGGGTTTTTTTGGTGTTTTTTTAAATTTTTTTTTTCTTATTGACTGATTCCTGCTTTTACTTACAAAACAATCAGCCAGGGGAAAGAGATTATTTTTGTCCCAATCTCCTGCAGGATAGGAAAGGGATGCAGGGACCCTGGCCCCACTTCCCATTGATGTTACCCCTGTCTTTCCTATTGGTTCCCTCTCTGCAGCCAGATCCAGCTTGTGGCTTTGCTTTTTGCAGCCAAGAGAGGAGCATCTCTTCCCTGGAAGTGCTGATTCCTGTGGGAGGCCGTGGCTGAGCAGGTTGGTGCAGCTAGAGCTCCTCGAGTGGATGCAACCAGCCCCACCAAGGCAGGGACTGGTTCTCCGAAATGCTGCTAGAAGGCAGCAGAATGTCCCTGCCACAGCAGCCATCTTTAATAATAAATAGGGCACTCAGAAACATGCATGGGCATCAAAGTAAAGCTGTTTTCTAAGCAAGTGCTTGGGGGAGCTAAGAAGGGAGTGATGCTCCCAGGAAGAGGGCAGTGGCTGGTCCCCAGCTCAGCTTGGTGCCCAGCGCTGGCACCACCAGCACCTCGCTGTTTCCTGCCAATTGCAACGAGGCACTTCCTATTAACACAGCATCCGTGAAAATATGGAATCTCTAGTTCCCTACTCCTGCAGAGCTGTGCTCAGGAAGCTGCTCGGGAGCTTGCAGATGAAATGGGCTCTTGTCTGTCTGTCCATCCATGCATGCACAAACTGCAGGGCTGGAGCAAGGCAGATAGCTTCCTGGGGTTGCTGCAGCTTCTTGTGATGGTAAAGCTGGAGGTGCCTGGCAGAGACCTGTCCCTGGCATGGGGACATCTGGGGTCTGCCCAGCTGCAGGACTATATGTTCAGTTTCCTGCTTTATTTTCCAAGCTGATGCCTAGTTAGGCCAGGTTCTTTCCCCCCACAAGATCATCATGGAGGAGATGTCCATCGGCTTTGTTAGAAAGTGTCAGATGGGTGGAAAAGGATTTTCCTGGGCAGCTGTTAGTGTGGCTGAGGTTCCAGCTCTGCTGTCTGCAGGTGCCAGTGGAGCCTCAGCACTGCTTGGCTGCTTTCAAGAGCTGGCAACAGGGGGAAAATCCTGGAGGGCTCATCCAGAGCAATTCCTGAAATTCAGTCATTACTGTTTAATGGGATTTGTCTCCCCTTTTCATTAGCTTGTTGCAGATCCTTATAAAAGTTTGCCCAGAGAAGCTGTGACTGTCCCAGGAACCTGGGATAGTGGAAGGTGTCCCTGCCCATGGCAGGGGGTTGGAACGAGATGACCTTTAAGGTCCCTTCCAACCCAAACTCTTCTGTGATTCTTTCTTAACGTGTGTGCTCAGGCACCTGCAGAGATGCCAGTGAGGGGGAGCTTGTTATTTTGGGCTAAAAGCCAGCAATTCCCCAGGTTCATGGGGCAGCACAGCTCTGCTTTGCATTCAAATTCCTTCTGCTTGGACACAGGTGCAGACTAGGGCAGGAAGGTGAAGTTGGGGATTTGCCTTTAACCCGTGTTTTCAGTGAGGCTGGGCAGCTGTGGTTATCGACTGAGTGGCAAATTGAGTTATGCGCAGGCAGCTCCATTCATACTCCCCGCCTTCTGCCCATCCGGCCTTGTTAGGGATTCTCCAGGCTCTTTCATCCATTTGTGAGCACATGATTTATGATCTGGGTTCAAGTGGCTTATGAGCTAACTTGCCGCCCCTTATTTACAGGATTAAAGCTGGGTGGTGTGACACTGCCCTCCAGACGGAGGGGATACCTGGGAGGGCTGTGTTGGGTGCTGGGGGTGATGCTGTCTGGAGTGTGGGTGTCCCAACACAGGTGTTTTGAGCAGGGTGAGACCTTGCTTTAGTTTTCCTGCAGTGTTGGCATTACTGTGAGTCGAGATGAGGCATGAGCACTGAGGTGCAGAAACCTGATGCTGTTGCTGCACTTGTATCTGGGTCTCAGCATTTTTCCCCATTTGGCTGTGAGGGATGGAGATTCTGGGGCTGAACCTCTTTGCAGATACGCAGTCCCTGCACGCCACCTTGTCCTGTTCCCCGTGACACCAAGAACTGCAAAGCTGGGTAATTTGTTTAGGGAATCCCTTGCCATGAGCTGCGTCTCTCCCTTGGGGTGAAAGCAGAGCACCCTGTGACTTTGACCTGTTTCAGGGGCACTTTTGGGTGGCAGGCTCTCCTCTTGCCCAGGATTTAGGGCGGGAGGCACGAGGACGGTGAGCACGGTGTCTTCGTGGGGACAGGGCCATCACCCTCTGCTCAGAGCCTGGGCACAGGAGTGCTCTGTGTCCTCTTCAGCACCGCATCCTCTGGCTTGCATGGCCACAGGCTGGACATCTGGGGTGTCCCACCATGCAGCTGGTCCAGTGGCCCCTGCACGATGGCGGCATCTCCTCGAGGGTGAGCTCCAAATGCAGAGATGATCTGGCTACCACTGGTACACACAGCATCGACTCCAGGGTTTGATTACAGCTCCACAGCTTCTGCAGCTGTCTGCCTTTAGCAGAGGACTCATGGGGATTGTGGGGTTCAGGCTGCTCTGGCCTCTCTGCATGCCTCAGTTTCCCCTGTGTACCTGTGGCACGTTGCTCCCACAGCACACGATGGTAGTGGGGCTTCTGTGGTGATGGCCAGCTCCAGCTCTCCGTTAGTAACAGTGATGCATAGCTCTTCTATTGTTTTCTGTTTTCAGGTGAATATGGCCTTGGCAGGGAAGCCTTTAGATGTGACACTCACCACCTCCAGAGCTGACCAATGGAATATGGTTTTTCCCCAGAGAGACGAAATCATCACCAGCTTAGTGTCTGCCTTAGACTCCATGGTAAGAGGCCAGTGGCACCCCTGTCCCCATCCCCCTCCCTCCTTTGGCCTCCGTTTAGCAAGGCTGTCTGGGTGCAGGGCTGGCACAGGATGCCTGGTGAGCTCATTCCGCTCTCCTCTGCTGCTGGAAAGCCCAGGGAACTGCTGAGAAATAAGAACCCTTTCCTGCCCTGACAGCCATAAGGATCATAAAGTCAGCACAAGTAAATCTCAGATGTGTATTGTTTTTCCATTAATATTTATGTTGGTATCAACTGGCTGTAGGCTGGTTGGTTTGTTTTTTTTTTTCTTGCTGTTTTACCGATGTTACCGTGAGCATTTACACAACAGCAGAACAATGGCTTTTTATCTCTGAGAACAAAGAAAAGAACTTTCATATCTTTTGACGTAGAATTCCCGGTGGAAACCTTGCCTAAGTCAGCCGTGCTTACATAAACAAGATAACTGTCTGGATTAAGTCTCGTGGACCAGAGCTAATCTTATTTTTAACTGTGAATGTGATCAAGAAGGGAAAGCGGATGTGTAGTAACAAATGTCTAATGCAATGAGATGTGCTAAATAGCTCTCTCTTTTTAAAGTCAAGTCATATGTAATGTATTTATCTAGGATATGTTTTCCTCTCTGTGCGGGAGAGGTTTTTTCATTAATACCAATTTCCTTCTCTTTGACATCACCACCCCACTAAGGAGCAGGTTCCCTGGAGCCTACACACCCCAAGCAGCTTTGATGATTTATATACATGCCATCCTGTACAGCAAATTATGTTACCATAGTTTGGCTTCTTAACGAATATACATTATTATGCAGTCCTTATTAGGTGCTTACACTGGGGCCAGGGAGCCAAGCTGCTCCTGAAATTCAGCCTTTATCCCTGCACTTCAGGCTCTTTGCTCACTGAAACCTAGCTGCCTGTGTGCCTGGTAAATAAACCACAGGGCCATGTGCATGTCACCAAGCAGGCTTACGGTTTGGATTTGTTCTGCATCCAAATCTCACATAGCTTAGGTTTTGTGTTTGTTTTTTTGAGTGTTGGACTTTTTGAGCAAAATACTCGTCTTTGTGACTGAGTTTTGAAAGGAGGTTCCTTAAAAATATCTGTTTTGTGGGATTTGATTCAATGCCTCCTTAAGGAAGGTGAGCAGGAGGTAAGATGACCTAGTCTTGGAAGCTGGTTTAAGCCCACACCAGTGAAGCTCATTGTACGTGTGTGCAGGCAGCTCAGGGGGGTTGGTCCATGTAACCCCCCTGCTCTCCTGCTCCCTTCCTGGCTGCCAGCATCCTCCAACACCTCTGTGGGGTTGTTGATGTGTCTAACCAGGGCTGATGATGGGAAAAACCCCCCTTTTTTACCGATTTAGATCATGACCTGGGGATAGCATCTTCCTAGCACCAGTGCTGTAGCTGTAGGAATATGACTCAGGCTGCTGGCACTGTGTAACTATTATAATATAAAAAATACTAATAAAAATGCATATACATGTGTATTATGTAGAGCAGGAAGGGCATGTTACATAAAATGGATTAATGGAAGAAGTTTTTTCCATCTCTTTATTGTTTTGCATAACTGTACAAGAAGAATCGTTCAACTAATCTGGACTTTGACCATATTAGTGTTCTGCAGCTGAAATAAGATTCCTGTGTTCCTTATTCCATTAGAGCTGGTGGAAAAATGCAAATTGTTATCGGTTGTGGTGTGGGTTTTTTGTTAGATCTTTTTTTTTTTACAGGAACGTTTTCTTTTAAAGAAATGCAATAAAATGTTTATTTTTAGGATAGGAAAAAGTGAAATAAAACGATGGGTAAACAGTTCTTGTTTTCCAGCTGGGTATTTTCGTAGAGCTGTAAAGTCACCGAAATTTTTAGGGGATTGCCATAAACGCACAGTGAAATTCTGACATAAACCAGAGCACTGGTTTGATGGGAAGGGCAAAAAAAAACCCAACAAACCCCACTGGGAAATGGCAAGGGGTGGGAAGCAGGGGTGCTCCCCCAGGCTGTGTGTGCTGACCTGGTGCCTCCCGCAGTGCTCGGCGCTGTCCAAGCTGAACGCGGAGGTGGCCTGCATCGCCGTCCACGAGGAGAGCGCCTTCGTGGTGGGCACTGAGAAGGGAAGGGTTTTCCTCAGCGCCCGCAAGGAGCTGCAGGCTGACTTCCAGAAGTTTTGCAGTGAGTATCCGCAGTGGCACCCACGTCCATGCCGAGGTTGGTGCTCCGGTTGTGCCAGCTGGGGACTCCTACAGTGCATGGAGGGGTTGTGGTTTGGGGGCACCACGGTGCTGTCTGTCAGTCCATGGGGCTGGGTGGGGTTTGAAGTGATGGAGAAGTTGGGAGGGAACTGCAGCCAGAGCCTCTTCCCTGCCAGGGAGGGCACTGCATGCCCTGACTCTTCTCTCATCCATCCCTGAGGTGGCTCAGGGCTGGAATGCTGCTCTGCTGCCCTGCTGCTGTTAGCCTGCGGCAGTGCTGCCAGAACACTGGAATATTTTTTGAGGACATAGCAGAAATAGTTTGTCCTAGTGATCCTCCCAGAAGGGGCTTTCTTGGTCCAAGGCTTTTTTCCTGGCTTTTGGAAAAACAGGAATGGATTTGGTAGCTAGAAGTGTTGGTTGTGGAGTTGCTAATATTTTTGAGGGATGAACAGTGGTAACAGAATACCTTGAGCAGGAGCTGTGTTCCCCAGCTCTCAGATCAGATTCACCAAGTATCTGAGGGATACCTGTGTGTTGCAAGCTTTCTGTCCCAGTTCTGTACCTCTGCCAGTTTCCAAAAAACAGTCTGGGAGCTGAAGGGAGGGTGGGAGCCATTCTGTGAATGGAGACCTTGTTTCTTGGACAGCATCATCCCCAGCATGGTAACTACTGCTTTCTTCACTCAGTGCAGAAGCTGGAACGGGATTTGGTTTTGGTGGTGCTGAGGACACCAGACCCAGATCTGTTCTACAGTGGGATGTCGGTGGAGAGAAACACATGGTCTTGACAAAAAGACCATTGGAGAAATTGTTCAGGAAGGGTTTGTTCTGGTAACACCGGTGCTGTGAAGCTGCCCAGGTCACTGTCTGCTTGGGTTGTTCACTGCCTGGCTCTGCAGGAGCAGCTCTCTGCCATGGCTCTGCCCAGCCCCTCCTCCTGCTGCCCTGGCCAGCTGCTGGCCAACTCTACTATTCCACCCTCTCACAAGAGACACTGTTAGTTATCCTCCACTGTACTCGGCAGGACAGGAGGCATTAGGGGGATGTTTCCTACATTCATGGGCAACTCTGCCTTCCCTTCCCACCACCCACAAGATGTGGATGGCAGTGGGGTGGCCAAAGGGAGGGAACTCCCTTGTGTTTGCTCAGGCTGAGAGAGGTTGTTCAGTCTGGAGAAGAGAAGGGTCCGGAGAATCCTGAGAGCCCCTTCCAGTAACTAAAGGGGGCTTATAAAAAAGAGGGAGAGTGACTTTTTGCCCAGGCAGGTAATGATAGAGCAAGGGAGAATGGTTTTAAACTAAAAGAGGAGAGATTTAGATTATATGTTAGTAGGGAATTCTTCTTTTGAGTGTTGTGAGCTACTGGGATAGGTTGTCCAGAGCAGCTGTGGCTGCTCCATCCCTGGAAGTGTTCAAGGCCAGGTTGAACAGGGCTTGGAGCAATCTGATCTAGTGGAAGGTGTCCCTGCCCGTGGCAGGAGGTGAAATCAGATGGTCTTTAAGGTCTCTTTTGACCCAAACCGTTCTCTGATTCTGTGATATATCCTGGTTGATGACCTACTTCTGTCCAGGGGCAAAGCACCTGGCACCAGATCCTGATCCCCCTCTCTTTGGTTTCATTTATATCTTTGTCAAAAAGAAATAGTCGTGTCTGATTGAAAACAGGAATTTTGAGCACGGGGTTTGAGTAAAGTGGATAATGCTGCAGACAGGGTGAAATGTGATAACTCTGTCTTGAGTGATACAGGCCCAGGCTCAACTCTGCTCCATAAAGCCCTCACAACTCCAGGCACACAGTGGAGACTATCCCAGGAAGTGCCTCTGATTTCTTGCTGCCCTTTTAGAAAGATCTGAATTAATCTAAAGCAGGCATCACTTGGAGATGTAAGAAGCCTCTCATCTCTTTGGGACACAGACCTTGCTGGAACGTCCTCCTTTATCTGAACCTCTGGTTCTGCCTTTCTTGAAGCATGGAGGGAATTGACAGTGATCAGAATTAATGTCAGGGGAGGAGGGAGAGGCAGTACTCGGTGGATGCAGATGCAAATGCATTTCACAACCTTGGTAAAACACCCCAGAAAAGTTTCTCAGGGCCTGTTTCACCATGATGTGGGAGGCATGTGGAGCCTTACAGGGGGTGGCACGGTGACTGTTTACTTTCCTGTGTCTAGTTGTCTGTGTATCCCGTGTTGCTCTTGACCCATTCCCTGTGATGTCCCAGCCATGGACTTTTTCCACAGAAGAATCTTTGAGCTCCTTCTTGAGCATCCTGGCAGCATCGAGATTTGCCAGTAGGAATCTGTTGAGGATGATGAAGGAATTAGTCCTTTGTCACCGAAAATCCCTTGCAAATTACTGTGGATAGAGCAGCAGTAATGCATTTGTAGTGTTTAATTTTCTGTGCATTTAGAGATGCAAAGAAGTCAATGCCGAAGATATGCTTTATTTGAAGTTTAATGGGGGAAATTAGCAGGAAATAGCTGGTATTACTGAGCTACATGATGCTGAAGGGTAAAAAAGCCTCCAAGAAAGGCGGATTTTCTTTTCCTGAGAGATTGAAGGCTAAGCAGATTGAAACCAGAGACTAGAAATGAACTGCCCAATTAGTCATAACTGTTTCAGTCTGGCTGAGTGGGAAAAGCCAGGGAAAAGGGGGCAGGCACCGGATGACTGACCCTGCTGCTGGCACCACTGACTATTGCCAGTGCCTTTCCCTGTACGCTCTGGGATCAACCCAGTGGGATCTCATCCAAGCTGGGGCCTGAGGTGGGTGGGAGACCTGGGACACCAGCCTGCAGCCAGAGGCGTCACCCCTTCTCCCCAGAGTGACTTCTGTTTTCTCCTCTCCCCCCACAGGAATCCAGCAGAGGAAGGAGCAGGACGCAGAGGTGCAGAAGAAGGCAAAGGAGTGCGGGCAAAGGGTGCTCAGGGTCTCCCCGGACCAGGGATCAGATGTGTACCTCCTCAGGAAGATGGTAGAGGAAGTGTTTGATGTGCTTTATAGTAAGAACCTTCATGCTTCCCTTTGGGGATATGGAATGTCCCTGGGGCTCACTGAGCTGCCCAGCACTGCCACCAGCTGTGGCTTTCATCACCAGCCTGGCTCCTTGGCATGGGAGCAGGTGCCTGGCAGGAGCAGCATGGTGAAATGTGCTCCTGTATGGAGTTAGCACTGCACTGAGATGGGATTTGGGCACTGCTTCTTAGTTTTCCAGTGCCCCAAACTGAGACAAAAAAATCCCTGTGCTGGATGAAGCATCCTTTGTCTCTCCTGACCAGGGGAAGCCTCTGTGATGCCCTGAATGTGATGTCCAAGCACAGCTTTATCCCTGCCACTGCATCCACAGCACCTCTTTCATAGCACTGTGTTGGAGCTCTGCAGATTCGCTCCCTCTTTTCCCTGGCAAGTCTATTTAAAAAGAAAACAGATGATTTTCTAGCACGTGGCCCTGCAGCCCCAACTTCAAGAGATGAGGTGGTGCCATTCCAGCACATGCATCATCCCCAGCAGTAAAGCTTCTGCAATTAAATATAGATGACCATATGGCTGTTGGTATGGAACCCAGTGGGTTGCAAAGCTCCTTCCAGGCCCAGTCTGCAGTGAGCAGCAGCAGCACCTTCTTCTTGCTCACAAGGATCTACTGGAACCCCCATGGAGTGGCTGGCAGCAGTGGCTGTGCTGCTGGCTCATCCCCTGGCAGCACCTCTAGAGCTGTGCTAGTCAGGGTAGGAAAAGCAATATTGGCTTGGGAAAACGAGCCCTAGTTATTCCCCCATGGTGCTGAGTGAGTTGTGTTAGTTCTGCATGATGCTTTGGGGGAGTTCAGGCCCTGTGGCTGGACCAGCTGCGGAGCTGGGTGTTTGTTTTTTCTGGCTGCAGCTCCCCATCACCGTCTGAGATTCAGGGCCTGGTAGAACCCTGCTGGGGTTGTGCAGGTCTCCCTGAGTGCAAAGTGCAGGCTTTGCCCCTGTTTGTGTGTGTGATTTGAGAATGGGCATTCCCACACAACAGAAGGGGGATAACAGGGGCTACCACCAGCTACTCTGGGCTCACATGCAGGAGTTGCTGCTGCTGGCTGCTGCTAGCATCTTCCACAGGCTTCACAGACAGAAAAGGGAGATAGCATCCCTGTCTCCCCTGGGACAGACAGTCACTGAAATTTTCTGAAGCCACTTAAAGGACTTGGAGGCAATATTCCCATTAATGGAAGCAATCAGATCTTATTGCTGCCTTCCGAAAGCTGGGCCCAAGAATGAAGGAAGGGATGATGCAGAAGAACCAAGGGAACAGAATGGAGAAGGTGTTTTTTGCTGGTGAATTCCCGCTCCAAGCTGCAGGTCTCATTGTCCTGCTGCTGGACAGTGCCAAACTTTGCTGTCCTCTTAGGAATATGTGAATTACTAAAATCTGGTATACAATAAATATATAATTGCATTAGAAAAGCTTGATCAGGGTGCATCTGCATGGAGTTCATGAGCCAGGAAGCCCATCCATTGGATGATTAGTAAGGCTTTTTACAGTTTCAAGGTGTATGGAGGTGTGTGGGGACACACTGGCCACGTCCTTGAGCCAGCATGGCCAGCATTGTCAGAGCAGAAGAAGGTTGGGCATCCCTGGGACAGTAGTTTTGGCTTGTGCCATTACTGGGTGTAATTCTGCCTTTGCTGGTGCTTCAGTAACATCAGCTGTTTCCATCCTTGAGCCGCTCTGTGGTGAAATCTGACAAAGCTGCTTGCTGCCCTCTCTTCATTCCCACTGGGAAGAGCCTCTCCTGGTTGAGTGGGGACAAATACACAGGAGACAGTAGGTGCCCCAGGGTGATTCTGTTTGTAACACTGAGAGGACTCGGAGAGTTTAACATTATGATTCTTAGGGCTTTTTTTTTTATCCTTTCATCAATAAGGATTGGAAACAAAAAATCTTATAAAATGCTCAGTCAAAAAGAATCCCTCCAGAGCTGCACCAACAGGATGACTGATTACCCGTGGCTTCTATTAAACAGGCATTAATGATGATTATTGTCTCTTTAGCTAAACCACGAGTCTCTGCACAGCAGCACAAGACTTCCGAAGGTCACCTTGACAATAACATGGTCCCCATAAAAATATGTTCAGGGATTTCTTGAGCATTGGGTTGCCAAGGAGCCACTGTGGACATTGGGAGCTTCTCCCAGTCATGAAGAGAGGTGATGAAGGGAGGTGGAGAGCTGCTAGAGCCAGCACATTGGGGCAGAGAAACTGTCAGCTTGCAGAAAGTAAACTCATGGTGTCATGGTTCAAAGGCTTATTTTAAAACTTTGGTTAGTTGCTTAATTAAAATATTACCAGCCCTCCCTCTAAGAGGCCTTAATGGCTCGTGCAAGTTGCACATTGTTAGTTATAATACAGTCCTTCAAAGGATATGTTGAAGAAATCACTTTCTTCACAAAGTGTCACAAGATTTGTAGTGTTTCTGTAAGATCTTTTGGTATTGGGGTTTTTTGGGTTTCTTTTAAGAAGAGAGAAAAAATAAAAGATTGAAAAGAAAATCCACAGTATCAAATCCCTCAACAACTTAAAGGTCCCATAATCTTCTCTGTCTGCCCCTCAGCCTGGTGATGAAGGTGCAGGCACTGTGTCATGCCACCAGGTGTTCTCCATCTGGACACTGCTTTGCCAGACAGGTTGCATCCCTGCATGGCTGTTTCTTGTGTTTCATGCTTTCAACACCATGTTTATTGATCACAGTGGCATGGGTTGGTTTCCAAATAATTTTTCCCCAGAGAGTAGCTTGAGGGTTTTGGCCATTCCTTGAAATTTTTCAGAGCAGACTGTTTTTCTGATGGTGTTTTGCCTGCAATGCATAGTAGGGCAGCCCTGGTTTGGGCACACAAGGCTCTTTATCTGGTTTAGAACATCCCTATATGTAAGCAATGCTCCCTGCTTGTATGCTGCTGCCAGGGAGGGGAAAGCAACTTGTACCTGACCCCTTTGGGAGATTTTGGTGTCAGAGGTAAAATGGAGCCAGAGGCACATGGTGGGGACATGGTGGGACTGTCTTGCCAGTGTTGAGGGGAGCAGGTGAGAGTTCTGGGCTGCTGGAGGTGATTATGCAGTCAAATGTATTGATGTTCACACTGTCTGTGAATAGCGGGATGGAGGGAGGTTATTGGTTTGGGGTTTTTCCCTTGTCTGTCAAAGTGAATCAAAGCTGCTTGACAGCAACAGCAATCAAACTGCTTTCCGTTCTTCCAGGAGGTAAAATAAGAAAACTGACTAGAAATGAGGTTCCCAGAATATCTCAGTAAGCAAGAGAAAAAAATCATTGCGAGCTCCTCTGCCTTCTTTGTCAGCCCTTGGCTCCCTCCCACCTTGCTGATGGCCATGTACCTCCCTGGCATATGGCTGGGCACTCCCAGGGGTGGGCTTGTGCCAAGTGACCCTAACTTAGGATTCTGCTGTGAAACCTGAATGATGAGACATCTGCTTATTGGCTTTTTATGAGCTTTTTATTAATTAGTGCTTTTAGAAAGGAACCGGAGTGCCTTGCATGCTAAGTGCGAAGGCAGGAATGGGGTTTTTTCCTCCTAATGATTCTGTTGGTATTTCTTGCTCTTGCATTTACCCCAGCCCAGCTCAGCCATGGTCAGGGGCACAGGGTATTTGTCAGTAGTGTGTAACTCTGTCCCCTCCCCAGGTGAAGCCATGGGGAAGAGCAGCGTGGTCCCTCTGCCGTACGAGAGGTTCCTGAAGGAGCCGGGCTCGCTGGCAGTTACCGGCTTGCCTGAGGGGATCAGCTTTAAGAAACCCCTGGAGTACGATGTGAAATCCCTGATGGCCATCCTGGAGCACAGCCACAGCATCCGCTTCAGGCTAAAAAGGTAATTCTGGGGACCTCCAAGGAGCAAGGGAGCAGTGAGCCCTTGGGATGGTGTGTCTTACAACACTGGCAGATGATGATTTTGTGTGGCACAGGCCGGAGGGTCCCTCCCTTGTCCCAGTTTCTCCTTGAGACCCACAAACCTGGGCCCAGCCGTGCCAAATCCAGCCTTGCACAGAGATTTGCTCGTGCTGGGGGGCTTGAGTCCATTTCAGACTCGTTTCTATAAAAAGTGTGTGTAAACATGCACATTAACTGCATCTTTTTATGTGTCTCTGCCAAAATTTCCACTGCGGTAAGCTAAGTGCTTTTCTATCTCCAGAGGGATTTCCAGGGTAAATGCTGCAAGTGTCTTCCCAGGCTGAAATGGGTTTTTTAATGCCAGGCAAGGAGGGAAGTGGGGGACTGCAGCAGAGCAAACTCCCCCTTTTGGCCACATTTACGCAAGGGGTTCAGTAGTTTTAGGTGCATTTCCCCTGCATTTGCCTGGCTGGCAGCACCTCAGATCCATTCAGAAAAATGCTGAGCATGACCAAATATCTCCTCTAAAGGCTTGATGCTTCTGGAAAATCAGGCTGAGACAGCTAAAAGTAGGACACGCAGAATTTGAGCTGTCTGTGAGCTTGTGGCTCCCCGCCTCATGTGGAGCAGGTTGGTTTCTTCAGTCTGAAACTCATTTGTGGGCTGACTGAGCTCCCCCTTGAATGTGCCATGGGTGCTGGGGGCTGGCATAGGCAATGGAGCCATGTGATTGTGGTCATTAAAAGTTTTACCCCTTAAATGCACTAGGCATGGAGCTGGGCAGCTTGGTCCTAGCTAATAAAAATGCTTTGAGCTACTGTAAGACCAACCAGCTCCACTTAAAGAAGACAAGAACCATTTAGGTGCCTGAAGATGCTCAGGAGTTTGAGTGATGGATGTAACTTCTGAATCATAGAACAGAACTACGGACTGGTTTGTATTGGAAGGGACCTTAGAGACCATCTCATTCCAAGCCCCTGCTGTGGGCAGGGATGCCTTCCACTATCCCTGGTTGCTCCAAGCCCCATCCAACCCTGCCTTGAACACTTCCAGGGATGGGGCAGCCACAGCTTCCCTGGGCAACATGTGGCAGGGCCTCACCACCCACAAAGGGAAGAATTTCTTCCTAACATCCAATCCAAACCAACCCTCTTTCAGTTTGATGCCGTTCCCCATTGTCCTGTAACTCCCTGCCTTTGTCAAAAGTCCCTTTCCAGCTCTCCGGTACCTTTGGGTAATGGAAGGCCAGAGTATGTTCTCCCCAGAGCCTTCTCTTCTCCAGGCTGGACAATCTCAACGCTGTCAAGCCTTTCCAAATAGGAGAGGTGCTCTAACCCTGTAATTAGAGGAGTTAGAAGGAGTCCTTCATGGCACTCCTCATCACGGAGCCTGGCAGCCGGTGGTGCAGCACGTCCCACCCTCCCAGGCACGGCCCTCCTTCCCTGTCCACGTCCTTGCTTGTTGCAGCTTAGCAGTGCCACCATGGGCCCAAAGGAACCTGTTTTTCCCTCCTCTTCTCCCTTCCTTCCCCTCAGGCCAGCAGATGAGCCCAGCCGAGAGCCCAACCCCAACATCGAGTTAACTTGTTCCTCCCTCGCCTCCAAGGGCAGCCGAGACTCTGGTGCCAGCGGCCCCGTGGCCAAAGCCGCCGCGCAGGACGCCCCCTCGGCCATTGCCATCACCAACTTCCTGTACGGCGTCTCGCTGCCCGGCCCCGTCACCATCGACCTCAAGCAGGAGGCGGCCTCGGGCCTGCCCGGGCCCACCGCGGCCGCCGAGGCGCTGCTGGCCCGGCCGGCGGGAGAGCTGAAGGTGCCTTCCTCACAGGAGTACAGCGACTGCTGTGGTAATAGCCTGGAGTTTGCTCTCGGATGAGGGCCTGGTGCGCAGCCCGCCCCCGGTGGCAGGGGGCAGGCCGGGGGTTCTGGGGTGTTCTTTGGGTGAAAAGCAGTGTAGAGCTTGGCCTGTGTGGAAATGAGCAGAGCCCTTGCCACGCTGCGCTGCTTCCGGCCTTTCCCTGGGTGCCTGCGAGGTGCTGGCAGGGCACACGTCTGGTTTTGCCCCGAAAACGACAGGTGCTGCACCACCGGGCCAGAAGGGCAGCAGGAGTGGGGATGGCAGGGGTTGGTCTGGCCAGCACCGCACCTGGTGTCGCAGACCAGGGTGCAGGGAGGAGAGACAGGAGGGTTGGTGGGGGACAGCACCCAGGGTCTTGTGGTGGTGCCTGGAGCACTGGTCAGGCTCTCATCAGCCCTTTCTCCTTGTCTCCCCTCTTGTCCAGGACAGAAATCATCAGTCTCCGGAGGTCCCCTCATCCAGAATGTGCACTCATCCAAGCGCATCCTCTTCTCCATCGTCCATGACAAGACAGGTCTGTGTCCTGCTCCAGCATTAAAGGCAGCTGGCAGCCTTAGTGAAAGGTTTCCCCTCACCGCATCTCTCCCCAGCAGTCCCCCAGCCCTCTCCACGCTCTGCAGTGGAGAGGCAACGCATCTCACATTGGAGCCAAGACCTTTCTCTCTGCTCCGGTCCATCCCTGCCATTCCAAGATGCTTCTAGTGGTCCTTGAGCACTGCTGGCTGGCTGGGAATTCCCATCTCTGCTTCCTGCACAGGGAGCCAAGGCATGGCTTTGGGAGAGGCTGTTTGCCCCAGCTGCAAACAGCACATACCTGCTGAAAACTTGGCATTATCTCAAAATGACTGAAACTCACTAATCCCAGCGGGATTCTGCAGCAGTGCCTGGGGGGATCAGCAGTGGGGAGGAGGCTTCATTTCCCCAGCTCCAGGCAATGCAGCCTAAAAACCCATGCCTGCCTTAAAGGGGAGAAAAAATACGGGTGGGAAGATTGGGAAAGAGAAGAAGATAGAAAAGATACACTTGTGAAAGCGCTGTACCTTTCAAGGGTTCATTCCAGGTGGAGTTGGCTCTGTCCAAGAGGGTCTTTCATTCCAGGGCTGAGAGATTTTATGGGGTCATTTCTTAGGAATCTGCTTGGCACATGCCAAGGAGAGTGCTTAGGTCTGGGGTTGGAGAGGCCCAAACCTTGTCTGCCAGCCTGGCAAGATTCGCTCAGGAACAGGGAAATAATTTTAAAGTCTTGTTCCTGCTTCGCAGCACTTTGCAGGAAAAAAGTGCATCTGCTGTGTATGAACCATATGGAAGTTTCTTATTTCTTGTATTTTGTTTTGATAGATAAGTGGGACAGTTTTATAAAAGAAACTGAAGACATCAACACCCTTAGGGAGTGCGTGCAAATTCTTTTTAACAGCAGATATGGTGAGTAGGAGTTAATATCCCATTATGCATCTGCAGTGCTTGTGGATTGCATATCATTATATAGCAATCATTTTTGTTCCCTAACACAGCAGCAGAAGCCATATGCTAGAGCTCCCTGCTCTTCCTAACACATTTAGCTCAGCAGCTCCCAGTCTCCTGAAGGTTATGTCAATATTTCTGTTTGGAACCCCACACCATTGTCAAGGAATTTATAACTGGGCTGTAAAGCAGCCCTGTCTGGGAATGTGGCATGCTGGATCTTAGCACTCGGGCACCAGGAGTGGTGGCATGTGGCCCTTTTACGTACATGTGGCAGGTAAAAAGAAGGTGGATGTTGTTGCAGCTGCTTTTTTCTCCGTCTGCATGGCTTGCATATATTGTTAGTGTTCCCTTTGCCATGGGCAGTGCTTTTGGTGTAGCTTCTGGGCATTTGGGCAGGTGGAAGCTTGGGAAACCACTTGGGGCTGGTGGGCTCTTCAGCTGTGCCATCCCAATCAGGCTGTATAATTCCTGAGTTACAGATGGGCTGTAGGTGTGTGCAGTGTCACCTGTATATGGGCTTGAGACAAGACCTTTATTTTAACTTGTGATTTATGTTTGTGGTGCTGGAGTGTGTCCAAGAGGTAACAGAGCTTAGAAAGAGTCTGGAGCACAAACCTGATGAGGAGCAGCTGAGGGAGCTGTGGGGGCTCAGCCTGGAGAAAAGGAGGCTCAGGGGGGACCTTCCCACTCCCTATAATTAGCTGAAGGAGGTTGTAGCCAGGTGAGACTTGGTTTCTTCTCCCAGGTGACAAGTGATAGAATTAGAGGAAATAGCTTCAAGCTGCTCCAGGGAAGGTTTAGATTGGACACTGGGGAAAATTTCTTCCCTGAAAGGATGGTCAGGTGCTAGCACAGACTGTCCAGGGTTGTGATGGAGTCACTATCCCCTGGAATGTTCAAAAAAGCATATGGATGTGGCACTTGGTGGTGTGGTTTGGTGAACATGGTGCTGCTGGGTTAACAGCTGAGATCAATCTTAGAGGATTTTTCCAATAATAACAATTTTATGATTCCATGTGCTATGAAGCTTGTGAATCACAGGGCTCACTAACCTGCTGTAGTGGGTCACAAGGAGTTTGTGAATGATATTTGGGGCAGTTCACTCCTGGTTTGAGCATCACTGGGCATGTTTGGGGGTTTTGGAAGACGCTTAGCTGTGTTTACTGCTGCTTTCCTTTTTATGAGAGAGAGCTGCTCCTGGGGCTCACTTTCTGAGACAAGTAGAGAAGAGGGCAGAATGCATTTGCTCTGCTTAAGTTCAAGCACTTACACCTTTGTTTTAGCATCTGTAAAAGACAAAGCACTTGTGCAAGTGAAAAACCACGTGTTCGCCTTTCAGCTGAAGCCTTGGGGTTAGACCACATGGTCCCTGTCCCATACCGGAAGATTGCCTGTGACCCTGAGGCAGTGGAGATCATTGGCATCCCAGACAAAATTCCTTTCAAAAGGCCTTGCACCTACGGTGTCCCCAAACTCAAACGGATACTGGAGGAGAGGCACAACATCCATTTTGTCATCAAAAGGTGGGTGGCAAGGAAAGCAAAAGGAAGCGTGTGGCTCAAGGGTGTCAGGGGTTTGAGCTGTGCTCCCTCCCTGCTCGCAGGTTTTGACACGAAAAACTCTTTTCACCCTCTTATGAAAGACAGTTGAAAGCTCTTTCCCCCTGCAAATCTCTGGTTTTCATCTCTCTCTTTCTCTTTTTGCAAGGATGTGGCAGAGTTGGCTGTACCATGATCACCCCTCAAGTTCTGCCACCCTGTTTTAAGTGATCATGGGCACCAGACTTTGCTGATGCCACCCCAAACATTTGAAGGTGGTTACAGCACTTGTGTTGTTCCCTTCCTAGAGATGTGAAACTACAGCGCAGAAAAATCCTGGACACGGCTCCCAAGGGGACTAAAATCACCAACATTGATGGAATTCAGGCACCTAAAAGGGATTAGCTTTCTTGATGTCAGTTGATAGAGGAGCTGCTTTGTCCAGGCTGCACCAGGCTGGGTCAGGCTGTGGAATGTGGCCCTGGGCACAGTTGGCTCCTATGAGCAAAGTTGCAGGTAGCACCAAAATACAATATTCAGGAGACAGATGACATCGTGGTCAGTTGTCTGTACTGGAAATTGAAACAGCTACTTTGGTGCCACTGTTTCTCTTTGTAAAGCCAGCCCATTGCAGCCTCATTTAATAAGTTAAATTGAGAGAATGACTTATAAGCAGATTTAGAGGTGCTTTAGTTAAAAAGCTCATGCCATAAGGTTGCTGGGCTGCACAACAGGCTAAAAGGCCTTTTTTAGCTGAAGAAGTCATTTGGAGAATGAAAAAATCTACTAGTTTGACTTGTTTTAATGCTATTCATTTATTTAACCTCCAATTCAGTCATTAGCAGCATCTATTTCTAATTCTTTTTTTTCCTTTTCTCCTAGGATGTTTGATGAAAGAATTTTTACAGGTATGTTCTCCAGATCCTTTGATTTATTGCCCACAAAATTGAAAGGTTATCCAGAGAAGCAGAGTTGAAATAATGTCACCTGTAAGCAGAGGAAGTGCAGGACACATGCAGTTATGCTCAGTAAGGAGAAACCTTGTCTGTGCCCCACACCAGGACATGCTGAGATTGCCTTTGCCTGGTATCAGTGCAAGCTCTGTCCTCCCCTTAAAAATTGAGTTTTGAAGGTTTAAGCGAGAATTCCTGGTGTGTGAGGCTGGGCTGGCTCCTGAATCAGGCTGAGCCACAATAAAGGCGGTATATGGTATATATCTGTACTTTCAAGAGAAAGAAAACACTGCTGTGTTCCTCACTGGTAGGTTTTTTGGGGTTTTTTTTTGTTTGTTTTGTTTTGTGTTTGGTTTTTTTGTTTTTTTTTTTTTTTTTTTACTGGAACGTGCTGGCATCATCCAGCTGCTAACAGTTAAAAAAAACAAAACAAAAAAAAAACCCAAAAAACCCAAAGGTTCATTTTTTCTGTGACAAAATGGTGGGGATGGAGTTCTTTGACTTTCTTTGCTCTGTGTTTTTACTCCTTTTTTCTCTGAACTGGAGAAGCCAGAATAATTCTTTACTGTGAGGGTGGAGAGGCCCTGGGACAGGGTGCCCAGAGAAGCTGTGGCTGCCCCATCCCTGGAAGTGTCCAAGGCCAGGTTGAACGGGGCTTGGAGCAACCTGGGATAGTGGAAGGTGGCCCTGCCCATGGCAGGGCGTGAGACAAGATGGTCTTTAAGGTCTCTTTCAACCCAAACCATTCTGTGATTCCATGATAAGTGCTTCTTGGCGCATACAAGGAGACAGGTACCCATGCTGTCAGACTCAATCTGCACTCCAGCAATGCCCTCATCCCACTGCCCTCATGCACACCTGGAATATGGCATTGCATCTAAATTTATCACACCCAAGTCCTGGATTGCCTGGGCTTGGCTCACAAGTAAAGACATGTTTTGGGGTGGTGGTTTGTTTTGTTTTTTTCTCCCCTGAGCTGCCAACCACACGTGCTGGTAGCTCTCCAAAGCTTCCTTCTTCCCAGATATCTCTGCCAGCCAAATTATCACTCTGGCCCCACGACAGCCCCAGCCCTAAGAGTCCTTCCCTGAGTGTGATGACACTGCAGTCACCCAGAGGGGACCTCCTGCAGAACCTGGAGGGGGCCCACCTACATGGGGGATTTCTTTGTCTAAAGCCATTTATGGCTTTTTTTTTTTTCTTCCCCTCAAGAAAAGGATTTCTTTAAGCTCTACCCCATCCCCAAGGGATGGAGCACTGAGCTGTGTTTTGGGATGCTTGGATTTTCCTTGCATAATGGCTGCACAGGGTCTGAGGGAGGCATCATGTACATCCTGCTGATGGATACCACAGTGCTATGAGCTTGTGGATTACATGGTAGGGATATTTGGAGATGAGGAAGCAAACCCAGCAGAGCTGAGGTGGGTGTCAGATCCCACTCTCTTGACAGGTCCCTGCAGGGCTACCAGAAGCAAAACCCATTAAACCTGGCTCTCTGTGGTTTGCATCAGCACATCAGCTTGTGCAAAAAAAAAACCCCTGCATCTGCTGAGTCAGGAGGTGCCATTTCTGCAAAGACATTATTTTCTGAGTGGAGCTGTATTTTAAGTTGCCATTTGCGAAGTATCCCAAAGCTTCCCCAGAAAGTTTTGCTCACCCTTTAATTAAAATACCCACCACTGCTCGGAAACCTATTTTTGTTACTCCCCTGGGTAGCGGCTTCAGGCAGGCTCTGCTGGTGCAAGAACAAGATTTGGTTCATAGAAAGCACAAATTAAAAGGAGCGTTTTGGACTGTCAGTAGATAAATAGTATCTTTAAGGTTCTATATTTCTGCTGATCCTATTGCCAGAGCCCTGCCCTTTCTCACAGGCTGGAACCAAAAGGAAAGTGGCATCAGGTTCCCATAGATGGAATATGTTTTAGAAGAGTGGGGATGTTGTGATGGTGCTTTGAGATCAGCAAAGGGCCTTTGACAACATCTATTTAACATGACGCCTTGTGGTTTCTGCAGCCTCACAATGTAGTCTCATTCCCTCCTTCCCCCAGCCTTCATTCTTCAGCTCTTTGCTCACCTTCCCTGCCTGATTTTATTTCCTACTCCACCTTCAGCTTACTCTTTCCATCTCCAAGGTCATTGTTGAGGCTTCATTTCAGCTCCTTTCAGGCTGCTGAGGAGCAGGGAAGAGAGAGAGAGGAAGTTTTTCATGGTGGCAGGATGCATCTGTCCCTCTCTGTGTTGCTGTGACAGATTTCTCCTGCTGCTTGGTGGGCTTGGAGCTGTGAGACAGGCCTGCCTGTGTCTCTGGTATTCAGTGTTTTGCCAAGCTCCATCCAGTGCAGCACATCCCCTCCCTTGGGACAGGGCTCTCCCCACTCCAGGGCTTGCTCCTACAGCAGTGATCCATGGCCATGGGTTTTCTGACCTTAGTCCCTGCCTCTTGGAACCCTTGTCCTCTCAGCCAGGCCTTTCTGGAGGTGCTCTTTCCTGGCAGGGCTTCCCAGCACACAAATAGTTATGGAGAAGTTTAAGCAGATGTCTTGCTAATATTTTAACATTTGAACCCAATGGAATTGGCATCCTTGTCTTTGCAAGCAGGTGACATTTGAAAACCTACTCTCCCACCCTGACCTCAGCTGTGGGACTAGGAGGGGGACAAGCTGCAACATTGGCATCTCCAGTCACTAATCCTGGTTTTTCTTTTCTCCCAAAACCCACCATGCACACCTGGCAACAGGAAGCAAATTTACCAAAGATCCAACCAAGCTGGAGCCCTCCAGCCCTCCCCGGGAGATCTCCCCCGAGCCTCACCGTGGGGCCATGCTGGAACTGGTGGGGACCTCTCAGGCCAACAGCAGGTAAGTGGGACTTCTGTTGCTGTTCCCTGTAAAATGACATCCCTCAGAGAGTTATTTTGGGGCTATTCATGTGAACAGCAGGTTACTGATGTGTTCATCAGCAATGTCCAGTGGGTGCAGGAGGGTGCCATGAGTACGCTGGAACATCAGGAAGATGTTGTAAGTCCATAATGGGAAGGTGAAGGGCTAAACTGGTGTTGCTTTCCTGCCTCCCTAAAATCCCACTGCAGTGGTACAGCTAGTCAGCACAGGAGGAGGCCAAGCAGACCTGTCTTTTTGCAAGCCAAAAGTTTGGAATCATTAATTTAGAGCAAAACTGATGAAATGAGGGCCATGCCTGGGATTATCTGCTGGAACCGTCTCTGGTGTTAATGCTTGACCTAAAGGATTTACCCTCAGCCCACACTGTAGCAGCATCCTGCTAATTAAGTGTTGCTTGTTTAGAAAGCTCACAGGGAGCCTACCAGTGCGTTTAATAAAGGGGGGGGTTATACATTCCAGCAGGGCAGGAGGTTTTTTATGAGAGTACTTGTTTCTGTTACAACCGTGCCATGAGCTAGACAGGTCCAAAACATGCTGGCAGCACCTGTGGAGCATATATCACATAGCATACAGCTTTCCAACCCAGACTGAGAGATCCAGGAGGTGTTTTTCTCTTTTTAGCCCCAGTTTCCTTCATTCTTTATTCAGTGGAAGCAAGGTGTAATTTAGTCTTTAAAATCACTTTAAGGAAGAGAGGCAGGGCAACACTTTATAGCATTAGGAACTGCTGTAAAGTGAGGAACCTTTTCCCAGCCTTGCTTCACACAAGTGGAGTGAAGAATGCTCCTCAGCTTCTCTGGCACAAAGCCTCACTGCCCAGCACTGACAGCTGCACCAGCTGGTGCTTCAGACAGTGCTATGTGGTTGCTAACCTGTGCAGGTTAGGATGGGGAAATAAGGCAACTTGTCTTTGTCCCATCCATGTCATCCCTTGTGTTCCTTCCCTTTTACTGACTCTTCAATGACATGAACCTATGACAGATTGGAGTCTCTTCTGGTTCTCCCCAGTGCTGTTTCAGGTTTGTCCCCTTGGATGTGTCTGCTGTGTGCCCCTAACGCATGTCGGGGACAGCAGAACCTGCAGCGTTAGAGCAGGCAAAGAGTGAGCCTGGAAATATGGCCAGTACTGAAATACCACAGCTTTGGAGGGCAGAGACCTCTGGAGCTGCCCGGCCTGCAGGGCTGGCATTTGTCTCCAGCTTTCTGGGTATCTTCAGCTTCAAAAGAGGGTTTGTGCAAGATTGTTGGGGTTTTTTTCTTTCTCCAAATGAGGAACCTCTGTGCCTTGGTAGGGGTGTTTCCATAGGAATGGTCTCCCATGTCAGAGTCCTGCTCCAGGGAAAGTGCAGTGTTCAATAGTCCAGGAGAAGGGCCAGACACTGTGAGGTGTAATGCACTCCCCAGGGAAGCCTTCCCCCCACATTTCCTTGGTGAAAGGTTTACTTTGACCTGAAGTAGGAGAGTTTAAAACCCTTCCCAAGGCTCCCAGGTAGTCTATACAGTACCTTCTAGAGCAATGATCCTTTCGGCTTTTCCACAATTAGGAAGAATATTTCAAGAGCACTCCTGGCTTATTTTGTGGTTTGTTCTGCTGATGCTCCTGAGTGGATTTAGGCAAATGAGAAGTGCTTTTGAACATCCCTCCTGAGCCAACAGGCGCTGGCTCAGAAGGATTTTCCTTCCCCCTGAAGGACCGACATTGTGCAGGAGTGAGTTTTCCTGAGTGGTTCCTTGGGTCCCTTACTGCCAAAGAGCCATGGTTGTCCTTATTCAAGAGAGAGACAAGAAAGCACATGCATCCTGAGAATGCAAAATAATCTCATTTGGATGCAGAACAACTTGTGTAAATTCCTGAGCATGTGAAGTTAACTGTAGATGGGAATTTGGGATAGTGCCCAGTTTTCAGTGAAGAAAAGCTTTGAACAGAATAAATATTTACCGAATCAATTGATTTTTCCTTTCTCCCTATTTTTTTACCTCCATGAGCAGCCACACTGTAGCAATACTTATGCACTGCTCTCTGTCGCAAAGGGATGGAGCCAACCAAATTTTGGGCTTAAAAACAGCCTCTCTTGTTTTCAGGAGCTCTCTGCTGCAGTTCCATCCATGGGTGTCTAGAGGCAGGGCTGCCAGCAGCAAGGGTGCAGGACCAGGGTGGGTTTGAGAGCAGGGCTTATTTGCAGAGAAACTCGCAGACCCTCCAGCCAAGGATGCTCTGCCACTGCTGGGACCATGGATGTGGTGACCCTGGGAACCCCTCTGTAGCTCGCAGCCCTCTGTGATACCAGGCAGCATTTCTCCCTCCTGCCAGGATCAGTCCACACACCACTGCCTTTTAAGCTCTCTCGTTTCTTACACCATGACTACCTTTGTTGTCTGCCTTTCCTTTTCAGGTCTGAGAAGTGTAATGTTTCTGAAGGCTGTGAACCAGGTGAGGAATAATTAATTTTCTCTTGCAAGACAGTGTTATGGGGGGCACACTAGAGAAACATGCCTGCAAAGTAACTTGAATGTGTGACGTTGCATGATCGCACCACAGTGCAGTTCTCTAAGGACTTTATCCCCATTTGATGCAGAGATGAAGGCTCTTACCCTCTGCCCCTCCAGCTGGGGCCTAAAAATGCGTAAATTGAAATAGTGAGACTTAAGCATGTGCTTAAATGCAAAGCTAAGGGAGGTCTTTGTTTTCTGAGTTCCTTTGAAAGCCCCCACTGAGAAGTCAGCAGTGTTGGTATTCTGAGCACCATCAATGAAAAGCTTTTCCACAGATTTAGGGGCTTGGATCCATTGAAACCACACCAAGCCATGCTGCCTTGCCTTTCCAAGCTGCAAGCTGGGATTCAGCACTTTGCAGTGGATCTATCCCACCCTAAGTGAGGAAATTTATCTCGAGAGAAGAGGAAGTGGGCTGAGGACTGTGGGCAGCCTCCTCCTGGGACAGCTGGTCAGCACAGGCTTTCATCTGCTGGGGTTGAACCCACACTGAGTTTCGCCGGGGTTCACCTGGTCTCATCTTGGTGTGATGCAGTGAGCCCTCTCAGAACAGAGGCAAGTTCCAGGCATGAGTTTGGGAGCATAAAAATTGCTAGGAGCTGCCCGCTGGAGACAGCTCCTCCAGTGTCTCCACCAACACCCATTGGTGGCCCGGTTCATTTTAAGTGAAGAAAGTCAGGAAACAAGCACTTAACAAGGTCCAGCTGCCAGTTGGAGGGCACCAACAGCTCCTGCCAGCCAAGCTGTTTGCAGAAGCCCTGCCCACAGGTGTCCCTGCATGCTGTGGGCTCGATGCTGCTGGGCCACTGGACTGAAGCCTTGTTGTTGTGGCAAGCTCAGCTGGTCCCCACGTGCCAGCCGGTCACGCTTTCCCTGCACCGGTGCTGTATTGGGCAGGTGTGGCATTGCTGGATCCTGTTGGCGACTGCCTTCCGTTGCCTTTCCCCATAGGTACCTCAGGAGAGCTAGGTGGGATCAGGCAGATCAAAGTCGAACCAGACGAGCTGAACATCATCCAGATCACCGTACCAGGTAGCTGCTGGGGTACCACCTGTGCGCAGTGGTGGCTGCGCAGGCAGGGTTTGTTTGCTGCACGGTGTTTCAGCATTTTGCTTTGAGAAGAGGCATTTGCAGGGTGTTTCCCAGCACGTGAGGTTCCCCCACGTACCTGCAATGGTCTTCCTTAGCTGGGAAGAACATATTGAGGAACGTATTGAGGTTTCCTGGGAGCACTGGAAGGTGTTTTAGGGCTCTTTGTTGTTTTTCTCTCTCCTTCATTGCTTTCCTATCTTGCCTTCCCCCTGGAGAAAGCGAGCCTGGTTTGCTGCTTTGCTTCATGTGGAGGATCCCAGGTATTGAGTACAGGATGCTTTTGAAGAGGTCCTTCATTTAGAAAACCAGCCTGGTGTTGAAGAGTTCATAAAAACAGGTCTAATAGTAGACAGGTTAAGTATTAAGCACTATGCTAAAAAGGTGTTGGAATTGTTGACACTGATGGGGGAAATTACCCACATTTCTGCCCAGAGAGGTCAGTGGCATTGGGTTGTGATGGAGATGACATGCTTGAGAGGCAGCTGGGAGAGTCAGTTTTCCACTTACCTGTCCTGGACAGTGCAGCGAATGGTAGGATGATCCTCAGGGTTTAACAAATGGATTGTTAGCAGTTTGCATTTTCAGTGTGCTTTACAGCCATTAATAAATAAGCTCCACAGAATGAGGGCAGCAACAGAACTCTAACATGCCTGAGGGTGAGTGATTCTGGGGACAGCAGTGACACCAGGCCCCACCACCCCAGTGCAATCTCTGATGCACCCAAATTGTAGCAGTCCCCATAGTAAGGTGGTAGTTGAGGAGTCACTCCAGGATTGATGAAGAATAGACTTACCTATGGTTACTTTAGGGGGAGGAGAAGGAACAAGGTATAGTGGTAGAGCAAACATTTTCTTTTTTAACTTGGCAGCTAATGGAAGAGGAGAAAGTTGATACGTGGTAAGCTGGAGGTCCATGGGAGGAGTGGGAAGAATTACCACTTGTCCAGTGCCAGGGAGATCATACCTCAAGCCCAGAGTCCACCTTTTCTTGCCTTATTTGAAGATCGAGTTCAGTCAGAGGGAATACAGCTGAAAGCAAGGAGGAGGATTAATAGAAAAGAGGTGCTCACCTACAGGGACAAATTGGTGAAATTGGGATTATTTAGCCTGTGAGGTCAGAAGCAACCTGATTGAAGTATATAAACTAGCTGAAACTTCATTTAAAGCTGAATTTGGATGGGAGTTTGAGGGCATTAAACAGCCTAGCACTTGGGGAGACAGGTTTAATGTAAGGGAAACCAAAAGAGGGTTGATTTTTTGAGGAAGGCAGCATTAGTGGAACCATTTCGCCCAATGTAGTAGCTAAATCGAAGTAGCATTAGCTTTTAAAGTCAAAATTGAGTGTCTAGATGGAATTAAACCAAGTAAATAATTTGAACTAGTTTTGCTCTTCACCTTCTGTGGAGGTTAGGAAGAGATTTTTGCTTCTTTCCCTCAGACTGAAAGTTCAGGTGTGTGTCAGGGATGAGGTCTGGGTGGTTCTGGGAGGAAGAAGGCAGATGCATCCCCAGAGCATTTTCTGGTGGTTTGTGGGACTCCTGGGAGTGGGGGACCCTTCACTCAGCCCTTGCTGATGTCCAGGACCCTCTGAACGCTGTTCTGGGGACAGTGTCCTGCTGGCATCAGAACAAAAGGTGCGCATGGGTTTTTGTCCACAGACCGATCACCTGGTCCAGTTGAAATGCACGACCCGGTGCCCACGCAGGTGGCCTCAGATGAGTCAAGATACATCCTGGAAACGGTGGCAGGTACCAGAAGTGAAGCAGCTGGGAGACTGAACGGTAGGACGGGTGTTCGTGCATGTGTCAAAAATGAGTGAATGCCATTTGTGATCCAAAGTGGTGGAGCTTGAGACCCAGTTCCAGAGTCTTGGCCTCAATGAGGCCAGCTGGGAGCTCTGATAGACTAACTTCTGGGTTTCTTGGCACTGCTGTTCCTTCCTATCCTCTCTTCAGCTCCAGCATGCTGCAAACCTAAGCCCCTTTGCCCAGTGCACACCTGGAGTTTACCTGTGGGATGTATGCTGGCCCTGTGGCTGCCCTTGCTCCTCCTGGGTCTTTCCTCTCCCAAGGAGCCCATGCTGAAGGGTGGGCAGCCCTCGTGTGTGGAAGCACTGGATTTGTTCTGCCAATGCAGCTCTTGGCATGCTGGTACCAGCCCAGCCTCTACTGGGACACATGCTCAGAGCTTAGTGAGGGGAGGGAGCAGTTGAGTGGCTGCAGGGCACCTGGAGAGCTCCTGCTTATGTCTTGTCTGGTTTTGCTGGTGCCTGCTGCTGCTAACCCTCTTCTTCCTCAGCAGAGACAGAGAAGGGGGCCAGTGAGGAGTCTCGACACGAAGAAAAGCAGATGGAGGGATCAGGTGAGTGTATGGTGAACTCTGAGCATCGCCCATCCTTGCAGGTTTTTGGAAGGATGGGTGCACACAGATGTATTTTAGGTTGGGTTTTGTGAACTTCCTATGTTATCAGCAAAACCTTTATCTTTTAGCCTTTAGCCTCCAAAACCTCTGCCCATAGAAGGGTATCATTGTGTTCCTGGGCTCTGTCCTCTCCTTTTGTGCTTGAATTTACTTTTCCTTCTATGTTTTTTTCTTTTGCTCCTGTCTGCTAGCATAGCTCTGTAGCAGGTGCATCTTTGCCCTTCCTTGTTAGGAGGTCAGTTTGGAGGCCACTCTCAGAGGACTAGCACTGATTTGAGGGCATGGAGAGTGAATGGCTCTCTCTGCCAGAAGTCAGGCAAGGGCTGCTCACCTGTGCAGTGCTTGCCCTGGAAGCAGCTGGTTGCTCAGAGCATTTTTCTGTATTGTTGTTTGTTTTTTTGGTTTTTTTGCAGATGGTATAGGGGACATTTTAAGTCATTTGAGGAAACAAGTTGAAATTTTGTTCAACTCGCGATACGGTAAGATGGTCATTAACGCATGTTCATCATGCCAGGCGCTGGCTTTGTCACCAGCCATTTCCAAACCGGCAGCCCAGAGTGGAGATGCAATCTAATTTGTTCATCTGCTGTCAGCTGGGCTCACAAATGCCTTTGAAACCTCCTCCAGCCTTGTTATTGCAGCTCTTCCCCTTGGGTTTCCTTGAAGTTGTTTCACTGGCTGCAGCCCAGGAATTGCTGCCATGGCATTCAGCCTTCATCCTGCAGAGGGAAGGCCCAAAGTGGTTCCCCCATCACTTGCTTGAAGTCTCAAGAGAGTATTTTCCACCCATGGTGATCATTGCATGGCTCAGGAGGGCTGGTGGCACCTTGGTGGTGGGGGCTGGCACTGAGCATGCTCTGCTCACCTCTACTTAGAGAGGTTATTTAACTGAGAAGAAATACAAGTGGGGTCACACATGCATTTTGAGAGATGGCAGACAGTTTTTGCCACTTTTAGGACCAGGAGATGTGGCTGTGCCTGACAATCCTCAAAAGCCAGGGGCATAGCTGAGCTGGTAAAGCCCATTGTGACCAGGGAAAGGAGATGAGCCAGGATCTCTCAGGCAGGGTGGGCACTGGGGATGCAGCTGGAACAGCCATTGGAGCAGTGGCTCTCACTGCTCCCCATGTTACTGTAGTAACTGGGAGTCATCATCCACACTGATGAGGTGGGGTTTTAACTTTGTTGTGGTTTGACACTGGCCAAACACCACATACCCATGAAAGTTGTTCACTTACTTTTTTCTGTTACGGTTGAGCAGAGGAGAGGGGGAAAAAATAAACAAAGGGCTCATGAGTTGAGATAAGGACTGGGAGAAAACAGTCTAAGGGCAAAACAGGTTCAAATTTAAAAGTATAAAGTAAATTTATTATTGACAGAGTCAGAGGAGGATAATGAGAAGTAAAATAAGCCTTTAAAACACCTTTTTCCCCCAGCCTCTCCCTCTTTCCCACCAACAGTGCAGGGAGATAGGGTATGGGGGTCTTGGTCAGTTTGTCATTCAAGCTCTTTTTCTGTTCACTCGGGGAGAGGATTCTTTTTCCTGCTATGCCATGGGGTCCCTCCCATGGGCAAACAGTCTTCCCAAAGGTGTTGTGGCATGGGTCACTCGTCCGCAGGGTGCAGTCTTTCAAGGCTGGGCTGCTCTAGCTTGGAAGCAGGTGCCCTCTCTCTGTATTTGGGTCTCCCACTAGATTACAGCTTTCTCTGGCATCCACCTGCCCCAGCGTGAGCACTTTTCTCACAGCCTGCAGGTGGATCTCTGCATCACCTGTGGACTTCATGCCTTACAGGGAGACAGTTTGTTTTACCATAATCCTCACCACAGCTTGTGGAGGAATCTCAGCTCTGACGCTTGGAGTACTTAGTCTCCCTCTTTCTTTTATACTGGCCTTGGTGCCACCGTGTTGTTTTCCCTTACACGTCCTCGCTTCCTCCTTTCCTCTGACTAGAAGAAGAACTGCTCTAATTGACCCCATAGCATATCCATCTTCCATCAGAGATTGGCTCTCTCAGACATGGTGGAAGCTTCTAGCCGCTTCTCAAAGAAGCCACTTCTGTGGCCTTCCTCTGCTACCAGAAACTGGGCTGTGCCAAGTCAACACAAACCTGTTTTTTCATCTATCCAAACAGCACTGCTTGACATTGGCTGTTTGGTTGCTTTTGGCAGTGTTTAGCAGAGCAGTGGGAGTCCTCACCCTGCTGGTCTGCACAGGCTGATGGGGCATCCCCAGGCACATTCCCTGTCCCCTCACTTAGCAGAGGGGTTTCCATGGGGGTCTGGATGTGGAGGGATGTGTTTCCATTGTGTTGTGGAGGGATGCTTGCAGCCTTTTTAGGAAGGCAGGCTGTAATAATGCAAAAAGCCATCTCCAGGTGGCTGCATAGCTCTGTCCCTCATCTCATGTTTGCCAGTGTCAGGAACATCCCCATGGAGCACAGAGTGACCACAAACTCCCCAAAAGCCTCTTCAATCCCTCCAGCAACATACCATGTTGCTGTTGCTTAGACCTGACATGGAGGTCCAGCAAACTAATGAGATTGGGTCCCCATGCAGCGAAAGCCATAGGAATATCAGAGCCAGTCAAAGTCCCCTACTCCAAGTTCCTGATGTACCCTGAGGACCTGTTTGTTGTGGGCTTGCCAGAAGGCATCCTGCTGCGCCGCCCCAACTGCTTCGGGATTGCAAAGCTGAAGAAGATCCTGCAAGCGAGCAACAACATCCAGTTTGTCATTAAAAGGTAAGGCAGGTGGGGTGGCTGTCCCTTGGGGAGGATGTTTTTGCTCAGAGCTCCTGCTGCTGTGCATTGTGCTGGGGAGCACCCATCACTTCAATAAATTTGCTTGATTAGAAGCAGACAAGGGTTGTTGCCCATCTGTAGGAGGCAGCGATGGTGTTGTCATCTGTCCCTTCATGTCTTTTGGGTTTTTAACTTGCTTTTGCAAAGGTTTGGCCACCTCAGCAGGATGGGTGAAGAGGCCTTTAAACTTCAGGGTGCCTTGATCTCGGAGCAAGGACAGGGGCTGGGAGCCCTGGGGGGTTTTACTGCAGAAAGTGGCTCCAGCTGAGGTCCAGATGTGTGTATATGCACGTGGGATGCTGCAGACATGAGGAAGGATGCTGCCCCTGTGCTGAGGAGCAAGGGATAAGAGCTATGGGAGGGCTGTGAAAAGCCACAACCAATGTAATGCAATAGCATTGCCCTGAAAGAGGAAACAGATCCAGCAGAGATGGATTTTAAGACGTCTTAGGTATTTTGGGGGCAGTTTCTCACGCAAATGCTGGCACAACCAATGCTGCAGGTGACTGAAACAGAAAATAAATATTGGAAGCATGGAGATTTTGTGGTGTCAGCATAGCAACTCTCAGGTCAGCCCAGCCATATTTTGGGGTTTCCTCCTGTCCTGATCTCAGATCCACTCCTTTGTGACACAGCTTCAGTGCACCTTGTTAACAAGCCCTACTATCACCTCACTATGCAGCTTTAGTATTAGGCAATGTAAATGGCAATTTTGGGGGTCGATTTTATGTTGAAAGAAGCCATACACAGCTGCTCCCATCCCTAAGAAACGTTCAGGACCATATCCACTAAAAGTCTGTAGCTGCTGACTTGAGCTGCTCAGTCATCACCTGCTTAATCTCATCCCAAGGAGTGACACATCAGCTCATTAAAGAGTCTGTCAGCATGAAAACTATGTCCAAAGTTCTCCCGCTGTGTTGCAGGAGCTTTTAAATGGCATTAGCCAGACAGAGGGAATGGTTTGTGGCTGTAGGAGCGGTGTCCTGAGGATGCTGGAGCAGCAGGTTGTCACTGGCAGGGAGGTCACTCACATGCCCTCTGCCTCTCCCTGTTTTCCAGACCGGAGCTGCTGGCAGAGGGCATAAAGGAGTCGGTGTCAGACGGCTCGGCAGCCAAAGGTAGGCTGAAAGACACCTGGCAGCTGGGCTCTTAAGGTCTAGGTAGGAGAGGAGTGAGAATGGTTTCCTACAGCCTTCCCTCCCCACCTTGTTTTTTTGGCTGAAAACCCCCTCCCATGCATCCCCCTTGGCAGCACTGTGAATCCTAATTCCTCTTATGTCCCCTGTCTCAGCCGCCGACGAGAGGGACTCGAGCGAGGTGCTGCTGGAGGACGCTGTGAAGAGACAGGGCTTTCAAGGTGTGGGGCTGGAGGCAAATGTGGGGGCTGAGGCAGAGCCCCTGGCCCACTGTGGAGGCTGCATGGGGCAGACCTGGGTGTTGGGGCTTGGTGGGTTGGCAGAGGAACAAGACAAGGCTGGGAAGAGGGAGAGAAGGAGGTGGGATGAGAGGATGGAAAGCACCAGGCAACTAGAAGACAAGATGCACTGCCAGGGCAGGCAGTCCCACAGGTCCAAGAAGAGGCCTGAAGTGCTCTGCATGGTGCCCTAATTAACCAACATGGCTTATCTCCCTGTCTGACCTTGTGAGATGCATAATTAAGTTTCCAAGCCTAGGGGTTTGCCTTTTCTGGGGCTTTTTCCACCTGTGTGATGTTTGTATAAATGCCACTCGAGTTCAGCTGGCAGCAGCATGGTGGCTCCCTTGGGGGACACAGGGATGGTGAGAAGCCTGTGGACTGGACAGGCAAGTGCTCCCCTGCTCAGGCATCTCTTCTGGGGCCCTGGGGGCCTGTGAGGCTTTGCACAAAGATGGGGAGCTTTTCCAAAGTCTTTGGCTTTTCTGAGAGGCTTTGGAGTGTGTTATATTTTAATGCCAGTAATTATCACAACTGAATCTTCAATTTCACGTGGCTTTTATTCTTAGCAAACAGGCAAGGGAAAAATAACCCAACATATTTCTGTTTAGATTATTTTTAAGGACTTTGAATGACCCACTCCACAGATTAGCTAATTGCAAGATAAGGGCTTTCCTATAATTAGAAAATGGCATTACTTAAAAGTCACAGAGTGCCTTTTAATATACCAGCAGAAATCTATAATTGTTTCTTTATTTTACAGAAAATTATGATGCCAGGCTTTCCAGAATAGACATTGCTAACACGCTGCGGGAACAAGTCCAGGACCTGTTCAATAAGAAATATGGTGAGAAAACAGGCTTGTTTTATTCCCCCCCTTACTCCCTCCTAATTTTTGCTCTTTATCTCTCCCCTCTGCTCCTTATTCCTTCTTGCCAGGTACTTTGTCTCATCTCCCCCTTGAGCTGCTGGTCCTTAGGAGGGCCAGGAGGGAATAGCGGATCTGGGATTTGGCGCTGTTTGCTGCAGGAGCTGTGGGAGCACAGGGAGTGGTGGTAGGTTGGGAAGGGAATAGGAACAGGCCATAGTGAGTGCTGGGGGACAGGAAGATGCTGCTCCTCCTGTTCCTAGAGCAGGGAAATTCTATTATCTCCATGTTGTGGTTTAGGTTAAACCTTCCTTCCGGGAAGGACCATTCTCCCCAGCTCTGGTGTAGAGCACATTCTGTAGAGCACATCCTGACTGGCCCAAGGCCTACTGCCTAAAAAATCTTCTGTTTAATTTATTCAAAAACTTGCTGTTGTTCAGGACCCCATCTAAAATCGTTCTTCTTCCAGGTTACATGATAGGGGAGGTTTACAATCTGACTGTAATCTGGAATACGTGTCCTCCAAAACCCAACAGCACCCAAGGAAGGACTCTGTTTCCTTTTAGCTGTTTGCTGAGGACAGAGCTGTTTTGTTGACCATATCCGTTGGAATCTAACATCCATCTTGCCATTTTACTCCTGAAAACTGAATTTCACAGGCAGGTCCCTTGACCTTAGTTTGCTTTAGGGCAAAGCTGGCCTTCGGGAGGACTTGCATTACCTTCTCCCCTTTCTCAAAACCTTCTTCTTCTGTGTTGCCCCACACATTGATGTCGCCAATGTACTGCAGTGTCAGTGATTGAAGAGATGGGGTCTCCATGGTTTGCATGCATGAAGCCAATTTATTGATTACAGAGCTCAATATATATACACCTTTTCAGCTATAGCTAAAATTAGCAACAATCACATTTCTTAGTAACATTGCTAAATCATAGCTTTGCACAAACCCGCACAGGCATGTATACAATCCTGCGTGATTTCCTTCAGACAAAGCATACCAAACACACCTTTGGTTCCTCCTTCAGGGTTCTGCCTTGACTTGGCAGGGCTTGTGGCCCACTAGACTTTGCACATCCACTTCAGTCACAAGTTGAGCAGTGCTCTGAGTCCTGCTGTCCGGCTGCATTCCCATACTGCAAGTGTTTTGGAGCCTCACCCTTTTCCAGTGCACTCTGGATCACTCCATGGCAAATGGTGAGGCTGTACTTCCACCCCTGGGGCAGTCATTTCCAGGTGTACTGGATGCCCCTCCAGGTGAAAGCAAACTGTAGCCTGCACTCTGCTGCCAGAGGAATGTAGAAAAAGACATTTGCAATGTCCGTGGTGGCACCACTTTGCTGCCCTCCTGTCACTGCAGAAACGGAGCTGGAATCTGCCCCTGCACATCTTGATGGAATCGGGATACACTGTGCAGCAGTGTCAGCTAAAGCCTTATGTGCTTGTGGGTCTGATGTGCCAAGGATCCACACAGTCCAAGAGATCCGACTGTCCCTTTTCTCCACCTGGCTGGAGGCAGGGCCCCTCTAGTTCAGCCCATAGTACTCCATGCTCACTGCTTGTAAATGTGAACTGGAGGTCCCTTCAAGAGGATTGGAAGCAACATCAACCCTCCTGTTGTCTCTGAGGACTTCCTCACTGGAGATTGGAGTGGCATTTAGCCTCGAGGAATTTCCTGTGGTGGTTGTTCTTCCTCTCAACTCTCATACCTGTGCTGCCAGGGCAGAGGTGGGTTTTCCATCCCCCTTCCTCATGTCCTCTCTGTGGCCATGCAGGAAAAACCACAGGTTACCTGGTGCTTTGTCCCCTCTGTCTCAAGCAGGGGCACTTGCTCCCAATAGCAGAGCCTCTGGTCCATGCTGCTGGGGCATGGGACATTTCCTCTTTCATTTGCTGGACTCTTTATATTCTGTCCACAGTCTTGGACAGTCTTTCCACAGCCAAGGCACAGGTAAATAGGGACAAAAAAGGATGATCTTCCTAGTGCCAGAGTTGGGTAGTCCCCTGAAGCAGTGTTTGTTCTCCTTTCATTGACATTAATGCCAATGAGTGGGCACACGACAGTGGTGTGCTTTGTACAAACTTCTGCCACGTGGATATCCTGGACCTCATCTGCATCTACTGGGGATTGCTCATTATTTGAATCCCTATAGATTGCCTCAAGCACAGATAGTTCTCTCAGGGACTGGATACCTTTCTCCATGATGTTCCACCTGCTTGGGTGCACTATTAGATCATCCTTGGGAGAATGTCTTTCCCTCACACTTGGCAGGAGCTGCCTCCAGAGTCTGAGAGTTCCTGTCCTCTCCCCAGTGCCCTTGTCAGTGCCCACATCCCAGGACAGGAATCCCAGTTGCTTGGCTTCACTTCCATCTAGTTCCACAGTGTGGGCTGTGATATCCCTGCACTGAAGCAGCTGGGTCACCACATGGCTGGTGGCTGAAATCTTTTTGCATGTATCACAGCTCACCCAGGAGTGGGATCGGTTGATTTTCTCTGGCCCTGCCTCTTCCTCCTGTTGTGAGGGCCCTTCTTCCTCTTCATCCCTCACTAAGTGAATTGGTTTGGTCTTGGATTTCTTCTTCCTTATAGGGGTGACTGCTAATGGCATAAGTGGTTCGTGTGGTTCAGGTGCAGTTTGAGTGGTCACAGTGCCTGCTGCTCTGCTGTCCTCCTCTTTTCCCAAGGGTGCTGTCTAGTGACAAGCAGTGTCTGAAAAACAGCCAGGGCCTAGCACACTGCAAGAAGTTGCTCCTCTCCAGAGGTGCCACAACACTCTTCTTGCAAATAGTCTGTCACTTCATCAGGGTCCTGTAGTTGTCCAAGGGTGAACTTCCAAACCACTGGAGCCAAGAATTTCCCTCAGACTTGGTCCATTTTCTACCACATTCCATGACTATCCATCCTTGGGGCAGATCTCTGAATAACTTCCTAGAAATCTCTTTCTTGATTCTAACCATGGTGTGGACCACGCTGAGGAGGCCTGGCAGACAGCAACAAGTGCATGGTTTCCTTAACATACAATTGTAACAGGCCTGAAGGAGAAAAAGGAGGTGGAAAGCTGGGGAGAATCGTCCTGCCCTGTTTCCCTCCACAGGTACAATTATTAATGAATTCCCAGAGGTAGCACTCGAGGTCAGGGCAGGGGAGCAACACTGAGCACATATCCCAAATGACCCTCATTGCCCTTGATGTTATCATGCTACAAACTGACACCCCTCAGTACAGCAATAAAGCAATCCTGACCCCTCTCCCTGCTCTGAAAAACAGCACCATGGGGAGCACATGGTTCATGTATGCGGGCATATACAGGATTAGGTGCCACAACCACGTGAACAAACCAAGCAAGGCTGTGACCAGTGGTTCTGTACCTAATAACCTCTGGGTCCTAGCCATACCCCCTTCAGCTTACTGCAAAAATTAACCCTGTCCTGGCCACAACCAGGACATGCCATGTTCTAGGCAGGGGTAAGACTTGTCCAGGTACTTGCAAGGAAATATGTAGCCTCAATCCTGCAGCCAGGCCTAAGAGAGGGAACATAACCTGTAGCATTATCTCCAAATAACGTCCCAAAGCAAAGAGCAGCAGCTTTCCATCCTTCCCACTACAGTGCATGGGCATCATCATGCAGGATGGTGCATCTCCTCGGCCCCATGAGCTCTGCTGCACACACGTGCCTGTATTTGGCCCCCTCCACTGTCTTCATGGAGGCAGCCTGAAAATGTTGGTCCTTGATCTAACCTTGACCTGGTGCCTCGAGCAGCCCGCCCACACTGTATTGTGCCTTGATAGGGCTGGGGAAAAATCCAGAGCTGCAACAGAAATGGCATCCCTGGCATCCTGCACACTCACTACTTAATTACCACTCCCTTCTCTCCTAGGTGAGGCCTTGGGGATTAAATACCCTGTGCAAGTGCCATACAAGCGCATTAAGAGCAACCCAGGGTCGGTGATTATAGAGGGGCTGCCTCCTGGGATCCCCTTCAGGAAGCCCTGCACCTTTGGCTCCCAAAACCTGGAGAGGATCCTGGCCGTCGCTGATAAAATCAAGTTCACGGTGACACGGTATGTGGTGAGAGGGGTCAGCCATCCCGTGCAGCCAGAGAGGGGGAGAGGAGGGAGCCCACCGAAATGCACTCCCTGCTCTGCAGCCCCATTGGGGCAGGTCTGTGAATGCCTCCAGTCCCCCAAGACAGCAATTGAGGTGGCAGCTAATGGTTCATCAGAAAGGAGGGGACCGTAAGACAGACAGTCCTGCTTTCTTCCCTCTGCTGCCTGAGGAGATGATGGGGAAGGCAGTGATAGGAGAAAAAGGTGCTTGGTGTGACTGATCTTCAGGCGGAGAAATCCCAGCTCCTTTTTTAGGAGGCATGAGGCAGGTTATTGCTAATGCAGGGCAGTGCTCAGAGACCTGCTGTGCTTTAGCACCCCCTGTTTGTGGCAGGGTCCTCTGCATTTCACAGCCAGAGGGGATGGACATGGGAAGGGAGGGGAAAGCACTTCCGCTGTGTATCACAGTAAGCCGAGTCAGGAAAGAAAGAGTGGCTCTGTCACCCTTTTGCTGGACCATGTTGTTTGTCTTCTTATCAATGCAGCATGAGGTGCGTCATGCTGCCCCGAGCAGGGACCTCATCCCCACAGAGCTCCTATTGGTCCCACGTGAATTGTGTGAAGGACAGGCTGATCCCCAGCCTTCCATGGGACATGGGAGGGTGTTCAGCCCAGGCATGCTTGCTTCCTGGTACCATTTCATTTAAAATCTCCTTTTTCCTTATTTTTCACAGGCCTTTTCAAGGACTCATCCCCAAACCAGGTAAGAGATGATGCCTTTTTGCCTAAGCAATGCATTGGCTAGCTGTTTAGTCGTGGTCAGGGAGTTGTAAACTGTGGATGGCAAGCAATAATTTTATCAGCTGGAGGAAGGTCGTTCTGATTTCACTTTCCTGGGCTTCCCACTTTGGTTTTGTTGTTTGGTGCATTTGTTGCCTGAGACAGCTGGCCTCAGCGTCACCCATCAGTACTGCTGCTGTTGCCTTGAAATGATGGCATTTTTCAAGAGCTAATCTAGGGCAGGGATCTGTTTTCTGTGTTTAAGAAATCACCCACTTTCTCAAGTGTTTTCTTAAAATAAATCTGTGTTGTAGTGAGCTGGTGGGTTGGGTAGCAAGAGGAGGTCGTGGTAAGGAGTGATTAACCACAAGGATCCGTGTTGGGCTGCAGTAGCATGGCAGTGAAGGTCCACTCCAGCTCGTGAACATTCCACGGGCAGATATACCAGGGAAGACATGGCAGAGGAGAGGACAGGGTGTCCAGGGTGAGCTCCATACACAGCTGCTCAAGTCATCATCCCAGAGCAGTGTCCCTCACCGTGAGTCCCTGCAGTAGCTGTCTCTCATTTCTTGGCTGCTGAAAAGAGAGCTGCTGTCAGAAACGTGGGTAAAAACCTGTCTCGGTTTTAAATGTCTGTAATTACAACTGTTGGAAGAGCACAGATGGGTGCAAAGAACCTTGTCATCTTTATTCATGGCTTCCCATTTCCTTGGCCAGCCTCCATGGCAATGGCACAGTTTAGGAAAGACAAATATGACAGACAGGAAAACATTTATATGCCCTTATTTGGAATAGCAGGAAGGTGTTAGAACTCCAACAAAAGGTGAGCTGTCAGTAAAATTTCGGCATGGTCCATGTGTTCACTTCTAGGAGAATTCAGACATGGTCCATGTGTTCACTTCTGTGTCCCTGTGTAGGGCCCAAGCCAATGACAGAGAGGTCCCCCAAGACCTTAGATTTGTGTCTTTTGGTCCTAAGCAGCAATGTGCCATTTGGCATCAGCTGGACCTAAAATGAGCCCTCACTGAAGCACAAGTTTTGCAGAACTCTAGTTTTCCACGGAATTACATGGCTGTGTGTACACTCCTCCAGCCACATCTTGTCTTTCCATTCCCCACTCTAAATGGTATAATTACTTTAAGAGACCTTGATCTGACACAAATCACACCATGAACAAAGGAGCACATCAGAAGGCAAATACTTCATGCTGCTACCTGGCTGGGAGGCACAGCCTGAGAAATAGAGATGTAGAGGAGATTGATTTTCTTTTCAATGCGCTACATTTTTTCCCTCCTTCTCCAGCTGAATGCTCCCCTCGCAGCCCGGCCTTCTAGCACAAAGCCCAAGACACATTTCACGTGTATTTCAGTAGAGTGGGCTCAGCAGGTCACAGCATCCCTGCCAGGCTGGGTGCTTCGCTCCCCCTCCTCCCACTGAGGTTTTAAATAAGAGCAGATACAGGTGAGGGATTTTTCTTACTTGACGTCTCAATTTGTCGTAGACAATTTCCCATATTTGCCAAGTCTTCAGAGACAGTGTCAGGACCCATAAGTATTTCCTAGTAGTCAGATTACCACTGGAATGTCTCTTCCAGAAAAGAGCTGATTGTATTTTGCCCCTCCCTAATCCCCATGGGCAGCAATTAACCCATTGTTTGCTTTCCCACCCCACCACTGTGAAGTGGTTGATGGCAATACAGTGATGCAGTCACTGCCTTGACTTTGGTTGCTTTTCATCTGCCTTAACAAAATGAATGATTTCCAGCTAGCCACAGGTCACTAAAAATTTAAATTAAAAGAGTCTTCTTTTTACCTCAACATTGTGTAGTAAAGCCCTGTCATGTTAAATAAAGAGCAGCAGCATGCTTGGCATTAAAATAAAGTCAATGAAAATCACTTTTATTTCATAGAGGAGGGTTAAATGAAAGCAGTAGTTGCTCCCAAGTATGGCATTGCAGAGGTCTCTAAAAGCTGGAAAACTCAGGAGGTAACATCATAAATGTAAGGGAGGCTAATGGGTTTTGTGGATCATTTTAGCTAAAATATTACAAGAAGATTGCACGTGTTTAAAAAAGGGAAATTTAATGTAATTCTAAAAAAAAAAAAAAATCACTTTGGAGTGATTTTAGTTGCCTTTAGGTTAAACCTTTAACCTTTTAAGTTAAACCTTCATGGGGTTTCATATGCTTTAAAGTTGTGCACCTCCTACATTGCAAAGAGCATTCCCAGTAACTGCAGGAGCACAGATCTCTTTGTTTTGGGGACACCCATTTTTTAAGTGTAACAGAAACAGGTAAAAGGATTTCAATATAATCTGAACATCTCACGTGCTTTTTTCTCAAGATAATCTGTATGTTGAGATGGTATTTTTCCTGGAATGGGAGGTGGGGGAGTTGCTAGTGCAGAAGCAGCTGGGGGCTGTGTGCCTGCAGGGATGCTGTTTGCAGAAGGTAGATTTTGCAGGGAATGAGGCTCTTTTTGAGGAAAAAAAAAATCCTTCTGCAGTGTAATTTTGCAGCCTCTCAAAGGTGGGAGGATGGCCCTGAGGCCACCAGTGCCAGCACTTCACCTGCATGCCTTCCCCAGGCCCTTTAACCCAGGAGCACAACCCTCCTGGCATTCAGAAGTTTTCCTTTTGATTTCCAGTGCCTCTTCTCCACGCTGTTGGTCTCCGCTCTGCAAAAGACACCTTCAAAACCCCTTTTTGAAAGCAGCAGGGTCTTTCAGCATTAAACAGGAGTGAGCGAGCAGGGGTGAAGCTCTAGTGCTATGAACACTACACTTCTCCTTTTGTTTTTTCTTTCCTGAGGCACAGATACAAAACTGGCTTAATACGAGTCTTTGGAAAATACTATCAGGCATAAGTAATCTAGCACACACACACAAAATCTTTCTGTATGTTAATTTTTATGTGCTTTGATTGAAAATGTAGACCAGCTCCATCTGTCCTATTCCCCAAGCTCCCTACCACCATGATAGATTATTTTCCATATTCCAATTAATAAAGTAGGGCAGGCAGTGTTATTTAATTAAAAAACCCACACATCCAGGCATCCTTTATATATATATATACTTTTTTTTTTTTTAATCACAAGAGCACAATCCTCCTCAAGACTTTGATGAGATGTGCCTCGCATTGGAAACTCCTAGCAAGAAAAATAGAAAAGAGGAAAGCTGTGGTGAGGGCTGAGCACATCTTGCTCCATCACCAGGTTGCTTTTCAAGGTCCATATCCATCTGCCTTCACCCCCCAACCCTTTTTAACCCACCAGTCAGGCCCTGGGTGATTATTTTTGAGTATTCAACTGGTCACTCTTTCTAGTCTAAGGAGAAAAATCAGGCAGGTCAAATATATATGTGTGTGTGTGTGTGTGTATAAAAACACATATTTTTATATATGGATAATTATGAGGGTTAAAATAGCTGTGAATAGCTGTGGAGCTTCAAAGCCTGTTTATAAGCATGTTCGTGATTCCAATCACCTTTTTCTTTCCCTAGCTTTGGTCTCCTTTTCCCATTTGCCTCTGTGTGTGGCATCCTTGCTCATCCAAGCCCTCGTGTTCACTTTGCTCTTTCCTTCCTCCTGCTCTCCACCACCCTCGTGTCCTGTTGTGTCCTTCAGAGACCCCAAGCCCCCTCGTTTTTCAGGGTGCTTATCAAACAGTGAGAGGGGTGCCATCCCATCCTGGCTGTAGTGCAGCACGTTGGGATGCACCCCATTCCTTGCAGGACAGTTGCCTTGAACCTGGTGGGATGCTTCCTATGCTTAAGGCTGAATGCCACGTTTGAGTTAGCAGGGCAAGAAATTTTAATTACCTTTCTTACGGTGATTTCATAACATCACCTTGAAATGCTGCAAAAGCCTTTGAGTTGCTGCCAACCGAAGGAAATGCCATGCTGCCTCTTCTAAACCAGTTCTGAGCCACGTTGGAAAGATCCTGCCATATGTTGCTCTCCCTTGCTGCCTGCAGTCTGCTTGTGCTCCTGCCTGCATTCCTCCTTGACAGAAGCCATGCCAAGACCTTGCTCCCTCTTGGCTTGGGCTCTAGCTTGGCTTTCCCAGCACCAGCATGACCCATCTGTATCTCTTCCCCTTTGCAGAAGCATTTAGTGCAGTGTTGCCCACAGGGTGTCACCAGCGATTTAGGGGACTAAGCTGCAGAGATCATCTCCTATTTTGGGGTGGGATCCTGCAGCATGGCAGTTAGCGGCACTGCTGGAACTACTGATGGCAGAATTTGTCTTTCTGCAGCTCAGGGGTGAAGAGCCCCGGCGCATGTGGGTCTACACCCAAATCTCAGTGCCTGCAGCTGTCCTGGGCAGAACCACATGTTTTTTCTGTTCCTTTGTGCCCCTGAACTGAAGGGCTCTCCTCCCACGTGCAGGGCGTCAGCAGAGCTCTGTGCTGCAGTGGCTGCTTTCCTGAGCCTGCTTGAAATGGGGAACACGTATTTTTGAGCTAGGTGTTTGGAGCTACTTCAGGTTGCTTATGCCTCTGCTTAGGAAATTTGGACACATGCTCCTGCTGTCTCCCAAATCCCCTTCAGTTTGCCAGTGTCAGCTCACTGCAGTTTGGCATCAAGAGCCTCCCCTCTGGGCCCCTTCCTTGCCCTGGTACTGCAGCCCTGACCTCCCCAGCAGCTCTCCCTGTGGCTGTGACTTCAGCAGGATGAGCCGCTTCGTTCCTCCTTTTGCCCATTATGCAAATCCTGGCCATAGTCCCATCCCTGCTTGTTTTCCCACAGGAAGTTAATTTCTTTTTATGTCACTCATCACTCTGGAGTCAGTGGCAAGCACCAGCCTCTCCTTAGGGACTCCTTTTTCTCCCGATTCTCCTGTTGATGCAGAATTGACACGATTTCCCATTTGCTTTTCATCTGCTTTAACCTCAGATTTTTTTTTTTTTTCTCCTCTGGCACTGGAACAGCTGTGCAACACAGCTGCCGCTGCTCTGGCACATGCCATAAATGCTGCCATTTGGCCATGCATCCTTATGCACAAGTGGACCTTGAGCTGCTCAGGAGAGTGGCATAGCTAAAGGGATGCTTGCAGGCTTAAGCACATTCTAGCAAAGCAAGTATGAGGTGGAGAGCCCAGCTCACCAGTAAATTATTACCTACCCAGCAGTTATTAGCTACCAAAATGTCTCTGTGCCAAGGGACCAGAGGAATTTTAATCCTGGGTTTTGCTTTTGTTTGTGACCAAGAAACCAAGCTGCAGCACTCATGGATCTCTTTTTCTTTCTCTTTTTTTTTTTTTTTTTGTCTTCCATTAACCTGTGCTGTAGCCCCTAGACGGATAACATCTTTGGAAAAAGCCTATGCTGCTTTGAATGGTACGTAGCTCAGTTGATGCATCGTAGGTGGTAGCAGACAAGACATGCACTTGTGATTTAATATGGGAATGAAAATGTCTAAACCCTCCCACCAAATTTCAGGTATTGTTTTTTCCCCGCTGCTCTGTTTCCCTGTGATATCCACAAGTGAATGATACAGTGTTTTATTGTTGTTATTAATCCTTTCTGCATTTCTAAGCACCATTGCTATAGTCCCTGAACATTGATGCCATCACTCCAGCCAAACGAACCTGCCATGTTCTTCTCATCCTTCATCCATGTGTCCCAGCAATTAATTTCTTACAAATCCACTTGCCTTTCATAAGGAGAGTTTCCATTTTGGGTTTTTTGGTTTTTTTTTGCTTTGCTTTAACGCATACTCTGGGTCAGGGTTGGTGTGTAGCCATGAAGGCTCCAGGGATGTAAGATACAGACTGATGTACAGGAGTAAGGAAGAGCTCACCTGCCTGTGCCTGTGGCAGGGCACAGCACAGCTACAGCAGATCCAGCCTTAGTGCCATCCCCTGGCAGTTTGGCTGTGGGTCTAGGCGTTAACTGCTGCTCCCACAAGTTTATAGCTCTGCTTTGAATTTATAAATTCAAACTGCATTTAAACCTGAGTTACTGCAGAATAGCCTCAGTAAAGTCAGCATGTTTATTCCAGATTTACACAGGGGTATGACTGAATTGCAGCCATGGAAGGTGGAAGGGGAAAGAATCCTCTTAGGATTCAGGGTCAGATCCCAGGCTGCTGTAAGGAGCCTGCCCTCAGCCTGCTGGCTGAGTATCTCTTTGATGAGTCTGGGATCGCCTGCAGAAGGAATCTGAGCCATATTCTCAGTGGGATGTGTTGGGCAGTGACAGTTTTCCTGATGGAAAGGGCTTTGCAACAAGTCTTTGGGTAACAGGAGGTTGTTACTCCATGAGCTGTGGCTGAGCAGAGGACAGGCATCCCCTTGAGCAGCGTTTGAAGGTACAGGTGGTGGCATGGGAAGGAAGAAGGCTCCATTGGGTATCCTGCCCAACTATGCTGTGGCTTCACCACTAAGATCAAGGTTCTGCACATGACACCGTGAACACAGACAGAACCATTATTTACCTTGGGATACCTTGGATTTGGTTTTGTGGGGGGGGGTTGAGTCATTAGAAGTATAAGCAGTGGTTTGGATTCTATTGCCCAACAGCAGACACCTAAACCTCAGCTTTAATAATTACTAAAAGTAGCTTGGTGTCTCTCAAAGAAATGTTAAGCTCTGACAAGTCCTATAGAAGAAAAGCAAGTGGTGCTTTAAAAATGTGACCAGTTTTATGTAAACATCTGTGGAGTGCAGAGGTGCTGACTTCAGGCAAGCAGAATTGAGGAGAAAAGTTCATCAACTAGCTACTATTTTAATTTAAAAAAAAAAAAAAAAAAAGAAGAAAAAAAAAAAGATAACACAGACCTGAAGCCAACAGCATGGATAAACCTGCTTTATGGGAAGGACTCGGCGCATTTCAGGAGCACTCTAGTGGCTTCCTTGATTTACTCTTTCCTTCAATTTACTCCTTGAATTGATAAATTCCCAAACCCTAATGGGTAGTCAAAGGGAGATGGAGATCCCTCGTGCCTGGGCACGGAGGGGTAAGTCCCTGGGAAGCAGTGCCAGTGGCCGGAGGCTCCTCTTTGGCTTCGCTGTTATGCATGCTCAGTTCCAGGATTTTCGTGACATTTGTTTGTGTCCTTGAATGGCAATTTGGGAGTAGTGCCCACCTCAAGGTGGAAAAAACAAGATCTCTTGGGATCTCGCTTCTTGCTCTCGGGTCACTTGGGGCATGAGCAGAAAGGAAAGAGCTGCTGTGTTTTTCAGTCCCAGAGGATTAAATGAGTGAGAACACTGAATTTTGGTGTGTCTTTGTCTGCTACCATCTACATCATACGGGTACGTATATACAGCCCAGAAACTGAGCACTGGTGACAAGGAAGTCACAGAGGGAGCCCACAGGGCTGTCCCCTCTGGTCCACCATGACCTCCAGAGTGGCACCACAAGGCATGACTTAGATATCTTCATCTACTGTATTTATGTTTTGCTCCATGCCATTCAAGCTGCTTTGTTGCCATTTCTGGATTTGAAACACAACTTGCCCCTGAGCTCTCTTTGCAGAAAGTTCTTGGGGTTTTTTTGGTTGGTTGGGTTTTTTTTGTGTGTGTGTATAATATCCAGGCAAAGCAATTGTTTTCCAGGTGGAGAAGAGGCTTTTTTGAGGCTGTACCCTGCAGTAGCAGGGTGCAGAGGTTTGAGGTTGCCAGCTTCTCTCCAGCACCCACAGCAGCAGAGTAGGATGTGGGATTAGGGGTCTTTCTGCCTGGAGTGCTGAGCACTGAAATCAGACCCATGCAGGGGGCAGGGACATGCAGTGGATTTTCACCTTACATTTAAAACAGAATTTCCAGCCACGTGTTTACTTGAAACCAAACCAAAAATCATATGATTGCTCAAAATAATAAATGAATCATAATCATGTGATTGCTCAAAATGAAACTAAACAGCTGCAGGCTGGGGGCAGAGGATGCCTTGATCCCTCATGCCAAGGTTTGCAGGGATCACCCTGATGCTGTGAAAACCCACCATGAATAGCCATCTGCTCCTGGGAGACCCCACCTGAAGCACTGCATCTGGCTGAGGCCTCCAACACAAGAAAGACCTGAACCTGTTGGAATGAGTCCAAAGGAGGCTACAAACTTACCCAAGAGCTGGAGCACTGCTGCTCTGGGGGCAGGCTGGGACAGCTGGAGGTGTTCACCTGAATGCTCTAGGGAGACCTTAGAGCCCCTTCCTAAAGAGGAAAGAGCCTAAAGAGGATCCAAGAGAGCTGGAAAGGGACTTTGAACAAGAGCCAGGAGTGAAAGGGCAAAGGGAATGGCTTCACACTGACAAAGGGCAGGGTTAGATGAGATATTGGGAAGAATTTCTTCCCTGTGAGAGTGGAGAGGCCCTGGCACAGGATGCCTAGAGAAACTGGGGCTACCCCATCCCTGGAAGTGTTCAAGGCCAGGTTGGACAGGGCTTGGAGCAACCTGGTCTAGTGGCAGGTGTCCCTGCCCATGGCAGGAAGTTGGAACTGGATGGTCTTAGAAGGTCTTTTTCAACCCAAACCATTCAGTGATTCCATTATTTTTACCCAGTGGCTTGCCAGCCTGGGTGACGGTGCCTGCCTTGGCTGCAGTGAGGATCTCTTTTGGGAGGGGAGAAGGTGGGGAGTCCACCCCACTGAGAGCTGGTCCTGCATTGTGCATCCCAGCTTGCTGAGAGCTGGAGGGGTGACCACAGCAAGAGGCGGATGAGGTGTGTTCACTTGGTACTTTATACCTGTGGGGGAAAAAAGGCATTGAAAGGGACAGGTTAGGGTTAGGGTCATTTGACCATAGGTCAAGGGTTAGGGTCATGACCCCAGTCATTTCTCCTGAAGCCTCCTGAGGATGCTAAAGAGCTGAGTGTAAAAATCTACTGACTTAGGCACATCATTTGAAATTACAGAATGAAAGGGAAACTGTTTAGCACAATGAGGATAATTAAAAAAGCTAGTAAAGCCAAGCTGATTATATGGCATATTATAAAACAATACTTCACTTAGGAGCTTAGCCAAAAGTGCTCTCTCATTCCTTGATGTCACTTGTGGGAGCATTCATGGCACTGAGGGCTTGAGTCTTCCTTGCTTTGCATTTTTTTCTAGTCATTTACAGCCCCGCAAAGTAGATATAAAATGCTTTTAGCTGTGGCAGCACATGGCAAATGGAGACCTGGCAGCGTTTTAGAGCTGCTTTGCACAGCTCTGAAAGGTGTCACAGGGTGCAGGCACAGAGCAGCACCTCTGAGGTGTCCCCAGCCCAGTGTCCCCAGCCCATGCAGGGGCAGAGGGACAGGGATATTGTCCTGCATTATGTCAGTGAGATTGGTTTTCCAGGGGCTCAGAAGGAAACAAGTTAAGTTCACCCCTGTTCTTTCTTGCTTTTGCAGATGAAGACGATGCCAACAGGCTTGGAGAGAAGGTGATTCTCCGAGAGCAAGTGAAAGAGCTTTTCAATGAAAAATACGGTGAGTCTCTGCTTGCACACATCATAGGGTGAGGTTGGTTTTGCTGAGAGCAGCCACAGTTAAAATTGTTTCCACAAAGGCCTCTACTTGTAGCCCAAGCACATGGCAGCTGCTGCAGCACAGATATTGTCCTGCTGCTCCATGTTACAGCCTGTCCCAAGGGATGTCCCTGTGTCTCACTCTTGGCAGGTTTGGGACCGTTACCTTCTTTGTTGACAGCTCATCCTCGGAGAGGGGAAGGGCTATGGCAAAATGCAGTACGGAAGCAGGATTTGTTCAGTCTGATGTCAGCCTTTGATGGGACAAACTCTCTGGAGGAAAGTTAGAAATGTGGCTGTGTGGCCACTAACAGCTTCAGGTTTTGGGGCTGCAGAGATGCAAGGTGGGACCAGGCTCTTGCAGTCAGAAACAGTGTGCAGGAGTGAGGGATGTTCTCTGCTCCCCAGTGAGCAGGAAATGAAGGGGTACCCAGAGAGGTGAGCAGCAGGTTTAATTTTACAGAAGGAAGGGCTTTTAGTGCAGCAAGGAATTAAATTGAGGTGTATCGCTGCCATAGGATGTTGTGGAGGCCAAAGAGACAAATTGGTTCAAGAAATGGGCAGGAGTGATGTGATGTGATGTGATGTGATGTGATGTGATGTGTGATGTGATGATGAGAATGGGTTTGATATCCACCCCAATGACTCCCAGACCTGCTGATGTACAGAGGAAATGGGCAAATCTCTTCCATTTCCCCTCTGTCCTGGGCTGTCTTGCATGCTGCTGCTGCTGCTGCTGGTCCAGCCATGGGCTTGGGCAAGTGTGGCAGTGTGTGTGTTCTGAACTCACCTGAGGCTCCTCACAGAATTCTACATGGGGAATAACAGAGCAGACAATAAATTGGGCAGGTGCATGAAAAATGGCTGGGGAGGCTGTGACTGCAGCAAAAGCTGGGCATCACAGCAGCCATGGCATCCCGAAGTCCCCCAGGGCTCTTGATCCTTCAGCTGGTTGGTTCTGGAGCCCTGTAGGGTAAAGCTGTTGCGCTGTCCTCTGTTCTGCCTTTACAGGAGAGGCTCTGGGCTTGAACCGGCCTGTCATGGTGCCCTATAAACTCATCAGGGACAGTCCTGACTCTGTGGAGGTTACTGGGCTGCCGGACGATATCCCTTTCCGAAATCCCAATACCTATGACATCCATCGGCTGGAGAAGATCCTGAAGGCACGGGAGAGCATCCGAATAGTGGTTATAAACCAGCTCCAGTAAGTTTTCCCAGCCTTGTGATGGGGGAGGTTTCTGTCTGTTAAGTGTTGTCCTCACCTCTTCAGCCATAAGCAGAGCAACTCACCATGAGGCCACCGGAGCCGCCACGTATCTGTGGAGGACCTGCTCCATCCCTGGCATCCACTGTCCGGTGCTGCGGGGAGGTACTTGCCCATGGGTGGGCACAGTGAGGGGTTAGCAGGGCTGATTTGTCCCCCCTTTCTTGTGCAGTTTGGGATGATGATGCTGGGAAGGGTCGTGACATGGGAGCTGGTAACTCAGAGACCCGGTTGAGTTCTTTCAGGTTCCTTCTCTCCAGGGTGCACTGGGGTTGCTCCAAGACCCTCTCCACACAGAGGGGTGTTGGAGGAGTCAGTTCAGGGTCAGGGTCAGGGTCTGGGCTGTGTCCCAGCACAGGGGGAAACAACTGACTCATTCCTTGTCTCTTCCCCAGGCCATTTGCTGAAATCTGCACCGAGGCCAAACAAACAGGTAAGGGAAGGGCTAGGTAGGACATAACTGTGGCTTTCCTGGCACTGTGGGAGAGAAAATGGATGGGAGTTGTGAGGTGGCATTTGAACCTCCCACATCCCCTGGGCAGGATGGGGAGACGGTCCTACCTACAAAAAGTTAGGCTCAGCATTTGTTCCAGACTACACTATCCTCTTGGAGGATTCCCCTTCCATGAGCTGTGGGAAGACTGGGCTGTTTGGCTCAAACTTCCAGCATGTTCTGGAGGATATGATTATCCCTCTGCCATTAGCAATTTACTCACCATGAGCAATTTATTCCCTGGTTAAAGACCTTAATTTGAGCCATTGTTTAGCAGTTGAATTTCTAATGCAGCAAGGTTTCTGTCATCACCGGGAATGTGTTTCTCTCTGTCCCATCATCCCAATAGATCTCAGGCAGTTTTAATCAAATGTGTCAGAATTAGCAGTCCTAGAGATAACTGCAATCCTGTAAGTCTTATGTAAGGAGGTGGATGAATAGAGAAGGGAGATCTGGCAAGCAGGAGCATGCCTGCAGTGTGAGGAAGGCTGACAGCTCTGTGGCAGCACAGCAGATCCCTGCAGGGGGATGCTCTGTGGAAGGCCAGGTCAGAGTGACAAGACGAGTCCCTACATTTAGGGAGCACTCTCAGGGCTCAGACACCTCATGCCTTCCCTCTCTCCTTGCAGAGAAAGACATCAGTGTTCCCAAACGGAAGCGGAAGAGGATCTCCGAAGGGAACTCGGTATCTTCCTCTTCCTCTTCTTCCTCTTCCTCTTCTTCCAATATGGAGTCTACATCATCAACAAATCAGATCTCGCTTGTGGTAAAGCCTTCCAGATATTAGGGGGGTTACTGCCTACCTATCTTTCTGCTTCAGGATGCTGCTCTCTGTTCTCCTCGAGCTGTCACCACCTCCCTCTACCTGACAAACACTGTAAAATATGATGTAAAATGGCACAAGCAGGTTTGGCGAAGGAGGGGACACACCTGTGGGGCTGTCTTTTTCTGCAGGGTTTGTCTGGGGGAGGTCAGCAGAGCGAAGTGACACGCCCTGGGGCTCTCCTGCGTTCCTGCAGTGTGCCTCATGGGTGGTCAGCTTTAGTGGGTGCTGCCTATGAGACAGGCTCAAGCAAATCCCTCCATCCCAGTGGGTAAAAACACGAGTGCTGGCGACATCACCTCAGGTCTGTGGTGCCTCTCAGCAGAACCCCGTCGTTCCCCAGGGTCCAAGCTGTGCTGGGTGTAAGTTTGGCTCGGTTCTGAGAGCAGTGCAGAGCTCTAGAATGCCACAAAGTGAGAAAAATATGAGATAAAGTGAGGAGGATGCATACAACTGCACTCCTTCAGGGCTTGGCTTCAGTTGTGGATGATACCAAATAAAACTCCCCCAAAAAATGCACAAGAGAAATATAACCTTAAAAGGGTTTTTGTCAAGTTTGCTAGTGGTGTTTTGGTTTGGGGTTGGTTCTTTTCTCTTACTAGGAAAGTGGGAGCAACAGCCAATTGTTGGAACATGTCAGAGATTTGATGTATGCATGGTTTAGTGTTGTGTCCTAACGGAGACTTTTGCCTTCTTTTTCTCTTCCTCTCTTTCAGCAATGGCCCATGAACATGTACATGTTAGACTATGGTGGTCTAAACGTCCAGATCCCAGGACCTATTAACTATTAGACCTCAATATCAAATAAGAACCTCAAATGAAAGAAAAAATAAATAAATGTAATTTATGTAAAAAGTGTATATTCCAATATGTATCGATGCCTTTTAGTTTTTCCAATGATTTTTACACTATATTCCTGCCATCAAGGCCTTTTTAAATAAAAATAAAAAGTGTTGCCTTGCTCTTAAAAGTACTTATTTTATTACATATAGTATTGATAAATAAGATTTATAGGTAAGAATAAGGGCAGAAGGGCACCCCTGGGACAGACCTTGTTGGGCTTTGGCTGCTCAGTAAATCCTTAGTGTCACCAGTGGCTGATGCCAAGAGGTCTGAAATGTTTTGATGCTTCATTTAATTTAGCTCAAAGGTGTAAAAATTTATGTGCAGAGCTGCCAGAGGAGTGGTACTGAAGCAAGCATGAGTCCCCAGCATCAGTCACCTTCACCCATGAGTTCTGTTGGCTCCAAAGCCAAAGTGCTTTTGGATTAAGGGGGAAGGAGGTTTCAGGCCCCCCAAGAGGTGAGATTCCCCCCAGGCCCTCCCGTGTCGAGCCTCCTGCCATCCCAGACTTGGAAAGGCACAGAAAGATTAGATTGCATGCGTTTTACTGGCATCTGAACCAGGAACAATTTTCAGCCACTGAAGTCCTTCACCATTTATGGTTTTATGATTATCATTCTGTGATTTTATGGGAGGCTCTGATGCCTTTTGGGGGAGGAAGTTCCCACAACCGAATTGTGGAATTGTTTAATTTGAAAAAGATCTGTAAGACTGAGTCCAACTGTTAACCCAGCACTGCCATGTTCACCACTAAACCACATGCCTGAGGACCACATCCACATGTTTCTGGAATGGGGGCAGGGTGATGGTGGTGCTTGCACTTTCCTGGACAGTGTATTTCAATGCCTGACCTCCCTTTTGTCGAAGACATTTTCCCTGATACCAAATCTAAACATCCCCTGGCAAAACTTGAGGCCATTTCCTCTTGTTCTATCACTTGTTACCTGCAAGAAGAGACCTCTGCCTGCCTGGCCACAACATCCTTTCAGGCAGTTGTAAGCAAGAAGGTCCCCCCTGAGCCTCCTGTTCTGCAGGCTGCTCACTTTGATGCTACAGAGGTTGTGTAACACTGGACCACTGCAAGTGGCAATGCTGGATGCATCCAGGGGTGCCCCTAGACTCCTCCATGTGCCCTGGACTAGTTTGCCCCGTGTAATAAACAAACCAATAAACTGAGGGATGTAATTTGAAATTCCTGCCCTTAGATTTCCATTCCATTCCTGGAGTTTGGCAGCAGAAGCAAATGGCCACGACTGCTGTCACTTTCCACTGCATGTGTTTAACTTGTGCTTTGTGCCGGCTGAGAGCCGTGCACGGGTGAGACACGGTGGGAACTCATGTCAGTGGAAGAAACCAAGAAGAAGAAACATCCTGGCTTGGTGTGTAGGTAAATGCAGCCCAGCAGGAGCCACCAGTGAAGACAGAGCCCTGGGGTTTCTGGCTTTGGAGTCATTACAAACAGTGATAGATGGCATCACTGTGAGGTGACTATTGCTGTGTCCCTCCAGGACTGCGGGATGGGTCACCACAGGCTTGTCACAGCAAACCCACCCCAACAACAGTAGCTGTGTCTGCTGGTGGGCAGATGGTGGCAGACAGGATCAAAGTCACTCCTGATGGTTTTTCTGAGTAGAATCTGCTGCTTTATTTGTTTCACATGTTTTTGCTCTGCTTGAGTCTGTCTCTTCAGGCCACGAGAAGGCTTTGGACAGTGCACAGAAGTGTTATTTGATGGTGAGTAGACGTGTTTCGAGGCAGCTGCAGTTTCCTGGATCTGGACTTGAATTTGCTCTGGAGTTAGATGTAAATGATCACATGAGATAACAAAATCCCAAGTAAATGTAGGATATGGCACAAAAGTGGCCAAGTCTGTATCAGTGACCGCAGTTAGAAACAGTTTAACATCTGAGCAGTTGGCATCAAAATCTGAGTCAGTCTTGTTTCTGCCTGGTGCTCAAACCTGTGGCATCTTCAATTGAGAAACATGGTTCAGAAATAAAACTTCATTTTCTCTTCCCAAATGTCTGAAAGGGGCTTATTTGCAGGTTATACACCACCAAGTAGATGTCTCATAAAATGGACACACTTAGTAATTTTTTGTGTGTGTTAAGGACATAAAAGACCTTAAGACAACAAGACTTTTATGTCCTTAACACACAAAAAAAGGGCATTAGCTTGGTTTAGTAATGGTTTAGTAGTTAGGGATGTTGGAGGCTGCTGATGGAGGCTCTGGCAGGGTGGGGGCTGGAGTGCTGCACCCACACGGGCCCTGATGATGCTGCCAAAAGGCAGAGGTGAATGCAAGCTGTGGGGTTAAACGAGGGCATGGCAACTGTGCAGGGAGTGATGATTTCGTTCAGAGAGCTGAATGTAATCACAAAGGCTGTAAAGGATGGGGGGTATGGAAACTGAGCAAGGAGACTCTTCCCCTCACCAGCATCCCCAGATCCTGGTGGGTGAGATGGGGCAGGGGGAGGCTGGCTGTGCCGCTATGGCATGGGCTGAGTCAAAACACTGCGCTCAGGTGTTCTTCCTTAGGTTTCATAATCTATGATACGGAGCTCTGCATGCCCCTGAGCCCCACTCACTAAAGGGCAGCTTTAGTGCCCTGCTCCATCTGCTTAGCTGGGAAGCTCTGCATCCACCTGGCTCCTCCAGGGCCCCTGGCTGGGTCTGGACACTGCTGGGTTCTGGTGGCAGATACATTTTGAGCAGTGAATAGCAGTAATTCCTGCTGTAATTTTGAGGAGTTTCAGGGCCACAACTTCCATTTTCTGTGGCTGGGGTGGGAAACTCCTGCCCTGGTGCCTATGCTTGCTTGTTGTTGGAAATGATAGAACTTTCCTAACTATTAACTTTAATTAGTTGTTTTAATTAATTGAGAGCAGTGCCCACTTTTAGCCAGCACTAATTAAGTTTCCTTACAGGCTCTTATGGTTACTTTGATCATTAAATCACTGAAACATTAAGTTTACTAAAACTAACCTTGACAAGTTTCAATAAACAAAGCCAAAGGGAGTTGAAGATTGGACACATAGGATCTTAAATTTATAACCCTTCTAGGACGTTGGAGTAACCAGAAGATACAGAAGTGATTAAGGCCTGGAAAGCTGGACACCCCCCATCTGAGAGAAAGATGATAAGAGGACTAAAGAATGTGCATCAAATTAGCATGAAGAGTAAGAAATCAATAACCAATAGAGGTTCAAATGCTAATTAATGAAAAGAATTGTGTAACTTAGAACCCATGAACATTAATTTCTTTGCTAAAAATGTAAAAATAAGTGAAAAGGATTTGTGTTGGCATCTTTGTAGAGGCTGGAACTTTGTCAGCCACACACACACCTCTGGGCCAAGAATAAAGTAACGCCTTGCTCCCTAACACTAAAAAGACAATGTTAGAGAGTCTTATTTGTCCTGATGATTTTGGCAACAATTTATTTGTGACTCCAGATGGGACAGTGCTTTTGATGCTCCATGGATTTAGGGGATGGAGGACTCTGGTGTGCATCAAAGGCTTTTTCAGGGAAATCCTTTGATCCTATAATCCAATGAATTCAAGGCAAAACCTCTGGGTTTTATTAAGGCATTATTGAGGGTATAAAATTATATCTAACCATAAGCTGCAGCAGAGAATCCCTCCAGAAATGGAGCTCTATAATACAATTGGGTTATTAAAGTAATGATATAATTTGTTATTTTCTATTAAAAATTATTGTAAAATTGTATAAGTGAGTATCTTGGACTCACTTATACGGTTTTACAATCATTTTTGAGTGATTGAAAAAGGTTTCAAGTCCCCAGCTAATGAGAAAAGTGTACTTTTAAGCGAGTACAAGTCCCCAGCTAATTGGAAAACTCTTAAGTGGTTAACAGAAGAAATGCAGGGTTCAGAGGTTTTTGTAACTGTGCTGGCTTATGTAAGATCATGTGCTAGCTAACACAGGAATGCCCATAGCAAAACTGCAGTATCAGGAAAGGTTGTAAAAAGATATAAAAAGGTTGCAAAAGGTTATTTTAAACAATTTGTAAGAACTTTTAAATCATTTTAAAAGTGTAGAAAGGCTTTTTTCATAAGGCGGTAAATGTGGTGTGGGACTATCTTCACAGCTCCCAGAAGAGATTCCCAAAATCTCCCCTTGAGTTGTGTTTTAAGGAACTGGAAAAGGTGGGGGGTGGGGTGTGTGTATGTGATCCCCTGACATGAAAACAACTTGTTGAATATTATCTTTGGTGGCTGATGTATGAGCTAAACAATTGCAAAAAGCAAAATGTTAATGGGACTGACCATTTTGCAACTAATGCTGTTTTGTAGAAGGAGTGGAATGGAGTTGTATGTTGATTTACTGTTTTGATTTGCAGAATAAGCCTGAGTTGCAGAAGAAATACATGCATGGTGTTGAAAGGATTAAAAAAAAACTCAAAAGATGTTGTTTTGCCTGCCAGAATGGGTCAATGTTGTATCAAATACAGGAAGACAGCGTGCATTGATTTATTAGTGTATAAAGGGAGACTGAATCGAGAAGGAGGAGCATGGGGGTACAAAGACAGAGAGAGCATGTGGAACTGGAAGAAGAAAGTGGCCATGGTTGTGAAAGTTTTTAGCCACATAACAGGGTGGACAAAGGAGGGGCAGTGGGGCGAGGGCAGAGGAGCCAGAGCCAGCACGGCACTGGGCTACAAGCAGTGCCATTCCTGCAGGGAGGAGGCAGGTGGACCCCAGGGATACAGGCACTGCAAGGCACCCAGCGCAGTGATGCAGCTGATCCCAGAGAAGCTGGCAGGAGCCCCAGAGACACTTCATTTTCTCCGTGAAGGGCCGGGTGCCCTGGAATGGGTTTGCCCGGAGAGAGGGGCCAAGGAGGGCCAGAGAGACCAGGAGGAGCCGTGAGGGGCTGAGAGGGGGGTGACAGTGACTTATTAAAAAAATATGAATATCGCCCTAATGCCGATATCCAACTCTGACGGACAAAAGACTCTCTAACAGTTTAGAGTTAGAAAGTGTATGTTGAATTACGACGCCGGGCAGCGTGCGGGATAGCTCCCAAACACACGCGCCCCTACCGAAGATCACAGGGTCTTTTTATGTACAGAAGTATTGAATACCCAAAACACAAATGTATATTCATGACTTTAGTACATCCCATTCCCACTCCGTATGGTAATGAGCCAAAAGCTATTAAGCATGCGTGGTTTGTTCTTTGAAATGGGTCGGTGGTTCTTTTTATGGGGCAGGGCCTCAAAATGATGAAGTAAGTGAGTCTTCTTCGCTTTGACTTTTTAACCTTTTAGTGTTGCGTGACAGCTGAATCCTGTTTTCCCAGGAGTATTTGATTTATGAATTCATTGTCCTTCTTGAAGCCTATTGATTAGTCAGAATACACAAACATAAGTTGACAGGCCTCATGATTTATCAGTTCCTTAAATCCGGCTTCTGCTTATCAAAAGGGAAGTCTATCTGTCTTACCTCAGCAATATCTGGTTAAACTAAAATCTTTAATTCTTCAAAATTAATGTTTCAACAGGAGAGTTTCTTCCAGCTGTGGAAAATCAGGCTAGGTCCAGTGTCCATAAAAGTGAAAGGGAAGAGTGGGAGGTGTCTTTACAAACTGTGGGACTGATGGTAGATAAAGCCAGATACAGAGAGGTGAAAGAAGCAATGAGGGGAATCGTAAATTCCACAGGAATTCCACTAATTGACACAGACTGTTACTCACTTGAGACTCTGGATTGCTACATCTCTGGATTTAGAGAAAAAGAGCAGGGATACAAGGAAAAAGAAAAATCGGGGGTATACATTAGAAGGGGGTCTTAGGCTTTTTGGGGAGTTTGTACCTCTCAAGTACCTCAGCCAATAGGAAAAGAGAGAGAGACATGCAGCAGGGAAATTAGCATAAAAAGGAGGCTGCGTCCTCTAAAAAACTTGAGAGAGTCCATGGGGAATGCCCCATGACCCCTCCCTTTATTCAAATAAAGTTACAAGACTCCTCTGTGTCGTTTTTGGACATAAACGTCTAGTGTTTGTGGATTAATTTTCCTGACAAAGGAGACAGAGGAGTCCTGCAGCTTTATCCAAACAAAAGGAGAGAGGCCACTTGGGTGCACAGGCCTGCGGGGTTTTCTCTCGAGGTCTTGGAGGACACAGCCTCCTTTTATCCTAAACTCCCGGCTGCATGCTGCCCTCTTCCTTTCCCCATTGCTGGGCTACCAGGAAGGCACAGCCTTCCCGAACCGCCTTCCACACATTCCCCCTTGAACCTGTCATTTTACCCCAGAGTTCAGAAACTCAGTCCCGTGCAGACCCACTTGCCTGTTTCAGGAGTCAGGCTGCCTGGGCTCTTTAGGTAATCAGCTGGCCAATGGAGATGTTCAAGAAGCAGCAGTTTTGCCCCAGGTCATCCTCCCTTTGCTCCCTGCGGCTCAGCCATTGCTGGGGGGGTGGGGGAGGGGGGAAGTGGTGCTGTCTTTTCCACCAGAGGAGTCGGAGATAATGGAAAGTTATCTGGGGCAGAAGAAAGATGGGAGGACTGATTTACAAAGGATAGTAAACAGTGGATGCCAGGAGTTTTGACCCGGCAAATACTTATACAACTCCATGGGGGGAGTCATTTGGGCTCTTGAAGATTGGTAGAAACCTTCCTCAAGATGTACTGCCTTGGGTCTTTTTGTGTTAGCAAAACGAGCAATTGAGGGCTGCCTGGCTAAAGCTGATAGCCAGACTACAAAGGAGAGTGCAAGGTGGGGGAGTGACCTGGGCTAGGAGTCCTTTCCAAGGATGCCAGGTGTATTTTACTGAGATGCCCCAGACAAGAAGGCTTTAATATCTCCTGGTAGTGTTATGCCAGCAGACACATTTCTGGTCTCATCAGCAGCTATTGCATCAGTTATTAAAGTATTTTTGGAACAAATAATTCCAGGATATGGGATTGTGGAGGCAGCGGACTGGGCTGGAGGAACTCATTTTACAGGTGGATCCTTCAAGGGGTTATGGCTGCTTTGACAATTCAGTGGGACCTCCATACCCCCTGGCATCCTACTACAAGCAGCAAGAATGAATGGACAAATAAAGAAATACCTTTGAAGCTGGTGACAGAAACTAAGATTGCATGGGCAAGGCTTTTGCTATTAGCTGTGGAAAAAATAAGAGCCAAACAAGAGGAAATCATTCCTCTTTGAACTAATTTTTTATGTGGCAGGGAGAGGGAAGATGTATACCAGTACATGTCCAGGATACTGTGTCTCTTGAAACCTCTCTGACAGGAAACCCAGTTAGCACAGATGCTGCCTTTGGACTTTGCTGTTCATAATGTCCAACTAGGACTGCAGGAACAGCAGCCAGGGGAGCTGAACACGGGTGGGCCCTTCATATTTGAGTCAAGGTCTCTAAAATCCCAGAGATCTGGACTTCTCAGCAGGAGGAAAAGGATGGGAGTCCTTGGCTATCAGTACCCATGGGTTATCTACAGGGACCTCTAGTGATTAGTGAGCTAACATGAACTATTATTGTCTGCTTTATTCACTGTATTTTCTGTTTTCTGTTTCTCTGTATTTACTTGCCACACCTCATGCAGGGGCCAGATTCTAAAAGCTGGGAGGGGGTGTTTCAAATGTTAATCTTTGTACCATGCCAGGTTGTTAAAAAAGGTTAAGTTTATAATGACTAGGATTTGTAAAGACAAATTGAGAATTAGGAAGAGGAGGGGTTGATAGGGAAGATGTGTGCTGATGTCCTTACAAACAGTTCTGTGGGTGAAGGCATGGGCATTAATGTCTTGGAAATGGGTCTTATTGTCTCTACTAACTTCAAGCAGCAGCTTGGTTGAAAAGCCCAGACAGCCTGACTCCTGAAACAGTCAAGTGGGCCTGCGCAAGTCTGAGCTTCTGAACTTTGGGGTAAAATGTCAGGTTCAGGTGGGGATACGTGGTAGGCTGTTCGGAAAGGCTTTACCTTTCTAGTATGTCAGCCAATGGGGAAAGGAAGAGAGCAAGATGCAGCTGGAAGTTTAGGATAAAAGGAGGGTGCACTCCTGAAACCCCAAGAGAGAAAAACCCGCTGGTGTGTGCCCTGATTGCCTCTCTCCCTTTATTTGAATAAAATTGCAGGACTCCTCTCTCTCCTTTATGAACACTGGGTTTTCATAGTGTGATTTTCCATACAATTGGGAATTCTTCATGGATGGGAACAGCTTTGTGAAAAATGGCATGCGAAAAGCTGGAAATGTGGTGGTAGCTCAGCACAAGGTAGTAGAGGTGAAAGCTCTGCCCCCCAACATGTTGGCTCAGAAAGCAGAACTGATTGCATTTGACAAGAGCATTATGCCTCTCACAGGATAAGACTGCAATTACATGGACTGACTCAAAATTTACTTTTGGAGTGGTCTACATGAACTCATGTGGAAAGAGAGGGAGCTATGAACTTCTCAGGGATCTCCTGTGAAACACAGAAAAATAATACAGAGCTTTTTAGAAGGGGGGCAGCTACCTCGAAAGGTGGCAATATTGCATTGTAAAGCTCATCAATTCAGAGAGACCCCAGTAAATATTGCATATAGCCTGGCTGACAAATTGGCCAAAGAAACTGCCAGTGGGAACATCCTGTTGTCCTCACCTAAGAAGTACCAGGATTTGGACAAGGAGGCTGCTGATTATCAGACTGAAGATGAGAAGTTGGCAAAATTGTTAAGTTCTGAGAAGAATCCTGAAGGATGGTGAATTACACCCAGCAAACACATAATAATTACCCAACACCTGATGAGGAAAATGGCAGAGAAACAACAGGAGGTTGCTCACTGGGGAATAGAGTCTATGGCAGAAGGATTGAAACCTCAATTTCAAGCATAGGAATGGCTGGTATTATAAAAGCATTGTAAAAATGTGCCAAACTTGTTTAAAGAAGAAGGCACAAAAATTTAGGCAGCCTACACTTGGGACTGTGTCTAGAAAGGAAATTGTCCAGGAGACTATTGGCAAATAGACTTTGCAGAGCTTCCTCCACAAAATGGGTACCAGTAGATACTTTTTCAGGATGGCCCGAAACTTTTCTTTGTCGCACCAACAGAGCTGGACAAGGTGGTAAAGATTTTGTTCGAAGAAATTATCCTGAGATCTGGACTGCCAATGGGAACGTCATCAGACCAATGTTCACATTTCATTGCTGAAATAGGGCAAAGGCCTAATAAAACAGCTGGGGTGAAGTGAGACTTCCACACTCTATGGAGACCTAAGTGGAGCAGGAAAGCAGAAAGAATAAATCAAAGCTTAACAGTAACACTGTGACCCAGAAATGCTGACCTAATTTGAAAAAAATGACAGATTGCGCTTTGTTACTGGTTTCCCTCAGCTGTAATTCTCACAGCTTCCCTAATCTTGATCCTGCAGTGGTAGAGCATTTCTGCACTTGGGTTTTGTGTATAATGGGATTATCTACTGAATGGGAGCCCCTCCATTATGAAAGGAATGAGGTACTTGTCTTTAGAAACAGACTGTGGGTCTGCTGGTAAATGCAGCTAGATCCTGAGAGATAAAAGAAACTGGGAAGGATTCCACTGATTGATAAATGGAACAAGAGAATAAACTGTAGGTCTGCTGATTAATAAAACTGGATACTGAGAGATGAAAGAAACATTGGGAAGAACCATAAATTCCATTAGGAATTCCGCTGAGTGACTGTTGCGGCGGGCGGTGGTCAGAGTGCTGCGACCTTCCTGGAGAAGCGTCCTTAGAAGGACGTCCCAGAGGCAAAGGCTGCCTGCTAAGTGATTTCAAGCTCCCCAGTGAAATCAGCTCTTTGGGAAGAGACGCTGAAGGAAGAGATGGAGCCTTCATACAGAGTTCTGCCGGAGGCTTTATTCAGCTTCTCCTTCGGAGTCCAGTGACAAAGAGCCGCAGGGAACAGGGGTTTGTATAGGGAAGGCAGGGGGCGGGGTAAAACATCTGAGCCAATCGGCTGAGGGACTCAGGGGACAACCAATCAACTGATGGATCAGGATCAAGGGAAGGACCAATCAACAGAGGGATTAGGGGGGAAGCAAACGGGAGGGATCAATGAGGCACAAAAGATTTGCATAACTGTTGCAAAGCCTCTTGGGAGTAATATATTACCTCACCATAACAGAGAGAGCTGTATGCCGGGGTTTCTCCCTGAGGGGGTTGTGTTTATATTCCTGCCTGGCTTAACTGCAGTCTCTCCAGGGGAGCATGTTTAGAAGGCTCCATCACCCAAACCATGAGAGTCCCCAGGGGAAATGCCCCATGGACTCTCCCTTTATTTGAATAAAGTTACAGGACTCCTTTGTCTCCTTCTTGGACATAAATCTCTGGTGGTTTTGGATTAATTTTCCTGACAGTCTGGGGGCTATTGTCCGGGATATTTCCACCATTTATGGGTGGCAGGCAGCCAGCGGAGCTGAAGGCGCCTCACCCAGTTTCTGTGATGAGCTCCCCTTGGTGCCAGCCAGCACTGTGAGATTGCTGGAATTCCCAAGACTGTCCAGGAGACAGATGAGTGGCGGACCAGGGGGGTCCATGAAGAGTCTTCAGGGAGGACCACTGGAAATCTCATCGGTGAGCACAATGGGATCTTTGTGGAGTAAACCTGAGAGGGCACCCATGGAGGATAGCACAGGTAAAACAGGGCACATGGAGGGCAGCAAAGTGTGAGAAACAAGGTGGCTCACTCTTTAAAATTTTTAGAAGTTTAACAAGGAATAAAAGGGACAGTAAACAGTGCTAGGTGTTTGGCAAACTGCCAGAGGCATGCCAGTTAACTTAAATCAATTTTCTTACATACTTTTTCATTACATTGGTCACATGCATATTCATGAAGATAATACACATTCAAACATTCCTTTGAGTTTACATGTTCCGGGAATTCTTTTGCTTGGTTCAACCCTTGATCCGTCTTCTTAAAGTCCATGCCATAATGCAGATGAAATTTATATATTTTATTTCCTCACAAGGCCCTCTGTTCTGTGGTTTGACAGTTCTTGATAACTTAAGGGTCAGTGGTAAATTCCTCCTTGCAGTCTTTCTTTCAGTGCTTATTTACCTCATTCTTTTCAATGTTATCATACAGATAAGATACTCCACATGTGCACTAAATCACCATGAACCATTTCACAACATTATCTGAGTTATTCTCACCATTGTCAGTTACTTACACAAAAAAAGGCATTAGCTACTTATGCAAAAGTTAGTCACATAGTCTGTGGCGCGGGCTCAGGGAGCCCACGGTACTGGCAGCTTTGTCCCAGACCGGAGGGATGGAAGAGAGGCCTCACTCCATAAACCCCTGGGGCTGTCGATCCCGGTGCCCCAGCAGGACTCTCGGAAGCACCAGGCTGGAATGGCAGGGATGAGCAGAAATCCTGGGGCGGTGGATGAGATGTCTCAGAAACTCGGCGTCGATAGCTGGGACATCCCAGCAGGGCAGAGGGTGCAGGGCCCCAGAAGAAAGGCAGCTCCCAGCTGGGCTGTAGCAGTGGTGGTGAAATTCCTTTCCCCAAGCAGCAGCTCGACCCTCCTCTTCTGAAACCCGAGAGTGAGTGAGAACCCCCAACTACCCTAGCCCCTGCCCTTTACCTGCTTCTATTCTCATGGTATCCGTGTCCCTCTGAGAGAAACTCCCAAATAAGTGTTGTTGATTTGGACATCTCAGCTGAAGGAGAGGGACAGCAGGCTGTGACTGACACTCCGCAGGAGTGTACTGGAGCAGCAGCCAGCATGTAGACATCAGGGGAAGCCACGTGTGCCTACCCACAGACGCACACAGGGTGTGCCTACCCAATTTTCTGCTGAAATTGTCTGTATTGGCATTGCTCCTTTTGGATCTCCAGTCATTGTGGGGCTACTACTTGCTGTTTTCTTTATGTTGAGCTGTTTCTGTGCCTTCCCTCGCCACAGGTGGCACGGAAGACAACTGTGAAAATTAGATTACACCATTAGAATGGTTTTTTTTAATAATCTTACCTTTATATTGTCAGCTACGTTTGGGCCAGAAGCGAGAGAATCGGATTTTTTAGTCCTAGGAAAAGAAGCAGCAAAACCCCTTAACATTAGCAATTGTTGGATCTACACAAGGCCAGGACAATCTGATGACAGGCGGTGGGTTGCCAACCTGCCTACTGCAGGCTACCTCCAACCTGGTCAGGAATATGTTATATAGGATATATTAGACTGTTGTTCTTTTTGCTACCACAAGCTCAGGAAAAACAGTTAAGAAGAAGGGGGAGTGTGTGGAAAATTACATGACTCAAACTGCGGTTTGTAAATTAATGACTATGAAAAAGTGGTAAAACAACTAACAAAAGAAGTAAGAAAGTTAGCTCACGTACTGGTCCAGAGATGAAAGAAACAATGCGAAGAACCATAAATTCCATAACGAATTCCACTGAGCGACACAAGGAAAAGACAAAGGGGGAGGTTATACATTAGAAGGGGACCTTAGGCTTTTTGGGGAGTCTGTACTTCTCAAGTACCTCAGCCAATAGGGAAAGAGAGAGGGACATGAGGATGGGAACTTAGAATAAAAAGGCAGCTGCATCATCCAAAAATATGAGAGACCCCATGGTGAAATGCCCCATGGCCTCTCCCTTTATTTGAATAAAGTTACAGGACTCCTTTGTCTCCTTTTTGGACATAAACCTCTGGTGTTTGTGGATTAATTTTCCTGACAATTACAATTATATGAGTGAAGATGCAGATCTTAATCCTTGAGCCGTGTTTCTCATTTATTACTTTTCAAACTCGTTGGTGTTTTGGAGGGAGTGGGGGGTGGTGTTTATGTGTTTACAAATCCAATAACAATCCTCATTAAGAGTTGCAAAACATGAAGCCATTTTGATCCCAGGCAGATGGCAACTAAATGAAGTTTAATTAAAGAATGAGAGCTTTGATTCAAATAATTTAAAAAAATATAGTGCACCGAGATACTAAAGAACAGCATAAACAGCATCTGTGCTTTTATTCAGAAGCCTGAATGCATTTTTGAGGAATCCCTTTGCAATGCTTTCAAGAGCAATCCCAGGTTGTGGGATGCAGCTCGGAAGGCAGAGGGTGCCTCCACAGGATTCTACTTCCCCTGACCCTAGGGAAAGGCTGGGAAAGTAATAATGCAGTCAAGAGTGAGCTTCTTTCTTTGCGTAGGTTTGGGGGTTTTTTGATATTTATTTCTATTTTTTGAAGAGTTCAGCTGTTGCCAAAGTAAGACTTTATCTTAGCTGCAGCCAAGTTTCAGATAGTTGTTCAGTGGTCATTACAACCCGTTCCTTCCTGCAGTATCCAGACCCTTCCAGCAGTGCACGAAGCAAGCATGGCTGCAGAGACATTACCTGTAGCTCTGTGTAGCCTTACACAGCTTAAAGCAAGTTGCTTATTGTTATAAATGATCAAGAGCCAATTCAAAATCCAAAGATTTATTTAGCAATTTCAAAAATCAATTTTGAAACGCCACGATAAATCAGGACAACATCGATCGAATGCTGTGTGGACAACCGGGCAGCAGCAAAGGTGCCTTCCGATAATGCCCACAAATTCGGAGTCTCAGTGTAGGGGTTTTTTACAGTTTTTCTGCCCGGAGGCAACGTCCATTGAAAAGTCCGAATGTTTCAGTATTCTTTTCTCCCCGAGTGAGGTTTTGAAAGGATTTCCTGTGGAATTGAGAAGATGTCTCAAAAGACTGAGAAATGGTGAAATGAAACCATCCGCTAGATTTTCCGTCGAGATCGGTATCAGATTCTTGAGTAGCTGCGAAAATGCGGCCCACCCTTGATTAATGAGCCATCTCCACGTTATCTCCACTGTTTATGTTGCAAATTTCGTGGTGGCACCGCTAGACCAAAAAAGACTTTGGAATTTTGGAGACGCCCTCGGACTGCCTCCAAGAATCCAGGTTTTCAACTACAATGTACAATTTTCCACGTACAACTTTAATACGCGAATTTATACAGTGTATCTATTACACTTATCCAAGGTTAAAGCTAACAGAATGTAGGCTCAAGGGTTGTGAGAGGCTCCATCCCGGTTTTGGCAAGGCTTGCCTGCCCTGGGAGCTCCCAGGCAGCTCCAGCCAGAGCTCAGTGCTGCCCTTCAACCCATAGGGAAGACGCGTGTGTCACGATCCGCTAATGCAAGCGGGGGTTGTGGTGGTTCGTTAACTGATCTCAGAGTGCAAAAACAACACAGAGGGGATTTCAGTGGGAATCAAAAGAAACGCACCTTTACTGAGTGCCAACAGCAAATTGGATAGAACGATTTGAAAAGAAATAAAGGATAGAGGGAAAAGAGAAAGAGAGACTGGGTAATAGCTACCAGAGGAGAGACGAAATCCTCGTGGTCCGTGCCAATAGATCCGTCTTCTTCTGTGGGGAGATCTCAAGTTTTTGTTGAACCGGGGGGTATTTTTATAGTCTTTTCCAAAGCAGCAGGCAGTTGGCCAGAAGGTGGGGAGATCGATACGATGTGTTCATTTTGAGAGAGCGAGGACAGGTACAGAAACAGACCGGTCCGGCAGCAAGCACAATCAATTCACCGTGACTCGCCCATTGTTTCTGCTCAGGTTTTCCAGCGAACACACCTGCAGACAACACCTGGCAGACGTCCCACCTCAGCCAGGCCAGAACTCCTGTGCTGGGATTTTAGAGTTCTTTAGGGGTTTCAGTCTCTGTCCTTGACGGCGGTTGTGAGGCAGATGAGAGATCTTCGGACTGTCTCTCACAGGGTGCTACTGTCCTTACAGACAATTCTGTGGGTGAAGGTAATGGGTGTTAACGTCTTGGAAATGGGTCTTAATGTCTCTACTAAATTCAAGCAGCTGCTTGGTTGCAGAGCCCAGACAGCCTGACTCCTGAAATAGACAAGTGGGTCTGCAGGAGCTTGAGCTTCTGAACCTTGGGGTAAAATGACAGGTTCAAGGGGGCACATATGTTACGTGGTTTGGGAAGGCTGTACCCTCCTAGTATGCCAGCCAACAGGGAAAGGAAGAGGGCAAGATGCGGTCAGGAGTTTAGGATAAAAGGAGGCTGCATCCTCCAAGACCTCAAGAAAGAAAAGGCCCAAGGCCTCTTTCCCTGTCTTAGTGTTGAAACACATAATCACAGAATGATTATATGCAGGTGCTTTATTGAAGAGCTTTGGGAATCAGGGATACAGGACAGACCCAAATCTGACTCCGACATGGGTTTGAAATGGACCTGTTTTATACCCTTTCCTTATATATTTGTTAATTATTAAACTCACACTGTTCTATCGTATCCATTGATCTTATCCAAGCATGAATTTTGTAAATATTGATTCTCATGATCCTTGTTTAAGATAATAATCATATTCAATTATCAAACAATCATTACAATTAACAATCATATCATTTATCATATGGTGAATTACAATTAACAATCATATGATGATTATACAGGTGCAGTTTCTCATGATTTAATAAAGAAAACCTACCTTTGTTTCCAGGGCCTACGTGTTAACTAAGAATCACACTCATCCCCCTTTCCCCTGATTTATTACCCAGACAAAGTCATACTTGATTTGGTTAAAACAATAACCTGAAAATAGTAAAGCTAACATTCTGTTCCCAAAGCCTTGCTGCCCTGAAATCCTTTTAACCCTATACTATCACCGGCATCTGAATAAAATTGCAGGACTCCTCTGTCTCCTTTATGGACACTGGCTTTTCATAGCATGCCTTTCCGTACAACTCCCACCTGCCTGGCCATGGCAGGATATTCCCTTATCAACATTTTCTGTGATCCCAGTGAGAAGCACTGATTTCTGCAGGGTCTTTCTTCAGTACAGTGTGTGGGAAATGGATTTGTAGAAGCTCTGCCAGTGCCTCTGCTAGCAGAAAGGTGGAGGATTTCTCTATTATCATTGATTATTACAGTGGCAATTTTAGTGATAGTACCTTGTGAAATTCACTGTGTATAGGAAATGATGAATAAGGCCATCAAAAAAGTTTTTTCTGTTCAAGAAAGAGGGGGAAATGTGGGGAAATGGATTTGTAGAGAATTCTCAAAGCCTGACAGAAGGCTCACGTAGTCCTGTGCATCTGTATGCAAACTCTAAGATAAAGTATGCTGACTTAGAAAGCCATGGAATAGGACAGACATTGTTGACAGAGAAATGGAACTAGAAACAGGTTTCAAATTATGACCTTGCAAATAGACTAGATATTTTGGAGAAATAGAACTATGAAAGATGTAGTCTGGGGGTCTTTGAGGGTCTTTGGTATTTCCTACAAACCAATTCTTGTTTTGGACTTTGTAACACTAATTCACATGTCAGGCCTTTTTGTTCCTTACTTAGAAAAATTGTCTCCATTCAACAAACAGTGATACTGAACAACACCCTTCATGGTGATAGAGTGTGCTACTGTGCCATTTACCTCTGCATCTAATTTTAAGAACGATTATTTTCTATCATTTTTCCAGCTCACTTGCAATTTACCAGAATTAAAATTTGGAATCTGAGTAAAATCTCACTTCAGTTTCAATGGGTGTTCATATCTTATTGATACTTCTTGTCCAGTTTTTACCTCAACCCAAGCTCCCACTAATATTAGTTTCCAGATTAATATCCATTCCCCCTGAACTTCTAGATGATGTATAAGATTAGATGACATATTTAAAGGTCAGTTTTGAAGTTTTAGGATCCCTATTAGCAATCCTGCATGTTGGTGGGGCTTTCTTCACTCTAGAGTAATATATCCCTGCTTTTGATTCCCCTATTTTAATGGCAGTGAAGGTAGTCAACAATACTTAAAAGGGTCCTTTCCAGTGTCCCTAGAGAGGTTCAGATGTCCATGTCTTTGCATGGACAAAATCTCCTGGTTGGAGGTAATGAACTGGATTTTCCAAAGTTGAAGGTCAGTTCCAAACCAGAAAGCTTCTCAGATCTGTCAAAGTTTTTTCAGCTTCCTTTGCTTGAATGGTGTGACATGGGAAGGCTTCAAGCCATCCAGAAAAGTATCTTCCAATACCAAAATGTATCAAGTCCCCATTCTGCCTGGGCAACTCTGCAATATCCACGTTTTAGGAGTCTGATCATAATCAGTAAAATCACTAATGATCTTAAACATACTTGTAATACCCACATGAAGTTTCTTAGCCGAGCTCTATTCAAAATAGCAACTAATACACAAACACCAACAAATATTAAACAATACACAGACACTGACTGGAACTTATAGGCATATAAGTTTTCAATTTATCAATTCTGATTGTCCAACTCGCAATAGCTTCCATTTATGACACAAAGGCTTTCCACTCAGGTACTCTACTTAGTCCAACCCTGCACAGCTCTCACCATGTCAGACAGGCAGACTGGGGGACTTTAACCCCCTCCCTTTTCAGAATAGCAAAAGAAGTGTATTTTCTTACCAATTCCAGGGGACATCAACAAGAGCCTTTTGGATCGGGGATCGATGGGTATCCCGGAGAATTCCTTGGTGCTTCCTGGAACCAGCCAGGTTCCTAAGTCCTCTGGTCCCTCTCAATAAGGTCCCATCTGAGTTGCCAAGAAACTGCCACCAAATGGAGTGAAAGAAACTTATCCAACACCAATCTGATGTGAATAAGCAGACACTTCTTTATTTCAGTACTGGGAACATGGAGGGTAAGTCTCCAAACATGTTTGACTTAATAAACAAAACCCATCCATTTAATGCACTTTTTCTGATGAATCATTGTTACATAAGTTCTTTTACATGCTATGTATAGTATTCCCACTCTCAAATTTAACCTTTACAATTATTGGTTTCGCTAATTGCATAACTTCATTAATATTCCTACCCTACGACAATCATTTGTCATCTCTACTGAGCTGTACATTGGAAACCTTGATATTCAAATTTAGATGGGAAGGATAAGGGGTTTGCAAGTAGCATCACTGGTATGCATGACAATCTCCAGTTTATTTAACATAACATAGGAACTCCAGTAACTTCTTAGTGAAGTTTCTATGTTTGCATATTTTAAAAATCAATCCTAACATTCTGATGCCTTTTACTTCACAATTTTCTACTGCCTTTTACATGATTAAATCTATTATTTTATGAGACTATCAATAACATTGTTGTCCTGTCTGCTGCCTAGGACACTCTGCAGGGCCGTCTGAGCCTGGTGGAGGCTGGCGCCTCTCCTGCTCTGCCAGCTTGCGCACAACACTTTTGGTGTTCACTTTAGAGACACTTGGTCCCTGGCTGGTGCAGCTGTAGGAAAATTTGTGAATCACAAACCTCTGCCACAGTGTTTTTACAAGCGTGCCATGGCAGGAACTGTTTAGAGACATGAATAGCTACTCAGTAGCCATGAATGACTTTAATGTTCCCTGTTAACCAGTAAGGTCTTTGAAGCATCTCACCACACAAATTTGCTGCATTTTCCAAGTGGCAACTTCTTCTGTGCTTGAAGAAGATTTGCCTCGAGGGTCCCCATGACATATTACTAGTGCTTGCAATTTTGGATAGCATGTTAAATTGAGGGGTTTTATTTGTAAACTTTGAAAAAATGAATATTTACTGCCACTGTAACCCTCTGGCACAAAAGTTAAATTATTTTAAATGCTTTCCTATTCTTTTAGAAGAGTTACAGTACATAAGCCAGTTAGGTGAAAACCTCATTCAATCTGCTGTTGGAGCCCAGCTGGTTAACTTGTAGAAGTAGAAAAGCAAAGTGATACTAAATACTTTTAAGCAAAGAATTTAGATCAAAATATTTTCTTCCAGAAGGCTTGTTCTTGAATTCAAATCTAGAAGGAATACTAAGATTAATTATTCAGGTGTTTTATATATATAACACTTGGTTCAAGAATCTGACAGTAAAACTCCACGGAGGCTATGCATTACACTGAACATCTTTCCTAGAAGGAAGTTCCTGAATTTCCAGGCTCTGAACTGATGGAGCAGTTGTTATGGTCCATGGTAATACATTACAGTAGTTACTACTCCATCTGCTAAAAACATATAGGTTACTTCTAGTCTGAACATTGATTTACAGCATACAACCACCATCTTTGATAGATTTAGAAGTCTTAAAAAACAATTTTTTCAGTTAGTCATCTTGTAATCACTCTGGATAAACACTATTCCACATAAAGTGTGACTTAACTCTATGACTTCAGTTAACTTTATCCATCCTCATAGCTCACGTGAGGCAGGAGGTGGTGATAGAGAGCGTGTTGGGAGGAGAGGGTTAAAACTGGAAGGTTTGGTGAGGAGGAGAGAACAGTTTCATCAAAGTGACTTTGCAGCTGGGAATGCTAGAATGTTGCTCATCCTCTGCTTTGTCAAAGACATGCAACATTGTTCTGCTACATTGTTCTTATGAGGCAGGTAGCTAGCATCCCCTACCCTCCACCCCCTTCTCTTCTAGAATGAACTAAGCCAAATAGAGCCTGAGCCCCCATCTGTCTTCCATAAGGTGTTATTAATGCGAGGTAGTGAAATAAATCTACTCTTTGCATTTTGGCTGTGGTTTGAGGGTTATCCTTGGTTACTTGTATGTGTTGATTCACACAGAGGGGTACAGAACAGTAGGAAGAATCCTGACCTGGAGAAATACCAGATTTCAACTCTTCTGAGGACCCATGTCATAGCAATAGTGGTCTTACCTGCAGAAAGCAACTGGCACATATAATGTACAACTGAATAGTGGCAAGGAACCACAAGAACCATGATATCTTGATTCACTCAGGTAATTTGTTTAGGGTACTCTGGCCAGTGTTTGCAGGTGGGTACTTGTTTTGCTCAAGTCCACAGCCTTCAGTGATGGTACAAGAATGGCCAAAGCATATCCTGCAGGCCCCTTTTCCAGCTTCTGAGCTTTATTCCCCACATGGATTTCTTGCTATTCACTACAACAGGAGGAAGCTGCATGCTTGCATTTCTTTACAAATAAGATTTACTTAAGGATGCAGTGTTTGGTGGTTACTCCCGTCCAACTCTAAAACACAATGAACATTTTGAAAATATATCAGCAGTTTTGGGAGTCTACACACCGTAAATAAAATGTTACTTATGAAAATGGTAGTTTGATTTAACATCTCTTGGTTTTAATTGCAGTGCTTTTGATTGGGGTCAAATTTTGAAATGTAGTGTTATATGTATTTGTGTTGCCTAATTATCCTATCAAAAAAACCCCCCAACCAAACGAACAAAAAGCAAACAAAAAAACCCCAACAACAACAACAACAAAACAAAACCCCAAACAAAATTAAATGTAGCAGAATTATAATTTTAGCAGCTTAAAATTTACAATAATTTTGCTAATAGTAAATAATACATTGGTTCCAATAATAGCAGTAGTGCATAAACAAATATAGACCATGGGGTATGGAGCAGAACTTGGAATCCTGCCTCACATACCAACAAGATGACCCAAATTAACCCTTTTTGTACTGTGTGTCACCACCCATTTCCTCCTATTTTTGATTCGTTAAATCTACATCACTGCCCTCATCACCACCTTTACTGTGCATGCTCCACCACCCTTTTTAGGGGGTCTCACCACCATTGAGGGTCGCCAGAGCAAGGCTTCTCATCTTCCTCGTGTGTCCTTTTAGTAACCCTTTCTAATTACACATGCGTATTAAGCTTGTATTGTATAAGTGAATACCATGTTTGAACATTAAGGCAATAAATCTCATATAATTAACAATTTTCCTGGAGTTCCCCCAGTTCTGTCTCCCAGATAAATTTAGCTAGTCTTATCTTAGTTCCTTCCTGTTTTCTACTCTTTATTGAACATCTGCGGGGGGGGGGGGGGAGAACCCCCTTCCCTCTCCTCCTTGGCATTGCATTTTTAACCACTATTTTATTATTTTAAAAATATTGATTACTGTTTCCATTTTGCCAGCACGAATCACACCTATTTACCACACATTTGACTCTTTTTAGCCAGGAAAAAGATCTCGGAGATAGCATCCATTACCCTTAACGTCTTTGAAAATGAAATAAAAGACTGTTTTGCTATGAAGGCCCTGATTAACCCTAAGCAATGCTTTCTGCTGGTGGAGGCTGTTGCTGCCATGGTTGTGTAATAAATGCATATTTTAAAGTCGGCTTTTCACGAGATGTGTGCTATATGATTAATAACGGTGTGGTAAGGATATAAGTTTTTATTTCTGCTATTAATAAAGAAAATTAGGCAGAGTGGTAGTAGTCGATGGAGTATGCTTAAACTGTCTGTTTGGTGGGGATAACGTCCAGTGAACATGTAAAGAAGACCCTGCTACTGATATCAGCATCTACCATCTGAAGAAAGTATGGACCAAGGCCCAAACTGGAGGTGATAAGAAGACACAAGCCAAGAAACACACATGCTCTAAAAAGGCGGACCCAAGAAGGGACCATGCAAAACAGCTCCTGGAATATGGAAACTAGTTTATGGAAAAATATGAATATTTGACAGATTGATACAATAGAAAGGGCATTTAAAGAATGTCGCTGATATAGCAGGGTGCGGACTTGGCTAAACACCAAGTCACCCGGCCGGGCGGACTTTGCTTTTCTTTTCCTATCTCCTAATTGTCTCATTTTCCATTAAACCTATTTTTTAAAAAATTTACATACAAAGTGAACCCTCGTTTTTCACAGTCGGCTCTGGAGAGCAGTTCTGGGTGTCCAGCGTGGCCGATCTGTGCGAACAGCGCGTCCCGGCGCGGCCCGGGCCGTCCCCCGGCGGAAGGCGCGGTGCCCGTGCCCCGCCGGCGCCTGGCGCGGTGCCCGGCGGGAGCTCCGCTCCGAGACTGCGTCTCCCAGCGGCCCCTGCGAGCGCCCAGCGCCGCCGCGGCTGCGCGAGCCAACCATCCCCCGCCCGGCGCGGCGCGGCGCTGGGGTCGGCCCGACCGCGCGCACGAGGAGCGGGGCCGTTCCACGCCGCTCAGAGCCCGCGGAGAAGCCGCCGCCGCCCCGGCGTCTCCCCCGTAGCCGTGCGACGTCTTCAGCCGGAGGGACCGGGCTGCCAGCCCTCGGAGCGGGTGAGGGAGAGGGCGGGCCCGGGACCGGCGGGGTGGGGCGAGGGACGGACGGTGTCGCGGTGCCGGCGGCCGCGGAGCCGTGAGGGGCCGAGGGGGTTCGGCGGTCGGGGCCGCTCCCTCCGGGGGGTGCGCTCGCCTCGCCCGGCTCCGCCGCCGGCACAGGGGGGCGCTGCCGCCGCGCCGCCGCCGCCTCCCATTGGCTGGCGGGGCGGCGCGCGCATGCCGGGCCGGGCGCGTGGCGGCGGCCGTCGGGCGTTGAGGGGAAGGGGCGGAGCGGGGTGTGGAAAATGGCTGTGGGGGAGCCGGGCCGGCCCGGGGGCAGCGCCTGCGGGCGGGGGACAGGCCTCGGTCCGGCTCGGTCCTGTGTACCGCAGCACACGGCCGTGAGGTGTGGAGTCCTCAACCGCACCCATGGCGGGCACTGGCTGTACCCTTCTACTCAGGCTCCGTTCCGCTGGGTAGAAATTGTGGATTTATATAAAGCTTTGGGTTGGAAAGGACTTAAAAAATCACGTAGTTCTGACACCTTCCACTAGACCGGGTCGTTACGAGCACTGCCCAGCTTGATGAGGAGCACTTCCAGGAATGGGGCAGCCATGGCTTGTCCGGGCAACCTGTGCCAGTGCCTTACCACTGATGCCCAAAAGATAAGCTGGAAATATATCCCCAGCATGTATTTATTTATTTATTGCAGTGCTGGTGGTGGGGAGGATATCTCCACCTAACTCACCCTGCCTTGTCAAGTGCTGTGGTATATTTATACAGCAAGTATTGCTTAGTGTTACTATGTCACTATTACATCATATATGCGCCGGATCTAGTTTACATGCTGTGATCTCATGGTTATTAAATACTTCTTTTGCACTGCACTTGGGCCTCAATTCGGGGGTCACCAGTGTTCTTTGATGAAGGCTTCCAAGGTCTTCTTCACATCTGAACTTTTCAACTTACTCCTCGGAGCATACGCAGTTATGGTGTTCATGGGTCTGTCTGGTCCTAACTGTTCCAAATCCTTTATTTTGTGACTGAGTGGGCTTTGCATTTGCCAATTTCTCATTAGTACTATACTTATATATCTCTAAAGCTATCCACCTGGTGAGGTTTTTATTTTCTTTTTTGTCTATTCAGCATTAAGGAACTAGTTAACCATATACAAGCCATTAGATTGTGTAGAAAGTTATTTGTATCAGGTTATGTAGGTATAAAAAGCTGTAATTCAGGTTATATTGTTATCAGGTTATGTAGATATATAAAAAGTCACTATTTAGGTTATATTGATATCAGGTTATGTAGATATATCAGGTTATATTGGTATCTTATAACTCAAGCTATTTATATAGGCATCACCACTTCAAAATATGCAGTCTAACTCTGCCCTCTGTCAGTGTGAAGCCCTTCCCCCTAGTCCTGTCTCTCCAGGCCTTGTTCAAAGTCCCTGTCCAGCTCTTTTGTAGGCTATCTTCAGGTTCTGGAAGGCCATAATTAGGTCATCTTGGGGCTTCTTTTCTTCAGGCTGAACAATCCTAATTCTCTCAGCCCTTCCTGGTAGGAGTGTTGTTCTGTCCCTCTAATCATCTTAATGGCCCTGTGTGTAATGTTAGAGCCACCAGAAAAGAACAACTCCAGCTGAAAACAAAGAATTGCTGCAGAAGCCTGTCCAGCCTGGTGTTAGAGAGAGGTTGGCCTATAATTGTACATCTGTATGGACCTATCACCTTATTAGCCTCTCTTGGCTTCACAACTATGTTTTTAAATACAAAATATTTTGGGTATCACCTGTTGTGTTGCCAGTTCTTTGTTTGCAGGCTTCTGTTACTAAAAGTTTGGTATGTAAGGGGCCTGAGAGAAACATCTGCATGGTGACTATTTCGTGAATGCGGCTGCCCCCTGTAAGCTAATCATGTAGCTAGCTGAGGTGTTGGTGTACAAGTCTTTCAGTCAGCATCTCACAATAATGAACAACTTTTAGACTCCTTTTTAAAATATACCTCATTTTTTTCTGCTTGTTTAATTCTGCATTTAAGATAACAAAATCCAATAAGGCATTTTAAAGGAAAGAAAACAGTAAACTAAAGAGACTTATAATTCTGCTATGTGAATAAGATGGCGTAAAAGTTTGTCTCCTAAACAAACTGGGAACTGGGGACCCTAGGGACAAGTGAGGTACCACTACTGGTAACCTTTTTTCTTATCCATCAGGACGTGAGAACCTTTTCATAGAAATTTGATGGAAACTTGTGTTCCTCTGAAAAGATTGTGTATTTGTAATTTTCTGACACATTCCCAAACTCTGGCTTGGCCGGTTGACTTTTATTTCTGGTCTCTGGACTTTGTATTCTGGGTGAAGAGTGCCTCATAATAGGATTAACCAATGTTCTTCCTTTAATGCAAGGAAGAACACATATAATTCATTCCATGGAGATCAGTGTTCTGATTCATTTGGTTAAATGTAATAATAAAAACAGGGGATAATGCTGCAGAGGGAATGAAGTGACCAAATGGAGGGGACGTGTTGGGGGATTGAAGAGAGGGGATCTCCATGGTTTGCATCACTGAGCCAATTTTATGGAATACACTGCTGGTTTCGAGCATGAGTTAAAAGTAACTACTTGTTTCAACAGTTACAATTGAATCAATGTTTCTTAGTAACCTTGCTTACTATGGGCTAGCACAGACTTGCACAGGCCTGTGCTGTCTTGCATACCAAGCACACCCTTCTCTCTTCCTCCTTCAGGGTCCTGCCTCAACTTGCCAGGGCTTGTGGTCCTCTAGCACATCTGCTTCTGTAATGAGTTCAGCAGGACTTTGAGTCCTGCTTCCTGGCTGTATTCCCACAGGGACTGACGGCTGCTGAGGAGTGGTGGGATGGTTGGTCTCTCAGTCAGTGCCCTGCTGTGTGCTGTGGTAGGCAGCAGTGTGCCAGTGGGGACACAGGGCACTTGGCTGTGTGAAGGCACTGTGCAAAGATGGCCGCTTTGGATACCAGCTGTAAATTGACCAGATGGGTTTTTTCCCCCGAAGGTGATGGAACGTGAGTGGGTGCTTAGTGTTGGATTAGCTCCTTGTGAGAGCCCCAGAAGAATTAAAAGGTTTTGGTTGTCCTTAAACCTATGTTAGTCTTATGTTTGCTGTTTGTGACCATTGCATTATAGAAATACAAAAGACCATCTTGCACTAGCGAGGACAGCAATTTCTCTCTCTGAAAAATTGTGTCAACACCAATGCTGTTATAATTAAAGAAATACCAATAGAGTTTAGATGATTTAACTTCTCAAATATTCTGTGTGTTGATGGATACACAGAACTAAAGTAATTATTAGTGAACCTGGTCATCGTGATGACTAAATAAATAAAATTACACTGGTAAAGACAGGAATTATCAGATGCTCAGGTGTGCTGTGATTAATTTTTCATTTTGTTTACATGATTCCAGTGTAGTTTATGAATGCCTAGATGCTGCAGTAGGACACTTCAAATAGCAGCCCCCTGTTCCATGGTTGTTTTGCTTTTGGTTTTTGTGTGTCAGACAAAGCAATTCTAGAGATGGTATCTGTTATGTCTGGGTTTCTCAAGGTTGGCGTGTCTGCCTTGTGTGAGTTCAGGAGTGATGGAAAGTTTTTGCTCTGTCTTGTCCCAAGTATTGCAAATGGTTTTGTTCTGAAAAGCAGAAGCCATCAAGAAGGAGTGACATACATATTTGTATGCATGTTTGTTTGGAGTGACATGGCCTGGTCTGGCATGAGAGACTGGAATTTTAAAGGTTAATGATTCAAACCACTGGCCATCTGCCAAAGCAGCAGGTGCTTTGCTGAGGCCTGGTTTTCACTTCCTAACCAAGGGGAAGGAGACTTTTTGGGGCTGTGGTGATTAAACCTCTGATCTGTATAAGAAAAGCTCAGGTGCAGAGGGAGTGCACATCTACCACAGGAGAATTACTACAGCAAATCGACCGTGTTTAGGGACAGGCTGGATATTAATCCAGATGGGGGAGAAGGCTGATAAGAGCCATCAGAGACCCTCAGAGTGCCCCAGGATCATTTCTGAGGCCTTCTAGAATATAATTGTGCGTGACCAACAGTGTTGCAGCAGACACTATAAATCTCCTCCTTTCTGGGGAGGCGTTTGGGTGTTCCCATGTGAACTGAACTTACACTAACCCACTGATCTCATGTTTCATGGGCTTCCCCCACCCCTGAAGTATCAGGACTGCAACCATCACTTTGACCAACGGATATCTAAATTGTAACAATCGAGTCTTGTTACTGAATCCGTGGCTGGTGATACATTTACTCTCCACTGTCTACCCTTATCCTTTCTTCCCCTTTCTTTCTTTTCCTTTTATGTTTTCCTAAATGACATCTTTGTATTTCTGTATTGTTACATTACTGTAGATAATAACCAAAATAGCTATATACCTCTTTTCCACTGCAACCAGAGAATTTTAAAATAAACATGCCATATTGTTGGAGGTTAGGGGTTTTCCTTTTGTTTTCTTTCACTTTTGGAGTATTCTCCCATTTTGTTGTGTAGAAACCAGAACGACCGGTACTTAGGAGAGACAAAAGAAGTTGCCAAGCACAGGGGAGGAGGGCACCTGGCTGCACCCTTACCTGGGGGTTTCTGTCTTTCAGAGATACTGGGGGAATTGGGCTGGGAAAAAGGGGCTGGGGCAACTGCTGGCTCTTGTTCTCTCGGCATTGACAGAGGAGACAGGCTGCGATGGCTGTGGGGAGAGTTCTCCACCACTGCGGGTTCTGTCTTCTCCCATTCCTCTACCCTGAGTGCAGCTCTGCTCGTAAAGGGGCCATTGCCTGGGACCTCGTTAACACCCCACCTCGCCAAACAAAGGACTTTCACCATCTGCTCCGGTGCCTCAGGGGAAACCTGAGCTGCTTCTCCCTCCAAGGAGCCTCTCCCGGCCCTGTCTGGGAGCTGGGCTGCTGCTGCCCAGTCCCCACTGTGCCTCTGCTACTGCTGCAGGGATTTTTGCTGCACTGTAGCCTGCACTCCCTGCCTGCCAACATGCCCTGCAATTCTAGATACAGCTGCCGAGTGTCTGCTGCCTCTTGCCTGCTACCCTGGATATGAGCTTGTTCCTGCCGTTCCGGCCGCTGCTCCCAGGGTTCCTGCTGGGGCACTGGGATCAGCTACCCCAGGAGGTTTGTAAAGAAGCCCTTTTTCCATCCCTTCTGCTGGGATTCTCTGCTATTGTTAATCTGAGAGAGCTGAACAAGCCACAGCGCCCCCTGCAGCCGCGGGGGAACCACCGCACCCGCCCTGCCCGCCGGGAGCCGCCAGCGCCCCTGCCGGCCCTGCCCGGAACTGCACCCCGGGGGACGGGGCCCTTCTCTCTGCAGCCCGGAGAAGCCGCGCTGCGGCTCTGCTGCTGCTGCTGCTGCTGCTGCTGCTGTTTGTTTGCCTTGATATACACACTGGTAAGGAACTGGGATTCCTTTTCCCTTATCTTTGCCTGAAAGCCCCTTCATTTCAAAGTTATAATTCGGAGGGAAGGGCGTCATACTCTCCATTCCAAGGGAGGTTCCCGCTTTCCTTGGCAGACACCTGTCTTTATAACTAAGACACATATACATATATAATTATATGTGTATACTTTTATATATTTATATATACATACTGATCTTTCACTGTTTCACTCTAAATTGCCTCAGGGGCTCTATTAGCATAAATCTCATTTACCCTGCCTTCAGAGGTGGGTTGTAACATTTGGTCTTTAGTTTTCTCCTTCTAAAAGGAAAATTCAGGCATTTTTTTTAGCGCTGTATTGTGGTGGTCTTCACCTTAGGCAGTATGCTGGTTGTAACTGAGATAGATAGTTTTCTTAGTAGCTGGTATAGTACCCTGTTTCGGATTTCTGCTGGAAACACTGTTGATAACTCAGGGATGTTTTCATTACCTCTGAGCAGTGTTTGTACAGAGCCAAGGCCTTTTCTGTTTTTCTCCTCACCAGTGAGAAGGCTGGGGATGCACAACAAGTTGCGGAGGACACAGCTGGGACAGCTGACCCCAGGGCCATCCCAGACAGTATGGTGTCATGCTCAGCATACAGAGCAGGGGGAAGAAAGAAAGTGTAGGTCTGAGGGATTTTTAGTCTGCTGGCAGCTGCTAACGTTTTCCCAAGGAAAAGTTTCTCAAGAAACCTTTTTCTCAAAACAATCTTAGTAAACAACTGTCCTTTCTCAAAAAAATCTTTGTCCAGCTGGTGTTTGCTGTTTCTCTAATTTAACCAATAGCATTAGAGAGGTGTTGTTTGTATTCACCGATCACGTTAAGTCTGTATCGGAACACCTTATAAAAGGTAGTAAGAATTTAAACAATAAAGCCTTTTTTCTATGCTCTTTGCCTTCTGAAAGTATTTGGAGACTTTCGTGTCCTACAGCGACAGGGAAGGATGGACATTCAGAGTGATGGCATTTGTTTTTCCAAGTCACTGTTAGATGGCATGGAACCATGCTGTCCTGGTGTCTTGGTTCAAGACAATTTTAAGAGGTAGACGCTCTAAATGAGTTACCTCCACTTAGTTTGAACGAATCCCTTTTACCAATAAGGAGAAAATGACTATGAGCAGAGATGAGTGGAAAAAAACAAGTGTACTAACAAGCAAGAAGCAAAAAAATAACAGTAAGTAATCATTAGCTACAAAATTGCTAAATATCACTAACTCCTGGGGAACAAAGAGACACCCAAAGTGGCGAAATACTCTTTCCAAGATAGCGCCTGCCACGGGGAACCATGTGTAGGGAGACAAAGGGAAAATGATATCTGACCCTCCTCCAAGAAGGTGGCCTTCACAGGTGACTTTGTGATCGGGCAGGCAAAGGCAAAGGATGGTGGCCAACCCTCCAGGGAAGGTGAGAGCTTATAGAGGAGTTCTAGTGATAGGTAAGAATTGCTGGGGTGTGTGAGATCAGTGTGTCTTGCTGCTCGCTGAACCTGCTGGACTCTGCCAGTGTTGGTTCTGCTGCCTCAGGTCCCTGCTCCGATGGTACGGGGAGAGCTGACTCCACTCTGAAAAGCATTGCCTGACCTTGGATCAGTTTAGGTTCATGCTGCTGACTGGTATTGCAAAATCCACTTGGAAATTGTTTCTGATTGCTCAGTGCTGTTTATCTGAGTTGCTACTGTTGCAACCCTAAGAAAACTCAAGGGAAACAACCCCATTAATAAGCAGAGCTTCCAACTTGAGCAAATGATATCAGGCAAGAGTGAGCTATTTACCAGAGCCAGAAACCATGGACACGATACTTCAAGGCTCAAGTGGCAATAGCAATCTTCATTGTTCACAGTGAACATTTATATGGTTTTCAAAAATCACACATTCGATTCCAATTGGCTAGCAACTTGTTACCACCCAGTTCACTGCCTGACAGCTGCCTGTGTACGTGCTCACCAAAGATTGGCTGGCACCCGTTCCTTGCAGTTAAGTCTTTCTGCTTTTCAGTGCCTTCTTCCCTAAAGATGTTGACTTCCTTTGTTTCATGGGTACAGGCTGATCCAGTCAGGGTCAGGGTTACTTGTGTCTGTGAGGCCCTCAGGCCAGCTGTTAGCCATCACTGTTCCCACTTTTTTTTTATTACAAAGGCAGTTTCTGTTATCCTCTGTAGGGTCCTTTGCAGACTGGATAACAAACATAATGAGTGAAATAATTATGATAATACAAAAATGATAAGCCCATTTTGACTGAGGTTCTTCACCCAGCTTGATGAACCTAACCCTTCCAGTAATCTATCGTAGAAAATCTTTCATACAACATATGCCATCAGATTTTTCGCAACCATGTCCTTGAAATAACAAAACCAAATCAACAGCAGCATCATTTTGCAAGGTAGCATGTTGTACACTACATCTATAGCCAAAGTGCTCAAAATTAAGAAAGTTTCATTTATCTTTTTTGCTACAAAAGAAGCCAATGTATTTAATTCAGAAACTATCAGTGGTGTAATTTTGCTTTCCTGTTTCAATTTGGTTTCACTTATCATGTCCTGGTGTATAAAAAATACACATCCTTCTGCTGATAATGTCCCTAAAATGTCTAACTCTTGGGGTTTAAGTGAAGCAACAGGTAAATTGTCATCCCAAAGATCCCAAAGTTCCGTAGAGTGGGTTGTGGTATTACAACTGTTCTGGGAAGAGTGTTGCATTTTGATAACATTTTGTATTACTTGTATACTTTGTGTGACATTCAAGGGTACTCCCACTAAGGAAATACAAAAAGGTTGTTCTGGTTATGCCATAGACGCACAAAATCATGTCTGATTCAATGCATGGAGCAACGATTCCCAAACATTGTTACTGTTCCACAGTGTCGGCTGTCGGGGCATCAGGGAGGCATTGCTGGTTGTGATCCAGAGCAGAAGATAGAGCAGGTGCACAGACAGGGAAGGTACCCATCAAATGCTGGCATCTGTAGAAATACAAGCATACCCGCACCCCCAAGTCACAAGGTCTTATAGACTTTCCTGCTTGTTGGTAATGAGGTCCCATACCAATACTTTAGGCTTGGGCAATTGGATGTCATTAGAGAATTGCAATGACAAAATATGACTTAACAGGGTTTTGGGAGTCTGACAATATCGCAAGGTGCTTCAGCGTAAATATAGCTTTGGCCACCCTACTCTGCAGGGTTTCACCACACATTCCCCTTTTTGTTTTTTGAGGATGCACTTCCAGGTTCCACGGGCATGCTCAACAATGGCAAAAAGATCCATTCTAAAATGTATAGTGGGTCAGACCACTGAGTGTCCCACTGACCAATGATACCGTAGGGTATAAATCAGTAATAACAGTACACACTGTAATACAAACTTCAGGACAAATCTGATGAACTTGTCAGTATGTTATGGCCCACTCTACTGTTTCAAGTGCGGTTTTTGCTTCCAGAGTTAATTTCCTCAGAGAAGTTAACTCAAGGTCACCTTTAAGAATATTGAACAAGGGTGATAGTTGTGGGGTGCTTTACCCTAAATAGGGCCGTACCCAGTCGATGATACCCAAAAGTTTTTGTGCATCATTCAATGTTTGAACCTTAGTTGGAAATTGTATTGTTTGTGGCCTTATTGTTTGATCTTGTATTTTAACTTCAAGGTACTTCCATGGGAATTGCTGCTGGTCCTTTTCTGGTGAAATTTGCCACCCAAACTCTTGCAGTGCTCGCATCAATCTTGACTGAATCTGCTAAAAGCCCTCCTTGGTTGGGGTTGCTATCAAAATGTCATCCATTTAATGATAACATTATACTCCTGGGAATTGTTCTCTCACTATTGAGGGTGCCTGTGCAACATACCATTGACAAATTGTTGGAGTGCTTTTCATACCCTGTGGCAGCACTTTCCATTGATATTGTTTGATGGGTGCTGCATGATTGATAGAGGGCACTGTAAATGCAAACTTTGGGATATCATCAGTATGTAAAGGAATAGTGATAAAACAATCTTTCAAGTCGACAATCAAAATATCCCAGGTAGCAGGTATCATAGTTGGGGATGGCATCCCCAACTATGTGAGAACCCATACTTTCCATAACTGCATTAATTTTTCTTAAGTCATGGAGTAACTCCATTTACCTGATTTCTTTTTAATCATAAACACAGGAGTGTTCCATGGACTTGATGGCTCAATATGTCCTTGATTTAATTGTTCCTAAACTGCCATATTAAGGGTATTTGGTTTTTCTTTTTCATGGGGCCACTGATCAACCCACACAGGTCGTTCAGTAAGCCACTTTAAGGCTAACGTAGGATGCTTTATGCCCTTCAGCACAGTGATCCCCATTAAAAATATGTTCCCACCTGAACTCCCCATGCTGACAAGATATCCCTTCTCCATAGGCTGAGTGGCACAGCATCCATAGGGATGGATCGTGGCCATCTGTCCATCTGGATTTTTAACTAACACAGTGTACTACTTAGGTAACTTTGTGTGGTACCTCTGAGACCAGCAACAACAGATCCTACAGCTGTGGCAGGCCATGATTGAGGCCATGTGTTAGCAGATATGATAGTAACGAATGCTTCAGTATCTATCATCCCACTAACCTTGATGTGAAATGGATTTGCCTGAGGCATTGTGAGAGTACAAACCATGTTTGGTCTTCAATCAGATACGACCTGAGTCCAGTATATTTGAGGTTCTCCTGTCGATCCAGAACCTCGGTCTCCTTGCAGCTTTGAATCTGTTTTAGGGACACAAGACATAATAGGTGTAAGTTGAGCAATGCGACTTTTAGCTGGGATGGTCACAGGAGGATTAGGTGTTGATACCATGGCACATGTCTATCCCATGTAATCCACATCTATAACACCAGGGTGAACAAAAATACCTTGCAACGTTGCACTTGATCTTCCTAATAATAGTGCACTCAATCCTTTCCCAATAGGCCCTTCCAAGTAAGGGGAACTTATGCATGTCTAATGAGTCTATAGTTATTGTGTCAGCGGTGGAAACATCCATGCCAGCTGATCCTCTTGTTCTCCGTGTGAGCTGGTCACACAGGCTTGCACTGGGGTGTCTTGGTTTGGGAAGACAGGTATCTGCCAGGTAATAAAAAAAAAAAAAAAAACAACTGCAGTTTCCTTTGGAATGGAGAGTGTAAACCCCCCCCCTCCACCCTTTTGTTCTTTTTCAATTATAAATTTACAATCAGAGGCTCTTAGGCAAAGATTTGGGAAACAGGAATAACAGTTCTTTACTAGTATGTATTACAAAGCAAACAAACACAAAAAACCTCACCAAACAACTACAGCATTAATAACAAACGAAAACAGTACCAAGAACCTTGAGGGCTTTGTTTCACAAAACCCAGGGCAGTTTGGTTTTGGCGTTTCTGCAGGATCCTCAGAGCACCAAGCTGAAACAGTGGAAAAGTCCCAGGCTGGTAGCTGGGATGGCAGGGTGTCCCGGCAGGCAGGGGCAGGATGTCCCGGCAGCGCAGGGGGTGCAGGGTCACGCTGTAGCAAGAGGAGCAGCGCCGAAGAACCCGAAGGCGAGGCATAGCCAGCCCCGCTCCCGCGGGTGGCAGAGAAAAACGCAGGATTCAGGCTGAACTGGTGATAGTAGATTTCCCAGGACTGGATTCTTTTGGCCACAGTGAAACTCTTCCAGCCAGCAACAGCCATTTTCTCTCTCCCCATATGCCGGAAAAAGAAGAGCCCGCAGCTGCCTCAAGCTCTGTCTTTTACCTACATTATCTCCCCCTTCCACCTTTGTCCACCTCTTTGTTTCGGTTAAGTACTCTCAAGTATCCAACACTTGGTCTCCTTGGTAACTTATGGGGAAAAAATTCTTTAGAGAAAGAAGGAACAAACCTAACCCCCAACATGGGGGAAGGTGCTTGTGTCTGTGCGTGCTTCCCCTTCGGGCTCTTGTTCCCATTTCCCTGCTCATTGAGAGACTGCCCATTAATGTGGAATTTGGACTTGCATTGCTTGGCAAAGTGACCTGGTTTTCTACATTGATTACAGTTTCCTGCTCTAGGCATAGTTCTTTGGTTTTGGCGTGTCCCCAGTGAGTTGGACTTGCAAGGACAATTTACTTTCATGTGGCCTTGTTGCCCGCATCTGTAACGATGGCACAACAACCTCACAGCAGCTGCGAAGGAATTAGCTAACAAAGCCATGTTATATGACTCAGCTCCAACTTGAGAACATGCATTCAATCGTTTCATGATTCAATCAATCTCATGAATCAATCATTTCGTCTAAGGATGGATTTTCTCTTCATAATAGGCCCATAGCTATGCTGCAGCCTTCCTTTACATTATCCCTTGCCAATTGCAGTATCAGCGGATTTTTTGCATTAGTGTTTCACTATTTGCTTTTCCATTGCATCTTGTAATCATTCTATAAATTGAGCGTAAGGCTCTTTGGGGCCCTGCTTAATTGTTGCATGTCTGAGTTGGTGTTGCTGTGTTTGGAACTTTCAGCAGGGCCTGCCTTTCTAAATCTCTTGCCTGTGTTAATATCAAGGAATTTGGTTGTGCTTGCAACTGTGGGTTATCTGTGGGAGGCAATCCCAGAAGTTGAGGAACTCCTACCCCAAAGTGTGGATCTTGCTGCGGCACCTCTAAATTATGCAGCAAGCTCTTCTGCATATTGCTGCCAGGTGGATTAAAACATCATGTATTGAATCGGGGTACAGAGCAGCTGGTCTATTTGCTTGATATCAAAGGCTGTCATTTCATTGGCAGCTAGAAACTGTAATATGTTTGCAATGGCCAGAGTCCCCAGTCCATGTTTGATGGCTAGTTGGCATAACTCAGAGAGGACTTGCCATTCAAAGGGGACATGTATATTGGTGCGTTCCTGTTTAGCAGCACCAGAAATGCTCCAATTGTCCCACTTGCAGGCTCTTGGCCACCCATTTGTTCAGTGCCTTTGAAATCCCCACTCATAACTTCCATTAATTGAATATGTTTTCAAAAGGTAACAGGATCGTATGCTGAGATAGTAACTGATTGTCTTGGTTTAGATAGACAGGTATCTGCCAGTTGGAGTCTCCCTTAAAATGTAAGCCCCTCCCCCCCTTTTCGAAATTATCATAAATTTGCAATTAAAAGGCTGTCAGGCAAAGATTTTGGGAATAGGTATAGCAGTTCTTTACTAGGGATATAAAAAATACAAATGTAGTACAGAAGAATAAGCAAGGAAACAAACAAACAAGAAATCCTAGAAAACCCTGACAGAGTCAGAAATACAACCTGACGCCCTGTTGGTCAGGCTGTTGGGAGCAGTCCAGAGTAAGCCCTCCTGGAGTGACAGATGTGGTGTTGTGGAGTAGAGACAGTCCTGTAGAAAAAAGGGTCCAGTAATGGTGAGATGGGTCAGGTCTTCTCCAGGGATCCAGTGGAAAAACTGGATGACTGGTGACACTTGTGGCTCCTTTTTATCTAAGTGAAGATGGTTTGGCTCCTTCTCCCTGGGTAGAGCATCTTACAATAGGATGATGTAATGTGTCGTGTCATTGGTGAGCTTTAATGGTTTATTAACATAAGATATCCCCATGAGGGTAGTGGAAGAGTGAACGGAGATAAGAAACACTGCTCCACTGAGCAGAGATAAGAAACAATGCTCCACCCAGTTTTTAATAGTTGGCTTGTTATCAGAGAAGGCAGTTACCCTCTCCCTTCTGGAATTACAACAGATAAAGAAAAATCTCCCCAAACGGGTTTCAATAGATGGAATAGAATAAGCTTTTTTTTTTTTTTTTTTTTTTTTTTTGGTTACGAAACCCAAGACACTGCAGCTTTGGATAAAATAGCAGGAAACATGAAAGACTAGAAGAGCAAGCACTTTCTCCTGTTAATTTGCCTTTTTGGTTGCTAGTTTTTAGAGGGCTGTGTTCTATAGGATTTTGAATTTATTATTTCTTTGCTTGCATAAGTGGGGCTTTCATTTTTTTGCAACGTTGTATGTATCTAAAAAAGGTTTTTTCATTTCATTTCATTTTACAGGAGGAAAATGGCTCAAACTATTGCACCAGCAACATCCATCCATGATGAGGAATCCTTGGAAACCAGAGTGGTGGTTAATTTTCTCATGTCAGGACTTGAGTCAGTGGTATGTAGAGATGTTAAGTTTCTGCATCATAAATCTGTCTTGGTATTTGCAGGATTATATCAGTATAATGCTTCCCACTGGGCAGCAGGGAAGGTGGATTGTTGTATCTGTATCATATTGTGCTATCAGTAGTCTTGTTTCTTGTTGTGATGTGGTTGTTTTAAAAATTATTTTGCCAAATAAATGGGAAATATTTATTGATTGGTTAGGTACAACGTGGTTGAAAGGCAAGAGTGTGTTCTGTTTTTTGTCTATACAAGTCTATATAGTTTTGCTAATGAATCTACAATGCTTTTAAGATTTCTCATGAATAGTATTCCAGAGGTGTAAATTTTGCCTTGCTACTGGCTGATATTATGTTGCTCACAGTACCTTCTGAAGAGTGGATGCTGGCAGCAGTACAGTAATTGCTTTACATTATATCACATACATTTTTATTAACTGTATCTTAACTACGGTAACAAAAGCTTTTTCTTTTTCTTTTTCTTTTTATAGTGTAAAGAACTTGCCAAGTCCAAGGCAGAAATTGCCTGTATTGGTATATATGCAAGAAATATTTTTGTAGTTGGAACTGAGAGAGGAAAAGCCTTTGTCAACTCCAGGGAGGATATTAAGATGGATTTTACAGAATACTGTAAGTTTCGTGTTTTATTTTTGTATGTCACAAACTGGATAATGTATATTGCATAATATTGGTAACTTTGGGAGCAAAATTCTGTCTATCATGGCTGTGTGCTATAATTATATTGGCTATGGCAAATCTAGCTGTTTGGAAACATTAAATGAGCAGTAACAGTGGTCTTTTTTGGAGTGTTATTTCTACAATGGTTGGAAATACTCGTTTTTCCCCTTGTACCTTGTTCCTTCAGTTCAGTATTGTAGTGGTTTTAGTTTGCTCAATTTGAGTTTCCTGCCCAACGCACCAAATAACGTGGTGGGTTAAGTGCCCTCTAGAATTACTTTCTCATTTTCTATTGTGAGATAAGAATTAATAGGAGAGCAAAGCAGGCTCAAAACTTTATTAACAGAACTAAAAGAAAAAAAAATCAGAATCAAACTGCCTCTCCTCCCCCCACAACCTTCTTTTTTTTTTCCCACTGACGATGTACAAAGACAAAATCTTAGGACTTGGATAAGTTGACCACCTCTAAAACAGACTTTCATCAGTTCTCTTAGGGAGAGGAGTCTCTATTGCCATGTTATGGAGACTTCACAAGAAAATTGTTCTCTCATGGCTTCAATTCTCACAGACAGCAGCCACCCAGAAATCTGCATTTGTGAAGTCCCTCCCACCTCATGCAGCCTTCCCACAGCTGCGTTCATGGGCCATGTCAAACTCATGGTGTACTATTTAAGGATGAGCTGTTCAAAGCAAAGGTTCTCTTCATCTGTCTCTGAGATCATCTTCATCTCTAGGAACAAAGGTCTTCTTTCCCTGGAGGCAGAGGGTCTTTCATCACTCTCATCTCTCTCTCTGTTCAAGCTTCTCATGAGGTCACAGCTACTTCAACATCTGCTTGCTTCAGCACGAATGCCTTTGCTCATGTCTGCAATTTGAACACTCCATCTCCCCATACTGTTTCCATGGATTAAAGGGATATTTTAGTGTATCAAGTCCATCACCATGGCCTTGCAAACGAATTTCAGCCTAAGACTACGGCATCTCTTTGTTCTCCTGCCATCTGGTTACCTGTTCACAGGCTGGAAGAAGAAGAGAGGTTTCCCAGGGTTTGTTTGATTTTTAACATGTGTGTTCACAGAGGCGTGTTCAGCTTCTTAGTGGTTTAACAAGGTGTCAGTATTCAAAACTAGCCACTGATTGGTTTTGTCAGGCACCGAGGAAACTGTTAGCAGCTTCTCTTAGAAAAATCACTTCCATGAGTGGCTTCTTCCCTGCTGACTAAATGTCAATCAATGCCAAACCAGCACAAGTATGAAAGTGAGCCATAGGCAGTGGTAGTTGAGATTTTAGTAGATGTTTTGTAAGAATCCAGGAAGGACACCGTTCTTTGTATCTTTAACTAGTGAGAGTTGAGTCCTTCTTGTTACTTTAGGACTGATAAGTGCTTCTAAGAGATTCTTACCTTGCTGTTAGAATTAAACCTTTAAAATTTCATCTGTTAAGTCAGTCTCTGGTACACATTGTGCTGACAAGATTGAGAATTGCCTCTCCACTTGTGGATATCTTCATATTTCTTTAAATATGGAAGCAAATCTAGTTACTAAACATGTGTCTGGTTATGTCTGACTCTGCAGGCCAGCATGTCTTCAGTCTTTATTTCCATGTTTTTCACAGCTCCTTTGTATAATTTGAGTAGTGTATGAAGAGTTTTCAGAATTTGTAGGGCTCAGGCTTCAAACCTGCTGCTTTTTAAAAATTATTTAGTATAATTTAGTGGGCTAAACTGATGAAATGTATATATGAGGTTTAGGAAGGAAGTTGCATGTACACTTTCTAGCAGTATTAAAATGATAAAAATAATAGTGGTCCAGTGAAAGCAGCACTGGAGTTTAGTTTCCTGTGGCTTTCATTCCTGGTGACTTTCACCCGCGTGGGTTCCCTAATGCCTTGCTTCAGGACAAAGAGGAGCCCTGCCCATAGCTCACTTACCTTGTTACCTTGTGATAATGACAACAACAATGCTTTTTTAAATTTTAGTATGATCGTGTAGTAAGTGTTGAAAAAGCAGTCAACAGGCATTAATTATTTAAAACCGAGTCAGATAATGTATTCTTCTGTATCAGCGATTGATGGAGAGAAGGGAAGACTGATTCGTGATCAGAATTCGATTTTACTCAGGTTTTCCAAGAATTTAAATATCATTTCAGGAAGGTTAACAATTTCTACTACAATAATTAGGTTAAAAGATCATACAAGCAACTCATGCATTTTACTACGTCTTTGTCTAGGGGGTTGATTGAATCTCTCCTCTTTTCGTTAGCAGGTTTAATCCCATCTTCCTGTAATCTCAAAGGTGTGTTTGTTCCTGCCATGGCATCCTGGTTATCAAACTTGCTATGCTAATTACATCTGTTTTACCCTCTGTCTTGTGTATTCCCACACTTCTGAGCTCTGCTTAATGAAGATGGCTGTGAGCCCTATTTTACAGTGGACTGTTTCAGTCAGTGTAGAACTGCATGTGCTTGTATCCAGAACATGAGACTTGGATAACCTGCAGTGTCAGATATTCTAGGCCTGGGTAAATTTGTACTGTATGTAGAAAGAGCATGTTCTTTGAGCGCCTGCTCATATTGAGCATATGGACAAGTGTAGATACTTCTGCACTGTAAACAATCAAGATCATATTCATCTTGCTCTAACAGTACCTTTTCATTTTAGTTTCTGCCCCCTGCTAAAGTGTATTGTGTGTTCAGTTCCTCTTGCATGGCCTTGGCAAGATGAAGTGTGCCTCTGGATTGTCATCTCTGGATTGCTGTGAAGTTGTGGGTTATCAGCTGTCCTGAACAGGTGACTTACTCCTGGAAAAATGCTGTTCCCTTCATGTGTTCATCATCTTGGCAGTTTCCCTTGGGCTCTGTGGAATTCATTCTCATTTGAATGTGTGCTGGAGATAATTTATATGACAACCAAAGAAACACCAAAACCCAGAGGAAGCCTTATTTTCCCCAGGTTGTATTTCCTTGTCAGAAGGGAACTTTCAGAAGAGCTTCCTGACTCAGAAGCACCTTTTTTGTCACCTGTTCTGAACCAAAAGATCTTTACCCAGCACCATGTGTTCCATCCCATCTGCCAAAGAGACAATTCTTCTCCAAGAATCCCAGTTGCCTCTGCTAGCATTTCCACTGGTACTGGCTGCTACACCATTAATATGCGGATTGCGGGGAGGCTTAATCCTGCTAGGTCTGCAGCTTCTGGCAAGTCTCCCAGTCATGCTGCTTTTTCATTTGGTGGCGCCAGGGCTTCATGCTCACTTGCCTGAGATGGGGTCATCTTGCACCTGTAGGTGATTCGTCTTGGCTAGGTCCTTTGTTTTTGGTGCCTTCATTTTTCTTCTGATGGCCTTGGGTTTCCACACTGATCTTAACAATGCAGCTGGTATGGGCCAGAGTTTGAGTTGAAGTCCTGCTAGAGACTTTGAGCCAGGGCCTTTCACTCTTCTTACCTGTACCTCCGTGTCCACCCAGCCACAGGTTGTGAGAACTTCTTGTGGTTTCAGGAATGCTGAAAATCTGAGAGTTTTTAATGACACAGCCATTCCTCCTGCTCGGAAGGAATGAATGGAATGCAGTTCTCCACAGCCTTTATGGGAAAGATTGCCCAGTTTTGGCTCCTCAGTATGTTTCTTTGATTTACTGTTTCCTCTTGGATGTACTCCATCATCTGCAGGCAAGTAAAGAAGTAGTCTGTGGCCAGCAGACTTCTGTGTTTTTTATGCTCTTGAAGCTACAGAATAATTGGGAAGATAAAGGAATCATTAAGTCATAGACATAAATAGTAAATCAAAGAAAAACAATAAAAGCCAGGCAGAGGATTAACGCTGACAAAACACTAGTGGACTTGCATGTACGATGTCATTGATCTGCTACTATTTTAAATGCAGATGGGGACTGTATCTGTGATGATTGCTTTAGCTTTGGTCTTACACTTTACAGAATGCTAGCAGGAGAAAAGGAAGTCATTGAATAGTTGCATTTTAAAGGTGTGACTGTCAGGACACTTTCCTATTGTCCAATCAGAGCTGTTTTACACCTCTGTAACTCTTGACCTCTTTCATACCCATTTTCCTTGCAGCTGTTTGGGAGTGGCCCTTCTAAAGCAGTATCTGCTAAATATTTATTCTGAGTATCTGCCGGAACAGGCTCTTCCCAGTCACTGTTAATGGGAACTTACTCAGCTGTGGCTCTGTTTTGTTCCTGAGTTTTTTCACCTCCCTTTTTAGGCTTCTCCCAGTGTCCAGACCCGCAGAGATAGATGGCTGCTCCTGGCCGCTCTGACTGTGGCTTTTCACCATTGCCCAGACATACTGTGCTGGAAGATATGATGTATTTATTCCTGCCATGTCTGTCACTTGGGTCACCTGGCATCTCTTCTTGTGGAAGGGATCATATGGTTGTTCTTTAGTCCTTTAAACGTTACCTGAGTGAGTTTTCATCCTACCTGTTTAATGATGTGTTAATGCTAACCTACCTGTCTCTGCTGCGGGTTAATTAGAGAACAGTTTCCTAATATTTTTTGTAGGGAGAGGTGTGGGAAAGCTATGTAAGGATATCTTTGTTTGTTTAATAAAATAACCCTCAATGATCTCAAAGGTCTTTTCCAAACTAGTTAATTCTGTGATTCTATGAAAAAACATGAAGCTTCACATGTTCCTGCTGGAAAGCGGGGACACTTTTCTACATTGTGTCTGCCACCAACACTTTGGGATAGTGTTTTCTCGGTCTTATTTACATAGTACTCTTTATTGGAAACAGTAGTTCATAGTTCAAATCTGTTTCTGCTCCACCCCTAGCTTTTGGGGGAGTTCGGTTGCAGTTTTAACTGCTTGATAAATTAGCTGAACTGTGTTAACCTGAACATTTTTGGATTAAGTTTCAGTCACCTTCTATTTTGTATTTGCAGAAATTCTGCTGTGAGTTAAATCAACTACACTTAAAGACTTGACCAGTTTATTCCTAATAAATCATGTGCTTAGGAATTAGTTTAAAAACAATATTCCTAGCACTTACCAAACAGTTGCAAGTAATAAAAATAAAATCTAAAGAAATCATCTTACTATAGGAGCTGGGTGGTTTTTGACATTGTTGTCTCCATTTCAGCTCACTCAAATGGTTCAGCTTGCAATCCCCTTTTGCCTAACTTTTGCAATGCAAATAATTGTCTTGGTTTGGGAAGAAAGGTATTTGCCAGGTAATAAAAAAACCCCAAAAACTGCAGTTTTCTTTGGAATGGAGAGTGTAAGCTCTTTTCTTTGCTTCTTTTTTTTTTTTTTTTTTTTTTCAATTATAAATTAAAATCAGAGGTTCTTAGGCAAAGATTTGGGAAATAGGAATAGCAGTTTTTTACTAGTATGTATTACAAAGCAAACAAACACAAAAAAACCTCACCAAACAACTACAGCATTAATAACAAACGAAAACAGTACCAAGAACCTTGAGGGCTTTGTTTCACAAAACCCAGGGCAGTTTGGTTTCGGTGTCCCTGCAGGATCCTCAGAGCACCAAGCTGAAACAGTGGAAAAGTCCCGGGCTGGTAGCTGGATGGCAGGGTGTCCCGGCAGGCAGGGGCAGGATGTCCCGGCAGCGCAGGGGGTGCAGGGTCACGCTGTAGCAAGAGGAGCAGCGCCGAAGAAGCCGAAGGCGAGGCAGGGCCTGGACCAGCTCCCGCGGGTGGCAGAGAAAACTTTGGATTTAGGTTGAACTGGTGATAGTAGATTTCCCAGGGACTGGATCCCTTTGGCCACAGTGAAACTCTTCTAGTTAGCAACAGCTGTTTTTTTTTTTTTTCTTGAACGCCGGAAAAAGAAGAGCCCCCAGCTGCCTCAAGCTCTGTCTTTTACCTGCATTATTTCTTTCTTTTAACTTTGTCTGCTTCTTTGTTTCGGTTAAGTACTCTCAAGTATCCAACACTTGGTCTCCTTGGTAACTTATGGGGAAAAAATTCTTTAGAGAAAGAAGGAACAAACCTAACCCCCAACAATAATGTAGTTTTTGTGCTGCATATTTTTCACATATTATATGTTTATTATCTGAATTCTGCATTAATAGATTAGATCTTCGTGAAAGACATAGAAAGAATTTTCCTATCTTTTAGCTGTACCTTGTGACCTGCTATACTCCCTTTTCTACCACTTATTTTTCCCCAGCTTCCTGGATTGATAAAAGGGTTTTACCTAAAGTGGATGGTGGCCAGGCCAGCTAGCCATGCATTTTTATAGTCTCCTTTGCAAGCCCTTTCTCATGGTATTAGGGTTGAATTAATCTGCTTTTCTGAAGTTTTACATTATGGGCAGTTTCCCTTCATTTAAAAGTCTGTTCACCCCTTTTCCCAAGTTCTCAAAGTAAAAAGGAACTTGTATTTTCAAAACTTGTGCTACCTAGTTAGACACAAGTCATTTTGCCTCTGGTAGATAACACAGAGAATAGAAACTTTCAGTCCCCTTGAAGCTGCTAGATAGACCTTAAAGACTAACTAGCAAAAAGAGATAAAAGAATGTAGAAGTATCCATGCAAGATGATAAACACAGCTGGAACCAGTGGAGAAACAGATAATGAGGATCATAGTGGCTTTTTTGACTGAGTTATTTAACAAGTAGCAACGAGAAATGCCTTAAGAAAAACCCAAGGCAAGGTCATTTGTAACATTGAGGGCACTCAGTGAGTACAACCACCTGAGACCCCTTTAGATGACCCTGTAGGAGATAAAAAGACTTCCAGTAAGAGGCAGATGCATTCAAATTAGTTCTAGGAGAAATGATGTTATTATCTAGGAAGTACCTTGTAATAAATATGTATGGACATGATGGAATAAATATTCTGTTGTAAAGTTTTGGGACACACATTTGATTGGAGGATATACCCTCTGAGTGTGTCCAGTGCTGTAATAACAAATGCCTGCTTTCTAATACTTCAAATTATGTTAGAAAATTCATTTTCTGTCTGGTTTTGGTATCACCTCCCTTTCCTTGGAGATGCTTCCATCATCTGCCTCTCTTCCTTGTAGATGTGTCAGGAACAGAGACTCTTCCATGTGGTTTGCCAGTTTGGATGCCTTTTCTTTCCAGCAGCCTTTGCTCTAGCCATGCCCTGCCTAGCTCAGAGCTCCCTGCTGTTTTTCTTGGGTCGTTTCAGAGCTGGGTAACTTCCACAGCTGGGTTGCCTGGCTTGATTGCCACAAACCTTTGATGTTCTCTCTCTGCCAAGCCAGCTAAGGGCTATGAAGTTAACGGCCGGTTTAAAAACCTGCAGGGAAAGTTCAGTCCCATTTCCACGGAAACCACACATCTTGTTCCCTCAGGGTTGACAACAAACAGAAAATTACTGGAGATAGTCAGTGTTTTTGAAATTTTGTGCCTCCTAAATTCTGCCTCTGGTGATTTGCTTTTTGTGTGGTTCAAGTATGTTGCTGTAAGACACAAAAGACTCCAAATATTTTCAGAAGGCAAAGAGCATAGAAAAAAGGCTTTATTGTCTAAATTCTTACTACCTTTTATAAGGTGTTCCAGTACAGATTTAACATGATTGGTGAATAGGAACGACACCTCTCTAATGCCATTGGTTAAACCAGAGAAACAGCAGAACTCCAGCTGGACAAAGATTGTTTTGAGAAAGGACAGTTGTTTACCAAGATTGTTTTGAGAAAAAGGTTTCCTGAGAAAACTTTCCTTGGGAAAATGTTAGCAGCTGCTAACAGACTAAAATCTCTCAGGCCTACACAAGTGATCATTTGATAATTATAAAATGACTTTTTAAAAAATTTGACGATATCTTCCAATCTCATGTACTGTAAAGCTGGATGGCCTGAAGGAGCTCACAGATGAATTGGGTGAATAACATTATAAGCAAAGCAAAATGTTTTTAGCTGTGCACCCACTTACTTTCCCTCTTTCATTGCAGTTATTTTCCTTAAGCACAAATAATGAATTACATGTATATGAGTGGTGTCACAAAATTGTTGTTGCTCTTAAGTTGCCTCTCAGAGTGCCTGCACAGGGGTCACATTCATGTTCTTAAAATTACTTCTTGTTTTTCTCTCCATGAGAGATTGAATGCTACCTGATGAAAAATCTTCTGATGTTTTAAGATGTCTTAACTGCCATGGGATTGACAGCTCTTTTGCTAGAGGAGTCCTGAGCTCTTATCAGCTTCAGATACCAAATTATGCCAGCTTTTCTCTGTTGAGCATCTCATCTTCAGGTCTTTTTTTGTGGAGGTTTCAGTTAAGTAAATAGTTTTTCTGCTAAAGCTTGATTTCTTTGTTTCCTATTCTTTGGTGAGATGAGGACAGTGCTGGATTTGTTGCTTGTCTGTTGTGTGGCCCAGCAGGGCATTCTCTGCTCTGCAGGAGAAATGCAGCTTACCTTTTCCCAACCCAGCTCTCTGTTTTGTAGTAGTGGGGACAGCTGGGAGATTGCTTTTCCAGCTAAGTGGTATGCTGGACTGTCAGACCTGGAGGGAGGGATATTCCAAAGAAACAAAACACCTGAACAATTGAAGAGGATAAGAGACACTTAAGCATATATTGGCTCTTCTTGCAAAATGAGGGTTGGGAGTTGTGTAGTTGTAATCCTGCTGAATCCAGAAGAGTAACGAAACAAATTCTGCAGGATGCTCACAACTGTGTGGCGTGCTATTCTTTTACCACATAACCATTCCTCCTGCTTTGTGTGCCATTTACCCTGTAAATACAGCCCCCTCATCCATCTTCTGCACCAGATCTTGTTGCATATGTCCTAGGCATCCCTTCCCAAATGTAGCCAGAATCCTGCTCGGGGCTCCAGTAATTGTGGCAAGGGCTTTGGAAGAGCCTGTGAAGTTGTGTAACCTCCAAGGGTTCCTGTGTCCTTTGGTAGTGGCAGGAGGAGTGAATGCCTGCTAGGTTGGATCAGTTGTGCAGGGCTGTTACAAATCTTGCTGTGTTTGGAACTTAATCTTGTTTGTGAGTTTTGATTAAAATGGGCCAACAATTGTTGGAGGGATTAGGGAGGCAGATACATAATTGATTTTAAGAAAATGCATAAAAATCATGTAATAAAAAAAATCCGATAAGTGTTTGTCTTCTAGTTAAGAAAGAAAATTCCTCTCTCTTCTGTCTGCTTTTCATTTTCATATAAAGTGGTCAGTGTTGTCATCTTAATTCTGGTTTGTTTATTATTTTTAGAAAGTGTGGGTACACTTTCTGAAGCTGCTGGCAGTAAAGGCATTTTCAGTGAATCAATTTCTTACACGGGAAAAACGCCCACTCAAAAAGCTACATTAGATGTAGCTGTAAATGGAAACTGATGTCTTATCCCAAGTCCACAGGCAAATCCTAGAAGCTGTCATTGATTAAGCACCCGTGTTGCAGGTATATAACAATATCCTCGTTTTGCATTATTTTTCATGATCTGATAGGCTCTGTCGTACTGCAGAGGAAGCAAAAGTTTCAGGCCTGAAGAGCTGGCAGGCTAAATGTCACATGGAGGTGGGTTTCCAGGGCATGAAGCAGGTGAATGATCTGCAGAGAGGAAGGATGAGATTCTCTTTGAAATGAAGATACGAGTTTTTAAGATGATAAATGTGGTTTTACTAAAAGCATTGCTGCTTCAGCTCATTTCACTGCCCATTTGTAATCAGTTGTTCAAACTGATGTTTGTTTTCTTGTGTCAGTGTAGAATTCTGATGCCAGCAGTCCTGGTGATGCACATCGCAGTGTTTCAGGCTTACTGCTGTGCTGGCTCGTGGTGAAGTCATGACACAGCTTCAGCACTGATCATGCTCTTGCACAAAGGAACACAGATCCCCCTTGCCTTTCCTTCCAGGTAGGCAAGCATATCTCTGTTGTTTGCCTCTGGTTTTGCTGGATGACTCTCAGTAAATCTTAGCAAGAATTGAATTATAAGAAAGGAAAGCTGCCACCCAAAACCATCACTTCGGTTTGCTTTTTAATACTGGAAGCGTTCTTAGTGCTTCACCCCTTTTTCAGTGACTTGCTCAGAGACTAGAACAAGATGTAGGGCTGAAATCTTCTCTGTTTTGCGTGATGATAGCTTGTTTGTAGCTCCTCTTAGTCAGCAGTAAGAGGTTTGTACTTAAAATGTCTTTGAAAGAGATGTCCTGTCATGGTGAAAATCAGATCCCTTCTGTAAAATGTTCTGCGAAGCACATGCAGAATAAATAAACAGGGACATAATAGAACTGCTACGTAAGATATCATGCACAGCACTAGAGAGCTATGGGACCCTTCACACTGGCATTTTACCTTTTCCTTGGTGACTCTATTGGTCCTTCTTTTCTTGGCAGTTTAGCATTTTATTTTTACTGTATTATCCTCTCATGAGATTAAGTGTTTTCTACCTCTTCATGCAAAAAAAAGCCTCCTTGGACGTGTCTCTTAATTTGTCATTCATATTCTTCAGAGAGTGATATTTGCAAAGATTGTGGGTAGGATATAATAATTCTGGTGTGAATTTAAACTTGCTCATTGCTTATGTACATAGATACATGCATTTGCTTCTAATACAAGAAAATTCTTAAAATTTCCTGGCAGGATTCCTTCTTGAGAATCTCTAGTCTAAAGTGGAGGGACTAGGCACTTGTAATAACTTACTATTTTATGTTATGTTTGTCGTATTTTTATAAATAACTGCCAGGTGTTACAGAAGAGGTCAGGCCTCCAGAACTGCAGGAAAGGAAGCCTACACCACCTGTAAACAGACAGACAGTGGATACTAAGGAGCTAGAGTCTCTTAGAAAGTCTGTGGAGGACTTCTTCTGCGTTTGCTATGGTGGGTGCTTGATATTCTTCTGAAGAGCTGTTCTGGATTTTTAAATTTTTATTCCATTTGGGAGGAAAAAAACTGCATGATCTTAGCCTTCCAATCGCACTGCTATTTTTAGAACCTTTTAGTAGCAGTTTCTAAAAAATCCACCTGTAGTGGTTCTTCTTGATACATTGTGTGGAATGTGATTTGAGATTATTGCGAAGTGCATAATAGTGCCAGCAGTATTTGGTTTTCTGAGAAGATTTGCATCCACACTTTACCTTTGCTCCAGTCCTATCCAAAGTTACAAAGTTTTATGAGGGACTCACCTTTTTGCTAGCTTTAGCAGTCTCGACATCAAAACAACCTCCTCTTTTTTTTCTAGGTAAAGCTTTAGGAGAGTCAACGATGGTACCTGTGCCATACGAAGAGATTCAGAGCAACCAGTCTGTTGTGACAGTACAGGGCCTTCCCCAAGGACTCACATTTAAACATCCATCAAATTATGATGTTTCCACCCTGAAAAGGATTTTGGAAAACAAATCAGAGATCTCATTTACCATCAACAGGTTATTTGCTCTCTTTCTTGTGCTGGTCTGTCCAATTTGGTTTTGTACTTAAGGAAAATTAATTGTAATTTTTAATTAAATGCATGGCAGACTGTTTCTCTTAAACAGGAATTCTCTCTGTAATGTACACTACCAAGTAATTAACAATGTCTTTGCTAAAACTGAGTTTTTCTTCCCATGTTTCCACAGGCCTTTCCTAGAACCAAAGAAACACATAGGTAAGTTAATGCTTATTCAGACTGAACAGAAGAAATTGTAATTTGAATTTAGATAGCAATATACATAAAACATTTGGTCATGTCAATAAAGTGGCAAACTGTGGAGAAATTTCTAGACTGTGAGGTGGAGCTTACTTACTTATGGACCTGTAACCTTTTCCTTTATGCCTTTACCAGCATTCTTTCCCTAGGAGGGACTCTTGATGTCCCTCTGCTCTGACCAATGTGATTGAAGAGGTTTGTCTTCTTGTCACCAATCAAATTGGTCTGTGTAGAATGGTAAAAAAGGGGAGAGAATGTAAACATTCTTGCCATTACCAAAACGTGTCTCTTGTTCACAGAAAATTTCCTGGGAAAGGAATTTCAGAAACCAAAACATGTTAGGCACAAACCAGGGCTACAGTGAAGTGCAGTGGTTTTGGTTCCCCAGTCTGAGTTTCCTGGCCAACGCACCAATTACCTGTTCAAAGGCTGGAAGCAAGAGAGTTTTTCCCGGGGTTTGTTCATTTTTAAATGTGATTTCACAGAGGTGTGTTCAGCTTTCTTAAGTGGTTTAACAGGGTGTCAGTATTCAAAACTAGCCAGCTGATTGGTTCTGTTGGGTCCAGAGGAAGCTGTCAGCCATCCTCCCAGAGAATCACTTCCATAACTGATGGGTTTTTCTCTTTAACTGAAAACCAAGCTACGTTAAACCATGACATTCTCCACCCCTTGTCTCTGTGAATATACATTTAAAAATTATTCTCAAAATTGCATTCAGCATGCAACTTTTTCCTGGAACAATAAAAACTACTGAACTAAACAGAAGGAATTATTTACACCAATTTCCACCCCTAGACATTTCATTACAATTGCAATATAAAATTTCCACTATCATTCTACTTAACTTTATGACCTAAATACTTGCTTCGCCCGTTATTTCTCCCAAGTAATCTTGATCTCAAAGCTGTCATCAATTGCCTGCATTCTCCACCAAAAGATTCTAAATGATGCAAGCGTTTTGTGTCTAGGTACAGTTTAACGGAATCTTTCGTTATCTGTGAATAAGGAAAATATGCACATATGCTTGTAAAATGTGAACAGGCTTTTGCTTTGTGAAATCAGTGTTACAGTGTTTACAATTTGTGTTTAAAGTAAATGGAGTACAGGAAATTCAAATATTATCTTCAACTTTCAGGGGCTGATATGACAGATCCTTCACACTCAATTATACCTCCATCTGGAAGGTGAATTTAAAATAATGTGGATTTTTTTTTTCTTTAATCAACTATCTATTTTCATGTTGTTATCTTTGTCTTAATGTGCTTTTTCTGCCCAGCTGGCCTTTGAATAACTTCTGCTTACTTGGCATTTTAAAAAGCATGAACTCAATCTTTTCTTTCTTTTGGTCATCATTTGTGAGGAAACTGTTACAAGTTAAACAAATGGCAAAGTTTCTCCTTGGTTTAATTAGCCCAATAGGTGTTCTTAATAAACAATCTGTTTAGTCAGGGATAAATTTGCCATGATTTATGGGAGGGAGGGAGAACAGATGTAATGTTGCTTCCTTCCCCCTCCTCAATTTGAAAAACGTGGTTTTATTTTTATTAGTAAATGAAGTTACTATATCTGTAATACATGAAAAAATTGTTAATGTGGAAACAGGGATCAGTTTTCTGTGCTTCTGTTTGCCTCCCATTAAATGCTAAACATGATCTGAATATTCTGTATGCCTCAAAAAAATGTAGGAATAAGAGATTGCTGGCAATTGACTTATGAAAAATTGGATAAGCCAATATGCAGGGTTTTTAAATTTTATGTTCTTGTTAGAAAAAATTCTGAGAGATTGATTTTACTTAACAAGCTATAAAGCTTGAACAAGTTCCAAGAAATCTAAGCATTTTTTAAATAATGTCATTCTGTTTGATTTGTATATTTTTATAGTTGTCCTCCTGTTAAAGTGAAAACGGAATCAAGCAAGGATCCTGGTACGTTCAAAATTTTGCCTTAGTTTGCAGGGAAAAAAAAAGCCAGATTCTATTCAGAAGACTGAACTTAAGCAAAGATAGAAAGCTTAAAAAAAAGGAGAAAAGTATCAAAATGACATCCTTGGTGAGATGAAAAGACTTTTCTTTCCTTGAAACTGCCCATTTTTCAGTTGGAGTTTTTATCACATATTGAACCCTAGCCAAAGACGTCCATTTCAAGAGGGAGGAAATTTGTAAGCTTCTTCCCACGGTAGAGTGAGCAGGAGCTTTTCCAGGACTTTCAGCACAACAAGTGATAAAATATATTCTTTTCCTGTGGTAGCATGCAAAGAGAAAGGAGCCCATTTTAAAAATATTCTTCAGATCTGAGATCACATGTGCAGGGAAGCCTAGTTTGTGGGGAGGTATTTAATCCTAGATCCTTTCTGGGGGTGGTCAAACTGAAACATAAGAAACCAACAGGTCACTTTGATACCATTGTTTTAGCTTAACAAATGTGTAATGTTTTCTTTTTTCTTTTCTTTTTTTTTTTTTTTAATAGAGATCAACGAGGATCTTGGTGGGTGCTTTTGATTGTTTTGTTTTAAGAATCTGCTTATTACTACTTTCCATATTTGATTCCTTTGTTGCTTCTACAGGAATTTCTTCCAAAACGCCATCAGTAACAATAAAGCAGGAAAGAGATGATCCTAACTACTATCAAGTTAATACTCCAGGTAATGATACCACTTTTCGTATGTGTTTATTTCATGAAAGGTTTGGTTGCCTAAGTATTGATCTCTCCATGCCTCTATTTTTACTAGTTTTTGGTCATTAAACATGCAATTACTTAGCTCTGTTAGGATACAGCATTTCCATGCTGCCTGTCATTTGAGTTATCATGAAGAATACCAAAAGACCTAAGGAACAACTTCAACCCAAGCCCATATGTGTGTGTTTGGTCTGAAGACATTCCAGGAGTCTTTTGAGCTGCTAGATGTGTTTCTCTGAGAGTACATTGTGCAGACTCTATAACTCCAGTGACTTTGTTAAACAGGAAATAAACCTTTATTGCAATGCTTTCTAGAGCACTGCTTGATTTTTTTCATGGTCATACAATCAGCCATTCTCTGATTGGAAGTGTATCAATCACTTCTCTTGTGTGGAATGACCAATATGTATCAAAATTGTATTTGAAAATTTTATTTATGTGGACAAAGCATAACAATATTTATGAGGCCCATGGCTCAGCCTCCATATATATTTTGTCTCCCAGTTGCTTTGCCTCACCTCTGTGTATCCAGTTAATACATTCACCTTGGCCAGGAGAAAACAGAAATTGTTTTTTCTTTATGTTGACATGAACAGTAATTAAGAAATTGTGGTTATAAATGACAATATAAAATAACTAAACCCTTAAATTTATAATTTCAACCTGTGTGTATTTGTTGTTAGTTTGAGTAATACTAAGAAACATGGACATGCATGACCATGAAGCTGCCACACATCTCTCAATGACAGTTACATGTTCAACAGTGAAGTGCAAAACAGCAGATCCCTTCATTCTGTAATATTATGTATTATTGAGATAACATTTTGTGTGTGTTCAGTCATGAAGATTCTTGAGACTATTTTCTAATGTGCTTTAATTACTAACTAGGAGGTTGTGGAATCAATGTTTTCATCCTGGCATATTTCAAGTATCATATGAGCATCATTCAGAGAGTTCTCAACCATGGTATAGCCAAGTGTCACCCTTTGAGTGCAGAACTAGAAAGGTGTTAGGATTATCTGCTCTTCATATGTGTACATTGCCTAGCCTTACAGGCTTACAGGCTTGGCAAATTAGTGGTTTACAGGCATGATTTATTGTAGTAAAAATAGATCCTGGTGTGAAGACAACCCAACCATTGTTCCTTCCAATCCCAAGTCTTCTCATTCTTTTGCTTTTCATCCCCACTGTGGTTTTCCATTTCATGCATACAAATGATGTCAGAATTTGGCCAATAGCCCACAGTGTAACTCAATGCCATCCTAGGAGAGTCTGCACTGAAATCACTTCTTTACAAAATAGTATCCATTGCACTCCAGTGTTTGTCTGAGCTGAAAAATCCAAGTAATGCAATATGCTTCCAGAGTGAAGTCTAAGCACATTTGACAGGGGGGATTTCTGTTGTCTTTCACAGAACTCTAAATTTAAATCTTCTGATTGATGAAGAGAAATATACATCTCTGATAATGTGGTCCTCGATGAATAACTCCCTCTCTTCACCTGGAGTGTAGTTGTCCAAAATGGCATTTAAAACAAGGCAGAACTGAGTATATTGGTGGAAGTGATGGGGTGCTGTGAGATAAGAGATGTTTTCTCTTTCATGTCAAAGTCCCATGTTAAGTCACACTGACTTAACAAGTAAAGCAGCTTCCCCATCATTCTTTGAGTTGCTACTATTATGATTCAAGCCAAAGGTTGTCCAAACTAAAGAGAGCTAAAAATTCTGGAGGCACATAGGTGTTTGTGTGTGGGTGGTGGTGCTGTACAAGAAGTGAACATTAGATAGGTGCAGTTATTCTGAGGGGTGTTCCTGAGAAATGCCGTATTGTGCCCCAGCATTGCCTTTGGAGTGATTTGGTACAAAATAAAGAAAAGAAGGTAATAAATGTTGCTAAAATAACCTAAATAAATAAAGGGTAAGGTAATAAATTTTGCTAAAATAACCTACAGCAAAACCCAGGCCTGTCCATTTCCAAGAAGGAACAACTTAAGTGTTAGAGAACAGCAATCTGCTTCAGGCTTCATGGAGAAAATGATTCACTGATAAAATTTCATGGTTCTATTTTTTCTCTAAGTGCTTCCTCTCAAAGATCTGTAATGCTGATCAAAGTACTGCATGCCTGGGTGGCACACTAACTCTTCCTGCTTATCAAAGAGGGTAAATTATATCTGTAGGTGGTTGTTCTTCTCCTCTTGGTAGAAGGTTGCACCATTTGAGTGTTGCCATGAGTTAATACTGAATTACTAAATTTAGAATTGTTTTAGCAATAGACAGTAAGACAACTGAGAAATAGGGACTTCAGCCATCTGAAACTTCATGTGGGTGTATTGACAGAGAATAAGGGGCAGTTTTCTGTCAGTAGGCACTAGCACTTTCTAAGGCTACATTGTAAGATGTAAACAAAAGTATGTATTCTATTACCATCTTCATAAGCTGTTAAAATAGGTGGGGCAGTGTTCCTTATCGCTGCTCCATGACTTATCCCTGATATTCCTTCACTGAACAACTATCCTTTCTCAAAATAGCCTTTCCATAGTGGTCTAGTAGTTAAGATCTGATGCGCTCACCGCCGCGACCCAGGTTCAATTCCTGGACAGAAAACCAGCAAAACACCACCTAAAGAAAGACTGTTTTGAGAAAGGATAGCTGCTTACCAAGATTGTTTTGAGAAAAAGCTTTCTTGAGAAATTTTTCCTTGGGAAAAAGTTAGCAGCTGCTAGCAGGCTAAAAATCTCTCAGGCCCTGTCCCACAGCAAGGAGGGAGCCAGGCCCCTTTGTTACCCCTTCTCAGGCTGGAAGGGAGGAGAAGTTTTCCCAGGATTCCTTTGATTTTTAACCTGTGTAGTCCAGATGTGTATCCGCATGTTCGATTGGTTAATCAGGCTGTTAACATTCAAAGCCAGTCACTAATTGGTTTTTGCCACAGCTTTCTTCAGTCAATGCAAAACCAGCACACTCTGGCAGTTTAGGCCAGTGCTTTTTCTTTTTATTTTCCTATTAAGTGGTAGTTCTGACTCGGAATCCCCTGCTGGTTCACATTCAAACTAGTGCAAGCACTATGACCGTGGGTGTTTTCTTCCAGTATCCAGGACATGTGTGTAGGTTACTGCAGTGTTAAACTTGGGGGAGACCAAAGACAACCTGTTTTGGAAGAAAGGTTTACATTTTGATGATTGACTAAACGAGGAAAAGGACTGAGTATTGATCATCAGGACTAGGTGACACATCCTGGAGCATTCCAGCTATGTTAGCTAATATTCCTACATGTGCCTTAGCTGTAAGTATCAGTTGCTATGGCTCTTATGAAAAGAAGCATAACTGAAAATGCTGTTTCTTGGTTTAGTAGTTTAAATACAATTTAATATTTTTACTAGAAACAAAAAAATCAAATAATTTTTCCAGAGTCAGATGCATTTTCGGATATGAGAATACCCCATTTATCCAATATAAAAACAAACCTTTGGGGCTCAAAAGTGCCACACTACTGAGTGCTCTGTGCTTTATCATCACAGAATTAAAGCAGGGGTTTTTTGAGGCATAACCCATACAGAACTGAATTATTTGCTGACTTACGACCAAACACTTTGTAAAAGTGGCATGTTACTCTGTAAATTTTGTGAATGTAGGTCTTCACTACCACTGATGCCTTGAAGATAAAATGAGGAAAAATGGAAGCAGAAGGAAAAGGCTGTAAACAGCCTGTCCTGTGAATTGGCCGGTTCAGTTTATAAAACACCTAGAAGTGAGTGAAAAACTGCCTAGCAGCTTTTCTCTTTAAAACACCATGTAGTTGAACAGTGCTGTTAATTTTGTGATTTTTGACAATGTTGGTGAGGCAGTTAAAATATACTGGATGTTCATCTAAACCCAAAAGAGATTGAACATGTCTTCTTTTACAAAAAAAAAGCCCAAAATGTGAATGTAAACTTTGCCTTTATTTTCACTCTGAAACCTTAAAAGTAATGAATGTCTTTTAGTATGTCTCTAGCTGGAAAATATTTATTCTTTGGAGATATCTCAGAATACTAGACGTAATGTCCATTTTAATGGAACTAAAGCTGTGAAGCTAGTCCCCCGTGTAATGCTGAGTATGCAGATGTTATCTTAAACCAAGAAGTTCCATAAGATATCTTGAGCACAATGTTGTGCTTCCTGAAGGGAATTGCTACTATATGGGTAGCCTAAAAAAAGGCCAGAAAAGTGAGCATTGCTGGCGATGCTTTTCCATGAGGCGATAAATCCATCCCTTCTGCCAAGTGCCACAGGTTTGGCTGTGTAATGTTAGGACATTAGGACATAATCCATTAGAAACTGAGGCTGAAAGGTTTGGAATCAAGTGTAAGTAAATGGTGTGTGGGTGGGTAGACAGAAAGAATAGCTGTGACTTTTGAGGGAACTACATCTACTCTTGTTTTTAACGGAATTGTTAGAATGTGAAGAATCACCTATTTGTAACAGGCATTTCAGGAGTTTTCAATTTATGCCAACAGTCATCTCTTACAGAGGTTCCACTGCACTGTTGGATCTCAGACCAAGCGCATGCATTTGGTGCAGTGATTTGTCATGTATTTGGCTGCTCATGAAACACCAAGTTTTTGTCTGAGTGTTAGAGAATTCCCAAGTGTCTGTGCTGTGTAACAGAGCTGGCTGTTAGCTGAAGAGCACACCGCTGCTTTTCTCTGGTTCAAGGTGAAACTGCCTAGCTCTGCCTACAGATCAGAAGTTCAGATTCCAAGGCATAACCATACTGCAAGATTTTACTTCTAAGGTGTCCTGTGGTTTTAATAATTAAATCTCCCACTTCTGTGTTTATCCTTTCTCCAACATCCCACCTTCAGAATTTAGTTCTTCTCTCTTGAGTTTTCTTACTTTTCTATTTTGCGGTTTTTCTCAAATCTTTATTTGTGGATGGAACTTCTTTTGATCTGGTTACCACTGTACTTGAATTTTGCTTTCCTTGGTTATGTCATGTCTGTGTATTTCTGCCTGTTGTGTGCATGAATGCAGTAAAGTGGAAATGTATCTGTTTTTATTAATATCTCTTGGTGGTAGAACTCTTTTAAATTTAGTTTTCTAGTCTTTACTAAATTAAGATAGTAGAATCTATTGTTTGACACTTTTTAATTTCTGAAACAATTTTTTCATACTGCTTTTTCCTTTGTCCAAGCTTTGTAATATGAAAACAATGTTCAAGTTTCATGAAATAATCTGTGTTGATCACTTAAAAAAAAATCTAATGGTTTTACTACATGTCCCGTAGTTTTTGTCAGTGTTAAAGATAAAAGGACTGAATTCTCTGTGCTTAATCCCGAAGTCTGTAAGTCTACTTATTTTATATTTTTAACTAGAGAAATATTTCTTCAAGTTTAACCCAAACACTACCATTTTTCCTTTTTTTATTGCTGTCACAACATGTATGTGGCACGAAGATAATGCGATACAGAGAATACTGCAGAATACGTGGGTAAAACAATCCTGTTGGGATTTCTGAATTGAGGAATAAACCCAAAACTATGTGCATATTTTGGGATATTTGTTTATAGTGGGATGCATACTTCTGTGTGTCAGTGCCTTAAGAATGATAATAATTGCGTGCTCACAGGAGTTCTTAGGAAATGACAAATCTGACTGGGTGCATTTGCTGACTATGCTAATTAAAATAAAAGCAAATTTAGTCCCTGGAGACATTTTCAGCACACCCAGGGGGATTGTGTTCTATTCTCACTCACCCCCAACAGTTTGCAGATCACACTATTGGTATGAACGTTCTTTCTGGTGAGGCCTGGAGGACCACCAGTGTCTCTGGTTGTGCCTTGCTCCTTTTCCTCCTCGTTTTTTTCCCATCTTTGGACTACGGTCTTGGCTGTGGCAACACCAGTCTTTGTGGAGCTGTATCTTGAACAAAATCAGGGAGGTCCTCTAGCAGATCTCAGCAGCACTTGCTGAAAGAAATGTGTGTCAAGCAAAGAACCTTACATAGGTTCCTCACTTGAAATGCTGTTCATTTTACAATCTCCTTGAAAATCTAAATAATCAAATTAGGCAGAACTGTTCAAGTCAGCATTTTTGTAACCACCTAATTATCATTATTTTCTTTAATACTTAAGTATTCACGAATTTGATACTGCATATGTGCTTTCAGTTGACTGAAATACTTACAAAGTCTGATTGTGACAATAATCTTTTCTGTATTTTCTTTCTTACTGTACAGATGAAATACAGTTTAGAATGTTTTGCTGCCTTATAAATTAACAGTAGCATTTCTGTTGTGGAATTATTAATACTCTTGCTGACACACTTATGAACATCTCTCTAAACAACTAGAATTTCTGGTCAGCTATATGCATTTCTGCAGATTGCTTTTGCAGATGAACAGAGAAGTTACTGGATTTGCACAGAACAAACAGTTCAAATTGGTCAGTTCCAGTTACTCCTGTTTGCCACACAGAGGCAAGTTTTCCATACCTGTGCTATTTCTGTGGTATAGAATGGCCTCTTGCTCAGTGTGGTGTTGTTTGTACTGTAAGCAGCTCACCCTTCTAGCATAGCTGCAGGAGAGGCAGAACAGTAAGCCGTAGGATTTTAGGAGTGTTAATTTAATATGTTATGTGTAGTTTCTGTGCTGGTTTCTGCACCAGTCTTTTTTAATTGGTCTGTCCATACTCTTCAAAAGAACTGTTGTAATGAAAAGTAAACAGCCTTGGACTGTCATAAATTACTTTAATCCCTGTGAATATATGTATTTAATGTAGGTAGGAATTTTGAAGTCAAGAAATACTCCTTAGAAATATAAACTTCAATTAGTAGGAAAAAGATCTAGCTGATTAAAATGTCATTGAGGAAAGGCAGAAGCATCAACATTTCTTTTTAAAAAATTAGTTTATTAGTTGAAAGCCTGCTGTTCAGCATGAGTCTCTTGACTGTTCAGTAGTCCAGGAAATGCACCATGCTACCACTAACCCCATTTTTATTCTGTTGAACCAAGTAAGTAAGGATTTATCAATATTTCATATTTAACACAGTCTTTCCAAAGTTCAACATCACAGAAAGTGTGAAGTGAGCACATGCTATGTGAAATGAAAAGTTACTTGGTAAATTCCTCTATGCGCTGGAAATACGTGTTTGTTGTGAGACATCCTTAAAACCTGTTCTCTCTGTTCTCCAGCAGGCCCTTCCAAAACATCAGAGCTAGATGACAAAATTGACCCTGGAAAAAATTACAGAGGTAGATCTTTTTGCTTGTATTTTTCCTCACATGTGTTTTAGAAATTGAATGTGTGAGTTTTACTTTTCACAGCTTTGCTACTTGATTTGCCATAAAACTGGGGGCATTGGAACTTAAACATGAACAGAAATGAAAATTATGGTTGCTTTAATTTCCAGCTATCGAAGTAAGAGAGACATGTAGACAGGAACTTCATTTCTTCCTTTTGATCACTCTAAAGCACAAGTTATTTGTATGAATTGGTATGTTTCTCAGGAAAATCAGTCTGTTTCATAGCAGCTTATAAAGTTTAACAAAACTCTGCTTTTATGAATTGTCAGTGCAACTGAAGTATTTCTTCGGTTGAGTGTGAGGTGAATGAGCACATAAGGAAAAAAATAAATGGAAAGTCTGTGTTAGAGGAAGCAGTTCTTTACCAAAACTCTGTAGAAGCTCAAATGCCTTTACAAAAAAAAAAATGCAATATTTTCAACTGTTTACAGTTTACATTAAAAATACTAGTTTTGCCATTTGCAAAGACTGGAAAATATTAACTTACATTTAACATAGTGAATTTTTTGTAAGGTCAGAATTCCTGCTACCGTGCAAAAACAGCCTTCTGAGTGTTGTTCATGTAAACAAAGAAACCCCCTGGAATTTCTCCTGTGAAAAATCTTACTTTATATAGTAAGGATTAAAAATTGTGAAGAGTTTCTTACATATTTTTACTGTGGTAACTTTTTACTTTGCAAAGGAAACCATCGGCTTAGTAAAATACTCAAGCATAGAGAGATCTGAATGAAAACACTTTTCAAAATGCAACAGCTTTACTCTGCTGGAATAACTAAAATCTGCTCCTTCACACACTGCTACTTAATTTTGATATAGTTTGTGATACAATTAGCTTCACTTTATTTAACTGTAGAGCACATAAATTTAAGCAACTCTTCCTCACACCGAATATTGATCTACTAATCCTGCTGGTCTTGTTGGTGCACTCTGTCCCAACAAAAGCATTGTGATCATGAATTTCCTTCCCATGTTTCATTGTTGGCCTTGCAGCCTGTTATGGAAATCATCGTAGTGCACCAACCATGAGTCTGTAGAGACGTAAAAAAATACATAACCTGTGTGAACACACAGCCTTTGTTTATATTTTCACTAATCCTGAGTAACAGAAGGCAAAATAGTTATGATTGTATTAACCCTAGAAAGCCAAAACTATGGAATTTCCTTCAGTCATAGCACCAAGTCTGCACTGCTGCAGGTGCAGTTTAGCAGGTGTAATGCACACCTCCTGGCTTAGTCTGGAATTGCTCAAAGGCCCATGGTGACATATTTTGGTTCTATTTTTGTTGCATGCTGTGAGTGCAAGGGGCTTCTTTGACAGTGTTGGTTTAATGCAAAGGCATGGAGTGTTTGTTTGAAAACCTTGTCTGTGTCCATCATTCAGCAGTCCTGTTTTTCCCTTTCAGATTCCTCCCAGCCTGACTTGTCGGAAACAAGTGAGGATTCTGAGGCTGAGTTCAGTAACGGAGGTCAGTTCTCCAGGCCACCGATTTCAGTTGGTTGGGCATTTTTGTATCCAAAATGTGTTTTCCAAAGCCTACAATACATGGCACTGAATGAAGAGAATTGTGTGCCGGTGTTGACTGTAGTTTGGCTTGTGCACTGCTTGGTAAATCAACCTGGTGGAGAAGTGTTAGAAAACAACAATATACTGGAGCATATTGGGCTTACTGGGCTGGTTTTGAAATGATGCCTGACAGAAATTTGTATGTCTTGGGTAATTTTTAAGCGTTGGTAATGAGTTCTACTAGTGGAATGATCTTACTTCCAGTTAGCTAAAGAGGGTAGTCCCTGTCTGCACAATTTATTTTGTGCTTCCTTTTACTATTACATGGTCATTCCATGATCATGCAACGTCCAGTCATGTTTCAGGAGACGTTGTTTGCCTTAGGAAGTAGAGAAGCAGCTTTGTTTTTTGCTGTCTTGTGCATTGCACAGGCCCTTTTGAAGGAGCAAGTTGTTCCTTCAGAGGTAAGAACAGGAGCTTTCTGAAGTTACTCAGGTAAGTGATTCATTGCAGAATTTGGTGTCCTGGTAAGCAGAGTTCCTTATTTCTGTTAGAGTTTTGAAATTCAAAGCAGTTCCAGTGCTGCCCACGAGTTTCCTGGGGAAAAAAAAAAAAGAAGTGATTTTTTTGTTGTTGTTTCTTAAAGATGATGATGATGATGGTGTTAATGATGATGAATACATGCCCCCTGACAAGCAAGTGGAGAGCACCGAGTCTGCTGATGAAGCTGCCAATACTGCAAGAATAAACGCAGGAGAGTCCAATTTTGGTAAGATGAAAACTAAAGATTATTTTACCTCCCTGCTTTGTTTTATCAGAAGGTTTTGGGTAATTTTGGGATGCAAAAAGAAAATCAGTATGATTGCAAAAGTAACTGTAACATCAACTGATTATTTAGAACCTTTTTGACAGAATTAAGGAAGCTAAACAAAAAGATACCCAGCAATTTTGGAATTTCATTTTAGACCCATGGAATCTGTGTAGGTGAATTGCTGCAGTATAATCATCATCATACACTACGTCTTTTTTTAATTGTTATTTGCTTTGACAACCTGAGTAGACACACAGACACTATCCATCATTCAGCAGTCCTGTTTTTCCCTTTCAGATGCCTCCCAGCATAACATTTCAGAAACAACTGAGAACCCTGAAGTTGAGGTGACCATTGAAGGTCAGTTCTCCAGGCCATTGTTTTCAGTTTGTTGGACATTTTCATATCCAAAATGTGTTTTCCAAAACCTACACTACATGGCGCTGAATGAAGAGAATTGTGTGCTGGTGTTGACTGTCGTTTGGCTTGTGCACTGCTTAGTAAATGAACCTGGTGGAGAAGTGTTAGAAAACCACAACATGCTGCAGCACATTGGACTTACTGGGCTGCTTTTGAAATGATGCCTCACAAGCAGTTTGTATCTTTTGTGAGTTTTTCAAGTGTTGGTGATGAAAAATACTCATTGACCGGACAAGATGTTCTAGCATTCATTCATTCTGAGAACACATGGCTTTATAAAGACTCTGTAGTTCTGTGTAACTTTTGTAGCTGACACTAGCTTCTGGGAAGAATGGTACTGGAACAGAAAGTCTGTGTTGCAGGTGGTGTAAGTGATGCCTCCAGGTGTCTGTCTAATATTGATAAGGATGAGATACAAACCTTTACCCTTAGCACCTCCCTTTCTCATCTAAACGGCTCTAGAGCTGCTAACCAGTGTCCCTGGTGTTGTCATGCTAGGATCTTGGTAGGAGGTCAGCTGTGTTTCTTGTGTTTGTGAGTTAGTGTCCTGTAACTGCTTCAAAAGCCTGCTGAGATTGTCTTTTGCAGTGGTTGCTTGTGGAATTAGATGAAGAGCACCCCATCAGCAATTTGGAAAGTAGACAGGGCAAAGTGGGGCTTCTGGCATTTGGGACAAAGTGGGCACTTGTGGCGTTACCTTCACTGTTTTACAGTGCAGCAAGGAAATAATTCCAAATACTACCTCAACAGAAGAGTCTTTAAGTTCTACATTTATTTAGAGACCTTTACCACAGAATAGAAGTGCTCTGTAAAGGTTTCTCTGACAGAGTATAACAGAACTGTGTAGGTACAAGGTATGTCAATATGTGATATTATTGTTGCTAAGTGAATCATAACCTTGGTGAGGTGGGTGCATGTTTTTCTGTATGTGCAGTTAGTTTTCTTTGTCTGCTCTAAGCATTTGTTTCCTCTGAGTTTGGAGGGATTGATAATTGGCAGTCTGAAAAGCTCATTACCATAAGTAAGACAGTGATGGATTGGGGAGTGACTGGCTGTGTAGCAGGAGCTGTCTGAGAAATGGCTCAGTTTGGTGTTGTGCTGTCTGTCCACTTGTGTGTGTTTAAGGTAGAGTTGACCTGTTTGATGAATTTCATTGGTGCCCATTAGTTTTCCTCTGGTTTGAAAGTGGTTTGAAATTGTTTGAGTTCTTCCAGACAGATCTTATTTACTGTTTTTTGAGATGTACTAGTGGAATGCTATTACTTTCAGTTAGCTAAAGAAGGTAGTCCCTGTCTGCACAATTTATCTTGTGCTTCCTTTTGCTTTTACGTGTTCATTTTACGATCCTGTGATGTCCAGTCATGTTTCAGGAGACCTTGTTGTTTGCCTTAGGAAGTACAGAAGCAGCTTTGTTTTTTGCTGTCTTGTGCATTGCACAGGCTCTTTTGAAGGAGCAAGTTGTTCCTTCAGAGATAGTAACAGGAGCTTTCTGAAGTTACTCACGTAAGTGCTTCATTGCAGAATTTGGTGTCCTGATAAGCTGAGTTCCTTATTTGTCTTAGAGTTTTGAAATTCAATGCAGTTTCAGTGCTGCACATGCTTTCCCTGCCAAAAAAGCTGATTTTTTTGTTGTTGTTTTTTAAAGATGATGACTATGACTTCCTGCCCTCTGACAAGAGACGGAGCAGCACCAAGACAGCTAATGATACTGCCAATACTGGGAGCAGAAAAGGAGAAGGGTCCCATTCTGGTAAGATGAAACTTAAAGATGATTTTATCTCTCTGCTTTGTTTAATGAAAATGTTTTGGGTAGATTTGTGCTTCAAACAATTCAGTATGGTTGCAAAAATAACTCACTTCTCCTAATTTTTTAGATCTTTTTGAGAGAATGTCAGATGCTAAAAAAATTTAAAATACACAGCAGTTTTGTAATTTCATTTAGGAGCCGTGGGCTCCGTGTAGATGTATTGCTGCAGTTTAATCTTCATCATGGACTACGTCTGTTTTTTGTTATTTCACATGATGACGTAAATAGATGCACAGGAAGTTGGGATCTTTTGGCTGTGTTCTTTCATGATCCCTTATGTTGGGTTCTCCACAGAAATGCATCTGGGCGCTTCAGTTTAGCCTGGTTAAGGATGCTTTGCCTGTGGTATTTAGTGGTCCTTTACCTCTCCTTTATTCTGTGGTTTGGTTTCATTTATGGACACATTAATTTGTTTGATTTTGTAAGGTTCTGTGCAGTCCGGAATATGTTTTTTACTTTATATTTTTGAAGGCAGCCACCAGAGTTCTTATGGCAGTGCAGGAAAAGATGTGGAAATACAGCTAGAGCCTTTGAGATGGGAAATGTTTTGTGAGGATAAATTAACATAATTGGATATTTTTTCACAGAAATACTTGGAAAGATGTTGTCTAACATAGATTGTACATATTCTCCAATGATTCTCTTTTCATATTTCCACCAGGTTGACTTTTGTGATTTTCTTTTTGTCTTCCTTTTAATCTTCTTTGATTTCTTTAAAACACAGTAGTGTTGCAAGGAAGGCAGACACCTCCCTGGAATGGGAAGGTGACCATGAGGGTCACCCTTTACCCGAAATTTTTATGACTTTAAGCACATGGCATCCCAGGAAAGGAATGGATAAAGGAAGAACAGTTCTATACTAATCTCTGTATTTATCTATATATATCAATATATCTTTATATGTATAACAAGATGAAAGAAACAAGAGAAATAACAGCAGCAAAATAAAGACAACTCAGTAATGGCCCATTAAGCCATTTCTGCTGTATTTTAGTTACAACCACATCTAGAAGGAGGCACTCTTGTCACCTCTTGAGGCAGAGAGGCTGCAGTGACGGCCCTGCAGATGCAGGGGACCCTCTGTTCTAGAGTGGGACGTCTCTGCTGGTGGTATTGGCTCTGATGAGGAGGGGGAAGAGGGCTCGACTCCCCCAGGCACACATGTGAGCAGTGATAGGTCTTTGGCACTGCTAATGGCGGCTCATACTTGCTTGAAAGGGAGGAAGTGCTTTGTCCCAATGTCACATTACTGTGCAGAAAAAGGTCCAGTGAAAGTTCTGCCTCCAGCTCAAGCCTTCCATGCAGTGGCTCCAGTGGCGATGGGAAGGAAGGCACATATTTTTTAAATCTGTCAAAAAGGTTTTAGAGTGATCAGTAGATGTGACAGGCATTTTTATGATCGTACTTTATGTTAATGTCTAGTAAAACTCCTAATTCTTTCCTTTTGTAATACTTTGCGTTTGATAGTTACGTACCCAGCACTCACTTGGAATTAGACCAAAACATGATACTGTTTTCCATGAAGTAGATGATATATTTGATATAGTTTAAATGTACTCCAGTTAAGATGTCCCAGTAGATACAGCTGAATTTCTGCTGTACACCGTACACATCATCTGAAGAGAAACCTTTGAAACAAAGATTCCTTCAGACTTGCTCCCAAATTCATACCAAACTGCAGCTTACAGAGATCTGAAAGAAAATACCCTTCCAAATGCACAGGCACAGCTTCACTGTACCAGAGCAACTTAAATATGTTCCTTCATGCACTGCTACTTAATTTTGATATAGTTTCTTATCTAATTAGATTCACTTTCTTTAACTGTACTTCAATTAGGTATAATTTGCTCTTTCTCCCCCTGAGTGTTTATCAGCTAATCCTGCTTGTATTGTTGGTGGCACTTTAACCGAACAAAAGCATTGTGATCATGAATTTCTCTCCCATGTTTCATTGTTGGCCTTGCAGAATCATCATAGCACAGCAACCATGAGTGTGTAGAGATGTAAAAAGGTACATAATCTGTGGGGACATGCAGCCTTTGTTTATGTTTTCAGTAATCCTGAGTAACGGAGGAGAAAATAGTTATGATTGTATTAACCTTAGAAAGCCAAGACTATGGAATTTCCTTCAGTCATAGCACCAAGTCTGCACTGCTGCAGGTGCAGTTTAGCAGGTGTAATGCTCACCTCCTGGCTTAGTCTGGAATTGCTCAAAGGCCCATGGTGACATATTTTTGGTTCTGTTTTTACTGCATGCTGTGAGTGCAAGGACCTTCTTTGACAGTGTTGGTTTAATGCAAAGGCATGGAGTGCTTGTTTGAAAACCTTGTCTGTGTCCATCATTCAGCAGTCCTGTTTTTCTCTTTCAGATTCCTCCCAGCACGATTCTTCAGAATCAAGTGAAGATTCTGAGGCTGAGTTCACTAGCGAAGGTCAGTCTCCCAGGTCACTGATTTCAGTTGGTTGGGCATTTTTATATCCAAAATATGTTTTCCAAAGCCTACATTACTTGACATTGAAGGAAGAGAACTGTGTGCCAGTGTTGACTGTTGTTTGGCTTGTGCACTGCTTGGTAAATAAAAGTGGTGGAGAAGTATTAGAAAACCACAATATACTGGAGCATATTGGACTTACTGGGCTGGTTTTGAAATGATGGCACACAGGCAGTTTGAATCTTTTACATATTTTGCAAGTGTTGGTAGTGAAAAATACTCATTGACCGGACAAGATGTTCTAGCATTCATTGATTCTGGAGGACACATTGCTTTGTAAATACACTGTAGTTCTGTGTAACATTTGTAATTAACACTAATTTCTGGGAAGAATGGCACCAAAACACAAAGTCTGTGTTGCAGGTGGTGTAAGTGAAGACTCAAAGTTTCTGTCTAATTTGAGCATTTCACTACAAAACTTAGGTACTGTCTTTTGACACCTACTAGTAGAATGATACTACTTCCCATTAGCTAAAAAGGTTAGTCTCTGTCTGCACAATTTATTTTGTGCTTCCTTTTGCTGTTGGGTGGTCATTTTATGTTCATGCGATGTCCATTCATGTATCAGGAGTCAATGTTGTTTTCCTTAGGAAGTACAGAAGCGGCTTTGTTTTTTGCTGTCTTATGCTTTACACAGGTTCTTTTGGAGAAACAAGTTGTTCCTTCAGAGGTAAGAACAGGAGCTTTTTGAATTCACTCAGGTAATTTATTGCAGAATTTGGTGTCCTGATAAGCAGAGTTCCTTAATTCTGTTCGAGTTCTGAAATTCAAAGCAGTTACAGTGCTGCACACGAGTTCCCTGCACAAAAAAAAAATCAGTAATTTTTTTTGTTGTTGTTTCTTACAGAGGATGATGATGATGAGTACCTACCCCCTAGTAAGAGACGGAGGAGGACAAAGTGGGCTAATCCAGCCGCCAGTACACGGAGAAGAAAAGCAAAAGGGTCCAATTTTAGTAAGATAAAAATTGAAGATCATTTTATTTCCCTGCTTTGTTTTTTGAAAAAGTTTTGGGTAATTCTGTGCTGCACGAGACATGTTTGTTCAAGCCTTCATTTGAGAGCCATGGAATCTGTGTAGATATATTGCAGTAGTATTATCATCATCATCACTGGTTACCTCTGTTGTTTTTCTTATTCGACTTGACGACTTAAATAGTTAAGGGTGCCATTACATGAAATTCAGCAGCATTTCTCCTGATAAAAAAGAATGAAGTGTTGATATAGTTTCTGATACAATTAGTTTCACTTTCTTTAACTGTAGTGGAGTTAAATTTTAATTGCTTTTTCTCACACCGAGTTTGATCAGGTAATCCTCCTTGTCTTATTGGTGCACTCTGCCCTGACAAAAGCATTGTGATCATGAATTTCCTTCCCATGTTTCATTGTTGGCCTTGTAGCCTGTTACAGAAATCTACAGAAAATAGTGCAGAAATAGTGCACCAACCATGAGTCTGTAGAGATGTAAAAAAATACATAATCTGTGTGAACACATAGAGTTTGTTTATATTTTCACTAATCCTGAGTAACAGAAGGCAAAATAGTTATGATTGTATTAACCCTAGAAAGCCAAGACTATGGAATTTCCTTCTGTCATAGCACCAAGTCTGCACTGCTGCAGGCGCAGTTTAGCAGGTGTAATGCTCACCTTCTGGCTTAGTCTGGAATTGCTCAAAGGCCCATGGTGACATATCTTTGGTTCTATTTTTACTGCATGCTGTGAGTGCAAGGGGCTTCTTTGACAGTGTTGGTTTAATGCAAAGGCATGGAGTGCTTGTTTGAAAATCTTGTCCATGCCCATCATTCAGCAGTCCTGTTTCTCCCTTTCAGACGCCTCCCAGCATAACGTGCCAGTAACAACTGAGAACCCTGGAGTTGAGGTGGCTGTCGAAGGTCAGTTCTCCAGGTCACTGATTTCAGTTTGTTGGACATTCTTATATGCAAAATGTGTTTTCCAAAGTTTACATTACTTGACACTGAATGAAGAGAATTGTGTGCTGGTGTTGACTGTCGTTTGGCTTGTGCACTGCTTAGTAAATGAACCTGGTGGAGAAGTGTTAGAAAACCACAACATGCTGCAGCACATTGGACTTACTGGGCTGGTTTTGAAATGATGCCTCACAAGCAGTTTGTATCTTTTGTGAGTTTTTCAAGTGTTGGTGATGAAAAATACTCATTGACCGGACAAGATGTTCTAGCATTCATTCATTCTGAGAACACATGGCTTTATAAAGACACTGTAGTTCTGTGTAACTTTTGTAGCTGACACTAGCTTCTGGGAAGAATGGTACTGGAACAGAAAGACTGTGTTGCAGGTGGTGTAAGTGATGCCTCCAGGTGTCTGTCTAATATTGATAAGGATGAGATACAAACCTTTACCCTTAGCACCTCCCTTTCTCATCTAAACGGCTCTAGAGCTGCTAACCAGTGTCCCTGGTGTTCTCGTGCTAGGATCTTGGTAGGAGGTCAGCTGTGTTTCTTGTGTTTGTGAGTTAGTGTCCTGTAACTGCTTCAAAAGCCTGCTGAGATTGTCTTTTGCAGTGGTTGCTTGTGGAATTAGATGAAGAGCACCCCATCAGCAATTTGGAAAGTAGACAGGGCAAAGTGGGGCTTCTGGCATTTGGGACAAAGTGGGCACTTGTGGCGTTACCTTCACTGTTTTACAGTGCAGCAAGGAAATAATTCCAAATACTACCTCAACAGAAGAGTCTTTAAGTTCTACATGTATTTAGAGACCTTTACCACAGAATAGAAGTGCTCTGTAAAGGTTTCTCTGACAGAGTATAACAGAACTGTGTAGGTACAAGGTATGTCAATATGTGATATTATTGTTGCTAAGTGAACCGTAACCTTGGTGAGGTGGGTGCATGTTTTTCTGTATGTGCAGTTAGTTTTCTTTGTCTGCTCTAAGCATGTGTTTCCTCTGAGGTTGGAGGTATTGATAATTGGCAGTCTGAAAAACCCATTACCATAATTAAGACAGGGATGGATTGGGGAGTGACTGGCTGTGTAGCAGGAGCTGTCTGACCAATGGCTCAGTTTGGTGTTGTGCTGTCTGTCCACTTGTGTGTGTTTAAGGTAGAGTTGACCTGTTTGATGAATTTCATTGGTGCCCATTAGTTTTCCTCTGGTTTGAAAGTGGTTTGAAATTGTTTGAGTTCTTCCAGACAAAATTTATTTACTGTCTTTTGAGATGTACTAGTGGAATGCTATTACTTTCAGTTAGCTTTCTGAAGTTACTTAGGTAAGTAATTTTGTGCAGGATTTGGTGTCCTGATAAGCACAGTTCCTTATTTCCAATGTATATTTCTATTATTTCAGTTAGAGTATTGAAATTCAAAGCAATTCATGTGCTGTCCTTGTGTTCCTTGGATAAAAAACCTATTTTGTTTTTTCTTTGTTACTTGAAGATTATGATGATGGCTACCTTCCCCATGATGAGAGACTTGAGAGCTCAGAGTCAGCTAATGCAGCTGCCAGTACAGAGAGCAGAAAAGCAGAAGAGTTCAATTTTGGTACGATGAAAATAAAGATGATTTTATCTCCCTGCTTTGTTTTAAGAAAATGTTCTGGGTAATTTTTGCTGAGACATGTTTTGAGTGCCTGGGGCTTCTTTGACAGTGTTGGTTTAAATGCAAAGGCATGGAGTGTTTGGTTGAAAATCCTGTCTGTGACCATCGTTCAGCAGTCCTGTTTTTCTCTTTCAGATCCCTCCCAGCGTAATGTGTCAGAAACAAGTGGGGGTTGTGAGCTTGATGTCACTTTCGAAGGTCAGTTCCCCAGGTTATGGATTTCAGTTCATTGGACATTTTTGTATCCAAAATGTGTTTTCCAAAGCCCATATTACTTGAGATGGAAGGAAGAGAATTGTGTGCCAGTGTTGACTGTAGTTTGGATTGTGCACTGCTTGGTAAACGAACCTGGTGGAGAAGTGTTCGAAAACCACAGTATATTGGAGCATATTGGACTTACTGGGCTGGTTTTGAAATGATGCCTGATAGAAATTTGTATCTCTTGGGTAATTTTTAAGAGTTGGTACTGAGATCTACTAGTGTGTACTCCCTGTCTGCACAATTTATTTTGTGCTTCCTTTTGCTGTTACGTGGTCTTTTCACTATCATGCAATGTCCAGTCATGTTTCAGGAGACCTTGTTGTTGTTTTCCTTAGGAAGTAGAGAAGCAACTTTGTTTCTTGCTGTCTTGTGCTTTGCACAGGCCCTTTTGAAGGAACAAGTTGTTCCTTCAGAGATAGTAACAGGAGCTTTCTGAAGTTAGGCAAGTAGTTTATTGCAGAATCTGATGTCCTGATAAGCAGAGTTCCTTAATTCTGTTCGAGTTTTTTAAAATTCGGAGCAGTTCCAGTGCTGCACATGAGTTCCCTTGACAAAAATCCTATTTTGTTTTTTCTTTCTTACTTAAAGGCGATGATGATGACCTACCCCCTGATGAAAGACCGAAGAGCTCTGAGTCAGCGAATGAAGCTGCTGCTGATGGGAGTAGAAATGCAGAAGAGTTCAGTTCTGGTAAGATGAAAATAAAGAGGATTTTATTTCCCTGCTTTGTTTTATGAGAAGGTTTTGGGTAATTTTGTGCTGCAGGAGTGAGACGTGTTAGTTCAAGCCTTCATTTCAGAGCCATGGAATCTGCGTAGGTGAAATGCTGCAGTATATTCATCATCATAGGCTACCTCTGTTGGTTTTTGCTACTTGATGTGACAACATAAATAGACACATAGGAATTTGATATTTTCTGATTGTGTTCTTTCGTGATCCCTTTTGTTGCGTTCTCCACAGCAATGCATCCATGGGCCTCAGTTTAGCCTGGTTAAAGATGTTTTACCTGGGATATTTTGTGGTCCTTTACCTCTCCTTTATTCTGTGGTTTGGTTTAGTTTGGTTTGTGAACACATTAATCTCTCTTCTTTTATGAAGTTCTGTGCAGTCAGAAATATGTTTTTTACTTTATATTTTTGAAGGTAGCCACCAGAGTTCATAAGGCAGTGAAGAAGAGATGTGGGGATACAGTTAGAGCATTTGAGATGGGAAGTGTGTTTTGTGAGGTTAAATTAACATCACTGGATATTTTTCCACAGAAATATTTGGAAAGATGTTGTCTAATATAAATTATACATCTTCTCCAACCATTCACTTGTCATATTTCCACCAGGTTTTTGGGGATTGTCGATATTATGAAGTGATTTAAAGTGTACAAGGCTTTGGCCACCCTACTCTGCAGGGTTTCAGTACACATTCATCCTTTTTGTTTTTCAAGGATAGGCTTCAAAGTGCCATGGGCGTGCACAACAATAGCTTGACCTGTAGGGGACTAAGGAATATCAGTGTTGTGTGGCACACCCCAGATGTATAGAAATTGTTGAGTGTTTTGTGGGACATATGCAGGCCACTATCAGTTTTGATGGTGGGGAATGCCTAGGGCAGCAAAGGCTGGTCGCCAGTGTGCGATGGCATCATGTCTTCTTTCTCCAGTGTGGACCGAGGCTCATATGGCAGATGAAAAAGTGTCTACAGAAACATCCACACATTTTAAATTACGAAATTCAGAAATGCGTGTGACATCTGTCTGCCAAACCTATAAAGCTCACGGACCCCAGGGGTTACCCTCCATCTGCAGTGGCACAGTGTGGCCTTGAGCCCCCGCAGCTTCTTCTATTTACGAGGTGTGGACCATTGCAGCATTCCCCCATTCCAGCAGCTCTCCCAGCTGCTCTCCTCCACTGGGCTGCTCTCTCCACCTCTCTCCCCATGGCCAGGTTCCTACTGATCATGTCGGGGTCACCAAATGTCACAATTGAGACTGACATGACATGACACGCCAAAGTTCATGAAGCAATAGCAAATTTTATTGTTAACAGCTTTCTTTTGTATGGTTTCCAGAGAACCTCGTGTTGGGTCTTGATTAGCTAGAAATTTGTTGCCACCCAGCTCACTGGCCAATAGCTGCCTGCATTCATGCTTGTCGGGGTTTGGCTGGTGTCCATTGCTTGCATTTGAATCTTGGCCTCTCAGTGCCTTCTTCATAGAGATGTTTACTTCTTTTCCTTTACTGGTATAGGCTGGTTGACTTATGGGCAAGGTTACTTATGACTGTGAGGCCTCCAGGCCAGCTGTTAGCAACCAGGTTTCCATGAACTGGATGATGTATTTGACATAGTTCAAATATGCTCCAGTTAAGGTGTCCCAGTAGATACAGCTAAATTTTTACTATACACCACATGCATCATGTGAAGAGAAACCTTTGAAACAAAAATTCCTTCAAACTTGCTCCCAAAGTGATACCATACTGCAGCTTGCAGAGATCTGAAAGAGGATACCCGTCCAAATGCATAAGCGCCGCTTTACTCTGCAGGAATAACTGAAATATTTTCCTTCACGTACTGCTACTTAATACTGATATAGTTTCTGAAACAATTAGCTTTATTTTCTTTAATTGTACTGCAGTTAAATTGCTCTTTGTCACATCGAGTGTTGATTGGCAAATCCTGCTGGTCTTGTTGGTGACCTCTGCCCTGAAGAAAAGCATTGTGATCATGAATTTTCCTCCCTTGCTTCATTGTTGGCCTTGCAGCCTGTTATGGAAATCATCATAGCACAGCAACCATGAGTCTGTAGAGATGTAAAAAGGTACATAATCTCTGGGGACACACAGAGTTTGTTTATATTTTCACTAATCCTGTTTAAGAGAGGGGAAAATAGTTATGATTGTATTAACCCTAGAAAGCCAAGACTATGGAATTTCCTTCAGTCATAGCACCAAGTTTGCACTGCTGCAGGTGCAGTTTGGCAGGTGTAATGCTCACCTCCTGGCTTAGTCTGGAATTGCTCAAAGGCCCATGGTGACATATTTTGGTTCTATTTTTGTTGCATGCTGTGAGTGCAAGGGCCTTCTTTGACAGTGTTGGTTTAAATGCATTTCTTTGACAATGCTGGAGTGTTTGTTTGAAAACCTTGTCTGTGTCCATCATTCAGCAGTCCTGTTTTTCCCTTTCAGATGCCTCTCAGCATAACGTGTCAGTAACCACTGAGAACCCTGAAGTTGAGGTGACTGTCGAAGGTCAGTTCTTCAGGTCATTGATTTCAGTTGGCATTTTTGTATCCAAAATGTGTTTTCCAAAGTTTACATTACTTGACATTGAATGAAGAGAATTGTGTGCTGGTGTTGACTGTTGTTTGACTTGTGCACTGCTTGGTAAATGAACCTGGTGGAGAAGCGTTAGAAAACCACAACATGCTGCAGCACATTGGACTTCTGGGCTGGTTTTGAAATGATGCCTCACAAGCAGTTTGTATCTTTTGTGAGTTTTTCAAGTGTTGGTGATGAAAAATACTCATTGACCGGACAAGATGTTCTAGCATTCATTCATTCTGAGAACACATGGCTTTATAAAGACACTGTAGTTCTGTGTAACTTTTGTAGCTGACACTAGCTTCTGGGAAGAATGGTACTGGAACAGAAAGACTGTGTTGCAGGTGGTGTAAGTGATGCCTCCAGGTGTCTGTCTAATATCGATAAGGATGAGATACAAACCTTTACCCTTAGCACCTCCCTTTCTCATCTAAACGGCTCTAGAGCTGCTAACCAGTGTCCCTGGTGTTGTCATGCTAGGATCTTGGTAGGAGGTCAGCTGTGTTTCTTGTGTTTGTGAGTTAGTGTCCTGTAACTGCTTCAAAAGCCTGCTGAGATTGTCTTTTGCAGTGGTTGCTTGTGGAATTAGATGAAGAGCACCCCATCAGCAATTTGGAAAGTAGACAGGGCAAAGTGGGGCTTCTGGCATTTGGGACAAAGTGGGCACTTGTGGCGTTACCTTCACTGTTTTTCAGTGCAGCAAGGAAATAATTCCAAATACTACCTCAACAGAAGAGTCTTTAAGTTCTACATGTATTTAGAGACCTTTTCCACAGAATAGAAGCGCTCTGTAAAGGTTTCTCTGACAGAGTATAACAGAACTGTATAGGTACAAGGTATGTCAATATGTGATATTGTTGCTAAGTGAACCATAACCTTGGTGAGGTGGGTGCATGTTTTTCTGTATGTGCAGTTAGTTTTCTTTGTCTGCTCTAAGCATTTGTTTCCTCTGAGGTTGGAGGTATTGGTAATTGGCAGTCTGAAAAGCTCATTACCATAATTAAGACAGGGATGGATTGGGGAGTGACTGGCTGTGTAGCAGGAGCTGTCTGACCAATGGCTCAGTTTGGTGTTGTGCTGTCTGTCCACTTGTGTGTGTTTAAGGTAGAGTTGACCTGTTTGATGAATTTCATTGGTGCCCATTAGTTTTCCTCTGGTTTGAAAGTGGTTTGAAATTGTTTGAGTTCTTCCAGACAAAACTTATTTACTGTTTTTTGAGATGTACTAGTGGAATGCTATTACTTTCAGTTAGCTAAAGAAGGTAGTCCCTGTCTGCACAATTTATTTTGTGCTTCCTTTTGCTGTTACGTGTTCATTTTACGATCCTGTGATGTCCAGTCATGTTTCAGAAGATAATGTTGTTTTCCTCAGGAAGTAGTTGTTTTTTGCTGTCTTGTGCATTGCACAGGCTCTTTTGAAGGAACAAGTTTGTTCCTTCACAGGTAGGAGTGGGAGCTTTCTGAAGTTACTCAGGTATTTATTGCAGAATCTGATGTCCTGATATGCAGAGATCCTTATTTCTGTTAGCATTTTGAAATTCAAAGCAGTTCCAGTGCTGCCCATGAGTTCTCTGGACAAAAAACCCAGTGATTTTTAAAATTTTTTTCTTTCTTTTTTAAAGATGATGATGATGGGTACGTACCCCCTGACAAGAGACTGAGGAGCAGCAAGTCGGGTAATGAAGCTGCCAATACTGGGAGAAGCAAAGCAAAAGGGTCAAATTGTGGTAAGATGAAATTTAATGATGATTTTATCTTCCTTCTTGGTTTAATGATAGGATTTTGGGTAATTTTGTGCTGCAGTAGTGAGACATGTTAGTGCAAGCTTTCATTTCAGAGCCATGAACTCTGTGTAGGTGAATTTCTACAGTATAATCATCATCATAGGGCTACCTGTGTTGGTTTTTGTTATTAGACATGATGACATAAATACATACACAGGAATTCGGTGTTTTCTGGTTGTGTCCTTTTGTGATCCCTTTTGTTGGGTTCTCCACAGAAATGCATCCATGGACTTTAGTTTACTCCGGTTAAAGATGCTTTTCCTGGGTCCTTTCATGGTCCTTTACCTCTCCTTTTTTCCATGTTTTGGTTCGTAGCTCTAGATGCTGAGTGTGGCCCTTTGAGTCAGGCTAAGGTTTTGTTACACACCTTTTTCTGAGACCTGGTATTCTTCACAAGTTTCTGTAAGGGTGTTGTGGAAAGTTGCACCTGGTTTTGCTGAATATTGTGAGGTGAGGGTCGGACGTGACAAGTGACGCAAGGTCCCCAGGCAGGTGCAGAGGCCAGCTGCTTTACTGTAAAAACCTGGCCTTTTTAAGCAGCTAGAGGGTTATCAGGTTCATACTTTTAAATCATAACAAACATAAATCAACCAACTACACCACTTATAATATGAACACGCAGTGGTTACATAAAATGTTTTCTACCTCTAATTCAGCTGAGTCACTTTCTCCCAGTCCTTTTTTGCTTAGCCAAAGTCACAGGCCATACCATGATTTTATAAGGCCTTCCCTTTGTAAGGTTTTACTTAGGGACCACAAAACGGAATAAATCTGTTGTGCATGAAGGCTGGTATTTATGAGAAGGTGTAGAGGCAGTGGCTAAAAATTGTAGGTCCTGTTTTTCCCTTTCAGATTCCTCCCAGCATGACTTGGCAGAATCAAGTGAGGATTCTGATGCTGAATCCTCTAGTGAAGGTCAGTTCCCACGGCCACTGATTCAATTGGTTGGGCATTTTTATATCCAAAATGTGTTTTTTAAAGCCTACGTTACCTGGCAATGAATGAAGAGAATTGTGTGCCAGTGTTGACTGTAGTTTGGCTTGTGCACTGCTTGGTAAATGGACCTGGTGGAGAAGTGTTAGAAAACAACACTATACTAAAACATATTGGACTTACTGGGCTGGTTGTGAAATGATGCCTGTCAGAAATCTGTATCTCGAGTAATTTTTAAGCGTTGGTAATGAGATCTCCTTGTGGAATGATCTTACTTCCAGTTAGCTAAAGAGGGTAGTCCCTGTCTGCACAATTTATTTTGTGCTTCCTTTTGCTGTTGCATGGTTGTGTTATGACCATGCGATGTCCAGTCATGTTTCAGGAAACATTGTTGTTTTCCTTAGGAAGTAGAGAAGCAGCTTTGTTTTTTGGTGTCTTGTGCATTCCACAGGCCCTTTTGAGGGAACAAGTTGTTCCTTCAGAGGTAAGAACAGGAGCTTTTTGCATTCACTCAGGTAATTTGTTTCAAAATTTGGTATCCTGATCAGCAGAGTTCTTTAATTCTGTTAGAGTTTTTTAAAATTCAGAGCAGTTCCAGTGCTGCCCACAAGTTCTCTGGACAAAAAAACAGTGATTTTTTTTTTTTTTTTTTTTTTTTGTGTTCTCAAGATAATGACCATGACTACATACCCCATCACAAGAGACAGAGCAGCCCCAAATCGGGTAATGCAGCTGCCAATACTGGGAGCAGAAAAACAAAAGAGTTCAATTTTGGTAAGATGAAACTTAAAGATTATTTTATCTCCCTTCTCTGTTTTATGAAAAGGTTTTGGGCAATTCTGTGCTGCAGGAGTGAGACATGTTAGTTGAAGCCTTCATTTTAAAGCCATGAACTCTGTAGATATATTGCAGCAGTATAATCATCATCATAGGCTTTCCCTGTTGTTTTTTGTTATCTCATTTGACAACGTGAATAGAGGAAGACAGAGGAAGTTGGGATCTTTTGGCTGTGTTTTTTTGTGATCCCTTATGTTGGGCTCTCCACTGAAATCCATCCATGAACTTCAGTTTACTCTGGTTAAAGATGCCTCACCTGGAATGTTTTGTGGTCCTGTACCTCTCCTTTATTCTGTGGTTTAATTTGTTTGGTTTATTGACACATTTTCTGTCTGCTTTTATAAGGTTCCATAATGTCAGAAATATGTCTTTTAGCGCAGTACTTGTGTCTGTATTGAGAATTTAGGAAATTTAAGTCAATATAAAAATTCTTATGGATCTCCTTGTAACATGTGTTTTTCATGACAGATGTCAATTTTAGCAAAAGTGATTGAAATTTTTAGAGTTGTTCTTAAGAGATCATTAATGCCAGTAGGCTGAATATGTATCATTCTTTTTTGTTTGGTCAGGAGAACATCAATACAGCATTACTAGAGTAGACTATTGAGGAGTTGGTGCTGCAGAAGCTTTTGTTAGATATGTTCTCTCAGTAGAAAAATCACCTACGCTTTGACTGCCAGCAGTGTAGAAGTGAAGAAGCCTTGAGTTTGACTTCAGATGTAGAGGAAAGGGAATAAAATATTGGGATGATAGGAGTTTTAGTTGAGGTTGCAATATATAATCTCCAGTTTTAGTCTGTCTCAGGCCTTACCTGCTCAGTGTTGCTCTGAGTTGGCTTAGTGTATCTTCTCTGTGCTATTTTTAAGAAAATTTCATTTTGAGATCGCCGATGTGCAGTTAGATTACAGTGACTTGCATCTCACAGATTATTCAGATACCTTTAATTCTGAGCTGCCTAAATTGTATTGAGGACATTGGCTCATGTTTTCTTTGAGGTTCATATACAGAAAGTGGCATGTCTCTATGGTATTGCAAGACCTGGTTAAAACACAAAATTTATGTGAGAAGTTTTGGGGAAAGACCCTTCATTTGCTCTAATGAAAGAAGAGCAGCTTTTGGTAGTTGTAGTGCTGCTGTTCGGGCATTTCAGAAGACTTTGCACCTTATTATTGAAGTCAAATATTAGACAACACGATAGGAGAAAGGTGGTGGCAAATCTATCATGAGTAGCTTCAGAACGAGAAAAATTCATGCACTCAGAAAACAGAACAGATGCTTGAGTGAGAAATCTGTCTCACAAAGACTTCCAGTATTTTAAATAACCATGGTAATACTGAGATGTTTGAGTTGGAGGTCCTTCCTGTATGTCTTGATTGAAGAGGTATCTGAAATGGCCTGAGAATAACATGCTGTGCTCTTAGCTTTTTGGAAACAGGAAAACAAAATGGAAAGCAAAATAATTTTAACCAGTCTCTGGTAAAGTGTTTGGTAGATATCCTTAATCTCTGGAACAACTGGAAGTGTAATAGCTTGAATGGCCTCATTTTTTTACCTTTGTAGTTACTAGGTTCAAGTCTTTGGAGTAATAAATAAGTTATAAGTACACTTGCTTGACTCTTTCTTAGAACACCAGACAACAGCTGGTACCATCTACAAGAGTTGTGGGATTTTCATAAAAGCGTGGAGATAGTACAAAAAACAGTCAAAATGTGTGCTCTGTTACAGGCAGAGAATTAGATGTTAAAATTCGGTTACTTAATCCAGCTCTCCATGGAACACAGGTTTGGATTTGGATAACTTCTGTCTTGAAGTTGTATTTTCTTTCAGAAATAGGATTTATGGGGGTATTGGGCAACACCACAACTTGGAGAAATACTGGATTAAGGTGAAGGATGGCAGATGCCTCCTGATCCATGTAGTTGTATAGATTTGCACCAAAACAACTCCATGTATTTTCTGTAAGCTTTATCAAGCTTTACTAGTTAAGCTTTTCAGCACCCAAATTTAGATAACTATCAACAGCAGCTGTATCCTGCCTTTATCCCTGCTGGCAGCAAGAGCTGCTGACTGAGCCATCAAAGAGAGAAATCATTTTTGAAAGTTACATTAACCTGGTTTGTGTTGTGGGTTTTTGAACTTCTTTTAATATACAAGTTTGCAACTTAAGCATTTTTCTTTTGTGCTTTTATACTTTTCATTGTACTTTTCTTTTTTTCTGAATGTATTTGTGCATTTTAAGGTGTAGTCTGTACTGTGCTCAGCAGGCACCTGTTTGCAAGTGAGCAGTAAAAGTACACACTTTATCGGCGATTGATGGAGAGACAGGAAGATTGATTCGGTGATCAGAATTCATTTTAATTCAGGTTTTCCAAAAGCTTATATACCATTTCAGGGAGGTTAACAATTTCTACTACAATAATTAGGTTAAAAGGTCATACAAGGAACTCATGCATTTTACAACATCTTTCTTGTAGGGGGTTGATTGAATCTCTCCTCTTCCCGTTAGCAGGTTTAATCCCATCTTCTTGTAATCTCAAAGGTGTGTTTGTTCCTGCCATCCTGGTTATCAAACTAGCTATGCTAATTAAATCTGTCTTACTCTCTGTCTTGTGTATTCCCACAACAGTTCATATTTCATTTAGTGGTAATGCAGATTTTACAAGAGATTCTCGGTTTTGTTTGTAGTCTGACGTGTCCTCCTCTTTTCTTTGCAGACAAGTGGAATACGCGAATTACAGACTTGAGAAAGGAAGTTGAAGAGCTGTTTGAAAAAAGATACGGTATGTGTTACACACCTTTCCAAGCCATTGCCTGTAGTCCTTTGTCACGGCAAGTGACTGACTGCTCTTTGGCATGCATCTTGTTGGCTCAGGAGCACACCAGAACTGACAGCACCAAAGGCCTAAATACTGTTAGAAGACATAAAATTGAGGAAAGTAGATTTTTTGATGAGCAGAGTAATTTCAATATGGTATATCTGTGTTTGGCACCAAAGTGTGAAACTTGATTTTATTTTTCAGTTGTGCTCAGTCTCCTGGAGCACCTGCATGCTCACGTATCTTGGGCATCCCCATTTGAGAGAGCTGTCCTTTTCTCTGCAGTTACACTGAGTCCTTCAGTGAAAGAATCTTTAGAATGGCACTGAAGAAATTGATTCATTGATTGCTCACTTTTGATTATGATTGTTTTGCAGTGAAGCAAAAATTACATATGTTAATGGCTCTTGGAAATAAAAAGCAGCAGATGTGTTAGACTTTGGAATTTGTCTCCAAATGCTGCACTTAGATATGTTTTGTGTCCATATATCACAAACTAAAACAGCATCAGCAAAGATTTAAAAATAAATGCTGGTGTGCCTCTGCCACAAAAAGTGGAAGTGCTTTCAGAATAGACCTTGTGATTGGGGGTTTCTGCATGTTTGGGATGTGACTATCATCTGACATTTAAAGAGCCCACTGAAAGCAACTTGCACCAAGGTAACACAGTTCAGAATTCACTGTATTTTAATTGCTTTAGAAAGGAGCATAATTCTTTGTGACTTGCTTTAATTTTGATTTTGTTGTTTGCATGTAGCAAAAGTTGGTTTAAGAAAATTAAGTCTGTTTAAGACAATTTAAGAGGTAGACACTATGGAATGAGTTACCTCCCCTTATGGTATTAACCAATCCCTTTCCAGCAATACTACACTTACTAATAGGTGTAAATGAAAAAAATAACAGTCTAATAACAAGCAAAACAGGCAAAAAGTAAGAGTAAATAATGATTAAATACAAAACTGCTAAATATCTGGAAGTCCATGGCAACAGTGGGAAATCCAGAATTGTGGGGTATGCCCTTCACTTCTCAAGATGTCAACCACCATAACACTGAGGGATCATGACAGCGAACCCTCCTGGGAAGAGAGGAGCTCATGAAACAGTTCTGGTGGCAGGTGGGAATCCTGGGGTTGTCTGGGGAACTCCAGCCCTCGGTGTCAACCTCCAGTTCCATGTGTGTCCTTCTGCCACCCACTGAGCTGCTCTGGTGTTGGTGCTGCTGTTTGGGAGCTGCAGGGGGAACAGCGGCCTGCTGGCCCAGCCAGCTGTAGCCCCCTGCTGCTTCCAGGAGTAACAAAATTCACACTGAAACAGTTCTGCAGTACAGTTCCTGAGTTGCTACTGTTGCCAGCAGCAATAAAAGTCAAGGGGCCAAAGGACAAATGGCAAGAGAGAGCTTCTCTGTCTGAGGCAAAGACCAAGAGGCCAGAGAGGCAAAAGTTGTGACAGAAAGAGCCTGAGCTGCCTGGGAGAGCTGACTTTGAAAGTGCCCACGGCCCGTGTTGTTTTCTGGCTGCAGGGTCTAAATTTATAGGCACAGATACATATGGAATGCAATAACATTTTGGATTTCCCACAACGCCAGCCTAAAAATATCTTGTGGAGAGTCTGTTGAATGCTGAGCTATTCCTGACTTTCCATAGCAGGCCGTATCATATTAAAAAATGATCTCCTTTTCCCTGTGGATGACAAAATTTCATTGTTTCACAAACCATTCCTTATCAGACTATCTCTTTCTATCTGTATGGGCATGCAGTCTCCCATTTATGGAAATGAGTTATGGATGTCCAGAATTCCCAAAATGGTTTTCAAATTTGTTAGCTTCTGTAGCTCCAAAGTGTTCTAGCATTATCAGCTACTGTAATCTACTATAACTGACATGTCTGAAAACATAGCTTTGTGTTTTAGGTGACAGCTAAATGGGATTTCCTTTTAGTGAGTCACAAAAATAAAGCCTACATTCAGTAGGATTTCTCTGTAAAAACGTGTGAGATTCCAAATCTAAGAAACCTCCCTGCAGACTGTGATGCTGATGGTGTTCTTAGGCTCTCTAAACAATATGTGCTGAAACATTTGCTGATTTAAGAGAAATTGATACTCTCACAAATGAAAGCTTAATTGTTGTCAGTTACTTATTTAAACAGGCAGGATTTTTGTTACTCTGAAGCTGTTCCTATGGGTATGCTGGTATGTTCTTATGTTTATGCTGGGTAAGAATCTGGATTTTAGTGATGTTCTTGATCTGTTGCCCTGAGGCTTGTCTGCTGGATTTGTTGAGCTTTTCACCACATGCCACAGCAACCTTCAGGGCTGAGAAAAAATTTTGTTAATTTCTTGAATGAGGTACATGACTGGAATAAAAATCTATGTTGATGAAGGACTGGTGTGATACACAACAGAGCTGTTGGTGATTGCTCTGGAGCTCCTTTGGCACAGGTTTGAATAGGATTTCATTACTGTATTTGTTACCTTCAGGTTCATGTCCATCTCTACGAATGAGTTCTCTGTCTCCAGTTTTGGGCATCTTATATTTGCCAGTTAAACCAAATCTAGTTGAAACACCATTCTTCTTGCAGTCTTCTAAGATTTTGATACTGGATTCTGATCAAAATAGAAGACTAAGATTTTTTTTTTTTTAAGCGTTTTCAAAGCTTCCCCTTTTTGTGATAAAAATCGCTAGAAATATTCTGGTTTCAGGTCGTTGAAAGGGTGTTACCCAAATACCTCTGACACCTGAACTGTTTTATTTCATTTAAGAATTCGCAAGTTAATAAGAGCATTTTGCATAGACAATATCTCAACCATGGGCCACTTGGGATATTACATTAAGTTGCTTGAAAAGGTGCCCTGAATAGTTTTACTTTCAGAAATGCTTCTAGAGCATCACTGTACTCTAATTTGGTCTTAAGTTGGTTTTTCTTTACCTCAAATAATTTTTTGCAGCTAATTTTTCATATCTAAACAGCAGAATGTATCAAACTATGTGGACCAGTCACATGGTAATGGAGAGTCCTTGTTGCATGGCCTACAAAATTAATATACCTTGTACATATAAAGAAATCAGCCCTTTTGGTATTTGCAAACTCTTGTGTCATTCTCCAGTATTTGCCAGCCTGATAGGTTTTTTGATAATAATGTGATCCTCATAACTTAAAGAAATAAATTGAAGTTATTTTCCAGCTGTGGCTGAGTCAGGTACTTGCTTTTCATTTGGTTCAAAGATTTTATTAGTAGGGCCATGCTTTTTTCAGCAGTGTTAGAAGTGTATTTTTTATTTCGCTAGTGGTTCTTTGGATTTCTAAAATACATGGAAACTTATGGAATTCACCAAAAAAAAAAGGGATGTATGTCCATACTCCCAGGCATTAATGACTTGTAAGCCAATAGAAGTAACAAATAATAACAGAGCTAGTGAACTGAAACATGTCTGGTTTATCTTTAACTCTAGATAACTTAATCTTTCAAAATGTTCTTTTAAGCAAAACCAAAATGCTGTGAATCTTCACTCTAACAGGTACAGTCACTGTTCTAAAACGTTTACATAAAGGGAAAACAGGATGATGTGCATGTGTGTGCAGGGCTGCAGCTTGTTTACTGTGAATCAAAGGGATTTTGCTGTTAAACAAAGTTCCTCACAAACATGAACGCTTGCACATTTAAATGTGCTGAGGGGTTATTGCCTGTATGCGAATTATAATGTTTATCAGAGTGATATCAAACAGGTAATTGAGTAGAGCCGCAAGCTAGTCTAATGATTTTACTCTCCTTTTTCCTTGAAGCTGAAGCTGTTAAAGCACAAGGTCCAGTGTCTATCCCATACACACACTTCCAGTCACATACGGAAGACTTGTGTGTGGAAGGGCTGCCAGAAGGGATTCCCTTCAGGCGTCCAACCACCTACGGCATTCCCCGACTGGAGAGGATACTTCTGGCAAAGGAGCGGATCCGCTTTGTCATTAAAAAGTAAGGGATTTTGCATTTGTGTCTCTGCATAACTCATTGTTTTCTGTTGGTTCCACTTTGCTTCATTTTTCTTCAAGGAATTCCAAACTGGTTTCTACTGGCATATTAAATTTACTGTATGAAGGAGTAGTTTTTAGTTGATGTTCACTGATAGGTTCTGTTTATCAGACCAGTGGAACACTTACACTGGTGGTGGAGAGATCTCTGGACAGATCTCTTCAATATTACAGACTTCTTGTCAGGGGCAGATCTCTTTGTACTGTTCAGATTTTTGCAGCTGCAATATATGTTGAAAGCCATTGACTTTGGGACGTATGATCCTGTTTGAGGATCCTTGCCTAATTTCAGCTTACACTTTTTTAAAAATTTGCTGGAGTGTTGTATCAAGGTGTCTATGGCTGTATTTGTATAAAGCATTTCCCAGGGCAAGCTTGAGGCCGACACATAGCTACTGGTTCCTGTGGTTTGGTTGGATGTGTGTCCCTGGTGTGTCTGGAGGTAGATCAGGTAGTGTACATGAAGGAGACCTCAGATGGAGACTGATTGAAGTTTACAGGAAACTTCAGTGACTAACAGCTGATGTTTTCCTGTGTTCTGTGGTGTAGGGCCTAATTCAAGAGGTTTTGAAATGGACAGGAATCAGCTGATTGCAATGGTCGGGCTCAGAATTGCTGGTAGTGGCAGCCCCTGCCTCTGTGCATGCTGCCTTTACCATGGGTACTAGTTGCTTACATTTGAGAGGAACATGGTCAGTTTCTATCATCCTAATGCTTGCAGATAACTGGAAGAGAGGAAGAAGTGTAGATCTACCTTTTGTCTCACTTAAAAACAGATACCATAAATAGATTTAATTATTTATGCAATGCTGGCACCTGCTTTTGTCAAATATGTCTTAGTTGTTAGCAGAAATTAATTTATGGTGATCATTGATTTTGAAATGTGTAACCAGAGCAACTAAAAAGCTAGTTTGGCTCTGTGAGAAACATCAAAATGTTTAGTTTTTTGTTTGTTCAACTGTGGATAAAATTAGATATAGTTTTGGAAACAGAAGTGTCTGCTTTGAAGTTTATTTATTTATAGATAAAATTTTCAATTTGGATCTTTGTTTCTGATTAATACTTTGGTGTTAGTTAGAATTTAGTGCTGGGGATCATGATGTCCCCTGTGAGGTTTTTTGGTTTTGATCCTTCAGTGAGTAGTAACTTGAGGCTGTAGCCGGAGGTTAGTTTCTCAAAGTGGCCGCCACTGTTGAAACATGTATCCTAAATCTTTCAGGCCTGAACTTCTGAAATCAGATGCTCCAGTGAACAAGACAACTTCAGCAGGTAGGTTTTCAAATGTGTGAGTTGTACAAGCACAGTATGATATTCCTATTTGTCAGTCTACAATTTGTTCTTACTAATAATACATAAAATAATATAAATTACAAGCAATTGCTCTGATTTAAAATTTTCTTTAGCTTCTTTGGCTTTTCTTTAGAGTTTTCCATTGGTTATCCAAGCTATTGTTACAGTCAATGGATTTGATTCAGCTTGGCAGAAGTATAAACAATGAGCTAGCTAGGTGTTTGTCCTGAGATACAGAGAAAGAGGCAAGTGGAATCTTCATATTGGAGGTGGATGATGAAAGTATTGCAGTTCTTCAGGACAATACACTGTGTGTTTTGTAGAAAGAGTGATGTCACTGGTCCAGTGGAGTTTTGTCAGTTTTAGTATTCTGTCATTATTTTAATGATCATTTTTTCTAGTTCCACATTGAATCCATACTTCTTACACACAGCATTTATGTGTAACCTGAAAATGCAAGATGATTATGCATCATATAAACTGAACAACTGAAAATATAACCAAAATAATCAGGGAATGTTGTTTTTTTCTGTGTCAGCCTCAAATACAGTGAAAGAAGAGTGGTATGTCAGAGTCACCAAACTGAGAAAAACAGTAGATCAAATTTTCTGTAAGAAGTTTGGTAAGTGTAGTATTATTATTTTCTTTTTTTTATGGCTTTGTATTTCTTGATGGTTGCTTTCATTCCTTCCTTTGAACATCTATGTGAATGAGACCTTTGTTCAGATTTTTTTTCAAGTATTTAAAATTCTGGGAGTTAAGTGAAAAAGAATGTTTTCATTTACTGCTTATACAAAGTAAATTCATTGTTTAAAAAGAATTATAAGTCTTACGTATACAGCTCTTCTGATTGCTCTTGATTCCTTCCTCTTTGGATTTTTTCCTTTGGTGGTGAATAAAACAGCTGTTCACTTATATCCACTGCAATATCATCATAATTAGTATTAAAACATTTCTGGGTGAAGTTTTGTGTTCTGTCCAATATGAAAAAATAGTCAACTTCATAAGAGCTAGAATAAAATTTTTCATGATACTCTATAACAAATTAACAGCTTTGAATAAAACAAATATATTATGCCTCAGTGAGCAGTCCAGTCTGGTATTGTGACTGCCCAATAGCAACATCAGACAATATGGCAATTTTTTTACATTTTTATGTGCAGACTTGGGTTCTGTTGGATTTAAATGTCCACATTGTTCCACATTTTAAGACCACAATTGCAACAGCCTGAGGAACTGGTATCAGCTAGCTTTTAATGAAGGTTGATTGGCCAACCTCTCCAGTTACTGGATGTATTTTGTTCCAACAGCCAAGGCTTTGGGGTGCAATGAGCCCAAAGCTGTTCCATACAAGAAATTTGAAGCTCATCCAACGGACCTCTGTGTTGAAGGGCTGCCAGACAACGTCCCCTTTAGGAGTCCTTCCTGGTATGGAATCCCTTGCCTTGAACAAATAATTCAAGTGGCCAACAGAATAAAATTTGTGATCAAAAGGTAAGTCTAAACCTGGAGGGTTTTTAAAGAATCCAAACAAACACCCTGTGTGTAATCAAGCACTTGGTTCATTAAGTTGTGAAGCATTTGGTCTCTAGTTACCAAAGAGGCGAATCAAATGTTCTGCATCATAAAGTGGGCATTTGCAATCCAGACAAATATTTCAGAATATGTTTTGCATATCTGTTAGCATGTTGACAAGTGTGAAAAACATAACAGAAAAATTCAAACTCTTCAATTCATGTCATAATAGTTAGTATTATTTAATTTATGTCAGGAGTAAGCAGATTATTTGTGTCCTGGTTGCAGGCCAGAGCTGCTAACTCACACTTCAACCGAAGTTGTTCAGCCCAGGCCAAGCGCTCAAGGTAAAACAGGTACGGTCTCCAATTGGGAATGGAAGTGTTGGATGGGGAAATGCACCTAGATCAATGCAGCATTTTTCAGTTTTCTGGAGTCCCCTGGGATTTCACAGCTGACTCTGGGTTTTTTCAGGTCTCTGTTGGTAAGGAATTGTAGGGACTTCCTGAACATATGACATGCCTTTAACAGGGAGAAGATTCAGTTTGGGGTTTATTTCTGAATGCCCTGAATTAAAGTGGCTTGGTGCTTTCTTACCACAGGAATGTGCAATCCAGATCTCACTGGGTTTTTTAGGAGTCTGAATCTGCTTGTACTAAGAACACAAGCCAAGATTCAGGGCTTCCTATGTTTTTACACACACGCAGCTTGCTGGAGGAAAAAAATAAAAAGAAGGGATATGATTTAATATGATTTAATAATCAGGCAAGCAGCAGTAACCTTACATCATCACAATGTAGTCTGGCTTTTTTTTCTTTTTTTTTTTTTTAATTTTAGGAAAAAGCTCATATTCAGTAAGAGGGTAGTTAAATAGAAAAGGCTCTTTTTCTTGTGGAGCAAGAAGAGGTAGCACCAAGTTTGGGTTTTCTTCGAAATAGTAACATCATGTGCCAGTGACAGCAGTAAAAAATCCAGCTAATAAAATCCTCTTTCTGAAAGAAAAGGCGAGTGGTGATGATTCTTAAACCTTAGACTGTTGGAATGTACAGAATACTTACTTTTTGTACTAGATATTTCACTGTATTTTTCACTAATTTATAGATGATTCTGGAATTACCAGTGCCCACCATGCTTGCTGGGGTCCAGGGTCTAATGTCAGAAAGATTAACACTGCAAAGGTTCTCCTGGATTTAGAGCCCAGTGAAAACCACTTTCCCAGACAAAGGCCAAGGATCTTCTTACTGCAGACACAAACTTAATGTTGCTAAAGAATATTAGATATTTTTCAAGCAAAATATTATTATTTTGGAAAATAGTAATCCTGTGCCATCAACAGACAGTTTGTGAATAACAGTTTTTTAAAATAAATTAGTCAGTCTGATTCCTTTGCCACTAGGACTAAAACATGTGAATAATTATAAACACACATGCAGGTGTTAAATACCTGTGAAATCTATCAAATAAATATGCCAGACTGAAAAAAAAAAAATAATGCATCTTGCCATGGAAGTATAAGAGACTAGAAATAAGCAAAATAGGTAATATATGAACCAAAAAGTATGATTTGGAAACAAAAGGAATTCTGTATACCTTCCTTCCTGCATGCCTTTGACAGCTTGGGATGGATTTGGCTCAGTAGCAATGAACTGTTATTTGTCAGTTGTAATGAAAAGTAATGACGTGTGATGCCAAGGGTTTGACATTGGCCAGATGCCAGGCACCCACTGCTCACTCACTCCCCTCTGTTGCTGAACAGAGGAGAGAAAATATAATGAAGGGTTCATGGCTTGAGATAAAGACTGGGAGAGATCCCTCATCAAATACCGCCATAGGCAAAACAGGCTCAACTTAGAGATGTAAGGTGAATTTATTGCTAACAAAATCAGAGCAGGATAATGAGGAGTAAAATTAACCCTTAAAAACACCTTCCCCCCATCCCTCCCTCCTGGCAGCTCTGCCGCATACCCCAGCTGTGCAGAGGAATGGGGGCCATGGTCAGTCCATCACCCCAGAGCTTCTGCTTCTCAGGGAGAGAAGTCATTGCCCTGCTGCACCATGGGGTCCCTCCCACGGGAGACAGTTCTCTGCAAACATCTCTGACATGGATCCATCTCACGAGCACCAGTCCTCCCCCAGACTGCTGCAACACAAGTCCGTCCCACAGGCAACAGCCCCCCTCAAACTGCTGCAGCATGGGTCACTTTTCCACAGGCTGCAGTCCTTCAAGGACAGGCTGCTCCAGCTTGGGAGCAGGGCCCTCCTCTCCATGGGTCTCCCACAGGCTCACAGCCTCCTCCAAGCATCCACCTGCTCTGGCATGGGCTCCTCCACGGGCTGCAGGTGGATCTCTGCACCTCATGCCCTCTGTGGCTGCGGGGGCACAGCTGCCTCTCCGTGGGCTGCACCACAGGCTGCAGGGGAATTCTGGCTTTGGTACCTGCAGCAGCTCCTCCCCCTTGTTCTTCACTGACCTTGGTGTCTGCACACTTGTTCCTCTGATGTGTTCTCTCACCTTGCTTTTCTCTGGCAGCAACTACAACTGCACCACCACTTTTTTTGTTCATCTTTCTTCTTAAATCTTTTATCACAGAGGCATTATCACCATTTCTAATTGGCCCAGCCTTGACCTGTGGCTTGTCCATCTTTGAAGCCACCAGGGCATGGAAGAAGCTTCTGGAAGCTTCTCATAGAAGCCACCCCTGTAACCCCCCTGCTACCAAAAACCAGGCCATGCAAAACCCCTACAATGCTGTTTGTTAGGAAACAAAAGTGCTTTTTATTGGACATCCTTTTCTTTCTTCTCTATCTAAGCTACAAATTGTCTGCACTGGCTAGCACTCCTATAATTGTCTTTTATTTACAATAGAGAATGGGACTGAAGGTGACTTTTTAAATGCTAATCAAAATGTTTAGCAAAACATTCTTTAAATCATCGTGTTCTACTCTAAAGAATGTTATTATACACTGATTAATTTGTCGAATTCCAGTTTTCTAAGAACCACTAAAATTTCTTCCTGCATCTGAAGGCTCTGAAGAACAAGTTGTTATGCCAGGGTCGGTGTTTGAAATTTGTAACTACATTTAACCAAATTTTTAATTATGTAGAGGTAATTACGTGTATCATTTAAGCTGCTATAAATAATCATTACTCACTGTGTGTCCCTGTCTAATCAGATGTGAATGTGTTGTTAGTTTTCCTGTTCGTATGTTGAAAGAAGTACGTTCAAATGTACCTCTGTATCTAGAGCTGGGTGATCCTCTGATACTTATTTCTGCTTTTCAGTGAAAGATGATTGGAATGCCAAGATCACAAAGCTAAGAAACCAAGTAGAAGATATATTTTGTGTGAAGTTTGGTAAGTTAAATGCTAAATGAACTGTTCTGTAATGCTGCTGCATTTTAAAACTCCTCTGTTTAAATGTTACTGTATTTACTTAAGCATGATAAGTATATTAGGACAAATACGGAAATCTTGACTCCTCTTACCTATGTTTTACTTACTCTTTCCTGTAACTGATGTAAATGTTTTTGTAACAGCATCCTAGGCTGTAATATTTCTAGTTGTGTGATGAGATGATTGCACAAAAGATTTGCATGAAGTTCTCAAAATAAAACATTAGGCACTGCAGGCCTGTATTAGATACCATCTGTAACAAGATGGGCCAAGTTCCCATTTGCAGTTACTCCACAGAAAATAATAGGGAATCTGTTTAAATGTATTTAAATATTTCTGGTTTTTTGTAGGGGGCTTGTTAGCTGTGAGTAGCAGAACTTCTGTAAGATTCTTAAAATTACATGAGATAAAATTCAACCCATTTAAGTTTGTAATCTATCATTTAATCTTTATTTTCAGCTGAAGCTCTGGGGCTTTCAGTGGCTACAAAAGTGAACGTTCCCTATGCTGTATTTGAATCAAACCCTACTTCCTTGGTCGTTGAAGGCTTGCCAGAAGGAGTCCCCTTCCGGAGTCCCACGTGGTTTGGAATTCCACGCCTTGAAAGAATCATCCGTGGGAGTGACAAAATCAATTTTATTATTAAGAAGTAAGTTTGTGATCCAGTTACTTTCACCTCTGATTTTGAAGTTATTTGTCTTCATTCCCAGCAACTTTAGGCTTTAAATGCTACCTGAACTCTGCTTCCATGAAACACAATGAATATTTTGCACATTTGTTTTATCTCATACAAGGACATACATTCCTCATTCAATTTCTGTAGATGTATAAATTGTGCATTTTGTGCATGAAGAATTGAGGGGGGAAATGGTCTTGTACCTGGAAGCTTTGTTGCTTCTTTTTCTTTCATTTTTCTGGTTTTTTTTTGGTTTTTTTTTTTTTTTTTTGGTTTTTTTTTTTTTTTTTTTGGTTTTTTTTTTTTTTTTTTTTGCTTGAAGTAAACTCAGAAGAAAATTGCAGAATAGAATATATAGCTTTATGTTTTCTATTTTTTTTTTTGTGGTTATAGTAGATGGAGAGTCATCCATGCTTCTAACAGAATTTCATTCTAGAGAGCTGTTGTTATGTGAATTGGAACTCAACTGAATTCCAAGAAATTGGTAACATTTTGCTGTATGACTTGTCTTGCAATTGATTGGATTTCTTCTGTTCAATTTCTAGGCCTGAGCTTATCATTCCCCATTTGCCTCTAAGACTGGCTAGTAAACTAAAGACAAAAGGTAAACGATTAAATATTATTTGCTGCCATCCATTTGTAAATACTTCCCTTCTGCTTCCCTAGCAGACTGAGAGATCTTTGTGGTTGAAAAATACAGGAGTTGTAAATAAAAGGCATTATTTAGGATGATCTAGTGTAGTAGCCTCTAAATCTGCTATTATTTGAAAAAGACACTCAAACCATAAATGTATCTGCTTTTTTTACTTGACTATTCTAGTACAGAAAATGGAATTTACTCAATTTTGACAACTTTTATTTCACTTTTAATGGCTTCAGTCATTTTTAACTGAGAGTTGTGAACTGCAGTAAATAATAATGGTGTTTTATAAGAAAAGAATAAAAGAATATTTTGTCTGTAGAAAATTCAGATGTTAGTAATTTTTTGGGGTTTTAGATAATAAAAAGTACCAAAACTATCCTTCACACTTAGAAAAAACAAAGTCTTATGTTCTGAGTTAGTGGAAAAATCTAGGTGTGTCTTTTTCAAGAGCATTAAACCTACTTTTAAGATTGGGAACGTCACTGTACTGTTCAGGTTTTGCTGTGCAGACTCTATTTAGTTCAGTCTGTTAGAATTCTTAGAATACAGCTGTTCCTTTGTTGGGCGTGCAAGATTTGTGCTTACACCTTGTGTTCTTTTGGCTTCCAGGAATTAGTCCAAGGACTACCAGAAGGTCACGAAATTCTTCAGAAAATTCAAGTATTCCAGAGATTGAAGTTACTCTTGATGACAGTATGGAAGAAATACCCTTAAATATTCTTCTGATGAGCTTTTATTATATTCTTCTGACATTTTCTATTCTTCTAAGCTTTAGCAGCCATTAAGTTTCATACACCTCATGTAGCAAACTCTGTTACACTTCAAGGCTCCAGATGCACTTCAGAATAGAAACAACTTTATTTTTCATTTCTGAAACAAACTGGACACTGTGTAGATGATGCTTAGGTAAAATGTTGCAGTTTGACAGGGGCCATTATTCCAAGCAGAGATGTGGGAAATGATGTAGACCAGGGCAGAGAAATGACAGACATGGTCAGTAGCATTAAATGCCTACATATAACTCTAGAACTTCCCAAAGGCTTTTTTTTTTTTTTTAATTATTCTACTCTTGATTCAGAATTGAGGCTTTCTCTAGTAATCAAGTTTGATGCATTGTTCTTTTTTTGTGATGTCTTGCTTCTGCCCTCTGAGTTATATGTGTAATGTCTCTTCATAGGTCCTAAAAAGGCACAAACAACAGATGCTCAAACTAATTCTCAAACCAATGGCCCCACTACAAATGCAAAGCAACAGGGAAGAGAGTTTTCTTTTGGTAAGTGTTAGGGGAATTAGCACACATGCATTCCTTTAATGTTGGTATGGAACATCTAGATGGCATATCAGATATTTTGAGTTCATGTTCTGATGTACAGTTGAAGGTGATGACTGAAGTTCTCACTTTTGTGTAAATTCAATTCTTCATTATGTGGAGTAATCTGCCTTAGAGAAATCCTGGATGATATGTTGAGTATGCTGATCCATTAGATCTTAGTGATTCAGGTGCAGAGTCAGTTTTAGATTTTTCCTGGTCTATTACTGTACAATGCTGCAGACCCTTAAAGGACTTTTCTGGTGTAAAGAACCACCAAGTGCATAAACCCAGCTGAGATGTGATACTGTGCATACATTTCATAAGCCCTCCACAAATTTGAAATATTGACATCACTGTGCAGATACCTAGGTGGCATGTAGGGACCAGGAAGGATTTGAACTAACATTTGTAAGCCATGATCTGTCAGAGCTGATTATGCATGACTGCCATGATTGACCTCTCCAGTTCTGGAAAATAAGTAGAGGAAAAGCTGGGCGGGACTGAAAGTCATGTAGTTGTGACTACATGAATGTAGGCCAGAGCTTTTTGGCCATGGAGGCCCAGGCCTGTTAGTGCACTGGTCTGGAACAGAAATCTCTAGTTGAAAGCAGGGTCAATTTGCAATCCTAAAACTTCTTCATTGTCAAGTGAGATGAGTGACTACATTCAAAGTAACTGTAAGTAGTTCTATGTCTCAGTAAACCTTTTTTTCAGCATACTTACATTCTGAGTTTCTTTGCTTATGTTTGTGTAGGAAGTTGTTGTTATTTGCTTTATCCTCTTTGTCCCCTATGCTTTCTTTTTAGCTGTATGGTCATAAAATATATAAGAAAGGAATTATTTACTCCTGCCAAGCCAATTGAGAATGAATTGTGGCACGGGTGGTATTCGTATTCAGAGTGGCATACAGTTTTCTTGAACTTTCCTGTTGCTGTTAGGCCTAGACTTTTTTTTTTTTTTTTTTTTTTTTTTTAAATCTGCAACCTTTTTAAACTTTAGGTTGAGGTTTAAGTTTTGTAGACCAGCCATGGCCCACATAGTGCAGCCACAAGTAAACCAGGTTTAGTAATTGCTCTGATGGCTGTCAGAAACAAAATTCTTACCTAGATGACATTTAATTTCACCACTAAAGTAGAAACTATGCTAGAGATTCTCAGGAGAGAGGCATGTGTTTCAGGGCTGCATCACTGAACATATGAGGAACTTTCTGCCACTGTTTTGGGTGCTGGTTCAGATGGGTATATTTTATGCTATCTGATAGTAAATTTGGACCACTCTTTGATTAATTTAGCTTTTAATCACCTTTGCTTTATCTAGTGGCAGTATCTTTCAAAGCTTCAGGAAAATGGGGATTGATGTGGATATAGTTTTGCAGAATGAAAGTAATTTTTCACATTTTTACTGCCGTAGTAAATTGGTTATCAAGCATGGTAATTTAATAAACATTTATTAAAGTGTTATTCAAAGACTGATTCATTGTGTGAGTGTTGTTCTAATTCTTCCAATTTCTTCCTGGCAGAGGCGTGGAATGCCAAAATCAATGACTTAAAGCAGAAAGTTGATAATCTTTTTAATGAAAAATGTGGTAAGTTTACTGATTCTTTTTTACTGAGATGCCTTTCTTACATGATGCCTCTCATACATGATGTATGAAAGGTGCTCATATGTTTATTCCAGAGCTCCTGTGGTCCTTGTGTACCTTACAGTTTCCCATCCGAGTTCATTCTCATGTACTTGCAATCCAGTGTCACATTTCCACTAATTGTTTTACTTGGGTTTAAAAATGGAGAAGTTGTAGTTGGATTACAGTTTTTTTAATGATCCACAGACAGAGTGATTCCACATACTGGCACATCATTTTAAGCTTTCATCACTCTGCTTATAAATGGGACTTTGCATGACTCTGCATGACTCAGAACAGGTTATGGGTTATGTGTGGTGTCTGGAGAAGTGTGCTCCATTATATTCCAGCACTTCTTCTAGTGCAGGCTGTTTGGAAAGTAGTGACTTTTGGATGTAATGTAACTTCTCATTTCTCTTCTGAGTGCAGGATTTTGAACAAGAGCACTAATCTCACCTGCCCTTGGTGCTGTTCTCTAGAAGAGAAAGAGGCAGAACAAAGTGGCATACAAATAGGATAGCCTTGTAGGCAGACCAAGCCAGTGGCATGAGCTGGCTGTAAATTACTAATTTTCAGCAAATTATGGTGAGATTTACTGCAACAGAATGAGTTACATTTGAAACTGTGAATTTTCTTCCTGCATCCTCATAGCTGTCACCAAAAAAGGCAAAGCCTGCTGATTCTACCTAATAGAAAATGTATGTGCCAACTACTCTATTTCATTTAAACCAGAGATACTCTATTTCTTATGCACATCAGTTACCTTCCTGGTGCCTTATCTGCTCTGTTGCATTTCAGGGGAAGCTCTGGGACTCAGTGAGCCAGTGAAGGTGCCGTATGCACTGTTTGATTCCTCCCCTGATGATTTCTACGTGGAAGGATTACCTGAGGGGGTCCCCTTCCGCCAACCTTCAACTTTTGGGATTCCAAGACTAGAGAAGATCCTGAGAAATAAATCCAAAATAAGATTTATTATTAAAAAGTAAGACTTCCATATGTCTTTGATAATATATTCTATGAGAGTTGAAATGTAGACCAAAAAATGAAACTGTGTTGCCAAGTTGCTAAATTACTCTGTAAAATACACACTGGAATATTTTTAGTACTTGAGGAAATGGTCGGAAAACTCTTGTGCAAGTGGAGCAAGATACAATAATCTCTTTGTTCTGAAAGATTCTTAGACTTTGTTGTGAGAGGAAGAGCAAGTCCACATTTCTTAATCCATCGCAATTATCACATCACTGGTGTAGCTCCTACTGCAAGAAGCGCTTATGGGCTACTCATAAAGCTTGCTGATTGTGTGTTGAGAGCTGAGGACTGGAGATTATTTTAATGAGGCCTGTAAAAATTTTCTTTCTTTTGCCTAAAACAGGTTTAGATATGCCTGTGCCAGTACAGAAACAGTGGCAAGAGAAGTCACAAGGACAGGTAGTGACAGAACAAGGGAGAATGGCTTTAAACTGACAGAGAGCAGGGTTAAATTAGATATTTGGAAGAAATTTTCACTGGGAGGGTGGGGAGGCCCTGACCCAGGTTGCCCAGAGAAGCTGTGGCTGCCCCATGCCTGGAAATGTTCAAGGCCAGGCTGGATGGGGTTTTGAGCAACCTGGTCTAGTAGAAGGTGTCCCTGTCCATGGCAGAGGCAAGAAACTGTATGGGCTTTAGGTTCCTTCCAACCCAAACCAGTCTAAGATTCTGTGAAGTTATGGAGCCTCTCGGTCATTGCATTCTTGACTGTCTGTTTGGCTGAGAGGATATCACTTAGTTACCATTTATAGAAAATGGGATTTTCTTTAATGTTGATGTTATAATTTTATTATTGTATGTAAAATGTTCAATCTGTTTGCAGGCCTAAGAAGCTTGAGGAAGCTATCAAAGAAAGTTCTGTTACAAGCCCCCAAAGTGAGTTTTGCAACTGCTTAACCTTCTAGATAACAGTTTATTTCAAGGCTTAAATATTAATTATGAGAGCATCATGGTGTTAATAAATTCCTGAAAGACTTATTCTACATTGCAGTTGCTTGGTTTGTTTTTGAGATGGTAAAAGCACAAACCAGTTACAGCTTAAATATAGCTCTAACAAGGGAGTATTAATTTTTTAAAGTTATTCGCAAATAACTGTGCCACTAATGTATTCTTTGCTGCATTCTATCAAAATGTAGCCAGTAATGTAGGATTCACAGTTTTTCAGGTCTAGAGATAAATTATTTGCTCCTAGTATGTAGGTCATCTAAATGACACACGCACCAGAGACAGGAGAGCAGATAGCCAGTAGGAAATTGTGTCAGGTAGGTAGGTCATGGAATAAATGCTCCCATTTTGAAACTGAAACTAGATCCTCTTTGAAAACTTTGCCAATATTTGTTGTTTTGCAATATTTTCTTTATAGATGAGACTGAAGATTTTGAGCTTTCTGTAAATGTTTTCTAAATTAATCCTCTTAGGAAAAAATAATTCCTTCAGTAAAGCCAATACAGCAGGGACCTCAAAAAACGCAGTAGTGAACAAAGCTGAAGGTGTTGAAGACCTAAACATCGTTCAGGTAACCATACCAGGTGTGTATACTGGCTGGTTTCACATCATACTACTTATGCTTATGTTGTTCATGGTATCTGTTTACTTTGATAAAGTTTTTTCCCAGTCAAGCTGGTTTGCTGAAATACAGTCAAGAAAGAACATAAGTTACCTTTTGGTTTTGCTGAGATGTTAATTACCTAACACCCATTAATATATCTCATCAGTGACATCTCTAGAATATTCTTAGTCCAACCACCTGTTAAGAAGTATCCACATTTTTATGAAATATTGATTTGCAGTTCTTGGCAGCTTCCAGATGTCAGTACTTGAACTGAAGTGAACGACCACGCAGGCTGAACTGCTTTGTCTGAACACCAATTACTGCTTTTTTTGTTGCCTGCTATGGCCATCTACTGAATGATCACTTTGCTTTTACCTTTACATGCCATTCCATGTTCCATAAGAAAGTAAAATACAATGTGTTGGTTTAATTTACCTTATCAAAAGTGTTCAGGGTCAGGTTGAATCGGGCTTGGAGCAACCTGATCTAGTGGAAGGTGTCCCTGCCCATGGCAGGGGTTTGGAACTGGAGGATCTTTATGGTCTCTTCCAAACGAAACCATTCTTGGATTCTGTGATTTTTTAGCAACCATCTATTTTTCTGTATTTCTACAGTTTGATGTTACTACTAAAATGAGGAACAAAGACAGTGCCTGTTTAGAAGCTCTTGGGTATACCTGCTTTGAGTAAACATGTAGGGATAAACAGTCTTCAGGGGGGAAAATTTGTGCCTAATTTTCATGCTGTTCTAACAATTTCTTCCAGGTGATGAAAGTGAGCGACTGTCAAGAGTAGAAAATGCCAGACAATTGAGAGAGCAAGTAAATGATCTTTTTAGCCAGAAATTTGGTAAATGCTTCTTACTCCCCATTTTTATATAGGTGTGAGTGCAATTAATGTTGTTCATACTGAAGTTACTGAATGAATATTCCCTCACAATGAATTATATATATGGTCATTAAAATGAACAAATTTGAGAATTGTATATGAATGTTGTGCTTTGACTCCAAAAAGAATTTTTTCTAAGTGATGTAGGCAGTTTGGTGTTTTAAACAAAGTCCTTAGAGTCTAGATTGCTTCGTGGTTCCCCTTCCCTTTTCCTGTTTTTCTGTACCAACATGGATGAAGTATTTATTTTCCTGGCAGTCCATGGTTCTTCTCAGGGCTTCCTAAACCTGACCTCTTAATAATTGGGATTAGAGTAATTTTAAAAATGAAATTTAACCTTTTTGCTGTGTATAGTTTCATTTGGTTTTTTTACTTTGCATTGTACAGTACTAATGATCTTGGGTTTCCTTATCTGAAATTCCTTCACTTGTGCTGCATTGAATTGCTTTTCATAGCATTGCAGGAAATGCTTTGTTTTCCTTTATGTAGCTGCCTCCTTTTATGTTCTGTTTTATACCACTCTCTAGGAGCAGAATCTGTGTTCTTCATATGTTGAACTGTCAGAGTTGGAGTTGTGATTAATGCTTTCACAGTAATGTTCATGAGTTTAATCCAAAACCTTATTTATAACACTGTAATCATTTCATTGTCCAGTGAATTTTCATAGTTTCAGATCTGATAGAAAGCATGGCTTGAATTTTGTTTCTTAATCATCTGAGGACTTTTTCTTCAGTGTAATCATAAATACTGTAGGTTTGAAAATAAGCAAGACCAATAAGCAAGACCTCTCTCACTTAGGTGAAGCCATTGGGATGAATTTTCCTGTGAAAGTTCCATACAGAAAAATCACTAACAACCCTGGCAGTGTATTGGTGGATGGAATGCCTCCAGGTGTGGCATTTAAAGCACCCAGTTATCTGGAAATGAGCTCAATGAGGAAGATTTTGGAATCAGCAGAGTCTATCAAGTTTACCATCGTTAGGTATGTAGTTGCCATTAATTAGATTGTGAATACAGCCCCATAGCTGGAACAAATGTGAGAGGATAAAAGTTGTAGTACATCTTTAAATAGGTGTTGGCTCTTTTTGGATAGCAATATATCAGGTCAAATGAAGGCCAGGTGTTGCTAGCATGAGTGAAGGAGGACATGTCCAATTCAGTATGACAAAGGACATATTACTAATACTGCACATTACAGCAAGCTGTCTTTTGAGTTAAAATCTAACCATAATGCCTACAAAAGTCCTGTAGTTTCCTGGGTCTTGCTCTCCCAGTCATAATACCAAGTTTTGATTCAAGTCCAGAGCTCACTGGTTTCTATTCAATATTTAAAAAATAGAATATTGTCCAATTACAGTATAAGGGAATTTCATTTGTATGTGTATATCTCCATAGACATAGATACACACACACATAACCAATGTTAATTTGTATGTATGAAGCAGAACAGATCAAACTTTGGAATCATTCTAAGGAGGAGTTGGAAATAAAAAATGATCAGTTTCTGTAACTTCTCAAATCACAGATCACTTCACAAGAGTTCAAAAGCTTGTTTATCTTTAGAGAGAGAAATTTCTTAAATAGATTTTACTAAGGGGTCTGAATTCCCAACCCTTAATCATGACATATTCTAGCCAAAAGGACCTTGATGTGTTTTTGGATTGAACCCTGAAGAAGAGGTGGCCCCTTGCTAAGTAGCAGTGACCGAGGGAAGAGTTTAGCTCTTCCCATATATGTTACTTTTCAAAATGCTAGTTTTGAAGTAATTAAGTGCCCAAGAGCTGCTATTCCTTCTGTTTTACTTAACTTTCTTTTAATTTTTGGCATGACCTCTGTTATAGAAGATAATGGGGAGGTTACATTGGGAGGAAACACCATGAAGTGCATTTTAGAATCAGTAATTTTTTTTTTTTTTCAGACCATTTCCAGGACTTGTGATTAACGATCGTAAGTATTTATGAGACACTGATGACAAATGTGTTTTAGTAACCTACCAAGATTCATTTTCTGCCTTGTGTCTTAGTGGCAGAGGCCCCAGGTTGTTAAGATCTCTGTATAACTCTTGACTGTGTATTTCTCATTCGCATATCCTGACTAAACATGTATGTACAGTTAACTTGAGGGCAGGGGGATAAATTTACATTTAAACAGCATAAGTACTTCCAGGCAAGTAAATGTGTAATAGTATTTGCAGGGAATTCAGTTAGAAATGAGAGAATCCATTGAACTGTTGTCAGTTCAGCATAAGTTGTCAGCCTGTGTTGGGAGTGGGGGAGCAGATTGGTCATGGACCACGAGGTTTGGGCATTATCTATGTCCACTAATTAGGATCAAAATGAGCTTATACTGATGGACACCAAGGTGAACAACTGAAAGGCTCTGAGCCAACTGCTTATAAGTATGATGTTTAATTCTTCATCTGAAGAACATGTGGAAACTGAAGAGGAAATTTTTGGTGCTCACAGTCAAGACAGGAAATGTTTTTCCTGTAACATAAAAATTGCCCTGCATCTCAATCACAGTGTTAGTAACCTGATCATGTGACAAGTTTCAGGATTTGCAGGTTCAAAGGTTGTCCTTATGTTGCATGTGAACCATTTTCATTGTGAAGTAAAACAATGATCATGTCTATTCTTAGAGCTGCTAGAAGAAGTTGAAGCAGAAGCAGCACCAGCAGCACCAGCAGCAGCCACAGTACTACCAGGTGACACAGAGTGTGACTCGTGTCCTTGCAGGAGGGGTGGGGTAGGGAGTTTTACTGGCAGATGTAATTAGCAGTCATGTCCTGGGGATAAGGTGCTCATGACGAGCTGTTTCATTTTGAGATGGGTGTGCAAGACTTTAATAGCTGTTAAACATTCGTGGAAAGTGCCTCTGCTTTCTTCAAGCTGTGTCATTGGTGTGTTCCTTGATTTGATTTTTACCCATGATGAGTGAGTGGGAAGAAAGATTAGTGGGGGCAATGTGTAAAGGCAATTCAGTATCCCCTTATTAATGTCTGCCCAACTCAAATGTGTGCATGTCTGCATGCACAGCCAAGTGAAGGTTGCCTGCATAGCTGGCAGTGGGGTCTGGATGGAATTTCTGCCTGCTGCCAAGCTCTGTAAGCCCTGCTAGGCTGCACCTGGGGCTGCACACACATCACCTGTCCTAGTCTCAGTGGACTTAGCTTTGGGCTGTGAATTAACTCAAGTAAATGTGGTTGGGCAACTTCACTTTGATCCAATACAGCTTCTAAATGTTCATATACCTTTTAAAAATGTGTATCCTAAGTTTGGTGTAGTGCAGGGAAAACTTCTGCAATTATAGAGGAACTGGTGGAGAAGTTTCACTTTTTTCATTCATTACTACTTTTTTTTTTTACCAGATAACACAGAAACAGAAGAGAATTCTCAAATAAAGCAAGATCCAGACCTGCCATCATAGACCTCATGAATACGGGGTAAAAGAATTTAGTGTTTCTTGAAGTCAACAACTGTCAGGTGGAATAATATTTTTATATTTTTGGCTGGGGAAAGGAGAGATGAAGGTGCCAGTACTTTTGGTTGTGAATTATTTTATGTGTCTTAGTTCCCACATATAATATGTCAGATGTTTTGCACTTTCTTATCCAAATACAATATAAAGCACACTGTGTTCAAATTTGTGAGGAAGTCCTAAAAAAATGTGGCCTAAAATGTATGATGGTAATCACATACCTCAGAAGCAGAGCAACTGAAAGCTGAGGGAATTAGTGTTTATGAAAAGCTCTGGTATGATTATGTGAAAAAGCATTATTATTCTTGGTAATGCACATACATTTCCAAATTGTAATTGAGCAGGAAAGCTCTTCACTATGATTGCAGTATTGTCTGAGTTTGGGACACTCAGTAGAGCTGTTAACTGTGATGACAAAACAACCTCCTCTAAAAGTTTTCTTTCCCTACCTAAATTAAACTTTAATGAAAAGCCTAGTTTAATTTACAACGCCCAAATCTTTCTCTTACTCTATTTTTAATGTCACTTGTTCCTAAAAATTACGATTTTGTGGTGGTGGAGAGCAATTTCAGCAATGCTATCATCACCAAATCTGAAATGCTGACCCACGTGGTTTGGAGTCTCTGTGCTTCATTCAAAGAAAATGCTAGTACTTCTTCCCATTTCGGTTTTTTGGTAATACTGAGACCCAAATGTCTTCCTCATTATGCAGTGTTTGATATTTCAGCAATTTGATTTGATTGGTATAAAGTTAAATGAAGCATTGGCTAGGGGGGCCTGGAGCCTCTGGGTTTCATTCCTGGCACCATCTAAGTTTTTGGAGCCGAGGAACAGCCTTGGCCTTCCATCCATCCATGAACACAGCCCAGGACACAGAAGGTGGCATTGGGACAATGAAATGATAGAAAGTTGCAGGAACTGACAAGCCAGCATCCCAACTGTCTGTGCCCTGAGCACTACAGGCACAGCAACAGTGGTCTTACTAAATCAGTGAAGTCTGTGCCGGAGGTATTTGTCATAAAACTGAATGGGGCAGGATAAAATACACTAAAAGAAAAGCTTTGATTTGCCATGGGACGCACTGCAGCCAGTGAGATATAAAAAAACATCTCACTTGTCAATTAAAGGTCACAGAAATGTTGTCTGAGCAATGGCTGCACAATTTGATGCTGCAGTGGTTCAGAGTTTTGGATGCTTTAGGCCATCCACTGAATTTATACTAAAACAAATATATTTGTTCTAAATTCTGACAGAGACCACTCGAGGACACATTTAATCTGATATTTACTGAGAGCAATATTCAGCTTCTGCATGCTTGCTGAATCTTGGCCTAAAGAACAGGAAAATAGAATACAAACTGCTCATAGTTGTAATAAGACACAAGGCTTCAATGAAACTAACTTACTTTTTTTAAATTTCTCTTACCCAGTCAGAAGCTTCCCGTTCTGAGAAGAGTCTGCTCGGCCTATCTAGACCTGTGTAATATAAGTGTATAAGAGAATATCTTCTATACCAACCCTTTTATACTATTATATAGAAATGTCTACTTTTTCAGCAGTTCTGTGAATTGACCTAAAGCAATGAATGACTGTAGATTTGTAATGTCTGAGTTTACTTTGGAATATATTTTAAGGACTATACCCGATGCAGCAGTGCTGGGGAGATGACAGGGATTAAAATCAACAGGGAATTTAGTGAAGCTGCTAGATTTTCCAATAAAGGTGAATTTCACTGTACCTGAATGCATCCTAACTTTTGTAATGAAAAATTCCTGCAAAGATTTCCATTTGTTTACTTTGGAGGAAAAACCCTCCACATTAATTTTCAGCTATTACTTTGATGGTGCATTGGACAATAGTATCTGTATATTTGAGCTAATTTTTCCTGTTATATCTATGACAATTCATACGTTTTTCCTAAATAAAAGATAAACTGATTCACTTGATGGTTAGTATGCATTAATGACACTGAAAAGGTCGGTATTCCAATGTGTGGATTAGGAACCAACTGAAATTAAACCCCATCATAATTTGTTCTGTTAATTCAAAGAAGGAATTATGTGTTATATCAGAGTATCACACAGTTTATATACGATGGGTTTGGTCTTGCAGTCCTACCACAGGCAATAGTTGCATGGACTTGTGTGAGAGCTTTTCAGCTGAAGGCTCTGGGGGATGTTCCTCTGTTCATCTAGAACTGGTTATGCAAACATACTACAGCCTGCTCTAAGTCCCATCATGTCAAAAACTCAGAATATTCTGTGAATACAACAAGTAAATTAAGTCCCCTGTAGTCCTGGTTATGTACGAATCGTACATCTTTTTATTCCAAATTTCACAAACCATAAGAGATGTATAGTTCTGACTATATGATAATCTCTAAAAATGCAGATTATTTGTAAAGGTTTCTCATTTACTGGCATGAGTTTGAGATGATTATGCACAAATGGTAAATCATACTCCCTGATGAAGAAATAAAGACATTTCTGATGTTTTTCATGACTGTCCATGCCTATACAGGTACGTCTTTTACAACAAATCAAGTCCTAGCACTAATTCTGTGGGCGGGCTGAACATGCTGCAGCATGGTTATTTCCTGCCAGCAAAGAAGTAAGGTCTAGTCATGCCTTTGAGACCAAAATCCAGCTCTGGGTGGGTGAGATGGTTGTATCTTCAAGGAAAATGTTGAAGCCTTAAATTCAATTGAGTGCAGTGGCTGTTCCCTGGGAGCAACGTGAAATTCAGCAGCTGAGTTCAGAGCAGCACATTTCTGTCATTCTGGAGATCAGGGAGACCTATAGGACATCTGCTTGTGTTTCACAACACGCAGATCTGGGTGCTCTCACTTCAATTCCTTGTGCTGGTGATGTCAGCAGGGGCAGGGTTAGCTCCATGCTGAGGCATTTGGAAAAAGCTCATCCTGGTCCTGCCTTCGTTCTCTCCAGAGAGGAGCTGGTGGTGGCTGGTGCCATGCTGCCTTCCTGCCTCAGCAGACAGCCGTTCCCAGCCCCGTGGAATGAGTCCTCCTGCTCATTGCCTGTTAACCCAGCCACGTGGGCACTGTCCACATTATAACCACCAACACTTTCCCTGCTGCTCACTTGAACAGATGTGCTGAGACTATGAACCTCCAGCAGTGGTTCGGGGCCAGGTTTCACACTTGCTTCTGGATATGTTTAGAATGGGGAAATGAGATAATGCAGCTTGCCCCAGGTTTCAGCTGGCTTGACTTCCCCTTCTTTACTCACAGCCCTCTTTAAGAGGTATTTCTAGCACATCTGCCTGCCAGCTGTCTATTGCTGGTGGAGTCACCAGTGCTCACTCAAAATGAGGGCACTGTCACACCAAAGAAACTGGGAAAACAAGTAATTCGGGGGTATTGCCTTGTCAAGTGTGTAACAGCAAAGTGGCTCTACTGAAATGTTGCATGCAGAGCTGAAAGAAAAATGAAGTACAAGTGGTTGCAATGGTTTTGCTGAAAGGACTGGAGTCTTTACATGGTGTGCATGGTGAATGGCCTGCTGCTGAGTGGGCAGTAATGCTGATTTGGCAATGAGTTGGCACTCAATGCTGAAGGCTCTTTTTGGTCTCAGACATTTTGACTTAAATGTAGTTGAGAGAAATTGTTAAATTATTATACCAATATTTATATCTCCCAAATATCAATTCTATATTAAGAAATTACTTATAGTTCTAACAGTTAGCAGACTTTTAAGATGTTGTCCATGTATGAAAATCTCACTCATTTTCAAACTAGTAGTACATGAGATATGCCCTAAAAAGCCTTGGTTGTACTAATAAATAAATGAATACATGAAATTCCAACAACTTTTAAGAGCTCTGACTAGTTTGTGTCCCAACAGGGAAGGTTTGTGGGTGACAAAGAAGTAGACAGGTATTTATTTCCCATGTTTTACTGAACTTTAAAAGCCTCTCCTGTGCAGTGGACTGGTTCCTTTCTCTTAAATGGGAATTTTGGATCCCAGCAGTGCAGGACTCAGAGTGTCCATGGTGGAACTGGGCATTCCTCGGATATGGCACCTTGACTTTTCTCACAGCATAACTACCAGCTGAGCTCCAGAATGTCTGTGATGCAGTTGCTGGCCAGTGTTTTTCTCTTGGGAGTTGAAGTTCCCCACATATAAAATTTGAATCTCTTCTTTGTTTCTTTTCATGTCTGTCCTGTCAGAGACCCACAGCCAAGGAAGAGGCCAGGCTGTCATTTCTGTAATTGTGTAACAGCTGTCTGCTATCAGTGACATAAGAAATGCCTCCCTTGGCTCTGTAATGAATTAAGCTGAAATTTAAACTACCAAAAATCAAAAATGCAAATTTGAACAAAGATTAGGGTGTTATTCCTTCTATCTGCTCATCTATCCTGAGAGGGTTTGGTACTAGTTTTAGGTGGAGCAGTGCCAAAAAGAGGATACTCCATTTGCCTAAGAAACTCTTAACCTTCAGCACTCCATCTTCAACAACCTTGACTGAAATCCATCCTCTGAAGTCCTGTGTGTGCTGTTCCCACTCCAAAGCAGTGGGGCCTCGCTGAGAGCACTGCTACCAGCTTGGTCTGGAGGATGTGGATCTTCTCCATCTCTCTCAAAATGGCATCCTGTGTTCAGATCCCAGCCTCGTTTCCCAAAACATGAATCAGTTCATGAACTCAATAAACTTCCGTTGTGGTTTGACACTGGCCCAATGCGTGGCACCCACAAAAGTCACTCGCCTTCCCCTGCCACAGCTGGGCAGAAGAGAGAGAAAAATTTAATGAAGGCTTCATGAGTTGAGATAAGGACTGGGAGAAAACACTCCAAGGGCAAAACAGGCTTGACTTAGAGATACAAAGTGAGTTTGTTACTATCAAAATCAGAGGAGGATAATGGGAAGTAAAATAAGTCCTTAAAAACACCTTTTTCCCCCCCAACCCCTCCGTCCTTCCCACTGACAGCACAGGGAGACAGCACGTGGGGGTTTTGGTCATTTCATCACCGAGATTTTCTTCCACTGCCCAGGGAGAGGAGTCCTTCCCCTGTGAGACCGTGGGGTCGCTCCCATGGGAGAGAGAGTTCTCTGAGAACTTCTCCAACGTGGTTCCAATCTCATGAGCAGCAGTCCTCCCAAAACTGCTGCAACGTGAATTCCCCCCACAGGCACACAGTCCTCCCAAAACTGCTGCGACGTGGGTTTCTCTTCCCACGGGCTGCAGTCCTGCAGGGACAGGCTGCTCCAGCAGGGCCCCCTCTCTCCACAGGGTCACAGCATCCTCCAGACATCCACCTGCCCCAGCCTGGGCACCTCCCCTATGGGCTGTGGGTGGATCTCTGCATCCCCCGTGGATCTCCATGGGCTGTGGGTGGATCTCTGCATCCCCCATGGATCCCCAGGGGCTGTGGGTGGATCTCTGCATCCCCCGTGGATCCCCAGGGGCTGTGGGTGGATCTCTGCATCCCCCATGAATCCCCATAGGCTGCTTCACCATGGTCTCACCGCAGCCTGCAGAGGAATCTTGGCTCTGACACCTGAAACATCTCCTTCCCTTCCTTCCCCACTGACCCTGGTGTCTCCTTGTCGCTTCCCTCACATGTTGCCATCTCCTCCTCTGGCTAGGAAAAACTGTGCGTGCCTCACTTTGTTTTGATTTTCTTCTTAAATCTGTTATCACAGAGGTGTTACCATCGTCTCTGACTGGCCCAGCTTTGGCCAGCAGCGTGTCCATCTCCAGAGCCATCAGGGATTGTCTCTGCCAGACATGGTTGAGGCTTCCAGGATCTCCTCACAGAAGCCACCTCTGTGGCCCCCCTGCGACCAAAAACCAGACTGTGCAAAACCAACAGAACTCAACTTGTTCAAATGGGATGTTCCTCTTCTGAGAATTTTCTTCTAAGCTGATGCTTCTGGACACGTATTAGCTGTGAGACGTTTGATGGATCGCTCAGCAGTGTATCACACAGAGTTACGGGTGGTGTTTCACTGTGAACTAATCCTTCACGGACGGTGGCATCTAAAACCTCTCACTTCTCACATCACAAGATGAGGAATGGGGAAACGGGAAGAAACATGTGAATTAAGTGTTTTCCCGTAATGTACTGTCTTGTAATGCAGTTTTAAATTTAGTACAAACAATTGTGATTTTGAAATTAGCTTTTATGACAAAGTTTATGGTGTTCTGTGTAAGTCTGGTGACTAACACAGCAGAATCCAAACAGCCCTAAATGGATCTTTTTTAATTTCTGTGGTTGTATCACTTTGCCTTGTATATAGGGAAATCCCTATGTTAAAATAAAAAAACCCGAATGTAAATGACCTTTTACTACAGCACAGCTGCAAGAACCACATCCAAGTTCCCGGGGAGGGCTCTGGTTAGTATTTGATGTATTTAATGCAGCCAGTGCAAGCTTTTGTCTTCACAAGCTAACAAGGGCGTTGGGCTGATCCTGTGGCAGGGTTTGCTGCTCCTGGTCAGTGGGGAGAGCCCCCGTCAGCTCTGCTGTGGTCTGGGGCTGCTGCCTCTCTGCCTGAGGCATCTCTGCTCCTGGCTGAGTGTGGGGCGGGCTTTGCTCTAACGCCCAGCTCGCCCTAACGTGCCGGCCTGCAGGGGACATTAGCTGCGCTCGGGCACAGGCTTCCAGAGGGGATGGAGCAGAGCCAGGGATGGAGCTGAGTGTCCACAGCTGGCTGGAGCTGGGCTCCTCCAAGGATCCTGTGGAGAGCAGGGCCTGGCTCTGTCAGGTGACTGCCCACCTCTGGTGCCCACTGTAATTGAGGGTGCCCTTGGTGGGGACAAAAGCACTCCTGGGTACACCTTTGCTTGCAAGCAGTGTGGAATTGATCCCTGCAGCTCTCACATCCCTCAGGTCTTTCTGCTCAGGGCTGAGGGTGGAGACGGAGGAGGACATGAATGCACTGGCATTTCCAAACGGCTTAGCCAGGGACTCTCCTGCTCTCCCAGCAGGACACAGGGCTCTGTCTCCAGCCCACTCGGGGGTTTCCCCATGCCTGAGGTCCTCTCCCACTCAGCCCGGTGCTCAGGCAAGGTGGCGAGCAGAGCTGGGACTGTCTCAGGTCCTCGGAGACCTCCAAGGAACCTTTCGGTGGCAGATTTTGGGGAAGTGACTGAAAGGAAATGGTGACGCAAGGGGAGGACACTGCACACTGAGCCCGTGGCTGCCCCATCCTGGCTGTGCTGTGCCTCACATTCCCCGCCTGCCGTTCCCAGCCCACAGAAGACAGTGCTGCCGTTCCTGGGGCTCAGGGAGTGCGTTACATGCTTCATTCAGCCGCTCCAGCTCTGATAGAGAGGGTAAAGGCACCTCTGGCACCTGTCCTTGACCCTCTGCAGCAGCACCCTGTGCCATCACGGGGCAGCAGTCAGGAGAGTCCTTTGGATATCAGGGCAGCCAGCCCTCACCCTTCACTGTCCTCTGGTTCCAGAGGTCCCTCCAGGTTAACCCCAAGGCCTCCCGGCTCATCTCCTCCTCAGTCCTGGAGCCACTAAAGGGGCCGGGCCGGGAACTTGCCACGGGAAACACCGACTCGGTACAAACCACAGCGGGTAAACAGTTACGGGTGCGATTGCAGCGAGAGTTCCGCTTCCCCGGGGCTTTAAGGCGAAGCAGAGCTGTGCGAGGGCAGAGGGGAGGGGACGGCACCCAGACAGGCAGGAGCAGGAGCAGGAGCAGGAGCAGGAGCAGGAGCAGGAGCAGGAGCAGGAGCAGGAGCAGGAGCAGGAGTGGAGCACTGCCGGCAGGAGCAGCAATGGGGGACGCCTTCATCCGGCACATCGAGCTGCTGGGCTACGAGAAAAGGTTTTTCCCCAGCCAGCACTATGTGAGTACTCAGCAGCATTCTGGCCTGTGAGGACTGAGGACTGGCCAGGGTAAAAAGCTTGGCCAACAAATTTCCTTAGATAAATGTGACGGAGAGCCTAAATGCTTTCTTGTAAGGGGATCATGGCTGATAACATGAGCTGGTGGCAGCCAGAGACTAAAATGTCCTGAACACACAAGATTTCGGGCACCTCCTTTGCACGCCCTGGGTTACATTGCAGTCTTGGAAAGGGCTGTTTCCTCTTTGTTTACCACCCACCTGCATGTTTCTGTCCCCTCTCCGTCCATTCCAAGCTCCCCTAATGCCCAGTTTATTTGCTGGCAAGGCAGAACTACTTGCATTGGTGTGGTGGAAGGAAAACATTCAATTTTAACTGAAACTGGACCATCCACAGGGCTCCCCAGGCACAATGGGATGTGGGTCCCACTTGCCTGCAGAACTGCAGCCTCTGCTTTGCTCCTCAGGTCTACATGTTCCTGGTGAAGTGGAATGACCTCACCGAAAAGGTCGTCTACCGCCGCTTTACTGAGATATATGAGTTTCATGTGAGTCCTCCTGGGACACACGGGCTTGGGGTGGGGAAAAAGGAGGGTGAATGCCATCTGAAATTGCCTCAAAGCAAACGTGGTTCAAAAGAGGCTCCTGGGTCCGGTCCTTCAATCTCTTTTGCCCCTTGAAGGTGGGAACCATTGGCTCTGTGTCCCTGGGCACAGAGAGCCGAGGTGTGGGACCCAGCCAACACATGTTAGTGGCAGCAGGGCGAGCACTGGGAAAGGAGTCAAGCTAGGGGCAGAGGAGTGGGTGTCACAGTGTTCCCCTGGTGCCGTCCTCACTGTTGTGCCTGGCTCTGCTCTGCAGAAAGCGCTGAAGGAAATGTTCCCCATTGAATCCGGGGACATCAACATAGAGAACCGGATCATCCCGCACTTGCCAGGTGAGGGGCAAGCACCGTGGCTGGGGGGTGAACAGAAATTGCAGCTAGCTGGGAAATTCCCTGGTGGGTTGAGCTGTGCTGGCTGCCTCCCAGACAGGGGCGTGGTGCAGTATTTGCTGTGCACCAGGCTTGAAATCAAAACCCCAGAAAGATCTGAGCAGTGGCAGTGGTTCTTCCCAACACTCAGCAGCCCTGCAGACCCTTTCCTTCCTCTCTGAAGGCTGGGCACCCTAGAGGAACTTCCAGAAGATTGAGCTGTGACCCCTGTGACCCCTGGGTGATGTAAAGGGTCTGGCTTTGGGGAGGATGAACTGAGTGGAGCTGCGCTGAGCCCTCTTTTGATGCCACCATCGCTGGTGTTGGCTTAATGCCCTTATGGTAACACACTTAGTAAGAGGAAATAGTGCAATATGTCCTCGATGACAGAGAATGAACTCCTGATCCAAACAGCTGATGCTTTGTCTTCAAGCAAGGTGTCTGTCAGAAAATTTCCCCATTTTATTTAATTTCCTGCTTTAAAGGAGACAGAAAGGAGTCTGAAAAAGAACTGCAGTTGTGGTTAACATCTCTGGGGGAGGAGTGAGCCTGCACTGTGCAACAGTGCGGGTGCCAGTCTGGGGGGCTCCATTGCAGCTGGACCAACACCACCATGCTGGGGCCGTTCAAAGCACCCTTATTCCACTTGGGGAACTGAGAGCACTGGGGGCCAGACAGGTGTCAGACTGCAGGGGAGTCATGGAGGGCCACTGACCACACAAAAGCAGTTCAACACTGCTTGGGGTCGGGATTGCCAGCAGTAAGAACACCAAAACCAGTGGGATAGCAGGATAAGCACATCTCCTCTGACTGCAGCCTGCTCCCCTGAGCCCCTCCTGGTGCCCCAGTGCATCTGCTGTATTTGTGGCCCAGCCGTTGGGCTTACCCTAAAACTGAAATAGGGTCAAACAGGATCATTTCTGGGCTTGCATGAACTGTGCTCTCACAAAACTTCACCTTATTGGCAAAATGCAGCCATGTAGCACCTCGGGGCCATACCCACTTGTTTGCAGGGCAAAATTAATGATTCAGCGTGCTTGGGAAAGTATTAAAACCAAGGCATTCTGTCTGCTTTTTCTGAGCCCTTTTTCCTCTCCCCCAGCCCCAAAGTGGTTTGATGGGCAGCGCTCAACTGAGAACAGGCAGGGCACACTGGCCGAGTACTGCTACGCTCTGGTCAACCTGCCCCACAAGATCTCCCGGTGCCTGCATGTGGTCAACTTCTTCAAAGTCCGCCATGACGACATGAACCCTGTCACAGACAGCCAGTGAGTCCAGCTGCCTGCTATTTGGAGGGAGATCCTGCATTCCTGGCCTTGGATGCTGGCAGTAGCCTGCAGGGAGGGTGTCGCTGCTGATGGATAGGGCTGGTTGGCACTGAGTTGCCTTTGCTCTGACCTGTCTAGGATCAAGAAGCCTGAGGTCTTCCTCCTGCTGAAGGATTCCAAGAAAAACCCCACTGGTAAGAGGTTCCAGAGGGCTGCAAGTGGCTGCCTCAGCAGCATTGAAGCTGGCTGGGGAGAGAGGTTGTCATACCATGGCAGATACCCTCACCAAGAGCATGGTTGCTGTGCCAGAGCTGCAGCTGTGGGGAAGCCAAATCCTTGTCCAGAAATCTAATCATTGTCCTGAAATCTAGCTGGGGCTGAAAGAGGCTGGGAGGGCACTTTGGGTTGTCCTGGGGCTGCTTTTGGCCTCCCTGAAATAGAGTGTTTCTGGGTCGGGGGCTGGAGGGGGAACATCCATCACTTCTCTCACGCAGACATCACGGGCCCCATTGTGCTGCAAACGTACCGAGCCATTGCTGACTACGAGAAGAGCTCCACATCTGAGATGGCTCTCAAAGCTGGGGACATGGTGGATGTTGTGGAGAAGAGTGAGAACGGTATGTGTCCATCCCCCTGGAGAGCCCCTGAGGGCCAGCCCACTCCCTGCCACAATTTCAGCAGGAATGAGTACTGCCCTTGCATCTTGTGTCCAAACACAGCATGTCAGCTAGTTATGGCAGGGAAGGCTGAAGGGTGAGGGGCAGTTCTAGAAAACTGTGCAACATCCTGGCCAGGCCTCTGTCTGTGAGGGGCTTCCTGCCCAGCAGGAACAGGATGAACTGATCAGGTTCTCTGGTTACTCCGTGTCAACAGAGACTGGCCACAGCACTGTCCCTTTGTCTAGCACAAGGAGATGCCTGCACCTGCCCTGGCCAGGACAGACATGGTGCCAGTCCCCACAACACTCTCTGCTCTTGCCCATGGCTGCTTTCTTTGCAGGCTGGTGGTTTTGTCAGTTGAAGAATAAACGAGGCTGGGTACCTGCTGCCTATCTGGAGCCAATGGATGGTCCCGATGAGTCTGAAGAGCAGGAGCCCAACTATGCAGGTAAAATGTTGGGGGGTGTGTTTGTGTGTGTGTCAGAGCACAGCCCACTGCAACTCTCCACTGAGATGGCTCACTGCAAAGCTGGGCAATTCACACTGAGCAGGGAGATGCTGCTGTAGGAACTGCCAGGAGGGATAAATCTCATGACTTGGTGCCTCAGTGTCAGCCGTGGGAGCTTCCCATGACCTGCAACTCAGCATTAGATTTGTGTTTAGGCTGATCTTTACCCAGTGGCCATGCTGAGCTGGCTGGGTGAAGGCTGAGGTGCTGGGTTAGCAGAACAGCATGGTGCAGCATCCAAATCAGGCACAGGTGTTCACAGTGCTTCGCCTCTGTGCTGTCCTCACCAGGGCCTGGCCCTGCTCCCTGCCCTCTGCATTGCCCTGCCGTGACAGCAGGGCTTTATCACGTGGAGCAGAGGGAGGATCCTGCAGACTTGTGCCAATTGGTCAACAGGCTTCAGCTTTGTGGGTTTCACAACTCTGGAACAGGCTCTATTAGCACAACGCTTCCTCCTGCCTTATTTCACCACCCGAATTCTGAACACACTTTTGAGCAGAGATAGGTGTCCTTCCTCTGCTTGCACACAAAAGCTTTCTTCTGGAGAGATGGTGAAGGGGCCAGGATGAGCCATGGGCAGTGACAAGACTGGGGGAAATCTGGATCCAAACATGAAGCACCCTGAGTCTTGCCTAAAATGTAGGGTGCCTCCTAATGCTCTGGTGCCTCCTCTTCTCAGTGGCTGGGGAGGTTGGGCCCCCACCCCTGAGGTGTCAGCACACGATCCACCATCCCCATTTTGTGTGTAGGTGAAGCGTACGTGGTCCAGAAAAGCTACACTGCTGTGGAAGAGGATGAGCTGACCCTCAAGGAGGGTGATACCATTGAAGTCATCCACAAGCTCCTTGATGGCTGGTGGGTCGTCAGGTGAGACATGCCATGACCAGGTCAGGCGAGCAGCACTCAGGCAGAGGGAAGGGAGCATCCATGGTTCTCCACACCAGGGAAAGCCATGGCGTCTTTGGTGCCACCGCCCAGCACTTCCTTTTGCAGGGCTGCTTCTCACAGTCTGTTCTTTGCAAAAAATATTAAACATTGCAGCTGCAGATTCCTCTGCTGAGGGCTTCAGAAATACCCAAGAAGGAGGCAGATGGAAAAAACCCCAACCATATCTGTTATTTTGCCTCTAATTGTTGTGGCACATTTTGCTTTGCAAAACCTCAACTTTCATCCCAGCTGCAAGGAACATGAGAGGTAACCCACATGGCATCAGTGGGGGACAGGCATGAACCATGACTCATGGAATGTCCTGAGTTGGAAGAGTTCAAGGCCAGGTTGGACGGGGCTTAGAATAACCTATTCTAGGGGAAGGTGTCCTGTGGCAGGGGGTGGAATTAAATCCTTTAAGGTCCCTTCTAACCAATCCATTCTGGGACTCTGTAACCACCCACAAGAATGATCAAATCTCTCTCCTGGACTGAGGAGGTGGTTGCAGAGCCACAACTGTGAGTGATGTTTTTTTGTGTTGCACTGCAGGAAGGATGAAACCACAGGTTATTATCCCTCCATGTACCTGCAGAAAGCCGGGGAGGTGAACACCTCTATGAAGAGTGAGCTGAGGAACCGGGGTGCTCCTCCACGGAGGTAGGAGAAGCTCTGTGTAGAGGGCAGAAGAACATCTCCCTCTTCCTTGAGAGAGATGAAATTAAACCAGACAGGATGTTGTGGGGTCACCTGCTTGCCCTGTCAGTGAGGAACTGCCTGGAGAAATATAAGCAGGGCACACACCAGGGCTGTCCTCCCACCAGCTCCGTGCACCGCAACTACCACAGGCATCCCAGCATTGCTGATGCAGAGCTCCAACAGGTCCTCCCATCAGATGTATTTCTCCTTGTGCTCCTGCAAAGTTTCTTTTCTGGGCTAATCTTGTTTAAAATTGGCCATTTTCTTACTTCCTAAGTGTGTGCCCTGAATCTTTCAGAGACGAGGAGAGATTTGACTAAATGGAGCTGCCAAGTGGCCTAATCTAATGGGAGGATTTCAGCTAATGCAAGGGATTTTATTTGGATTAAAAAGATAAAAAGCAATAATAACTCATGAATTCCAATGCAAAGAGAATGTCTAAAAAGGGCAGAACTTGCTGCTATCTCTTTTTTCTGCAAGATGACACCTCAGGCCTGCTATAAAATCTCTCCAAATCCAGTTTTGCTGAAGCATGGATTGAATGTGAGAGTGTAAAATGGTCCAGATCCACTTATTTGCGCACAGTGATGTTTGCTGGTAGCCTTGGGGGAGATGAAGTGGCCTGTTCCAAGGACAGTGGCTTGTCCCCCTGCCAGTGTGACTGCTGCCTCTGTGGCACTGGCAGCCAGGCCCAGCTTTGAAGCTGGTGACCTGCTGTTTTGAGCAAGAGCTCTGCTGTGATATGGGCTATGTGCTCAGACCAGGAAGGGGCTGAAGGCAGAGGCACATTTCTTTGAGAAGAGCAGGGGGATGATGCCATGGGGTGGATATCAGGAGCCACCTCACTCCTGGCACGATACTGAAGACAAGGCAGGGGCCTCTGTCTGCCTGCCTGCCTGAGGACAGTCCCCAGTGCTGAGGGCTCCCCTGTAGCAGCCCTGTGCTGCTCAGACTGTCACTTCTCTCAGTAGTTTCTCTCTTGTGGGTTCAACATTGCACATCCACGTGCACATTGACACGTGCCCCATACTCCATTCCCCTGTATCTGACCCTTGAGCATCGGGGAGCCATGCCAAGCTGCACACCAGGGACCTCAATTTTGTGCCCAGGATAGGTGCTGTATGTTCATTCATCAAAGAGTTAGAGATCACTTCTGGGGCTTTTTTGGATGAACCTCATGCCCATCTTGTCCTTCCAGCCTTATGCCCAATCTTCCTCACCAATCCCTATCATTACTTTCCACACTTGTGCTCAGGGCTCACCCTTCAGTGTTGGCTTGCAAAGCACCATCCAGCTGCCTCTGCATATATCGAAGATTGTGTCTCACTGATGGCTGCCCTCAAGGGCTGGCATCCACCAGGCAAAACCCAAAAGCAGAAATTGAGGTTTGCGTGAAGCAGAGGAGGAAGTGTGGGGAAAGAAGTGTGTGGTGTGAGAGCTGCCAGCATGAAAACTGAAAGTTTTGTTTCTCAATCCTTGCAGATCCACCATCCGAAATGCGAAGAGCATCCACAGGCAGGGCCGGAAGAAAATCAGCCAGGAGACCTATAGAAGGAACAGCAGGAAGTACATCCAGAACCAGCGGAACATGCGGGGAAATGCCCAGAACAAGGCCGATGTCATCAGTAAGTCTCCATGGAGCTGGAATCCTGCAGGCATGACCCGTGTCCCCCACCAGTGCTGCCAGCTGGAGCACGATGGCTCACTGAGGTCACACCATGCCCATCTGTCCTTTTCCCATGGAGAAAGTCTGTGCAGGGAGGTGTTTCTTTCCATGAGTTTTCTTACCCCTGGCCATAGGTCAGATAGAGCAGAATATGGTCCTGGAAGGAGGTAAGCCCACATTTGGGACCTGTGCTTTCCTTTGTGCACCTAACCTCCCCATGCTGCCATTACCATTGCAATCACCATGTATGTTAGCTGTCAGCAGAGCCCCCAGAAGGAGGTGTTGCTTGAAGAATCACAGAATTATAGAATTGGGTTTTGGTAGGAAGGAACCTTAAAGACCAATTCGTTCCAAGCTTCCACTTGATCAGGTTGCTCCAAGCCTCATCCAACCTAGTCTTGAGCACTTCCTAGCACAGGGGAGCCACAGTTTCTTTGGGCAACCTGTGCCTCACTACTTTCACAGGAAAGAATTTTTTCCTAATATTTAATCTAACCCTGGCCTCTGACAGTGTGAAGCCACTCCCCCTTGTCCTACCAGTTCAGGCCCCTGTAAAAAGCATCTCTTCATGAAGAAGGAGAGAGGTAGACATTGAGGTATACCCTTCAGATCTGGTAGTCCCCATGCAGTATCCATGACCTTCCCAGAGCAAAAGATGGGCAGACCTCATGCAGACCCAAAGACAGGCTTCCCCTGAGTGCAGTTCCCAGCTGGGCACTGGTGGGCTCATCCTGACACCATGACCTACAGGAAAGACCACTACATGCAGCAGGACAGGAGGAGAGGCAGGAGCTTTGGTGGCCATTGTGTAGGAAGCTGCTGAATGTTCATGAGGGTGGTGTGTGGTGCAGAGCTTTGGCCCATCTGTGCATCTTTTTTACTTGCAGTTGAGAAAAATGAGCCAGAGGACAACAAGCCCAAGGCTCAACCTGCTGTTCCTCCCCGTCCCAGCAAAGACCTCATCCTGAATCGCTGCACTGAGAGCACATGGAGGAAGATCCTGTGAGGATCCTGTGAGCCCACATCCAGCCACTCAAAGCTTCATCTCCTCCAGCTCCTGTGCAGCTGGGGCTTGGAGCCAAACCAGGGATCCAGGTGGTTCTGGCAGCCACCACAGGCCAGGGAGGCTGCTGGCCATATCAGCTCAGCCCAGTGCCCATCCTCATCCTCCATCACAGCCAGCCCAAGGTGTCCTGACAGCACTTTGAGGAGGGACCAGCCCTGCTCTACCAGCTCTTTATAAGCACCAAAAGTCCTCATCTCTAGATGCCCTTCCATTACCTCTTTGTATTTTGAATTATTTTTGTGGTTTTCATCAATAAAAGAGAGACACCTATGTAAGAAATGATCAGCCAATTTAATCAATAAAAAGAATTTATTGAAAAATTGAAGTGTAAGTTTTGAGAAAGCTACAAGCAAAACAGTGCCAAGCCTGGGGCTGACACTGGGTGAACTTTAGATTCGGTCTCTGTCGCCATGAACCTCCCTCAGTTCACGAATTCTGCCTTCGCAGGGTCCGTTTTTATACAGTTTTTCGGCTGGACAGGGGTTTGCTCATTCTTTTGTCTCTCTTGCTTTTCTAGCATATTCGTGCAGTTTCTTATTTTGCTGCCGGTCTGTCGGAAAGTTTTTTGGGAAGGGATGAATGCTTGATTCGTTTTACGGGGATCAGGTATTGGGATGCACGCCCTCGACAACGCAGATTTGCTTCTGATAGATACATATGGGGTGATGATCGGGCCCGTCCCTGCAGGAGGCTCATCTCTGTTCGATGCCACCCTCCCTCCTATTGCAAATTGGTTTTCTCCCCTGTCGCTGACAGGGACTGCATAGTTCCTGGAAACTTTAATTCTTAAGCACGGATTTATTTTATACCGTGTATTACACTTGATAGACCCTGAGGAGCAGTGTGGGCATGGCGGCAGGAAGGGTGTTCCTCCCGGGTGGATATTGGGTAAGGGTCTCCTGCCGTGAGGAGATTTATTTGGGGGGGATGGAAGCTCAGCAGTTTCCTCCTGGAAAGTGGCTTCTTGGCTCCCTCGAGGGGAAAGCGAGGTCTCGGTGTTGAGACAGGCCTGCCTCTCGCACGGAGAGTGGTGGGACGGCTGCATTCGGTCACCACCACAGCCAGCCCTGTCATGGCTGCGCTGGGTTTGGGTACGATCTCCGTTTGGGTTCGGGATGGCTCTCCGTGTCGGTTTGGGCCTGAGTTTCAGTTTTGATCTTTGTTTGGGTCTGGGTCTAAGTCCACATTCGGCTCTGGGGGTGTTTTTAGATTGAGGTCTAGGTCTGGGTGTAGGTTTAGATTTGAGTTTGGGCGGCTTTGAGTTTTCCAGGTCTGGCTGTAGATTCAGCCGCAGCTCTGGTCCCGGGCGGGCGCGGACCCCCCTCAGAGCCGGGCGCGGCCCCTTTAAGGGCAGCGCGTGCGCGCAGGGCCGGTCACGCTGCGCGGGCCCGCGTGCGCGCGAGCCAAGATGGCGGCGGCCTGAGGGGAGCCGTGGCCTGAGGGGAGCCATGGCCGGGGCGGCGCGGCGGCTGCTCCGCAGGGGCTTGGCCGTGGCGGCGGGGCCGCCGAGCACCCGCCAGCTGCGGGAGGCCGAGGAGGCCGCCCCGGTGTTCCAGTACGCGGGGAAGGCGGCCAAACGCAAGGACCGCGTGTTCGTGTGGGGCTTCAGCTACTCGGGCGCCCTGGGCGTCCCCAGCTTCGTGAAGCCGGACGCGGGCTGGAAGAAGCCGCGGCGCATCCAGCCCACGCCGTACCGCCTGGAGACAGAGGAGAAGGTGCGGCGGGGCCGGTGTGTCTCCCCCGGAGCCTGGTCAGGGCTTGGCACAGCCGAGATCGGCGGTACTGAACCGGGTTTAAAGGCTTTGCCGGGATTCAGTGGTTTTTATCACTGATACAGTGGTATTGCTTGGGTTGATTACTGTTCTAACTGCAGCGCCATGTAGTTTAGAAAATACGTATTTGTAGTTTTGTCAGAGGCATTAGAGAGCTGGGTTGTGAAGGGCGTTTGCCTCATAAAATGGGCCTCTTCCAAGTGGCGCCGTGGCTGCTCCCACCTGACAGATGGGAAGCTTGTGCTGAAAATCACGTTATTCTTTAGTCTACATGCTTCACTCGTGCTCTGCTGTCTAGTGCAGAGAAAGTCAGAGTTTCATAGAGTGTCTTGAGTTGGAAGGGACTCAGAAGGATGATGGAGTGCAGCTCCTGGCCCTGTGCAGGACAGCCCAGCAATCCCGCCCTGCACCGGAGAGAGTTGTCCGAACGCTCCTTGATGCCCTGACCGTTCCCTGCGAGCCTGGTCAGTGCCCGGCCACCCTCTGGGGGAAGAACCTTTTCCTGATATCCACCCTAAACCTCCTCTGGCACAGCTCCAGCGGTTCCCTCGCGTCCTGTCCCTGCTCCCACAGCAGAGGTCGGAGCTGCCTCTCTGCAGAGCTCAGTGAGATCTGACCCGAGTCTCCCTTTCTCCAGGCCGAACGAACCAAGTGACCACAGCTGCTCCTCATGTGGCTCTTAATGCCGGGCTTATTTTGTCAAGAGGAGTAAAACATCTTATTCTCTTAGTATCTCTGTATCTTTCTTTGTTTTGGTTTGGTTGTTTGTTAGTTTGGTTTTTTTTTTTTCCTTCCCCCCCCCCCCCCCTTCTGCTTTTTTCCCCCCCCCCTGCTTTTGGACCTGAGTTTTCACCATTCTGCTTATCACAGAAGAATCTTTCTGATAATTTTTGCAACACCATGCGTGCCCTGAGTTTGGGCTGCATGTGATGTGGCTTAATGAAGGATGAATGCTGGTGAACATGGAGTGAAACTTGCTTTTCTAAGCTACAGCTTCTAACTGAATGGTGTGGGTTTTGTCTGTCTCCAAAGATATCATCTGCTGCCTGTGGTTATGGATTCACGCTGCTGGCTTCCAATACCAGAGACATCACCAAAGTCTGGGGCATGGGGCTCAACAAGGATTCCCAGCTTGGATTCCAGAGAAGCAGAAGAGATCAAAGTAAGGATTTAAATGTTTTAAAGACTTGCAGGGTGACACTGCAGTATGCTTGTGGTACAGGAATCTTCATGTATTTGGAGCCCTGAGAAAACATCAGGAGGCTTTGATGCAGTCCCAGGCTGTGCTTTATTTTCTAAACAGGTCTGTTTCTGAAATTTATCTGTGTTTTTGTGTGCTTTGTCATTGGTCAGCATGTACCTCTGTTCTGTACACTGCACTTAATTAGTTTCATCTGGACAGGAATGCAGCTGTTTATTCTGCAAAGTGTGATGTTGCTTAATGTGTGGCTTTGAATTTATAGTTTGATAGTGGGCACAGTGTAGTTAATAAAATCATTTTAGCAGGACAGTTTGCTTGCTTCTGTTGCCTTTGCGCGTAAAAACGAAAGTCCTTTAGTCCTCCTTCCCTCCCCAGTTAGAGGTTTTTTTTAATACAATCCATGGGATTTTTGTGAAGCTGTAGGGGATCTTTTAAAATTATTTTAATAGCAAATTGCATTTTGAAGGAGAAACATGTCTTTCAGTCATTTTGTCTTACACCAGGCTCTCAAACTTATTTAAGAAGACGATTTCTGTGCAGAACATTGCCACCTACCACCAAAGACAGGAAAAACACCATGTGTAGATTTTAAATTTTTTTTTTTTAAATTTTAGGTGTTGTTTTTTGTTTTGTTTTTTGTTGAAGGCAGGGAGAACCAGTAAAGCACTGCTGCCTGTGTGCAGTATTGCTTTGGGTCCCCTGGGATTTGATTTCACTTATTACAGTGACTTTGATATCAAGGCTTTTTATCTCCCCTTAACCTTTTCCCTGGTATTGATTTATGGTTTGCTGTTCTTCTCCCCAACCCCCCAGTTGACTGTAATTGATTACATGTTCTTCAAGTTGCTAAATCTTTATAGAGTGCACCATGTCATTTTTCATAAATGTTAGATGTCTTATTCCCTATGGACCTAACCTAACTAGTCTTTCTTTCATTCCTTATTTCTGAAAGTGCCTGTAATCTACTTTTCTTTAAATATGAAGCCCTAAGAATTTTTTGTTCACCTTTCCTGATATATCTTTCTGATTGTTGCTCCTGTACCTTGTTTGCTATATCCCCAGTTGCACAGAATGGTTGTGCATATTAAGCGCTAGTAATCCAGCTGTATTCACCAAAGTGGTTGAACATGTGGGTGTGTTTATGTTATGTGGGTGAAAGCCTCAGTTTCACAGTTCTGCCACCTGAAGCCTTAATAACATTCACCCTCTAGTTATGGACTAGAGGTGGACTTTTGTTTGGACAGTGATTATCGGCTTCAGCTATCTCCACAGCTTTTACCTTCTCCCTGTCTCTGTGATAAATCCCTGTCAACCTCTTTGGTTAGTATCTTGGCTTTCTAAAATGTATCTGCTTTTATAACAAAGCAGAAGTGTGTTAATGTGCAACAGGATCAGCAAATATGTGTTAAATTTACTTTGTGGAAGCTACTGACTTAAAATTGTTCTCTCTTCCTTAAGCTAAGAGCTATGAATATGTCTTGGAACCATCTCCAATTCCATTACCACTGGAGAAGCCACAGCAAACTCGAGTCTTGCAAGTGTCCTGTGGGAGAGCCCATTCCCTGGTCCTGACAGATAGTGAAGGAGGTACAGTGTTGCTGGTACTGGTGATGTCAAAGGGGTGCCCAGCTATGCTTTTACTAAAAGCTTGAAAAAAATGGTCTTCTGTCCTTTAGAACTATATCCCAGGTGGGCTGTTTGCACTGTAAAGGGGATGCAGGCAGCTGTTGGCCTTTGTGGGATTGTTTCTGCAAGGGAAAGCCCTGAGTTCACTTAGCTCAAGTTGTAAATGTGTTGGGAGCCTTTTAGTACAAGGTTTGTGTCTCTAGCCCCAGGCCTGGCTGAGTGCGGCCTGTTTGTCTTGTTCACTCAGATGTGTTTTTGAACACAGATTTATGTGGCTGTGCCAGTACTCCTGTGTAACTTCCCCTTGAAATCCCAGAGTGCTATGTCTATAAAAAACAATTAATTAATTAATAGTCCTTTATAGAGCAGATCCTGTTTGTGCATTGTCTCTCCACATCTCTGGGAACTCCCTGGTACAGTGGCTTCAGTGCTGCACCAGGTGATCCAGTGCAGCTTCTTAGTGGGTGAGCTGCTTGGTCCATTGATTCCCACTCCTGTGGGAGTGCTGATCTATTTCTGAGTCTCTTTGACAATGGCAGGATGAACTAGGCAATTCCCAGCTGTGACAGACAGTGGGCTCCAGGTACTGCTGCTGTGCCTGCAACAATACTGCAGGGTGTTTGGTGAAAATGGATTCAGTCACTTTAATTCAAGTGGACTTTGAAAAAAGCTTATGCCAATTTTTACATTGCTGTGCTCCACCTTTCAGACTTAACTGCCTGAAAATATTTTGTAGACCTGAAAAGAGGCTTTCAGGACATTGGGTTGTAATAAAACTAGTGTGTTTTATCACTGTTTTTCAGTTTTCACAATGGGAAACAATTCTTACGGACAGTGTGGCCGGAAGGTTGTTGAAGATGAAATTTACAGGTGAGACTTCAGAGATCCTGAACTTTCTTAATGTTGGAAACATAGTTGCATGCAAACAAACCTGCAGAAAAGCCTGAAGGTGGAAAAGGTCTGGTAGTATAAGCATGCCATTTAAGATTAAGGAGTCTGATAACTGGATTTTGTGCTGCTGGCTTTTAATCCAGGCTGGGCACTAGCACTCTGCTGACCACATTCACAAGGGACAAAAGAATGTCAGCATGGGACAGTTCTTGCAGGGCACAGTGAGAGAACCCAACCTTCATAAATTGCTTGAGGTAGTTGGTGTTAGTAGTTGGACTTTCTCCCTTTAGCTGTTCAGAGTACACGTGCTGTTCCTGAGGATGTTACAAGTGCCTTTTAATTAGGAAAGAGGCATCCTCTTGTTTAGTCTCTGTAACTGCCTCTCAGTCTGTAGTGCTTTTCCTTCATTGGGTTTTTTGTGGGTTGCACCAAAGCATATGCTCAAAGGGCTCTGTATGATGGAGTAAGTGAATAGTGGGAATATGCTGAGTTTCTGATTCCCTAGTAGGACCAAAAAAGATCTTGTTCATTGCTCTGTCCATGATCCACAACACTGGGTCTGTAAAGTCTGAAAAAATAGCTGTAATTAGGTAGCTTTTGTTAGTCTTGATACTGGAAGTCAGTCACTGGATTGTTCATAATTCCTGATATTGTGAAAAAATGTCAGGGATGTTAGCACTACACTGTGCTCTGGGATATCTGGTTTATCTCTAGTGTGGTGTTTATATGGGTACTGCAGTATTATGTAGTGTCTCTGCTCATTTTAGACTGGGGACTGTCTTTTAGGGTTGCTCTTACCCCAAATTATCACAAGAGCTTATATTTAAAAAGAGACAGTTCTTAAATAAGAGAATGTAGAATTCTGTTCCTTCTCCATGCAGGTATTTTGCGGTGAAACAACATGCAAGCAAATTTCTCTACTTGTGCAAATAAAGTGGCTTTCAGTAGAGGCAGGTTTACCTTTGTGTTTTTCAGTTGCAGTCTTCTGAAATCCTCTGTATTGCCTTTTCTCTTCTTGGTGGTTGTTTGGTGTCCAGTGGAAGCCATCTCATTCATCAGCTGAAGGAGTTTGACAGCAGAGTTGTCCAGGTAAGAGGATCATCTGAACTCATTCCTGAAAATGGATTGGAAACCGTCTGAAGAGCCAAGCTCAGGGGGTGATAGTCATTGGCTCAAAGCTGAGCTGAAACCAATAACAACTGTGGTACCCCAGGAGTCTAGGGTCCAATCCTGTTTACATTTTCACTTGTGGTCTGGATCAGAGAGTGTTCCCTCAGCAGATAGCAGGTGATGTAAAACTCTGAGAAGTGACTGATAAGCCAGAGGGTGGTGCTGCCATCCAGAGGCTGGAGAAATAGGCCTACATGAACCTCACCAAGTTCAGCACTGGAAATGGCCAGGTCCTGTTGCTGGTGAAGAACAATTTCAGACACCGCCATGGGCTAGGGGTGCCTGGGAGGCAGCTGTGGAGAAAAGGCCCTAGGCTACACCAGGTTGACCATGACCCAGCAATGTGCCTTGCTATAGAAAAGACTAATGATACCCTGGGCTGCATTAGGAGGAGTATTACCTGCAGGTCAGGGAGATGATTCTTCTTTTCTACTCAGCCACACTGAGTACTGTGTCTGCTTCTGGGCTATCAGTCCACTACTTTCTTCCTGTCGTGATTTCTTATTCCCTTTTGTCACTTTTTTATTGCTTAGGAGTTTTAAATTTTATCTTTGTCTTTTCAAAAATGAATTGTGAAACCATGCACTTAGACTAGCCAGCATTTCTCTAGATCAGGTTCCTGGGAGAGCAAGGGACTGCAGGGCAGCTGAAGCACCTGCCATGGCTGCAGTATTCCCGGGCACAGGAGCAGTTTGTTGGTGTGTCTGTGCCCCTGTAGCCGCACTCTGTGGGCAAACATTGCTCCTGTTCCAAGGAAGGGTCATTCATTTACACCCACCTGATGAGACTGCTGTGGTTCATGCTAAAACTGTTCTGAATTGGGCTTGTAAAACTTCTGTTTGGACTTTTAATGGTTTTATTCAGGGGGTTGATTACGTGGTACCTTTTTATGCTTTGATAGCAGCAGTTTTGTGCTTAGCATTGGTACTCACTCTCTTAACCTTTGATTAAATGCCTTTAATCTTCGTTTCATTTTTAATGTCTGCTTTTGAATGGCTTTTTCCTTGGCTTTAATTCATGCCAAGCCTGTGGCAGACATGATGGTTAGTTCAACATAAATAGACATTTGAGAACAGCTGTGTGCCTAAAGCGCTTACGTGGCAAAGAATTCACAGCAGTTTGAATACATAGCAGAATTCACAGCTGGCATCAAGAATCATTTGCTTAGCATCATGTGAAGGGAGAGCTCATATTTACTCTTTGCTGTTTTATTGTGTTGTACTGCTGAATCCAGCTTTCTTTCCTTGTTTTGGATCTTAGAATAAATCAACTGCAGCATCACTTTCCATAAAGAAAATTCTGCTGTTTCCTGTGTTGTATCTTGTGGTTCTTGGCCTTCCCTTTCTTTAGAGCCTTGTGATCAGGAGAGAAAGGTCAAAATCTGAACTGATGGATGTCAGAGAGGTTCATTGCTCAGTTTATCTGTCAGTAATGCTTCACTAAATCAAGTCTGAACATGTGACCTTTCCTGACTAGCTCTGACTTCTTGTTTGTGTGCAGGTTGTGTGTGGGCAGGACCACAGTCTGTTTAGAACCAAGAAGGGTACAGTCTATGCATGTGGATGGGGAGCTGATGGACAAACAGGTAGGAACTCAGCTCAGCTTGCTTTTCAGGGCATTGATGAATATAGCAAGCTGTCCTAATTGAGAAGTTGTGATGTGTACTTGTCATAAATGTGTGGACAGAAAGGGGCTGCTAATGTTCCCAGTTGTGAGATATGTTTTCGGTACTCTTGTGTAACCAAACGGAGACAATGCAGTTCATTTTTGAGGACCTTTGAGGTGCCTCCCTGGTAGTCCAAGCATGCTGTCAGAGGAGAGTGTATCTGCTGTTTAAAGCTTCTAAGGGGGTGTGGAAGTGACATGGGCAGCTTTGCTCTTCATTTTGGTGGTGACTTTGCCTTCCTGGTTCTTGCTTTGGGCTCTGTTCTGCTCTTTTGAACTGACGAGTCCTTTGGTAGCTGTTGCATGTTTTCGCATGGGCTAAATCCTTGGGCAGCCCCTTTTTGTGGTGGCTTTTGCTGCAGAGAACTTCCTCCTCACAGTCATTCCTGCTTTGTTTGTTTTGCTGCTCCCAAAGCTGAGATATTCCCGTGATTCTTCTGTGCCAATATAGCGTAGCCCAGCTTTCTGTCATCTACATTCTGGTCTCTTTTCCAGACAGCAATTTGTCATGTTAAGTATTTGCTTCCCAGCCTCCTTTGCCATTTCCCCTGCTGTTGTCTCACTGGTTGCAGTGTGCTGTCGCTCGTGGCTCTCCTTGCAGAAGACAGATGCAGCCAGTTTTTGAAATTTCATCTCTGTTGGGATATCTGCCTGGCCTGGGTATTGTTTTCAAACACTTTCGTCCATGCAGACAAGAGATGTGAGACTCTTCAGGGTGTGATTGTATTAAATTGTTGTGTGTTCCAGAGAGGCGGCTTTGGCTAGTGGAAGTGTTTGTCGCTGCTTGTCTGTTTCAGCTGGTAATTAAGCAGTAAGGACAGAAAGATTTATTTCAGAGGAAGGGTGATTTTGTTAAAGCATGAAAAAAACGGTCCTATGCAGGCATTAAAAGTGTCTGGAAAAAATTCTTCATAATCTCTACTTTTTTTTCTTTCAGGTCTTGGACACTATAACATCACCAGTGTTCCTACTAAACTGCATGGTGACATTGCTGGAGTGAACATTATCCAGGTCTCTTCCTATGGGGACTGTTGTCTGGCTGTCTCAGATGAAGGAGATGTCTTTGGCTGGGGAAATTCAGAATACTTGCAGTTGGCATCTGTCACAGAAACCACACAGGTCAGTTGACCTGAGGGTGTGTCTGTATGTGTTTCAGTTCAGCTGCTGTGCACAGAGTTAAAAATTACATGTTTCTCCCTGTTTTGGGTTCTTTTGACAGCAGCTACATACTGCTAGCAGGCTGCTTTTACGTAAGTTTACAAAACCAACCTCTCTGACATGTTTGTGTATCTTTAGCAGGCAGTATATTTCCTTTTTTTGGTAAGCAAAGGTTTGTGTCACCTCATCCCAGTTTGTTAGTCTAAGAACTCCATATTCTTCTTTCTCCATCCTATGGACTTTGCACCAAACTGAGACCCAGCTCAAGTGCTTTTGCTAATTTCAGTACAGTAATTAGTTTTTTGGCTGGCTAATCTAAGATTTCAAGTGATGCTGCTTTGAGCATGGTGCCGATCCAGATGATCCTTGGAAGTCCCTTCCAGTCAACCTGTATGCTGGTGAACTTTTTATGGACATCCTTAGTGGGTTTATAACTGAGTCCTAACCAAATTCCAGTGTCTGACAGATAAAAGGTTTTTTTGAGCAAACTTACACAGGACGTTGGTAGGGTGCTGACTTCACACTAGGCATTGTATTAAGCAGTTGGTCTCATGTTACAGCTACATTAGGAAACCGAGTCAGGAAATTAATCAATACTCAAGCTACTCTTGGCAAAAGGCTAAGAGCAGACAATTGTATTAGAAGAGCTTTAGCAGGATTTTAGAAGGCTTTGTTTCCTATGCCTCTCCTGGTGTAACCTTAATGTAGGGCTAAATGCTGAGATCCATGAGGCCTGACGACAAGGATCAGGTTATGCAGGGTGGCAGTTCTCTGGGCTGGGTGCGCAGGGGAGGTCTGTGGCATCTGAAGTGGATGAATGGCACGTTTGCCAAAAAGGAGAGCCTTGGCTAAAATATAGATGCAGTCCAAAGTGTAGAATGGCAGAGCTATGAAATCAAAGATTGCTCTTTACAAATGTCAAGCTGTGTATGTATGTTGTTTTGGACTGTATCAAATAAGTGGGATTTTCTTTAGGTAATTTTTCCCTAGTGTGTTCAAAAATGCCGCTGCAGACTGAATCTTAGTGGTCTTAATGCAGTGTGAAGACTTGAAGCCATGCTCACCTATTGACTTCCCCATTGTGTCTGACTTTAAAAGCCAGGGATAAGGAGTTATTAGTCATTCTCAGCCTTGTTGCCATGCATGTAAGCTTTCTAGTAGGTAACTTTTTCCACCCTGTCCTCACCTTAATGAATTTCATGTAGTTTTTTGGGGGGTTTTTTTGTTTGGTTTTTTTTTTTAATTTTGGGACTTGCACTCATTTTATTATACAGGCAATAAAGGTTGTATCAGGAATCCAATGTATGTACGCTCTAACCAGAACTAGAGAACAAGTTAAAATGTATGTCTAGTAGTTTGCAGTTTACCTTGTCTCTAAACAACTCTTCTGCGATCTTGTACAGGTGAATGTGCCCAGGCATTTGCCATTCAAGATTGGGAAGGTAAAGGAGGCTGCCTGTGGAGGGACTGGCAATGTTGCGCTAACAGGTGAGTTCACTTCTAGAAACATTCACTTTGTTGCAAGGCTGCACAGTAGGTGGATTGTAACATTATGAAACAAGTGTCTTGTTTTCTGGAAACGAGGAAATACTGGATGTTCTGAGGAAAGCTGGGAGGCTGAGAAGCCTGATTTAAGCATGTACTGGGGGAGTTGTTTTCACCAGTGCAGAGCATTGCTTCCAGTGTGTGCTGTTGTGAGTGCTTCTGCAGACTAGAGCAAGGGCACGGCAGCTGTTTGCTCTTCTGATCTCTTTTGCTGGTCATACTGAGTATGGGCTATACAGGGAGGAAACAAGGCAATACTTGAGGGAAAGTAGAACCCTTCAGACTCCATATGAATCTGACATGTTTATAAATCATGAACTAGGATGGAAAGAAGAGAGTTCTGAGAACGGTGAAACTGCAGCAGGTCCTTCGTGACTGTTGTTTGGGCTCTCAGTGGCTGGGGAGCATAGCTGGAGGGTTGCTGCATGAAGGAATGAGGGAGGGGGTTGTATTACTTTCTAGAAGGATTATCTCAAGGAAGGTGCTCATATTTATAATGGGAGTATTGTGATGACCAGACATTTGAGCTTCTAATATGAAGGGAGCAGAGCTAGCTGACGTGGAAACTTACCCTTTCTTATGCTGTCCAACTGTTGCCTTTCCCAGGCACCCAGCTTAAGGCAGAATGCCAGTCAGAGTGACATCCAGCTGCTGGTTTGGGCATGCATCAAAGAGGAAAGCCATGATAATAAACTCTCAGCCTCTGTCCCATCAGTCAGTAAGATGAAGTATTTTATCCAGCTCACTCTTGTATTGGCATTCTTTCCCCGTGAAAGTTTTGCCTAGGAGGTTGATTTGCTTGCATAGCTTAGGAAAAGACTGAGGCATATGGATGGGAATGCATTACTTGTAGATTTTAAATAATCAAAAAGTGTTAGACTGAGCTGGAAGAAAGGAAAATATCCCTTTGGTTCTGATTAACTCTTGGTTGTGGCATGAATTTCACAAGCACAGACTTTCTTACCGAATGTGTTCTTATTGTACTACAGAAGAAGGAAATGTTTTTGTCTGGGGATATGGAATTCTTGGGAAAGGACCAAACCTAATAGAGACAGCAGTGCCAGAGATGATCCCACCCAGCCTTTTTGGCTGGTCAGACTTCAGTCCAGACACCCGTGTTGCTCATGTTCGCTGTGGACTCAGCCAGTTTGCAGCACTTACAAGTAAGTTTCTCATCCCACTGTCATGGAGAGGTCATGTTGCTGTGTTATTGGCAGAAGAGAAAAAAAGAAAAAAAACCCCAACAAACAAACAAACAAAAACCCCCCAAACAAAAAAAAAAAAAAAACCCACCAAAAAAACCAAACCAAAACAAGAAAAACCCCACAGCCCAAAAAGTGCACTCATCTTTCTTGAAACTGAAGGCACGCTGGAATGCAGCAGCAGGGAGTGAGGCAGCACATTTACAGGTGTCAGCATGGTTCCTGGCATAGATTTTGTGCTAACTTATGTTTTAATTAAGAAAGTGTTTTTTGTCTTAACACAAAAAACTTTTCTCATGCAGGAAATGGAAAAGATTTTTCTTTTCATTTTCCTGTGTAGAATGAGTCAGTCTGCTGCACTTCAGCAGTTTAGAAAATTCATGTGATAAATGAACAAACTAAAATTTAGTCTAAATGAAGCTAGATATCTGAGTTCGTTGGCATTTCTGGCCAACTGAGTTAGCAGCCTGAGGTGGGCAGACCCAAGCATTTAATATGCAAAGGTTATGATAATTGCAAAGCTTACTGTGCTCTATGCAGGCTGTGTGGGTTCCCAGCCTTAAAGATCAGGCGGCAGTTCAGAGATCCAGCTGTCAGCAGGAAAAAATGCCAGGGCTGAGTCCTTTGGAACAAGAGGTGTGTGTGACACTGTCAGTTTGGTTGCAGGGTGCTTGTAAGTGGGCTCCCCTTGGTATTCAGAAAGAATTAAATTGTACTTATAACCTAAGTACAATTCAATCAGAACACAATTTAAACAGTGTTCTGATTAAATTGTACTTAGGTTATAGATTGTGTTTTGGTTATTTCTGCTGTGCACCTGATCCAAACACTTCTGAGATCTGTGTTTTCCTGAGGAGCTCAAAACTTCAACTCTGTTGAACACAAATTTTTGCTTTTCCCTAGCTGTCATTAGAAGGTCACTTCTTTCAGACAGTCAAATAAGCAGTCTCCAGGTGATCGCTTGGGACAGATCTCACTGCCTTGCTTACTGGATTTGCTCTGGTGATAGCTGATAAAGATCAACTGCAGTTGTCTAACTTTCAGCACAACTTACTCACTTCACAAATGATTCCCTGGAATTTCTGCTGCTGCATTCTTCCTTCTAATAAAATTCCAAAGCAGGTGGTGTATAAGAGGGAGAAACAAAACTCGTGTACAGGACTTGTTTCTTGTACTGCTCATTGGACATAATTTTCTCCAAATGCAAGTACATTTATTGTACCTTGAAGTAAATCTGGTAGCTGTCATACTGCTTGTACAACCCTGTATACTCCCAGAAACACTGTAGCCACTACTGCCAGCATCACAAATAGAATTCTTCCTTTTTAATGACTCTGTTCTTTTCTATTTTTTTTCTCCTGTATAGACCGAGGAGAACTGTTTGTGTGGGGGAAGAATCTAAGAGGGTGCCTTGGAACTGGAAGAATGGAAGACCAGTATTTCCCATGGAGAGTAAGGATGGTGGTTTAAGGCCATGAGTGTATTCTTTGGCTAGTTTTTGTTATCCTGACTGCAAGGACCATCGTTTGCTGTGTGGTTTTGTTGAGTAATTCTGAAAGGAGTGGAAGCCTAAGATGACTGTAAAGTGCTTTGTTTTCCAGAGGTCCTTATGTAGCCTGCTTGGGAATGGAGGTATTCAGTAAACCTTTTAGTCTGCTATGCCAGTAATGATTTCAAATCCTAAAACAGCATCTGGTGCTGTGCCACCACATCTGAACAGTTCTCATCTTCTTCCTGTCCACCATCATCTGCTTGCTGCCCTTACTGCCCCTTCCTTCCCCTTCTAACCTGCATTTTTATTTGTATGTGCTGCAAAGAAAACCATCAGTGTTGGTCATCTGTCCAAATCATTACTCACCTAAATTAGGTGAACATTTTGGTCTGTAGTGGCTACAGTCTACATAGTGGTGGGCTTCCTTCCCACCCCACCTGTGGTGGTGGGTCGCTGGACTGACTGTCAGGTTACAGCAGGAGGTCCTTACTCAGCTGTATTCATAGCTGCTTCACAGTGCTTCCAGTTCCTCTGCTTCCTCCCAGATGTCCTGAGAGCCAGGCTCAGTGGATGGAGAAGAGTCTTTGGTTCTGGAGTTCAGCACTCAGCCTAACAGATGCTGCTGACCTCCATGAAGGCCAAGTAGGAGTTGAGGGAGTCAATCTGTTGGACCACCCTGGAGTCCCTGTCTGTGTGTCTGAACTTGCAGTAAATGTGTTTCTGTAGTATGCTGTCTTCTTTGTTTAAAATGAACAAAACCAGACCAGCTCTGGAACATTTGCCTAAAATCACACTGCTATGGCTGAGTGGAATTTCTGAATTCACTTCCCCAGCTGTGGACATTGGGGGTTATGCTCTTTCAGACAGCCAGCTCCTGTCTGACAGAACTGTGGCTATGTGCCACGATCCTTGTCTATCACTGCCTGCCCTAGAACCAGCTGCTGTCCTTTCTCTTGGCTCTAAGGAAAAACTTGCTTTTTTAGACTCTGCTTTCCTCAAGTTTGCAGTCAGTTTTAAGTGAAAAAGCTTCAGGAGTGAGGAGCTGGTCTCAGCATCAAAGCACACACTGCCTTAGGCTGAGTTGAGCCTTTGCCTTTTTCCAGTTCTTGCTGATGAAAGAAGAGGCAAATCCCTGTGGTGCTTGGGCAGATCCTCTTCCTAATGTCTAGATTATGCTCTGTTCAGTCATGCTGCTTCTGCTGCAGAACAGATGGGCTGAGGCTACATTCTCCTGACTGTCTGGTAGTGAGCCTGCTCTTCTTTCTCCTTCCAAACCTTTATGTGCCTCTCTGATGGAAAAAGAGGAGTATTTCACAGCTCAGTGCACAAAGCCTGCCTGGTGCTGAATCTTGCTCTTTCTGTGCTTTCAAGTTGGCACTTGCATTGGTACCAATCCCTGTGAAACTAGCTGGCATATTGAGCAGCAGGAGGATGAGAAATAGGAAATTACCAGGTGCAAAGTACCAGCTTGATAAATAACCCACTGTGCTGTGTTTCATCCAGGTGACGGTGCCCGGTGAGGTGGTGGATGTGGCCTGTGGAGTTGATCACATGGTGAGCATGGTCAGGTCTTTTACCTAGAGATACTGCTGGGTGTCAGCACTGCACCAGGGAGGTGATCAACTTCTTGGACAGGAAAACTCATTTTATGAAACCAAGTGACTGTGAGCAGAGACGGCCATAGCAGTGTCTGGCTGCATCACTGATGTGCTCTGGCCTGGCTGCAGGAAGGAAGCACGTTCCCTGAGGAGTGTGGAAATGCAAGGAGTGCTCTGGCTCCTTCATGATGAGCTCCCAGAGAACCTGAGGCCCAGCCCCAAGCTGGTGAGCTCCTCTGTGCCTGAAGATGAAGAGCATCTCCCTTAAGGAAGACTGGCATGGGATGAATTCTACAGCACAGGACATGGATATATATGGACATTTCCTGTCACCAGCTCTGGAGTGTCAGTGTTGGGCAGAGCCAAGCTATTTCTCAAGGGAAAAGCTGGGTGTTTTTTATTACTCTTATGTGGAAGAGAGGTCATGCTAGGTCTTGAAGCCCAGCACAGCTGTCCTGGGTGGCCATCCTCAGCTGCACTGTGCCCAGGCTGTTGTCTTGTGCAGAAACTGGATGCACAGCCCTTGCCTGGAGGCAGTGATGTGTCTCTGGGCTGTTGAAGGCTTTCTGTGTTAGTACTAAAGACTGGACACATTCAAAGAGTGAGAACCTGTTTGCAGGGGTAAGTGCTGTTAAACAAGACAGCAGGCTCTGTGTGCTGCAGGAGGACAGATGGATGGTGACAGAAGCCAGTGTAGCTTATTGGGGGAGGCTGGAAACAAAGCCCCTGATCAGCTGCCTGCAGAATCAGTGCTCAGGCATGGATGTGAGCAGTGCTCGCTGCCCCTCAGGTGCCTTTGTCTCTGTGCTGATCACACATCACTGCCTTTGATTTTTTTTTGGATTCCCTACATTCTGTTTTCAGGGGTACAGTGTCTGTCAGTTGCAATTAGCTGGGGATTTCAGGATTGCCTAACAGGGGAAGGAGTCTTAATGGGTAAGAGGCAGAGCTTCATTCCTTAGTATTTCGGCAGGAAGCTGATAGAGATGGGATGCAACAGCTGTGTGTATCTGTAGCAGGCACTTACACAAACTCACAGGCAAGTGTGGGAAACTGTCTCCTGTGAAACGCTCCAAACATCAGGCATTTCTCTCTGTGTGGGATACTCAAGTGTGCCAGCTATTTTGGTGGAATCCAAGCTAGTAGGTTTTCAATAAAGTGATTATAAAATCTTTTATCAGTACTAACAGGAATATTCTTGAGCGTGATCTGCTCATGCGTTGATTGGATCGGCATTTGAGCCGCAGCACTTTGGTTCACAGTTATGTGACAGAAAACCACTTCTGTCAGCTGAGCCAGCTTCATACCTGCGGGAGTGATAGTGTTATAGTCAGGGACTGCATCCATGGCCCCATGGGACACCACATTAGATGAAATTCTGTGCTGAAACTCGGTGTGTAAACTTTACCTTGATTAATTAAGTTCTGAAGGATTTGTATAAAATATAGGAAAGGTGAACCAAAGTACATGGAAAGAGACACTTCTCGAGTTGTTGTTGATGTTCCTGTGTGACAGGTGTTGCTGGGTGGGTGAGGCAGAACAGAAAGCTACTGTGAAACTGGCAGACCTTCACTGTGTACTCCCATTTGGTTGGCTTTAATTTATACCTGATTCTACATGCAGCTTGGACAGCTTGTGGTGCCCCAGCATGTCTTGTTGGCCTTATGGGAACAGGTATGCCCTTTCAACTTGAGGAGGCTCATTAAACCATGGAAAACACATACAAAAACTGTGGTGAGAAAGATGTTACAAACAATTCCCTTCATGGATATTGCTGTTGGGGTGGGCTGGTTAGTGCTGGGCTCTCAGCTGCTCTCATTCACAGCTGTTTACCAGTTCACCTTGGGGCTGGGCTGAATCCTTGTGTCGCATTCTTGCTGTACAACAAATTGCAAATTCTCTGTGTTAATGAGTTGCCAAAGAGGTCTTCAGCCCTACACAGAAGTGTTGTATGGCTTAATGCAGTGGGGGTGATTGTGCCTGCATTGTAGGGGTTGTGGGCATTCTCAGGCAGGTTGCTTGGTGGGAGCAAGGTTAGTGGCAGTGAGGGCAGGCTGGCAAGCCCCAGCACTTACTCATGTTTTGGTTACTGCGTGCAGGGAGTATTTTGACCTTAGCCAGGTGTCCTCCAACCTGCTCTGTCATCCCTCCCCCATCAACAGGACAGGGAGAGAAAATCTGAAGGAAAAGGTGAGTTGGAACAAGGACAGGGAACCTGTTAGCATCGTGGGCACAGCAGACTCAGTGTTGGGGAAGTTATTTTATTGCCAATAAAACAGCAGGGTGATGAGGAATTAGTATGTCTGAATAGAATTCTAACAGTGCCTTTCCCACACCTCTCCCTTCTTCCCAGGCTCCGCCCTACTCCTGACTTTCCTACTTCTTCATCTCCTCTGCTGACCTTTGTATCTACATATTTGTCTGTCACAGATTTAGACTCCTTTTGGCTGCTGCTGTTCCAGCAGTTTTTTCCCCTTTCTAAAATACAGTTCTTCAAGAGCTGCTCCTCTGTTGCTGCTGGGCTCAGTCCTGGCTCAGGCAATGAAAATACCCTGTTCCCCACCACACCCCTGTCTGTTGAAGGCAGACCCAACCTGTGTGGCTTATGCTCCTGCAGGACCAGGGCCATACAGGAGCCCAGCTGTGCTGGGGTAGCTTCAGGTCACAGTACCATTGGGAACCGCAAAGCGACTTGGCATCATTTTGTCCTTCAAAGTGTGCCACAGTAGACAGCCCAAAATATACCAGCATCCCTAAATATACCTGCAGTGAGGGAGTGTATGGGCCAAGGATGCACATGGGGAGCAGCTCAAATTAGAACTGGAATAACCTACTTGATTTGGCATTGATTACACAAGTGATTTGCCCTCAGATCAGCACTGTGCTGGCGTGTTTGGCTTAAAATAGCCCAGAAGGGCTTCAGGACAGTCCCCTGGTGCAGAGCCCTGTGCACAAACAGCTCCAAGCACTGCAGCAGCTGAACAGGGTTGCCACAGCAGCTGAGGACTGGAGGAGCTGCAGGAAGGATGGGTGAGAGGTTCAGGCCCAAGTGTACCCTCACAAGTTCACGCCTCCAGACCCCATTATCCCAAGGGTTCCTGGCAATTCTCTGCTGGAGAGTTGAATCCAGCAAGGCCCCTGGGCTGCCCTGCAGCCCCCACACAGCAAGGCTGGTCTCATCTGTCAGCAGGCTGCCCCACGGGATAAAAGACAAACACCTGTAAGACAAAGGTTCTTAGGCACTTGCTGGGTTACAACAGGATCTTTCTCTACAGGATCCTTCAAAAACAGATGAGTCAGAGAGCTAATAATTACCCTTCAGCATTCAAAATACTCCTGAAACAATATTACTTCACTCTGATTCTTCATAAAAATCTATTTTTGTGGCATTTTTTGCAAGGGGCTGGAATCTCCCTCCATCTCCCTTCACTGCCCCAACACCTCCTGCTCACAGGTGAGGTAAGAAAAGTACTGATGTGGAAAGGCATCAGTGTCTGGGGTCTGGACACCAGTTTAACAGCCTCAGTCCTGTTATTTACCTCAAGATGCCATTTGCTTTTGTGGGGAGTTGCAGGCAGTGCTGAGATTGTGTGGCAGTGTCTGTTGATTTAGTTGGGCTTTTTTACTGGATTAAACCCTTGAGGCAGTGCTCTGCATTAAGGCTGCATTCCATATTAACAGTAATTTCTTACATGAATGTTTTAACACTTGATCATGAGAGTGAACAGTGGATTACGCTAAGACGGAGACGCTTTCTTGACTAGTTTATGTAGATGAGCTGCTTCCCTTTAAACATCCACTACAAATGGTTAAAACTGTAATACCATGCTGATTTGTCTGATTTCACTGTTTAACACTTCAGACAGGTTGTTCAGCTTTTTCTTGCAAACCATGTGACAGTGGTGCTGTGCAACCACGCTGCTGAGACTCAGGACCCACAGAGACTGCCCTGGAATAGTCCATGAGGAGGCCGAGTTTGCTCCCCTGCCACTGCTGGGGTGCAGGGCCCTGGGGTGTCCTGCCAGGATCACTGGGGGGGCTGTACAGACTCCTGGGCATCTTGCAGGTAAAACTACATCTGGCAAATTTTCTAGCAGCATCCCACTGACCTCTTATTTTAAGGGGATAGGGCAGGTTTGGTGGTTTTCAGAAAACAGCTGGAGATGGTGGTGAGTTTCATCTGTAGGGGTACAGTACACCCAGGGACAGGCCCTGGACACCAGAGAGCCTCAGGAATGTCTGCCGGCCTTCATAAATTGTGTGTGTGTGTGGGACACCCAACATAGCTGTAGGTGAAAGAAATGAGGGTTACATCTTGCAGACAATGCCAAGCTCTGCTTTATTTTCATCAGTTTGATCAGTACAAAAGCAGACAGCATAAGTTTCACTTTTTATTCTTTTTCGGTTTAATTACTTTACAAAGTACAAAATATACTGTCATTTATTTTGGAACATTAGGATTTTTTCTTTTTTTCTGTTTTGTTTTTTTTTTTTCATACAGTACATAAATCTCAGCTTTTCAGCATAAGACCAGCAAAGAAAAGCAGCGTGTGCACTTGCTGGGAAAGCAAAGCAGCCACTTCTCAGCTCCACACTATGTCCAGTGCATGATCCCAAGCTGCTGCCACCACTCCCTGTGCCTGGTGGTGTAACATCCTGCCTCATGCAGAGGTCATGAAGGCAACTGATGCATTCAGGCTCCCCTGTGCCTTATACCCCCAAGCCTGCAGGACTGCCCACCCACACGTGCAAGGCCTGGCCCCACTGAGCCCATGGGCACTGCCCCCATGGCAGGTGCAGGCAGCCCTTCCATGGCTGCAGCCCAGAGCAGGAGCTGTACCAAAGGCCCCTGCATGGGGAGGATTCCCCCACCCTGACTGTTTGCATCAGCTCTGCTAATTAAAGGGAAATAAATACACATTTTTTCCTACCCTCCCCAATGAAAGGCTGCATGGGGTTTCTGAGAGGTGAGCAGGGAGGAGAGGCTGCAAGAGTTTGGGGTTCCCAGCCCCACTTCAGCCTGTTTGGTGTGTCTGAGGCCAAAAGTGGTATTTCACTTACAGAGCAAATGATACATAAATAACTTATTAAATAAAAATGTGTGTTTCCTCCCCAGGCTGCCCAGCACAGCTGTTCCAAGCAGCCAGGGAAGAGACAGACACTGATCCAAGTTGGGCAGCTTCTGCACCAGGAGCCTCTCTGCTCTCCTGGCAGTTGTAGAAATTTGGGTTAGTGTTGTGTAGGTACCTGGTGGGAATCTGCGCTCCTTTGGAGTCCATACAGAGGGGAGAAGGAGAGAAATACTCAGACTTGTTCAAGCCACTTGAGGTACTGATAAAGTGGCATTGCACTGTGGCCCCAGAAAGGCCGAGCCCTCGTCACCAGCCCTGAATCTGCACAGAGCAATGGGGCTGTGACCCTCCACTGTGACCCTGTGGGGTGATGGCTCACTGCAGCTTAGCCCAGAGACACCAAAGTGAAAATGTGACCCTGGCACTGATGAGGACAGTGAGGCTCCTCCTCCCTCTGTGCAGTGCTGCCTCACAACGAACCCTTCAGCTGCCCAAAGAGCAGCAGACAACCAGCCAGTGCCATGCTGTGCAGCCAGCCACAATCACTGCAAGGTGGGGCTGCAGATGGTCCCTGGGCACCAAGACCCAAATGCCAGCAGCAGCAGGACCTGCTGGGGGCAGCTGAACATGTCAGGCCAATTGAGGTGATCACCCACCCTCTAATTCTAATGAAAACAAGGGGAGAACGGGTTATGTAAGGAGTTGACAGTAAGGGAATGAGACAGGCTCTTCCAAAGGCTGAAACAGAGCTGCTGAAACTGCATCCTGCTGTGAGTTACTGTCTGGCAGCCTCCTCTTCTGCCTGTCCCAAGAGCCACAGTTGCCCTAGTGCTTGGGTCAGCAGGACAAGCGTCCCCCCTCTGTCCCTGCCACCCCCAGCTGCTGCAGAGGCAGTGTGGAGGAGGATGCACTGGCAGAAAATGTGGCTGCCACTGTGCTAAAATGAACACCCTGCTCCTCAACTTCATGTCTCACAAGCCCCAAAGCCAAGCCTGGAGCCCACACACAGGGGAGGGCCAACAGAATGCCCAGCCGCAGCCAGCAGGGACAGGGGACACAACCCTGCTGGCTGTGACACAACAGTCCTGGGCTGGAAAGAGGCAGGGTAGAGTCACTATCCTTTGCATTTCCAGGCACTCACCTGGGCACTAACAGCATTTGGATGCAGTTCTCACACTCCTACTATCAACAGCCATTGGATTGGCAGGATTATTTTTAGCAGCAGTTGCAGGAGGATTTGGGGTGAGAGGCAAGGGCAGCCCGGGATCCAGCACAACCAGAAGCACCTAGAAACGACCACCCTGAGATGCTGATTTTCTGCCGTGGTATCACTGGAGCAGTTCACAACTGGAGAACAAATAAAAACCGGGAGGAAGGAAGCACTGACACATGGGCCTGGCAGCAATCCTGGTAGGTGGGGTCTGGGGGAGAATGAGGGCATGATTCATTTTTCATTCCATGATACAACTAAAAAATGGCTGAGGTCATTGAGCTGGACCAGACAGTTCCTAATGGTTGAAGAAGAAATGGGGTGCTCCTCCTGCCACCTTCTTCATACTCAACCTCAGCACCAACCAACACACAACGCCAGAAAAACCAGAGGTTTCCTCCCAGGAAGGAATCGTTAAAACTCAGCATTCCCACAAGGACCAGGGAATTGGGTACCTGTAAAATGTTTTTCAAGTTACAGAAGAGCGAGTAGGAATCCTCAAGCTTATAACTGTAACTGCAGAAAGCTGGTTTAAATCTTCTGGACGCTGAAATAGAAGCAGAAAGCCAGCCAGAGCAGGGGACTCTAAACAGCAGCCTCCTCTGGCATCTTCCCACAGGTGCTGTGCAACAGACACTGCCTCTGCCACAGCCACACAAGGAGGGAAGAAGCAACCAGCCCCCCAAAATGAGGGATGAAAGGAGCCGTTTTTGGCATGATCTTTTAGAGCTGGGAGGACCCTGGTAAAACCTCTGGGTCTGCCTAGAGAGGGACATGTCACCTGGTCAGCACTCCTATGGTACAGGCAGAGGACAGAACTGGACAGAGGGGGAATGACATGCTCTCAAACATAATTCAAAATTTCCATCCTGCCAGCTGCCTGATGGGCATCTCTGTCCATGTCTGCTCCAAAATCCACCTACAGTTAATTTACAGAATTTTTCAGAAAGCTAAAAATGGATGGAAACGAAACGCCAAGGGAGCCCAGGGCATTAAAAAGCTGTTTTGCAACTCTCCTGATCTGTGCAGCTGGGATGATGTTGAGCTGGGCTGGCTGTGGCCATACTGGAGCTGTGCAGGCAGGGGAGGAGGTGTGTGGCTGCCAGCCCTCTGCCACTCCCTTCACCCTGGCTGCAAAGCTGAGGCACCCTCGGCTGGGAGGAGACGCCAGGGTTTGTGTTCCCTTGTGGCCAGGCCCTCCACAAACTCAGAGCATGCAGAAGCACAGGTCATGGCTGCAAGAGAATTATGGAACAGGGGGAAGCTCTTCCATGTAATCTGCAATAACAAGGTAACATTCATTCCCAGGCTTTGAACCTAAAATGACCAGTGCTGTCCAGAGAGACCAAGAAAGGATATTGGCTTAAATATGTTCCAGAAAAGGTACAGAACCCCAAAATTCATACCCTAAAATGAGAATGTACTTTGACACATACTTCATCCATTTCCCCTTCATACAACAAGGGCTGTGCATTGCTCTGTGCTCAGCAGAGCATCTGCAGAGGCTATTACTGCTGCAGCCAGGATTTGCTGATCAGCATCCAGTGCACGTCTCACACTGCAGAACCCCTTCCTTTCCTTCACCTTTGCTAACTGGAGCTGGTAGTTCAACCCAGCTGTGCTTCATTAGGATTAAATAAAGGAGGCCAAGGACAGCAGAGTAACTCAAGATTATCTTCACAGTCCAATGTCTCCCTTGCAGGGAGCCCGGGAAGGTCCCACAGCCCTGCTGAGGATGCGCAGGCTGCTCCCGTACCGCTTCAGTGCTGCCAGGAGGCCTGGGAGGTATTGCTGGCCCCTGACACATGGCAGGGTACAGACAGACAGACAGACAGGACAGATGCACTCATGGGGAGAAGGTATGGAGAGCTGGAGGCAGGTTTGCACATTTCAGTCAATGTAAACACACCCCAGTGCACACTACAATGTGTAAATACTATTTGGCAAAGGATTACTGGGTTTTACTCTCCTGCGGATAATAAAAGTTTAATCCAATCCAGTGTTTGCAGGCAGGACTGGAACAGGTGAGTGAGATGCCTTAAGCTGCTTACTGGAGCTGTCCACAACAGTCAAAGTAACAGAGAGAGAGGAAATCCTCATCAGAAAATGACTTCTTGCCCGTAACTGAATGTTGCTGGGGGTCACCTTCTATCAGGAATTAGCAGCAATGCTCAGCCTGAGGCCAAACAAAGAATTTCTCCCTTTTCAATAACAGAAAAGACCAATTATCCAGTGCTGATGGGAGCCAAACAAATAACTTCTCCCTTTTCATTAACAGAAAATACCAATTATCAGTGCTGACAGGAAGACCTGCACTCAGTGAGCACTGACTGTGTCAATGCAGACCCAGCACCTCCTGTTCACATTGCTGACATCTAAATTAAGGAGTTTGGACCCAGTGCATTTGAACAGTTGTGGGTGTATGGATGGGGAAAACCACAAGGACAGGAGCAGCCCCTCTGGCCACAGCACCCGGTATTACCATTACATCAAAACACATGGTGATGCCTGGGAGCCTTCCCCAATGGAGAGGCTGAAAATCAGAAGATATTTTAAGTCCTGGGGGTTTGGAGGGGTCATGGTACCCCCCCTTGCTGGGATGGGGTGACTGGGACAAATGCATCCTCTGGGATACTGGGCTGAGCATGGAGGCTGGGCAGGGTGGGGTGATCTGTTTTAATCAAAAAAGGAGGAAAATGCTTTGGTGTTCACAAGAAGCAGCAGAACTTCCATATGTTCGTATGTGCACAAGTAAAAATGAACATATTAATTCTATTGCATCACTCAGCACTCATCCCTGTTCTTCCCCTACCTTTCCCCTGCCTGTCACTAAGAGGGATCTCTGCAGACCCTGCACTGCCAGCATGGATGTGTGGGACAATGCCAAATCAGACCTGGATGCCTTCTGGAACAGAGGAGCCTGGGCTGACCCCACGGCTGCTACAGGTCAGCCCTGGCCCTTCTGCAGCCAGGCAGTCACAGCAACATCAGCTCACACCAGGGATGGGGCCCCTTGGTAAGAAAAAGAATTCAAGCTCTGTATAGCAAAGCTGAGGAAAGATGGAAAACTGCTTCTCAGAGCCAAGCTCTGATCAAACACAGGCAATTCAGCCTTTAATGTCCCAGGGAGCTTCCCAACCTTCACAGGATGTCAGAGCACACTACTAAACCCTCATCTCACAGACACACTGAGAGCTGTGGGGCAACCAGTGGGGGAATGTGTCAGGAGCTCATGCCTGAAGGCAGCAAATGCAGTGCAGTGGCAGAGCTCTGCCCAGAGCTGCTCCCTGCCTTGCCTCTCTCAGGGGTCTACATGTTCCTGAAAGCATCAAGAGCACCAGGGGAACAACTGGGTGCTCAGGGAGCTATGCTGGAGCCTGAGCAACCTCCTCTGCCACACGCTCCCTTATGCTGCACTGTCTTGTTTCCTCCCAGTGCCAGCAGGACAAAACATCATGCTTCAGAAAAATAAAACCTGATCCACTTCTGCTGGATGCTTTGATTGGCTAGAGCCATCAGGATCTCCAAGCAAAACCTAAAAGTCCCCACACCCAACTCTGCATGGCACATCTTAAAAAGTAAATCCCTGCTCAGTGTCATGTGCTACCCCAAAGCAGGACCTGACACCAACAAGCTTTTCATGAGAGGAGGATTGATTCACCTCTGACTATCTCTGTGCCCTGGGAATGGTTACAGAGAACTTGGAGTTTAAAACACATTTTGAAGCAGCAGTGTGATGAGTATGCTTCATAAATGGCATTGTCATTAAGTGAGTCTTAATACTTCTGTCACCCACTGCAGGTGCCATCATCTCTCTGCTGCAGCAAAACCAAGTATTTCCACTGAGGCCTCCCCATGTGAGAGGCTGATCCATCCCATCTAAAGCACAGCACTGCAGAAACTCCAAACTGACTTCAATGCCTGGAAGAAAACCAAAGGTTGCACAAACCTGTGCAAGGGTGCACTTGGGGGGGACCCCGAAAAATCAGCAACTTCCATTCAAAATTCAGCAAGTGCTGAAAGGTCAGTGGCAAGGCAGCACCCCACCCCCCACCCCCCTGTGGTGAAGTGTAACTGAAATAGGAAAACTTTCCCTACATGGACCTTAAAAGCACTCCTGGTCAGCAGAGATCTCCGATGCCGAGATGCAAACACCACGCACTTCCACTGACTGGGTTCAAGCAGCCTCCTCTGCTTTTAACAGGAAAAGACCCTCCAACAGTTCCATCTATTCAAAAAGAAGCCACTGATTTCAGCTCCTCACAGGCCGACAAATGTGAATTCCCCAACAAACAGCAGAGCCTGCACTAGCCATGGGCTGCCACTGCCTGCTGAGCCCCGGGCAGAAAAATCCACCAGGAAATCTTGTACCTGCTCCCAGCCTCGTGCAGAGATGCTGGGGAAGACCACCAGGAAGCAGCTCAGAGGGAATGCTGGTGCCTAGCCCAGGCCACGCTGAAGCCCCTGCTGCAGGAACCTGGAGGAGCTCCTGCCTTGCCTGGGGAAGCAGCACTGGCACTGTGCTCTGTGCCTGCAGGAGCTGGAAACCCCCAGCCAGGGTCTGGGTGGGCACTGTGCAAATGGACCAGCCCTCCTTACAGGCTGAGGCAATTCAGGGCAGCAGCTAAAACACAGAAAGAAAAAGGAGTGAATTTCCTACAGTCTCTGCCTGAGGCACCAAACTGGAGAGGAACAGAATTGTCACAATTTTCTGAAGCAGGGAGGGAAATCCAGTGCTGCTCCCAGCAAGCAGAGGAGCCCCAACTTTGCTTCGGGTCAACTCCACTGCTGCTCTTCACTAAACATATGCAGAGAAAAAGCAAGAGTGGAACTAATGTTCATATTGCCCATTACCTAAATTAAAAATATATGGTGAATAAATGTGTGTATACAGTACTCACTTCACAGATCCACACACAGGGGTGCGTGCCCAGAGGATACACACATATACTCACACTGGGGATGTATGTGAACCAATATTGCTTGAGTACCCACACCATGTGCAGGACACAACCTACAGACAAACAGGTATTTATTTATAGGTGTGCAATGGAGACGCACGATGGATTTCTATGGAAACACTTAAGATGTATATATATGCACACACTTGCTCAGTAGAAAGGAATTTGGGGTCAAATTCTAATTGGGTTGAGCAAAAAAGACAAAACCCTGTTTAATAACACACAACTTGGAAAGGTTGAGGCTTCTAAGAAAATAAAGGCCTTGGAGAAAGACAGAGGGTGCAGGAGGGCCATGCTCTCCTCCCCTGCCTACCCCTTTCTGCAGGGCTGGAAACACTTTTGCGTTTTGCTGTTTGGTGAATTTTTGTGCCATGAGGACAGGGCACGGGGAGCAGCCTGCAGCACTGAGGCAAACCCTCATTAGCAGCAGCCATGGCCAGGTGGAACTGCCCAGAGAGCTGAGCAGGGATGCTGAGGCTGCAGGTAATCCAGGCACCAGTCCAAGGGTGTCCCACTGAGACATGTTCCTCCTTTATCCACACAGAACAGAACAGCATAATGTCAGGGATGCTCAGACCTATTCTCATAAGGCATTTAAAAAAAGGAAAAGACTCTTCAACTTTTTCCCCACCCCAAAGGCTGGGTGCTGAGAGAGTGGGAGCTGTGGGGCAGCTTTAAGAGCCCCCTACTCTGGGTTCACTAAGCAGTGTGGTGTTAATGGTGCTGTGGTATTATTATTACGGTGGAAATATTTCACAAAGCCCCTACAGAGCCCTTCCTGCAGTGCAGGTGTCACATGCAGCAGTACTGTGCAAGCTTGCATTGATCCTGACTTCAGGCTGGGTGCAGTGACAAGGTTCCACCAATTCTGGCCACATCTGGAGTATCTCAGTTCCCACCAGAAAAAATATGAAGGGAATACTAAAGGGAAAGCATCAAGTTGTCTGAAACAATCTTATTGGATGTCAGGAGAAAATGATAAAAGGAAATAAAAAGGTGAACCCAAGGATGGTGGCAGCATCAGAGTCCCTCAATGACATTTTACATCCTGTGCATTTTTCATGCCAACTTTCCCATTTGAGACATCAACCTTCCTTTGGAAGGTTTGAAATACCACAAAACTTTCTAAGTATTTCACAAATATATGGCTGATTTCCTTGGGAAAAAACAAACAAACAAACAAACTGAATTACAAAAATCAGCCTCTAAAACAGCCTGAGTGCAATGTTAGAAAATTAAAACCAATTTTTTTTGCTTTCATTTAAGGCTCAGTAAAGTTGTTGCTTGTTTCAAGTTTAATTCCTTCCCACGCTGAAATCCTTTGGAAGCAGCACTGGCACATGCACAGCACACACAGGGTACTCTCTGATACCAAAACTGGCATTTCCCAAAGGCTGGCAAAGCCCCAGAGCAAAAAGCAGCCCCTCTCCTGATGACTCTGTCCTGGTGGCACCACCCATGCACACAGAGAAAACTCAGGCTCCACTCAGCTGACCAGAAACCTTGGCTGGCAAGCCAGGAGCTCAGTGCCCTCCTCGCCCCCATCTGCCACCCCAAGGAGTGACCCTCTGACAACGTCTGGGGTGAAAAGCCACCACTGGCCTTGCTGCCCACCCCAGCCCAGCTCAGAGCCCACAGCAAACATCTCCCAATGCTCCCAACTCTGCACTGTGCAGCCTGTGCCTGTGAACTTGCAGCAGGAGACCAAAGCATCTTTCCAAACAAACACCCAGAGATGCACGGTGCCACACCTGGAATAAACCTTTAGTCCAGAAATCTGGAGTGAATACAAACACATCATGGGACAACTCTGAAAAGCCATGCAAAGGAACAGTAAAACATCCTGTTTGGTAAAGCACTGAACATGTGGCTCAGTGCTCCTCAGCAGGGATGCTTTAGCTCCAGTAGGGCCAACCAAGGAAAGTCATCCATGCTTTTTCCCATGGATGCCCTGACTCCTTGTGTAGACACCACATAACATCCCACTGGTGAAAAATCAGATTCGAGACTCAGTGTTTGAATTCAGCAGCATCAGAAATCATAACTGCACAGCCCTCCAGAACTGTGGAACAGAACTAATCAACGAGCTGTGTGTGTGTGTGTGTTTGCACGTCCTACACACCAGTACAACCATGTCCATGGCACCATCCCAGGTGCTTGCTTACTGCCTCCAAATGAATGCAAAACCCTGGCCCAGAGCTGTCTAGGGCACAGCCTCAGGAAAATCCTGCCAGAGGCTGTCTCTGAAGCATGGCTGGAAAGCCCTCGGGAAAACGCAAGATCTGCAATTTCTGTCAAGACTGAAGTGGAAGAAGTTAAGAAATGCAAGATATGCTGGGGCTGGTGATCACAAAAGCAAGGTCCTCTGCAGACAGCTTCTCCTCTCAGCACCCCTTGTTGCACGGTCACAGGCGGGGCAGGCTGCTGGCACCCACACCCCGGGTAACGCTTCTGTGGTCTCTGCTGCTCTCCACAGTGCCGGCAGCGGCCACAGCCTGGACACAGGTGCCACCATGGGCCTTGGTGCCCGGCTCCTGCCGGCCCCCAGCAGTGGTACAAACCAGAGGAAAACACGACTGCTGTCCCGTGGGAAAAGCCCCATCATCTTCCTGTGCCAGGACCAGATGCTAGCAGGTTTTAGGCATTTTCAGCACCATTCTACTTTCCCCAGTCAGCAGCAATTTCCACCCGTGTGATGAAGGAGCTGATGAAAAACCAGAGGAAGGGCTCCACAAGACTCAGGCACCCTCCTGGCCCTGGCAGGGGCAACCTGCTCTGGCTCTAGGCCAAGGTGGCCTGGGATGTGGAAGAGCAGCTACCCAGAGACCCTGGGCAATCCTTTATTTCTCCATGTGTGCACACTGGATGAGAAAAAGCCTGAGGGGATGGGAGAAAAGAGGCCTTCCTCCTCTTGCAGCCCGTGGGGAACAAGGGCTGGAGGAAAGGAGACAACAGCTGTCCTGGAGCAGGAGATACGGCAGGAGAATACTGGGAGCAGTGAGAAAGTGACTGGAAAAAAAACTGACCACAACCAGCCAAGTTCCAATGCAGACAAGTCTGGGTGACACCACCTGCCAGGAGCTGGGCAGAGCCGAGCTCCCCCTGCCCAGGCTTTCTCAGAGCAGCCAGGCTTTGACTGCAGGGGGAAAGAAAACGGGGAAATGTCAAACAACTGGATATTCTCCCTTTTTCCAACACCAAACTGTTCAGTCAGGGGAAACAGAACCCTTTGCATCCTATCTCAACACAGGCAATGATGGACAGTCCTCAGGAAGTCTGATGTGAGGAGATAAGCCAGCACTACGCCGTGTCTCTTCTGATTCATTCTGAATTTCATTCTGTCTCTGGTTTTCAGGGCTCTCTGAGCCAGCAGCCTGCCCATCTGCTCTGGGCACATCCCCCTGCTCTCAGCAGCGTGCCCAGGGCCATCCCTGCTGCCACTGGGTGTCCCCAGGCAGCTCCTTCCACAGCACAGCCAGGGTACACCTCACCTTGGAGCTGAACATCAGGAAACCAGATCAACTCCCTTTCCTCCTGCCCCTCAATCATAAATTTAATAAAATAACAATAATAATAATAATAATAACAATAATAATAATAATAATAATTAAAACAAAGGCTTATTGGAGCTGTTTCTGCTCAACTTTCCACAGTCTCTTTTCATGTCACTCTCTGTAATCAGATTTTTCAAGAAATACTGTGAGAAAAAAAGAATAATAATAATAATAATAGTAATTATTATTATTCGAATAATAAAAAGCATCTGGAACCAGCTCAGAAGATTTCTAATGCTTTTCAGCTTGACTGACTTGGAGTGCATTGACCACACCATTTATATTTTCTTCAGGTACCTGCAAGAAAACAAAAAGAAAGGTCATGTTCCAGCAAAAGGGATGACAAGGCAAAGAGAGGCAGCAGACAAAGCCAGAGCAGTGCCAAGGAGACAGACACTGCTGGCTTTTGTTTACACCTGAAGTTCACTGAGAAAGGGCTCCGTGTCCAAGGACGCCCCTGTTCACCCACGGTACCCCCAGAGCAGACACTGTAAGGGAGATGAAGATGGTTTGCTCTTGTATGCTGAGTGGGGAGCCAACTATCTTGGGGTTTTTCTTTATCTCTCCTCTTCCTCTCCTTTCCCTTCCTTTTGTTGGTGAAGCACTTGCATGCCAGGAACTCACTCATGCAAGGTGCCTGTGCTGATGGATTATGTGGCTGCCCAAGGGCTCCATGAGGTTCTCAGGGGCACCCTACAGATTTGGGACCTGTTAGTGTGGGTGGGAAGACCTCTTCAGAAGCAAAATGCTGGTGAAAGAGAGCAAGACACCTGAGAACATGAGGCAGCAAGAGCAGAGTACCTGGAAAGGCAACTCTTCTTCCTTGCTCTCTCTAGAGGGAGCTGGTAACCATGACTCTCTCCAGCCTGACCCTGCATCACCCAGGGGACCTGCCAGAGACCTGCAGCTTCCCATCTCAACATTGTCTCCCAAAGGGATTTTGTCTCAAGCACAAGTCCTGATTACCAGGGGAAACATCTACAGCTACAGCATGGCAGGAAGACCTGAGTATTACACCCAGGTCAAATAAAAATTAAGCAACAAAAACCACCTTAAGATGCACAGGAGAAAAAGGATCAGATCAAAGGGAACAACACATTTTTATACAGTACTCTAAATTGCTGACAACAGGTACTGAGCTACCTTAATTAAAGAAAGGGAGAATTTAGAGAAAGGGTTCAAGATACACTCAGTCCTTGAGAAATGTCACTAGAAGTCAAGGTATCTGGGTAGCAAATTTAGGGAAAACGTGACAAAATCTAGGTCAGGGTCTTGGCCAACAAAACCACCCAGAGCCAACAAGCAACCAGCCCAGCCAGCACCCACAGAGCAAAGTCAGGGAAAAAATGCACCTTCCAAATGATGGAAGAGTCTGACAAACCAGAACAGCACCGTCCAGGTGAAAAGGCTTTTAAAACCATACATCAAGAAAACAGAAAGTAGCAAAGAGAAACACTGAAACACTGCTTTGAGTGAGGCAGGGGTGCAGACGTGAGTGGCCCCCCGATACCCTGCCAGCTGCTGGAGGCAGGGCCTGCGGGGCCTGGAGGCAGCGGGATGAGGCACTCTGAGAAGGTGGAGCTGCCTGCAGAGCCACTGTAATTGCATGGCTTAAGTTTTCAGCTACATATCTATTTTAACTGATAGGGCTGAGCTCTCCAGATATGGCCTGACATGTGGAAGCACTCTGCACCTTGTGCTCTGCATAAAAAGTGCACACCTGGGGCCACACTATGGGCAGAAATGTGAGGCAAAGCTAACAGTATTGATTTTTAAATGGTCTTTTATTAGCTTATCTTATCAGCACAGTTAATATTAAAAAAAATAAGACAAACATATATAACACTTTGACCTTTGCTATCTGAAATAATATTTACTTTTACTCTTTACACACATGACCTATCAGCTGCGAATGGTTCACACCAACTGTGAAAAAACAAAGTCATTTAAAAAACCCCAAACCTGCTTTGATCTCACTAAAGCTTTCACAGGTCAAAGGCAGGACCTGAACAGTGAATTTGCAAGTGATGGAAAGAGAAGTGTGATGCAATAAAGGGCACATTTAAGGAAAAAAAAAAATGAATAGTATAAAGCAGCTGACTCCCTTCTTCGGGACCAGAGAAATGGGTTGCAAGACAAATGCCACCCTGTTGGTGCCTACAGACACAGCATTTTCCCTTTCTAGGGGAATTCCTTATTTTTAAGAGTGTCCTCTTCACGAAGGAAGAGCAGAGACAGGCCTAGAAAGTAAAATATCCATCAGTATAAAAAACGAAGAGAACTCTCCAAGGATGGCAAGACCTGTGTTGATGGCTGTGCTGCAACTGCTTATGGGCACCCATGAGAACAAACATGGGAATAACCTTATCTGCTTCAAAATTGCCTTCTCTTGCTGTACTGGCAATTATTGCTTGTTTAGCAAAAATGAGGAAGATACAGGGACAGCAGAGCTAATAGATGGCTCTCAGAAAGCAAAGGTTAGGGCAATGCAGGCACCAAGAGATGAAGGCAGGGGTCAGCTGCTGGCAGACTGTCCACACAAAGACACCTGTGATAACCCACCCTTCAGGGGAAGGAAGCCCTAAGGAAGCACCTTCCCCTGAAGGGTGGGTGGTCACAGCACTGTCCTGAGAGTCTGGGGCCTGCAACTATTTTTGGAAGCGAATGGAAGAGTTTGTGGCTGTTTCCAATAAAAGATACAGACGCAGTGGAAGAGGCTGCTCAGGGAGGTTGTGAAGCCTCCACCACTGCAGGTCTTTAAGGACTGAGACCAGACTTTTTTGAGAACAACGCTCACTAACACTAAGCTTTGCTTTGGGTAGGGCTGGGCTTGGTTCAGGAGCCTCTGACCCAGGGCAGTGACAGGCAGGAGGCTGGAGACAGGAGTCTGCAAGGCTACACTGGAGCAAAGGAGCTCCAATGAGCTAGCCAGATGAGAAGTGGCATTCTCATAATGAGTCTTCTCCTAAGGAAAAGATCCCCCTACTCCAAAGAAGCTGTATTCATACTCACCAAGGCGTGATCAAACTTAAAAGTACTGATGTAGTAGGCTGGGATGTCAGCTGCTGCCAAAGGCTCAGAAATCTGAGCCACAATTCCACATTCATCTGTGGGGAGATAGAAAATCAAACAATGTCTGGAGGGGCTTGCAAAAGTCTCAGAGCTCACCAACTCCATGCCTACATATGGAGAATTTTATCTTCACAAACTCCAATCAGAAGGAATCTCTGTAGTAAAATGTATTTTTTCTCGCAGAATCAAGTGTTTGGGCCACAACAATACATTGTACATTTACTTTTATTACCTTCTTTTTGCTACAGAGAAATGCACATTCTCCAAAGGCACAAAACCATTAGAACTGGAATGATTTAGAGGTGCAAAGAAAGGCACTGAACGATGTTCAAGAAGAAAGCACAAAGCCCAGCCCCATATGCCCTTAACATCCATTCTCCCCTGTTACTGAACATTTGGCCCTGCAGTTCTGAAAGAGGAGATGCTGACCCATTAGTCAGCCTGGACACACGGTTCCCAGGCTGCAGCCCACCACGGCCCCTCAAACAGGATTTCACACCCACTTCACCACAGAATCATCACAGAATGTTAAGGGTTAGAGTGAACCTTAAAGACCCTCTGATCCCAGCCCCCCATGCCATGGGAGGGACACCTCCCACTAGACCAGGCTGCTCAAAGCCTCATCCAGCCTGGCTTTGAACACTGCCAGGCTTGGGACAGCCACAGCCTCCCTGGGCACCCTGTGCTGGAGTCTCACCACCCTCACAGGGAACAATTTCTTCCTGACATCTGACCCAAATTTCCCCTCTTTCCATTTGGACCCACTCCCTGTGTCCTGTCACTGCAGTTCCTGATGCAAAGTCCCTCTCTGGCTTCCCTGCAGCCCGTTCAGACCCTGGAGGTGCTGTGGGCTCTCCACACAACCTTCTCCTCTCCAGGCTGGACTGCCCCAGCTCCCTCAGCCTGTCTGCACAGGGGAGGTGCTCCAGTCCTCTCATCACCTTCATGGCCCCTCTGGGCTCGCCCCAACACTTCCATGTCCTTCCTGTGTTGGGGACACCAGAACTGTGCCCAGGGCTCCAGGTGGGGTCTGACAAGAGCAGAGTAGAAAAGCAGAATCACCTCTTCAGCCTGCTGACCATAATCGTTTGGATGCAGCCCGGGATTCAATTTGCCATCTGGGCTATTTGCTTGGCCTTCTGGGCTTTAAATGAAATTTAAATTGTTCATCTCCTTGTTTTCTCCTAAGGAAATTTCTTGAAATTTCAAATTAAGGAAATTTGAACTTGATTTTAAATCAACATATTTAAACATAAAATATTTAGGTGCCTGGCCAATGTCCTGATGTGCCATCAATGACATACCATGCCATTTCTACATATTTGTCTCAAAGATGCATAAAGAGAAGGCACATGAAAATTTCCTTCTTGCTGCTTTTGGTGGCCTGGTGCTGAAGTTGCGATTAAATGCAAAAATTGGTCCAATGTTCTTCAGAAATGTTCTTGAAGCTTGTATTTTGTAACTGGTTCAGAGCCCAAAGGAAGGAGCCATTGCAATTCCTGAGGATCAGGCCTTTGTTGCAGTATTCAGATCAGACCCTTAAAATTGCAAGGGACATAGAAATCACAAGAACACTCCTGCAGACATGAAGCATTTGCTCTGTGCTACTTAGGACCAATATTCCTTTGAGTAGAGAAAACGTGCAGGACTGGATGTGAAACACATCTGTGAACAAGACTTCCATTTGGACTGTTATAAACTATAAAAAGTCTACTAGAATGACAGAATTACCCAAGCACTGCACTGGAGTATGACAGCGCCTTCTGACCACTGATTTCAGTAACCGACAATAAATTTCCATGCCACTTTCCGTCCAGTTTTTCTCTTTAACCAGAGCCCCAGCTGTAGCCATCTCCAAAGTCCAGCAGATGAATGCAATGCAGCTGGAACTGCTGAGCATGTAGCACTTTCAGGAGTATATTCAGAAATCAAACTTAATAGGATTCAGGCTTCTATTTGAAAACCTCAGCTCACAAAGTAATGTTAAGCTGTTGGCTCCTAAAAAGCATCAGCCTCAGATGGATTTTTCCATAGCCCTTGAAGGCCCTGAGGTGACTGCCAGCCTGCACACCAACTGATCCTCCAAATGTTACTTACCAAAGCCAAGAGGCTGCCCACCAATCCTCACCATCTTCCAGAGTTCACCAGATGCACTTGTAAACAACAAATTATTAGGAAATCTGTAAAAAAAAAAAAAAAAGGAACACCAAACAGCAATTAAAACACAGCAGTGTGTCAGATTCTGCCTGTGGGGGATCTGCTCTTCCTGCATCCTTGAGATGTTTGAAGTCAACAATAATGGGGCAGTAGCCCAGGTGAACTGGGAAAAAAGGTGGGGCAGATGCACCTGCCTGACCCTCCAGGTATCCTATGGCAAATCGGCATCTGCTGCTGGAGGTGGCCACAGGTACCCTGAGAGGCATGGGGAAAAAAAGTCTAAGCAGCAGCTGTGTCCCAGCTTTACAAATGTGGAGACTGTGAAGGTTTGATCTGAGCTGCATTTGGAAACACCCAGAGATGGAATATGTTTCCACACCTGCCTCAGGAATGTGAATGGTAACCACTGGTTTTGTGTCTGGGCACCATCAGAGATGCTTTCCACACCATCCTGGGAGGTCCCTGGGACCACTGCAGAGGTCCCTATTTCTTAGCAGGGGAAAGGAGACCTGAGGCTAAGAGAGCTGCCCAAGGTCAAGCAGGCAGCCTGTGAGAGAGAAGAATTGGCCCCCCGGATTTCCCACACCCCAGGCTGAAGCTGCAGCTCTCTGGCTCTTCCTAAGACAAACAAAGGTTTACTCCAGTAAGATCAAAGGAACTTTCAAGAGGGCAATTTATTAATTTGAAAAACAAGTCCCTGGGGCAGGGGATTTGGCCCCAAGAACCAAACACAAAGGGCACTGTATGTCAAAAGCAAATCTAAGCACTGCTGATTTAAGCACAGCATCCCCCTACAGCCTCCAGACCTCAGAGCCCCCTGTGCTGCACAGCTGCAGGAGCGCACACACACACACAGAGGCTGACTGCTCACCAGCTGACTCCTTCCCTGCTACACAAACAAATCACGGGCTCCTGCTGCACAGTGATGACTCAGGACATGATCATCATAACAAGACTCTGAACCAAGCTCTCCATGTGTAAAAAGCCCATCCATGTGTAAAAGCAAAGCAGCAGGACTGCATCACTGACATCTCCATCCCGATCCTGGCCTTCAGCAGGAAAACTTCAAACACCTACACCAGGTTTTCCTGTTGGGTTCTGCTCTTAGAAGCACAGCTAATGAACAACAGAATAAAAATCCCAAAATCACTTTGCTGCAGTATTCCTCTTTTGAAAGCGAGATAACATTGATTTGTGGCTTCACTGAGGGTTTGGACAGACCAGTCCAAAATTTAGACACTGGATCTAAAATGCCAGATTTTACTCAGAAAAGTGGCAGGGTGTACAGACCCATGACACCCATACCAAGACGGTCCAAATAATTAACACAGAGGAGTCTAAGCTGCTTCTTGCTCCTTTGAGAACATCCCTTTTTTCAAGGTCCACGTTACTCTAAGACCAAAGCTCACCTCTGCTGTGTCTGGACATCCATGACCAGGGAGATGTAACCCTCAATGAGAGAAAAGGAGAAAAAGCGAATATGTCCCGAGTCTTCGTTGCCCACCACTGAGTCTTTTACTCTGAAGAAACAGAAGAGAATGACATTAGCAGCAGCTAGAAGAGCACATAAAAGGGGTTTTAAAGCAGATAGAGCCAGTGAAACCAGAAATGTTCTTACACTGACTTAGGGAAGTGACACTGAGTACTGTTGTATTATACTGGTTTCATTTTTTTTTATTATTTTGCAGGTGGAAAACTATCCTGTCCCCACAACTAACAAAACTCTCCAACCCTCCCTCAAGGCCCCCTCACAAGAGGCCACAGGCACCAAGGGGCAATAATCCAGCCAGCTGTACATGCTCTGGCCCTGTGTGGATATGCAGCACACTGACCACACGGCTACTTTTACCTTCTCTCCGAAAACGCCCAGCTTTCCAAAGCCAGCAGATGCCTTTGGGCAACCCCAATCCCCTGTTTGGCTGCAACCTGACAGGACAACCCTCTGGAGGCTGTGAAACCTCCGTCCCTCAGTGCAGAGCACCGGAGCAGCACGAGGGCACAGCAGATCCCTGGGCAGCCCAGAGGAGCAGTGGGAATCTGTCCCTCCAGACAGTGGGCACACCTCTCCTGGAATCCCATCTCCCTGCAGGACCTACCCATTGGAGTAAAACATGACATCCATGAGGAGTGTAGCAACAGTGGGAAGGGTGTCTGGATCCAGGCTGGTGACGCAGAACATATTACTTGGACTGGAAAGAGGATGAATGACAGGCCTCTGAACTGAAAGAGACACACACAACTATGAAGCCACATCTGCAGCAGGCTCCTGTCCCATCAGCTGTGTTATCCACGCACTGGCAACAGTCCCAGAGAAAGCTGACAGTATTTGTAAGGCAGTGCCTCATTGCTGAAGCCCTGCTGGCTGTCAGACAGGGAATGAGGGGCCTGTGGATAATCTGCCCCTGTGCTGGTCTCCCTAAGGTATAGGGTGGTATTATCCTGAATGCCCTGCCCAGCTCTCAGTCTGAGGGGCTTTCAGGCCATTGGGTGCATCCACATGAGATGAGGGGCAAGCTAAAGGAGGTGCCAAGAGAAACTGAAAAGTGGAAAAAAAAAAAATGCAGGCTTCCACCATTAAAAGTCTATGGGCTATGGAAGGGATTTCTCCAGCTGTGGTTGTTGGCAGTCCATCCTGGCTTCCCTCATTTCTGGGGACCTATTTTGCCATAATATCTTGAAAAATTAAAAACCAGCTGCCACGCAGCAGTTTGTCTAACAGACTGCAGCCAGTGGCTGAGAAGCAGCCAGCATTTGGGCATGCGACCAATAGAGCAACACAGCAAACAGACACCGGTGCATTATCAACATGTGTTTCACTGTGCCCTTTCTTGAGGCTTTTTTTTTCTCTAAGACTCATTTTCTTAAACAGGGTGACGGGTAGCTCTTGAGTGATGAAACTGAGTGGCACTTCATGATAACTGATCCCTGCTTTGTCTGGTTATGGGCAAAAAATGACACACATGTCTGTAGGTAAACATATGTAGGTAAGTTGTTCCTTTTCCTGATTGTGCCCTTTGGCTTGATACTCGTTCCTCTAGCCTGCAAACATCTTAAGGCTCTGTACAGCCCTAGGCTCATTGTGGCCTTGATCCTCACTGCCACTGAAGTGTGAAAGCTGAAAAACAATCTTTGTGCATCACTGCAATACATAAACAAGCTTTTAGAGAAGCCATTTTCCTCTGGAACGCTGAAGCGTGGAGATACAGGCTACAGACATTATTTTTGCAAATGCAATGCCCTGTGCTTTAACCTTCTGTCCTACAAAAGGCATGTCTTCTCTAGAAAAACTAGGATGAAAAGGGCAAAATTCAGCCAACCTTACTAGCACTGCTCAGAAAGCTCAGAACCTACTCCAATCCTTGGTTGTACTGGGATAGGCTTGTAAGGTTATAATCTTACAACAGGATAAATATTCACCCGAATGTTAAAGGGAGCTTGGAGGCAGGACTTCCACGCCATGTGTCAGGGACACCAAAGCCCTGGAAAGACGAGCCTGTGCTGGTCCTTACCTAGTTTTGGTTTGACAAATCCATTTGTTACCCCAAAGTCATCGGCAGCCACCGTCTCCCCATTGACTACTCTGAGGATGGTGAACTCGGCAGCCAGCGTGTGCATCACGAAGGGCAGGTCCCGCTCACGCACCTGGAGGGACAACAGGATTACCTGGTGATGGTGTGCACAGAAATGACACTGCACTGCACTGCAGGGTACGTACATTTAGTGCACAGCAAAGTGGACACGATTCCTGCTTGAGCCACTGGATAGTTACCACTTAGGGGTATCTTAAGAGAAGCACACTTGGTGATGTCATGGTGAGTATCAGTCGGATTAAGCAGCAGAGTGCTTTTATGACTGTAAAAAGATTGTGGAGATTTCTAAGTGGGAGATGTTTCTCACCTCTCTTCCCGCATTCCTTCAACAGCTCAGCACTGCCTGTTCTTCAGCCTTGTTCCCTCAGGAAATAAGGCTATGCCTTGTGTGCATGCACACACACATGTGTGTGAGACAGAAAGACAGTTTGTCTGTCTATACACCAAACAACTTTGGAGCCTCTTGGCCATCACCAGCCAACCTGACAGCAGACACTAGGTTCCTCTAACTTTCAGAAAACCGATGTCTGAGTGATGGTGGGAAGTGCTGTAGTGTGGGCTCAGCACTCTCACTGGACACCAGACAACCCATGACAACAAATGCTTCATCCCATGGCAAAAGCTCCTGAGATGTCAGAGAGCCTAACTACAAGGAACAGAGCTCTGGGGAAGGCAGGTTTTGGTACTTCCGCCAATCTCAGAAAGCTTGCTCCCAGAATCGCCCAACAGAACTTTCAAGTGGTGGCAATAACTCTGCCTGGTTCCCTCATGTCCTCTTACCAGGATGAAGTCCGTCTGATAGGTGGAGAGCATAAACACTGAGATGTTTTGGTCAGCTAGAGGTGCTATGACTGACTTGGCAATTTTGGTCACTCCGATGGGCTGGGAGCTGGAGAAACCACCTCCACCAGACACCACGTTGAGGGCAAGCCATGTTGCATCGGCCACGCTCAAGTGTTCCGAGGAAGGAAGCTCTGCAGAGACAGAAGGGGAGGACATAGGTTGGTTTAGAGACAGAGAGCCAGGTCCACTATGAGCCAGTTTGTGCTTAGCACAGACCTCAGTGCAAGGAGTGAGATGAGCCCCCTTATCCCAACCTCCTGGGCTTCCCATGCTGCTCCACAGGCTTGTACTGTGATACTCCTTCATGTATGGATTGCATCCATCTCCACGGCAGGATACACACAGATTGTCAAGGACAACTCTGGGAACTGCACAAGACTCAGCAATTCATCTGGATGCCAGTGACCAGCTCTGTTCACCTTCCCAAGTGGAAACAGCCTGTGATGGTTTTCCTGGTTACAAAAGGAGAGTGCCAATGTGGGTGTAAACAAACTGTGTATTCTACTCCCCTCTACAACCTCCCTGACAAACTGCTCATTACAGGTCCTTTGCAGGAGCTGCCCATCCCACACCTGACACGTCAGGCTGTGTTAAATTAGATAAGGGAGAAGAGGCAAAGCCTTGGAGGGTAGTGTTTCTTCTTCACACCAATGACTCAGCTGTGCTAACTCCCCTCTGGGGAAGCACCGGCACAGTCACATCCATCCTGAAGGGAGCAATCTCTGCTAATGGGCACCACCAGAACAGAGCTCCAACTTCGAGCATCAAGAACTCCCAAAAATATCCTGAGTCACAGTGTTACATCATTCCATTGTGAAACTCCCCGCCCTGGGGGAGGTACTGAGCACTCCTACCTGAACCTGAGCGTATTTCATCTCGACACCACCACCCGGCAGATCCAGAGGAGGATCAGAACCTCCACAGGACCATGGCTTTTGACTGCAACCATTGTTTGACAGGACTGCAATCAGCACCCTGACCAACAGGTGCCAGGCTGTACTCTGACTTTGTGCCACTCTTCTGTTTTTCACTGCATTTATTGCAATCTTTCTATTAAATTGTAACTCCAACCTAAAATTTCTCTCAAGGTAATTCTATGGGGATTCTCTTGCTGGTTTATTTTCAAAGCAGCACAGTGGTCTTGGACTGAAATCTCTATTAGAAAATATCTCCAAACGTTTTACTCAAGCTATTCTGGCCTCTTTTGTTTCCATTTTCCCACTCTAAACTAAACCCAAATTTTGTGCTCCTGGACTGGAGATGGAGGTTGACAGAGCAGCCCGGGCACTATCCCTAGACTTTGAAGATGCAGAGCAGGCACCTGGTGCATCTGTGGGCTCCTGCTCTGAGGCATAAGAGCCACAGCTCTGCAAGGATGGATGGTGTAACACACGTATACTAGGGATTACAAAGTAAGCACATACTAAGATAATGCAAATTGCTTTGGAAATGGAAAATACTAAGAATAATCCCACTCCACTTGCTTCTAATCAGTTATGGATATGTAGTTAAAAATCTGCAGCTAAACAATTTAATACAAATTATTAACTGTTTAAAAAAACCCTTAATATATTAACAGGCCAGAAAACCAGATGCAGACTCTCTAATGAAGGCATTCACTGCTCTAGGATTCTCTGGATTTTTGATATTTTTTTGGCAAATGATAGAAACAAACAGTTCAGATCCAGACTAACAAATGCATAAATAATCCCAGCTAAATCTACTTGGTGTGAGGATCTGATCTCAGATGCAGATCCATCCAGCCAGGACACAGCAGGTGTGCCAGGGGAGGCCCACACACAGTTCAGAGGTGAGATGCAGCCCAGGAGTCCAAAAGCACAAACTTGCTGCTCTTGCAGTCAGCACTTGCACTTCAGGCAAGTGCTTGCATGTCTCCATGTCCACACACTCCTGGCTCCTCATGCAGCATCCTTTGTTTCTCCTTCATCAAGAACTTTGGGAGTTGTTTCTGTACAGTCCAACAGACCTGAAATAAATTCCTAACATCACCCTCTCTGAATCCTTAGGCACCACTTCCCTGAGACACTGACAGCACTGAAAACCCCAAATGATCTGAAAAACAAACACATTTTGCTCTCTTCAATAACCTCAATTGTGTGTAGCACGAAAACAACCCTGAGCATACACACTGCAAACAGTGGGGACACTGGGGGTTCCGCTTCTGCATTTTGATGTTTAGCCTCATAAGCCAATGTTTCTTTTTTAATAATCAGAGCTTACATGGAATGAAAACTAGACACCAGGGAGAGGGGTGAAGTTTGTGCATTAATCAACAGCATGTTATGTCAGAGAGACCCGTGCAAGTTGCTTGAAGCAAATTATTGCAGCAAAATACCATTTTCTCATCAGCCCTTTGCATCAGAAAAGCACCTCCAAACCCAAGCTTCCCACATCACCTGGCATGCAGAAGCTAGAGCTCAAAACAACTCCTGCTGAGCTACACGTTTCAGGGTCCTGTTCTCACCAACTGATCCCACCTGCAGCAGGCACATCCCAGGAGAGCCCAAGTCCACTAATGACTCACTAGTGGCACCGAGATCACAGCTCATTTCCTGCTCTATAAACAGAGTAGGTGACATTCCTGCCTTGTACAGGTGATAAGGACTGCACTTCATTAAATACCAGTTTGAACACAGTTTTGGGCCAGGGATGTGCTGGAAGATGCAGTATTTCATGGTGGACAGAAGCATTATCCCACTTTACTTCAGCAGCAGCTGCACTGGCTGAGCTGCCCCAAGAAGACTTCATCAAGCTCTTCCTCAGGGGGAAGGAAGGCTGATTTGCTCATTGCACTTGTAATTCCTCGGAAGTGTTAATAATTTCTGGGTTTATGTGTTTAACAGGCCCTATGAAGTGTGACAAGGGCCACTGCATTTGCTTAAGTAACCTGTTTCTCATGATTCAATTAACTTGGAAAAATATATAGGAAGTGATTGAAATACCGATTTCGGACACTGTTTCCACCAGGCAGCCAGACAGAAAAGTACAGCCCAAATTTTAATGAAACAAACCTAGGCTGAAGGCTCAACAAATTCATCTAAATAGTGTTAAATAAGCCACCTGGGATGGTGCTTTGCCCAGGAAGCTGTTGAATGCTGTAAACCCAAAGAGAGCCAAAACCACCAGTTGTAACATTAGCACAGACTCAGCTGGGCAGAATAAGGTAATAAATAAAGAGCAAAATGAGGAATTGCCCATATTCCAGTACCAACTCACCATCACCACCACTTTCCCCACAGGAGAACACAGCTCCAAGCCCCCACAGCTCCAGTATTGCCACATCCCTTGTCCTTCCATCAGGCAGAAATCTCTCTGCTGGGATCTCAAGATCCTCTTGCAACTGGTTCATCAGAGTACAGTCACTCCCACTTCTGATCATGGGGGACATCCCAACTCCGGCTGAGAAAGACCTCTAAAAGGTCAGAGATTTGGGCTTTGTCCATTATAATCAGGGTTTCTGTTTTGACCTTTGATTGGGATGAAGCCTTAAGATTTTTCTGGTTTGGCTGTGTAAGGCTTTGCAGAGTTGCTAGCAGAAGGCACCAGGAGCAGTTCAGCTGCCTGCAGGCTCCATAACCATCGTTTGCTGCCCAACATAACAGTCTGGAAGAGCAGGCTTGCAGACTCAAGCTGTCATTCCATCCATGGTCTCTGGCATGGAACACCACCAGCCTCGACAAGATGTGATCCTTGTGATAGTCCAGGATGATTTTCCTTGGCAGTGCAATGCTGGGTACCCAAGTGCTGGTGGGCTCCAAAAGCCTGTGGGGCTGCTCTCCATTGGCTCAGGTATCAAACTAATGCCAGTCCCTGTGCAAACCTAACCCAGCCACCATCTCAAATAACATTCAGGGCAGGAGTAACTGCTTGTTCACAGCACAGGTGATTTACAAGATGTGGAGTCTGTCCAGAGCCTCACTGGCCCAGCTGGCAGCCGCAGCTGAAGCAGAGCAGCCTCCCTAGGACATCATCCAGAGATGTGAGGTGGTGAGGAGCCATAACTGGCTCCTGAGCTCCAATAATCAATACCATTTCCAAGGAGGACAACAAACATTGGCTGAAACCCAAATAGGATTGAATTGCTGCTGCTGGAGCACTGTGCAATGCTGTAAGCACTGTGAGCTGCTGCTCCATGTGACACTCCTAAAATATCCTTGGGAGGATGATGAGATTCCAGCTCACGGTCTTTGTAAGCAGCCAAGGAAGTCACAGAAAACAGGGAAGGAAGATCTCCTAGTTTACAGCCCTGACCAAAGAGTCAGTCAGACACTGTCAGTCTGCACAACATTAGGAAAACAACACTCTTTCTGCCTATATTTTCTACCCTGAAGACCCTCAGTTTCAAACACCCTGTACATCAGGAGGCACAGCACTGGGACAGAGTCCTACCTCTCCAAAAGAACACTGGAAAATGTGCAGAACTCTCTGAGAAAGGACAGCACCACCAGAACGTTTTTTCCTTTTCTGTACCTACTTTAAAAAGGTTCACATTTCTCATGAAAAGGTTAAGGGAGAAATAACTGGAAAATGCACAGTTCCACAGAACTGCGTTTCACCTACCCACGCTGATTAGCTGGCTGAGTCCTGCACAACACCCTGCTAACTCCCTTCCCCCACAAAGACTGTGAGCTGTTTTCTGTGGACTCTTCCAGCTTTACTGCAATCAGACACCTTTCAGCTGCCAAGTGAAACCGTAGATAAATTATTGACTTATCACAGTCCTTGGAGAGAAATGAAGACCCTCAGCTGGTTTCCTCCTTTGGTGTGGTATGCTGGATCATCTTCTAAGCACTCATCTTCACTCAGTACACTAATTTTCACATTATAGCAGAGTGCTCTGAGTGATGTCCTACTCCCTGTTTTTTTTCTGGTACTCTGAATGAAACAATTGCTCATTTGATTCACCATTATGACACTTATGTTTACAGCCACAGTTAACTCCAAATACTAAAAAAATAATGAAATAAAAAAAATATTGTGGACTTTCTGACCAGTGTTCTGGCATTAGAAACCTTACACTGTACTTATTTCACCTTTTAGAGTTTCTCTCTCTAAAAACGGCAGGAAGACTCTTGCTTGCACTAAAAAGATACAGAAAAAGGCTCTGCAACAACAAGACCCCAGTTGTAAATCATTAAAAATATAAGTGCTGCCAACTGCAAAAATCATGATAAACTGGGAGAGCTGCCACCCAATGCCACCAAGTGGCAACACAGTTTATGCGTACACATATATATTTCATAGGATCTTTATGTTTATTAAAGGGTTCTCTTCCCACTCTCCACATTGCTCTGCAGTTTTAAAACCCCATCTTAAAGTGAGGTGAGGGATTATCTGAGGTTGTAAAGCCCGATCCAAAGCCCAGGCATCTTTCTGACTTCACTGTCAGCAGCACCATGCTGCAGAGGCCCTGGGGTGCAGCAGGTGGGTGCTGCCATGCCCCAGCCATCAGCAGGGAGCTGGGATGCCCAGGGCTCACTGCCAGCACCCAGCTGGAGTGTTCCCCCTGACATCTGCATAAAACACACGTGTTTGACCTGGATATCTCTGCTCAGGAAACATTCCTGCAGGCACTGTGGAAACTGGCCATATGAGCTCAAAATCCTGAGGGGAGAGTGGGTGGAAGATAACACCTGAATCTCGTTTCTTTTGAGAAATCAGGCAAAGTGAATATTCCTTTAATGCTGTGAAATCGAGTACTCTGTTTCTCACTTCCAGAAAGCTGTGTGAAAGGGGTTAAAGCAGGATAAAGATATTTATTTATCGGTTTTTATAGTGTTCTAAAATCCAGAAAGACTTCTAAAGCTGGTCCAATGGCTAGCTTTGTGTGTTCTGGTCTTTACAACTCTACAAGTACAGAAATTTTCCCTGCAGAATGCTTTGCTCTGCTGCATGGAGAAGCCAGTGACCCAGCACTGTGCTGCCTCCACAGGAGCCAGGACAGGGCAGCAAAAACATCCTGGGGATGTTACACTGCAAATCAGAACTTTTCAGAGGATGCAAAGAGCCTCTCTTTTGGCCTCAAAACCCAGGCTGCCAGCTTTACACTTAATAACTGTGAGCAAATATTTTTGCTGCCACATAAATTCTAAGCAAGATCCCGTGGGCAGTTTGCAGCAGAGAGAGGTGGCTGCCAGGCAGGAAGTACTTGGTGTGAGTTTGATCTGAGTGCCACAGTGCACTCCCACACCAAGGGACTTAGCTAAGCACAAGAGCCAAGCAAGATGAAAGCTCATCACTAAGCTTTGAGCCGGGGAACATGATTACTAGGTCCAAAAAGTTATTGCACAGGAGGAGAAAGAAAATCCCACAGCTCCGATCCAGCTGAAATCATCTCACATGGCAACAAGCTTGAGATCATCCCGGGGAGAAGTCAGCACACCCATGACCAAGCAGCTTTTGCTATTTTTCCCGTTTATGCTAATGGTTTGGTCAGCTGTCACCTTCCTCAGAGGACAATACTGAGGTGATCAGAGAATCAGAGGGTGAGAAGGGACTTTTACAAGCCACCAAGTGCAACCTTCCTGTGAGGGGTAGGGATGTCTTCTGCTAGAGCAGTTTGCTCCAAGCCCGTTCCCACCAAACCCTGAATGCGCCCAGAGATGGGACATCCACCACCTCTGTGGGCAGCCAGAGAGGCTGTGCCAGAGGCAGGGACAGAACTTATCCCTGCACACATGACTTGAGGCATGAGGAGCGCAGTGCCTCCAGCACCGTCTCTGCCTGCAGCGTGCTCGGGCACAGCTCAGGCTCACACACATGAGCCAGCAACGAGACATCCAGGGCATGGCAGGATTTTTAAACCCCCACATGTTCATCAGGTAACAAGTGCTACCAGCAAATGTGACAGCAGGTTTCTCCAGGATCACAGCAACAGGGAGAGAAGACAAGGGAGTCATGTAGACCCTTTACTGGAGGAAAAGACAAACACATTCTTTAGTTTATAAAAATTACTCAACCCAAACTTTAATTTCTGTGTCTTTTATTGCTCTTTGTGCATCTCAGATTTGCTCTTGATGCACCTGGGCATCTGCCTGGGCATCTCTGCAGGACTAGATCCACAGCCAGGGAAGCTTGCCACCTCTAACAGTATGCTTCTGTGTTTCTGACACTTTCTCCTAACAGAGCATGCAAAACTGAGAGGGTTTTCTTATTCCAAATACCCTCAACAGGGAAGCTGTGAAACCTGTCATCTCATTTTCCTATTTAGGTATTATCCCACTCACAGAACTGTCAAAAGAACATAGTTAAGTTCATAAACTCACACACTCTGAGTAAAGAAGTAGCAGCTTGACATTTTATATATCTAGCCTCAGTGTTTCTGGGCCTCAGTTTCCTACCCATGAAGTGGGCACAAACCCCCCATTTCTTCTAAACCTTGCTCTCAAGAACCAGCTGACCTTTTCAGTGGAGGTTTATATACATCTCACAACTGAAGCATTTCACAGCTAAGGCAAAGCAGCATGGAAAATTCCTGCACAAAGATTTGAATGTCTAAAACCAGGTAAAAATAGGAGGGACTGGGAAGTTTTGTTTTGACCTCTCTGAGCATCTTTGCTTTGTCTCTGAGGGAGGAAGCTGCTCGTGCTAGTGCTGTTCCGGGGATAATCATGTAGGTTTGAAAAGCAAAGGTCTCTTAATTTCCACTATCAAGACCATAAAAGACAGACGAACAGACAGAGGAAAAGAAAGGAAATGAAAACAGGAAGTAAGCAAACAAGAATGCACTCTAGGGAAAAGCAAGCACCCTGAGCCTGTCAAAGTCCCACTGTGTGAGCTCTGAGCAGCTGTCTCAGAGCATCCAGCACAGAGCAGCTCTCCCCAAGCCCACACCTCCGAGGAGTGTTCCCAAAGCAATTTCGAGCAGTGCATCTTCCCTCACTTCTTGCATGACATTTATCTTGTACTAGTCCTTGTCTGGTGTTCCAGATTTTCTTTCAAATTATGGAGTAATTAACTCTAAAGGCTATTTATGGATTTACACTAGAACGAGTGTACATACCCAGTGCAATTTTCTCATGTTGTCCTGACAATTCAATACAAGCTCTACTCAGAGTACAATAATCAGTTTGAATTTTCAACTGTTGATGTGAATAGGACAAATTACACACACAGGGAATTACACACGTGACCCTGGGTCCTATGTCCCTTTAATGGAAACCACTGTCACTAGTCACACACAAGGGAGTCCTCTAAGCCCATTACTGGAGAGAAATGATAAACACATTCATCTCACCTTTATTTTATAAAATTAGTAGACTCAAAAATCTGCTTCAAAGAGCACTGAGGTCACCCAGGGCATTTTTTCAAGCCCTGATCTCAAAGACAGAGAAATGACTCCTAACTAGACACATCAAGTTATTCAATAACGGGGCATTTACAGCCAGCTCAGGAGCTACAGCAGACACTATATCAGCTCAGACATTTTCACTGAAGCTTCACTGTCCATGCAAACAATCTGCAAGGGCAAGTGAATATTCTGAAACAGATGGAAACTTTTTATGCAAAGTACCTACTCTTCCTAAACTGCCCCATCCACTATCCCCCAGATCACAACTATTTCTGCAGCCACCATGATCCAGCAGCTCCCAAGCAAGGCCTTTACAAAAAAATTTAGGGAAAGGAGACTACACTGCTGTAAAGCTTCTCCACTGTTATCCACCTGGCCACATATCTGCTTGAGATAGGAAAGTCTGACAGGAAAGCACTGGAGGCGTCACGTTCAAAGATGGAGAAGTCTGTATTTTTGCCACAGAGACATCCCAGGCACAAGGCCTATGCCCTGGGATGATGGAGGAGGACAGTATGGCATTGCTTCTCTTCACCCATCTAGGAACACAGGCACCACGTTCCCAGCAGATGCGAAAGGATCCTCACCTCTGCTGGCATGGATACACAGCCCTCATAAATTTTGAGGAATAAGATGAGGTAGATGCTAAGGTGTGGCACTGTCCTAGAAAGTTTAGTAGCCAGTCTGCTCAAAGCAGCAGAAGTGGGAATGCATTTATGCCAGTTCCAGAGCTGGCGAAGGAGCATGTGCTGATTAAAATGATTTTTTTCTGCTCAGCATGTCCTCAGCTATATTTGTACAGAGCAGAGATGACGCCATGTGGCTGACTGGTCTATTTACACCTCTGGAGTCCCCTGCTCATCCCTGTGTCCCAGTTAAGGGTGCAGACAGGAATTTGGGCTAGTTCCAGCAATCCAATACGCCTGGCACACCACTGGCACTGGACAAACCAGTGACTTTTACCTAATATAAGCTGTTCAGGATCTGTCTACTGCCTGAACACGGGCAAGCAGGGGAAATTGAAAAGCCCATTTCTGGAGAAGAGCTAAAATACAGTGAATGTTAATGCTGGAGCCTGTTGTGAAAGCAAAAAGCAGCAATAGCCAGATTAACACACTCTGCTGCTCTTGCTAACTCTGAGAAGCAGAGGCAGGAAATGTGCTGCATTCATAAATGCACCATTTCTGTGCAGCCTTTCTCTCTTACTTCCAGACTTTATATTCCTTGCCCAGCTGGCTTCTGGCTTGATGTTTAAGTAGAGCTGCAGGCTGTTTCAGACAGAGACAATCCACGTGCAGGAATGCTGGGGCAGTGGCAACAGCTGCAAATGGATGCTGAGAGTCCATCACAGTGGTCTGGCCCCACAAGATAGACTTACCTGTCTTACTCTGTCACTAGCTTGTGAGGTGATCTTGAGCATATCACATCCTCTCCCATAACTGTGTTTCCCTTTCACATTAAATACTCAGTTGCCAGCGTCCTTCCCTCTTGCACTAAATACGTATGTGAAACATTGACATCACAGAACATTGTGGCTCCTGGGTGTTACAGTAAGAGCACCAAAATAAAATTCAGGAGGTGTGATCTGGCCAGCCACCCTTGTGTACTTAAACGAAGCATCTCTGCCTTACTTGTGAGCTGGTATTTCCATTTCATGCTGTTTTCCCAAAACCTCCTGTGTCTGCAGCAGGGTGGCACCTCAGAGCCATCCCCAGCAGTGCCTGTGGCAGTGAGGTGAGGGGTGTCCATGCCTCTCCTGTCCCTCTGAAGTGGGAAACCCAGCAATGGCTGCAGAAATCCAAGCAGTTGCTTTTTCTTCATTAGGCTCCAACGTAAACCCGAAACAAGTGACTCCTTTGGTCTTCAGCTGGACAGTAGTTGGATTAAAGAAAAGCCAGAATTTCCCAAGGAGAAAAGAACGTGTTTGCAAAGCAAGTTTCCCTTGCAGAAGAGACATATTCAGCCATGTGAACCACCATATATTTCCTTTAAAATCAGCATATATTCCTCCAAACCTCAGCTTCCTCACCTTCAAGCAAAGAATTCAGCATCCCTGTGTTGACTTGACAAAGAGCTGAACTCAACAACCACCAAGTGCTGCACTGCTAGAGGCAGAGGCCAGAAACACCACCTAGAGTCTCTGCCTGTCCTGCACTGATCTCATACCCAAACACTGGTGTGCTCTTCTACACATCTACCAGACCTGCTGCAGCTGAAGCTGCTTCACCAGAGGCACTCAGTACAAATCTCTGAAGACCCACAAGAACTCATGTGCCTGTTCCTATCCCTTCTTTGGCTCAAGTACTTAATATTTGATGAGTGTATGCATGGGGTTTTGCAGGGATTTTTCTGCTATTGTATTTTCCTCCTGGCCTTCCAGACTGCCTGTGGTGCTTCACCTGGGACTGACACGAAGCTTGCAGCAAGCAGAAAAGTCAGGTGAAGCTGCATCCTGGACAGGTGCACAAGACTGCTGCTCCTGGAAGTGCTGCTGCAGTCCTGTGTTCTGCCACAGTGAGAGTCCTGTGAACACCCCGGGTCATGTCCAGAACCACAGGCAGGCCTCAGGCAGGGAAATGAACAGGAAATGCCATTTTTAACAGTCATTAACTTTACATGAGAACATCATGTTTTGCTAAATGCCTGCCTACCCTTGTTGCAGGTAAAGGATGTGGAGGAGAAGACTTCCCTCCGGGAGATGTTCTGGGTACACAACACTCACCACACTGAGCCAGACCAGAGGCAGTTCCAATAGTGTCCAATGACAGACATCCATTACTCGTCCATTTCTCGGGTGTTCCCATCCTGCTCTGAGACTACAGAATGAATCCACAGCACCACCCAAAGAATGACATCAGTTTAGAAGGGACTTTCAGGACAGTGCAGACGTATTTGCATGTCTGTGGACAAATCTGAGAGAAATCTGGGAGTGCTGGCTGCCCAACCCATCACCACCACAAGAATTACGCCTGTTGTCTTCCTGTCATCTGAGCCCATCAACATAAAAACCAAGACCCTTGCCAGCTGTGCAGGCCAGCTGTGCATGATGTGTTCCCATCCCCTGACACTGCCAGGCACACAGGTGACCTGGGCTGGTGCTGGGAAAAGGAATCACAGCAGCTCAGTTTCCAATCTGTGAAATGTCTTTCTACTCCCCTTTTCCTATTCTACCTGTGAATTTGTGGATGCACAGAGAGGATATTCAGTACTATTTGAACTGGGAAAATCTTTCCTTGGCCGGGAGGTGCCAAACTATTCCCGAGGTGTCATCAATCTGCCGTTTCTGGAAAGCCAAGCACACAGCTGTAAGGGCTGCACACACTCACTCAGGCCGATCCCCCTTTTCTATGGATGAAGTCCTTAAAGCAATGTCTGAGTCACTGCAGCCAGCACCCCTTCAGTGGCACGGTGTGAGAGATGCCAGGGGAGTGAAGCTTCCTCCCCAGCCAAAGCAACAGCTCTGCCAGAGGACAGGATCTACCAGCCAGCCTGGAAAGAGGCAAGGACTGCAAATAATGCCAGTGACTCCCTCTCCCCTCTCACCCCTCTGCCTGGTTACATGTCACCTTAGAGCTGCCCTTCCCCTCTGATTCAGCCTGCAGCGTTTCCTCCAAAGGGGTCTGAGGTATGGGCAACTTATCTGAGAAGGCGCTGCTCTTCTGGAGGGAGACAGGCGTTACATTTTTCAAAATCTGCTTGTGATTCAGGGGTAGACAACTGCTACTCATTTCTACTTACATGCACACACCACCTGCAGACAAGACTGCCTCCAGAAATGGGATTGCAAAGCTCATCCCACCCCTGCTCTGGAGGGGCTCACACAGGGCACCAGAGGGGTGCTCCCTTTAGCCCTGTCCTGCTCTCCACCAAGGCTGCCACACCAGCCTTACCCTGGGTAAAAAAAACAGCCACTGATTTTATTTAAAAATACGAAAACAAGTCCTCCAGGTAAACCAAACCAGCGCATACAAGCTGGAGAGAGAAATGAATGCAGATGAGGTTTTTTTTTACCTCACCTCCTCCCACCAGTGCAGGGAGTTGGCAACATTACATCATCCCACACCCCCGCCCCTCGGATCAAACCCTGCAAAGGCACAGCTTCTGCTGAGGCTGCTGGAAGCAATAGCCAGGAAAATTAACTCTCTGCTGCGCAGGATGGACTTCCCAGTGGCCAGTAGTCACCCAGTGCTGGATTTCAGACAGGGATGTCTGAATCCTCAGAGATGTGCAGCCCCAGCAAGCTCTGCCTCCAAGTATTTATCTAGCTGAACAAGTATTTCTGTAACTGGACAAAGAGTCTGAGTTGCTACCAGCCTGTCCCAAATGCAGGGCTAAAGGTGGGCAAAGAAGCCGCCTGATACCTCAAGGACCGGCCTAACAGTTTTCATAGATGGACACAATAGGACTGAGCAGGATTATCTATTTCCACCCACAGACTTCAATTACACAGCATCGGTACTGTTAGTGTCAATTTCCTCGAGCCCCACGTGGCCTCCCAGAGCAGGCAGGGGCACAGGCATCTTATGGAGTGCAGCACAAAAGCTTTTCTTTGCAGGAAATTAAAAAGCAAGGAAACAAACATCAGCACTTGCGCAAGCCCCAGACTGGCTCAGACGGAAAATTACCTTGAGACTGTTTGTGTTCCAGATCAATGGATCAGCTGCAGTGCGGGGCAATTAGCACCTTGAAATTATTCAGCAAGCAGAGGGGTGGGAATTTTAAGGGAGATGGTGAAGGAAGGGTGAAAGCAAGTAGGAATAACAATAATTTTTTCTGGGTAGAAAAGTCAACGCCTGGTGCCAGCTGAGCCCAAGCTACAGTGTGAGTGTTGGCTGCTGGATGCTTTAGTAACCAGGCAAATGGGGGACAGGCCGAGCTGGAGGGGCTGAGATTACATCCTGAGAACGGCTATATGGCCTGAACATGGAAAGCAGAGCACACCTTTTCAGTCTACAAGTAAAGATATCTGCCTAGTTACACTGTAAGCCTATTTTCTGCTCCACCTAGCACTCCAAGCAAGGCAAAAGTACTCTGTAAACAGATCCTCCCTGTGTGAGGTGGGAGGACACAAGGTCCAGACTGGCCACCCAACACTTCAGGCAGGCGTCAGCTTGGTTAGGGCTGTGCCCAGGTCTGTGCCCAGGCTCAGGAGCAGCTCCCTTCAGAGGAGTGAGCATCCTCACAGGGGCTGGGTGGCTGTCTCCAACCATGGTCTCCAGCAGCACACATACCTTTGTCATTTGGAGTGTTATGAAGATATTCCTGCCACTGTTTGGAACAGGAAGATCTCATGCTTTCCTATGCGCTGACATAGTTCTCACATACATGCAGCATGCCTTACTGTTGCTCTCAGGGAGGGAGGGAAGCAGGGATGATGGTGGCTGGCTCCAGTGTAACCTCTTTCACAGCCCTTCTTTACGCAAATCACATCTCCAAGCATCCAGGAGAAATAAGACATTGCTCAGATGGGCCTTGTCACCCAACTACAGGGACAAACAGGAATCCCCTTCTCTGCATGTCCTGGGGAAGCACATGTGGCCTTTGCTATGGGACATGGGGGCTTTCTCCACTGTTCCTGAACATGAACCCATAACACAGTCAGATATCAGAGACACAGCTAGGATTAAAGCAACTACATGAGAAAACCCTGCTCCTTTCCAACAGGTGTCCACGCTTCTCTTATTAATCCAGGAAAAAAACCATCTCTACCCAAACAGTTTTCTATTATTCAATTTTCTGTTATTATTATGTCTGCATCTAATCTGAGACCAAGGCAAGCTACTGCAAAACTGTTTGAGGCACTGATGCTCTTAACACTTTGAAATCATGCTAATCTGATAAAGCACTGAGAGAATTATGCAAGTTAACAAAGCTGGAGCCAATAAGGACCATGAGAGATAGAGCACACCAGGTATTTAGTGCTGGGAGTGGGGGAAGGCAGGAGCAGTGCCCAGCACAGCTCCCACAGCCCGGCCCAGAGCTGTGGCAAGGTCTGCAGAGTGGCTGGCATGGGGAGGGAAGGGAAGGCAACCTGCCCCAGCCACCGAGCACTGCAGCCTGTGACAAGGAACATTACACAGCAGGATTCAAGTGCTGCTGCTCACAGCCGGAATCTGAATATTAACATTTCATCACAGTGCTTCCTTCACCAGGATACAGAGAGATGGAGGTGGAGCACAGGCCAGAAACCACGGATAAAACCAACCAGGAGAGAAGAATTAGCTGCAAAAGAAGCAAACAGGACACAGAAGGATTTCTTCTTGCCTCTGCATAGTTGCATGAGGCTTGGCAAAACCTAAGCCCTCTCTGCATTGCCTATGGGTAACACTGGTGTTTCTGTGACAGCCAGGCTTTTGAGTAATCCAGTGCTAGAGTGCCATCTAAACAGCAGCATTTGTAGTAATTAAAAATCAGATGCTTTCAACACCAGGCAGTGTACTTTGGAGGCAGCCAGTTCACCCAAACAGGATTATGGTAGCTCAGGATTTTACATCCTTATTTCTACCCTGGGATCAGTGCAAACAGTATTGGAAGAAACAGGCACAAAATTCACTCATATAAAGATGGTTCTGAAGTGGAAAAGTATTTTTCCCGTTTCTCCAGAACAGCCAAGATAAATACAAATATGGAAAGGGACTGACACTGGAAAGCAGGAGACTCCCTTGGAATGGAAAACATGACCCCCTTCCCTCCAAATGAGCATGATATTGAAATGAAGGGGCTTTCAGGCAAGGGCAAAGGAATCCCAGCTCCTTACCAGTGTGTCTACCAAGGCAAACAGACAGCAGCAGCAGCAGCAGCAGCAGCAGCAGCAGCAGCAGCAGCAGCAGCAGAGCCGCAGCGCGGCTTCTCCGGGCTGCAGAGAGAAGGGCCCCGTCCCCCGGGGTGCAGTTCCGCGCACGGCCGGCAGGGGCGCTGGCGGCTCCCGGCGGGCAGGGCGGGTGCGGTGGTTCCCCCGCGGCTGCAGGGGGCGCTGTGGGCGGGCTCGGGCCGCACGCGCTCATGGCGGCCGGGCTGAGGGGCCGCCACGGGCGGCGGCGGAGCCTCGGGGCGGCGGCGGCGGCGGCGGCGGGGCGGGCTGGGCCGGGGAGCGAGGGACAGGCGGCGGGAACTCGGCAGCTGTAGCCGTAGCCGTGTGCTGGCTGTGCAGGCAGGGGGTGCGGGCTACAGTGCAGCAAAAACCCAGAGTGGGGACTGGGCAGCAGCAGCCCGGCTCCCAGACAGGGCCGGGAGAGGCTCCTTGAGGGAGAAGCAGCTCAGGTTTCCCCTGAGGCACCGGAGCAGATGGTGAAAGTCCTTTGTTTGGTGAGGTGGGGTGTTAACGAGGTCCCAGGCAATGGCCCCTTTAGGAGCAGAGCTGCACTCAGGGTAGAGGAATGGGAGAAGACAGAACCCGCAGTGGTGGTGAACTCTCCCCACAGCCACCGCAGCCTGTCTCCTCTGTCAATGCCGAGGAACAAGAGCGGGCTCGGTCTCCATCCAGCCCCGTGTCCCAGCTCGATCCTCGCCGTGTCTCTGCCCCTCCACGAGAAACCCCCAGCGAAGAGGGCAGCCAGCCACACCCTTCACGGGGAAACCTTTTTTTCTCTCTCCTAAGTACCCGGTTGTTGTTGTCTCTCAGCAACCAAAAACGGGAGAAAATTCTCTTAAAGAAACAAAAGGAAAACTAGTAAACCCCAACACAGACCTAGAACAAGCACTTTACTGGATAGATGAAAATACCCTGCAAGGCAGTTCTGTTCAGGAGAACGGGAGTGGTAAAGAACCTGACATATGTGGAAAATCAGAGATAAAACCAAAATATAAGATAGAAACCAGAATGGTTGAAGTGGGAAACCTCCTAAATGGAAGAGGCAGTTGGGTTGTGGCGGTCTGCTAGCACACAAACATGTACTGCAGTTGTGTGCGTCACCAGACATGCTTCTCTAGAGAACACGTAAGCACACAGCTATGCTCTCTCCTCCTGACCAGCCCTGTTTGAAGGGACTAGCTGGCTTGTAGGACAGACATTTGTCTTCAGGCCACACATGAGTTGGCATCAGAAGCATTTGTCCCCTTTTTGACCCCAGCAAATTGGTTCATTCTATTTATGCATTTTTGATCTGTAACCCACAACAGAGGTTTTTGGCACTGTTGCTGGAAGGTCAGGGAAGGATCACAGAAGAGCAAATCCCAGGCACAGAGCACTCACAGAGCACAATCCATCAGCTGCCTCCGCCAGGAATTTGCTATGTTTTGAATTCAAAGAATCTCTTTGAAAAACAAAAAACCCACTCAGGCATTCATGCCAAGATGGCAAGCTGGCGGCCCAGAGCTGGTGGAACAGAACAGGGAGGATCCCATGTTCAGACAGGGCAGCCAGCCTTACAGAGATGCTCAGCTACCAGAGCTGTGAGGAGCTCTTGTGGGATGAGATGGGGACAGGATTGGATGGGGTGAGATGGAAAAGGCAGATTCATGCTTGAAGAAAAACACTCTCTGAGAAGGGCTCTGCTCCTGCCTGGCACTAAGCACACTGCTGGGCAGCCTGTTTATCAGCACTCCTGCCTGGAGCAGGACAAAGTGCCTACAGAGCTGATGGGGAGCTGTAAACCATTCCCTGGATTTCCTTCTCCCTCCAAGGACCATACAAGACATTTCAAAACTTCCCTTCTTCCATGAGGTGCCAGTGAACTGATGATTTCTGGCAGTGTTTTGTTGAAGGATTCAGTAGGAGAGTCCGGGACATGTACCAGAAGACAGGAGATTCAGCCAAAAGGACAACTTTGGTCCTGAGCCATTATGAAACAAATCAGGCGATGCTGAGGACAACTACATGAGAAAGAGCCATGAATATCAACAGTATAGGGAAAAACACACCAGATGATGCTACCAAATGCACATTTTCTTCAAGATCTCCCAGGTAAACTCAAGAATACATGTTGGATATCCAAGAAGATGCTATGGGAGAAGGTGGAGGAGAGCTACAGGGATGGGTTTTCAAACAAGAGCACCAAACTGGAAGAGCTGGCACTTGAGAGTTTCCAGCAGTGGTATTTCTAAAGACTTAATTCCCAAATGTCTGTAGAAGATGAATTCAGGGCCCAGGAGCTTCCCTTTGCACAAGGTAGGCATATATTTAAAGAAGCAATAGCAGAGAAGAACTGGGTTGTATATTTCCCACTGGAGACAAACCATGGCATTCTGTTTTTCAGTGTTCAGGTTTAAAAAAATCTCCCAAACATGACGCTTCATGTCACTAGGCAGTAAGTACCAGGGGATTTTATCACTACAATTACTTCATCACAAGATCAGCTCTCCTGCAGCTTCACACCCCATGGTGAAGGACTGCCTTTCCTGGGAAGGGATAATCCCCTCAGGATAAGAGCATTTCGGAGAGTAGGCACACGCCTCCCAGTCTTCTCCAAGCACGCTACTGAACACTCACAAGCGAAATACAAGAAATATGTACGATGGTGATTTTCCCCGGATGGACAACAGCATCTTCTCCCCTCTGGAGGCCCACCTCCAGGCTGTGCTGGATTTAAACAACCAGGTGCTCCTCTGGCCACGGTGGGTGAAACATCATCACTCACCCACTCACATTCTGGCACGTGAATAAACTTCCCTGCAGTTTGTGTTTCTCAGTAACCCTGCTGTAGTAGTCATGGTGACAAAACTGGGATCCTTGGCAACACACCAATGATGCTGCAAATCTATGATGACTAATCCTAAAATCTTAATTTACAGAAATAATTTAAATGCCTAAAAATATGCAGGTCACTGCAGGGGGTGATTTAATGGCTATGGTATATTTGGTGGTGAAACAGCTGTACAGGAAGAACAGCCAGGGCATCATCTGGCCAAAAAATTACTTGGATTTTTAATACAAGATGTAGACTAAGAACATTTAAAGGAAAGCACAATTTAAATATAGGCACAATAACAAACCCAGCTGATTTCCAAAGGGCTGGTCAGACCTTCCAGATGAAGCATTGTTTTAAATAACAATCCCACACAACAATATCACTGATACAGTACTCCCTGGTTTATTCGTGCCTTTTCAGGATGTAATGAATACTTTCCTCAACACATCTTGCCCATAAGCATATAAAATCATGATGCAGCAGAGCCAACTACCCAGACTGGCCTCATTAAAAGCCAACTCAGGACCTCCAGTGCAATGGTTTCCAGCTTTCCAAGGACAGCCAATGGTCTGGCATCTGCTCCATGCTGGCTGCCCCTGTACATTTCCCACATGGGAGCAAGTGCAGGACAGTGGATCTTGTTTCCCTATTCAATGTTTCAGACCTCCAGCTTTTTCCTGGCACTGAAGGATTTATGGTCACATCTTCAATTAATATGCTGCTGTTGTCACCAAGGGAAGTGCACCAAAGTGAGTGTATCGCTCTAACTGTGCTTGGCTGGACCAGCAAGGCAGCAGTAATCCACTGCCTAAATTTTCCACAGCTTTTACATTTTTCTTTTCCAACTGTCTGCCACCCGTGATCCGAAACACAAGGAAATGGAGAGTGGTTTCTCTTAAGACACACCTCAGCAAAAAGCTTCTGTATAAACTCTCTCCCTGTCTTTATACAAATAAAGGAATACGCACTGTACACTGTATCTTACCCCACAGAAAGCAAGAGTCTTAAATCTGTATCCCATAGTGCTAAACAATTATCATTCACCTAATCTGCTGTGGTTTTGAGTAAGCATCCACATCCCTCAACAACTACCAGAGACAAGCATCAACACACAACCAGGTTAAAACACCTGATCACACATGATACGATTTCTAGGTCCTGATCCACTGCTTTAACCCAGTACCCACTGCTCTTCCTACACAGGCATCTTCCAGCAGAAAGGCTTCCTGCATGTGACTAGGAGCTAGATGTGAAGCACATTCATGTGGCAGAAAGGAGCCTGCTTCCGTTAAAAGCAAGCAGACAAAAATACTTGTGGGATAAAATCTTAGTTCTGCTTACAATGATTTCCCCCTTATTAAAACTTGACACAACATAACTGCCCTTGTCACTGCAGCTGACATGTAGCCAATGCATGTAAAAAGCACCACTGGTTCCCTTCATTAGTTTGTCAACATTTCTGTTCCTGCAGAAGAATCAAGTTTAACTAGAAGTTAGAAGCACTCCTGCTTCATTCTGTTGCTGTAATAAAGCAATAGCAACAACACTGATAGGTACTAATGACTTCCGCACCTTCAAGAACAAAACATGTCACTTGATGCACATAATAATGCTTGTGTGGATGCAACTGCAGTATACTTCCTGCATAAATTCATGCAAAACAAATACTCTCTAAGTCTTGAAGACAGACTAAACCTTTGCTCTTCTGAAAAACAAAACCCCTTGCTGATCCCATCTGGGGATTGAAGCAGTGATTCTGGAGGGCTTGGACAGTTCTCTCCTCACCTGTTAAGGCTGCAATGGAGCCATTAGTCTCCCTGACCACTGTTCATTAACAGGATGCATCTACTGTAGTAACAAACCTGAATATAGATTTATGCCATTGCATAGTCTTAGTGCTGAGGTACAGAACAGTACCATGAGTTCTCAACAGAGAAGAACAGAAATGGTAATGCTTTACATCAATTACAGCACAAGATGGGAGTCTAAACGCCGCTTTCTGAATCCCTCTGTGTGAAGTTGCTTCAACCACAGCTCAGCTTCATCTCTGGTGATAACGTCTACTGCCCTCCCCCAGCACTATCACCAGGCTTTAATTAAAGCACTCACACAATTCTGTGGTACATCGTGTTATTTACAATATTGTAAGGCTCTGTGCAGATGGAAATCCTGTATAAAGAGGGTTTTTGCCCATAGATTTTTCAGCCAGCACTATTTAGACTTCTGTTGTCCAAATCAAGAAACCTTGCTGGGTCCCTATCAGTGGTGCAGCTCACTGCTGATGTCTGGGTCACCTCCCTGCTGCTCCTCCTTGGGTCACTTTCAGCAGCCTGTCACGTTCCCTTGTGTCAAAGGGACCACAGCTGTCACACCCACCCTGTGTTGGACATCACAGCTGATGTCTTCTTCCTTCCTTGGAGAGGCTGCCACTGCCCTGAAGCCCAAGGCACTTCAACCTTGGCCCCTCAAGGCCAAGGCACTTCCACCGTGCAGCACTGCTCGGCCTGGGCTGCCCACTGCGCCTCTGGAAATGGTACTCCAGGTTCTGCACAGCCACGTGGACCTTGTGCTTCAGAGGGGAAGGGCAAACCATGGTCTGCATCACACCGGGGCCAGCTATGGGTACTTTGGCGTGCCCATTTCTGCAGCTGTGGCTGGACTGAGCATTTGGGCATGATGGCAGGTCCTGCTGGCAGTTCAGGGGGAGGCTTAAGGATGGAAAAGGCAAGGTACTTTTAGCTGCAGCTCAGCTACAGGGGAACAACTCCCTGTAAAACACTACCTATGAAGCTGTCAAGTTTTCAATGTCTGCTGCAAAATCTAATCCCTGCTACGCTTTACGCTCAGCTTCTCCTGAAACCCAGTGTCTGCCAGAGACATTTAAAGCTTAGCTGAACAAAGCATTAGGAGAGAGGCTCTACGGACCAACGGCATGGTCAGTGGGGTGTGCAGAGGTGACCTGAAGAGGGATTTACCATTTCTAAAACTCCAGTTAGAAGAAAAGAGTGGACAAGAAGAAGGATAAAAGAATGGGTTGCTGTGCTACCTAGGGGACTTGTAAGCTCTTCTCAACATCTGCAGAAGGGATTGAATCCAGAACCAGAAACCCTGGGATGATGCTAGTTAAATGCTTCAATGAATTGGAAGTTATCTTTCAGTATATTTTTAGTTGGCACCAACAGACATTACATAATGGCTATTATATAACAGCACTACAGCTACAAATACTGTCTTTTGTGCTTTTTGTTTGGTTGTTTTTCTTTCTCTCACCCTCTTTTTCTTCAAGATCTTCTCCTTAGTGGAGGATTGATCAAGAAATGCACTTTCCATCAAATGAGGCAGGCAAATCCTTAAGAGAAAAAACAAATGGAGTAAAAATATTGCTACTAAGCCTGTGAGCGCTTCTCTCTTGCCCAACCTTAAACAGAATTAACTATTCCCAGAATAGAAATTCCACTAAGGCTTCTCTGTAGTTTAAAGGGACAGGCTGTGATTCAATGCAGACAGTAAATTTCTCAATACTGTTTTTTCTCTATCTCACAGTGATAGTTCAGAAGACAAAAATATGAGGGTGGGGGAGAAGCACTACATAAGAGATGCTGAGGAAAAACTGAAGGGCTTTTTTTATCTGCTGGTAAGATCACTGCCTGTTGGTACTCCTTTAAAATCTTCTTTGGCATATTTTTATCTTTTCTTCTTAACAGCCATACTGGCAGAGCAACAAAGACTTTTGCTTCCAGACGATGTGCTACATAAAAAAAAAAAAAAAAAAAGAGAGAAGAAAGTTTCCAGAAGCTAGAAATATTTCCTTTCCTACACTTCCTATCTCTGAACCTAAAGAGTGCCAAATCAGGCACACTGCCTCTGAAAGCAGAAATAAAATCAGTTCAGTGGCACACCACAAGCTCCCGTATCATGTCACCCTACCAGCTGAGGCAAGGGCCCTCTGTGCTTTTGTAATCCCAGCACAGAGCTTTCCTGACAAACACAGCACTCCCAGCACTTCTGCCTTTCTCTTGCTGGTCCTCTAAAACAAATGAGCTGATTCCAGGAAGAGCAAGAGACATAATCTGACAAATAATCTCTTCTTTGCTAGCAAGCTGCTCCCTTCTGCTGTTTCTCTCTTTCACCTCCCTAAACCTGGAAATGCCACTCATGTTCTCCTGACCTATAAATAAACCAAACCCTGGACTACCTAGATGGAAAAGCAGCGTGCTGTGTGCTTCACTGGTGTCACACACAGGAACAAAAACAACCCTGGGAGAGTGAGGAAAGAAAAAAACACAAACAAATGCAGCTACTTGGAGAGCACTGTGTCAGCTCAGAGAGAGACTTCTTGGCTTTAAAAGCCATTGCAGCACACAGCAGAGCCCACTACTCACAGCAGAGCTCTGAAGGTAGAGATTGCAGCCCAGTGTGGAAGCACAACCTGCCAGGGCTGCTCCTGTGAAGACGAGCAAAAACCCAAGAAAGCAGGACAAAGAGGAAGGAAAGACAAGAAAGTGAATTAGCTGGCATGACAGTGTTAGGTCTGGACTAAAGTAGTGCAATTGGGGGAGAAGGAATAGCTTACAAAACTTACCAAATGTACTAAGATATATTACTACATGGGGAATACTGCCTTGTTTTGTGGACTTCGGCCACCTAGCAATTATGATCTTCAACAATTAACCTCAGGAAGAGGAAATCTGCCGGAAAAGCTGGCTTGAGAAGCTGTTTTGAGCTGTGAAGGCATGAATGCATGAGAATTCTTCTGCAAGTAGTCCGTGTTAACCACAAAGAATACAGTCCATTTGTCATTCAGGACTGAAAATATTAACCGAAACAAGTGTGAAAAGCAGTAGGTTTGCTTGCATTTGTCATAGATTTCTCCTCAATACAAACCACATAGGGATTTTACAGTAACTGATCGCTTGTAGCAATGAAAAACAGCAAACACACATTTAACTGAGACAAAGGTTGACGGTTGCAGCAGAAAGACTCCCCTAGTTCACTTCAAAGCTCCTCCCTGCTGAGCCTCCAGCCCCAGGTGCTTGGGATAAAGGCCCCTGATCCGGCAGCAGTGGTGTTGCTGCTAAGTGCCCTTCTCAAGATCAAAGCTCTGCAGGCAAACACGGCACAACCGCTAAATCCCTTGTTAATGAACCCCTCGGCACGGCTGCACTTAGAGAGCAGCGGCTTCCCCGTGCATGTCTGCAGAGCAGGGGGAAAAGGCATCCTCAGGAATCCACAGCTGAACAGATGGAGGGGCACTGTTGATCCAACACCCACTGCAGTTGCTGCTGCTGCAGCACTGGTGCCAGAGTGGCAGCGAACAGCCTGTCCCCAGACAGCGCAGCCACAATGGGAGCGCGCCTGGGGGTTTTCCTGCCTCGGGGAAAGAAAAGGATGTTTAATTTAAAAGGAAGGGAGCAGCATACAGACTGTGTGAACTTGGAAAAATCAGGTTTCACTCTGATATACTCGAATTTTGGCCAAGGGAAAGCAGGTGGACTTTGCAAGGTCATCTCAGTGGACCCAAACATGCATTCCCATTCCCACCCAGCCTCTCTGCACATACCTTTGTGACAGCCTGACATACCAAACCTCTCTCCTGGGAGAGCAGCAGGGTTATCCCTCATAGCCTTGAGGCATAATGCACTGAGGTTCAGTTCCATGGTGTTTCTGAGTTCTTTGGTTTCTTACTTTTAAGAGACTTCCAGGGAAGTGCATACAACGGGATTGTGAAGAATCCTACTAACCAGCTGCATGTCCAAGCACCAGCCTCTGCAAACATGCTGCTGCTGCTGTGCAAAAAAAAAAAAAGCCAACTCTACTGTAAAGACTGTTCCACTGGATTTAAGATGGAATTAAAACATATTTAACTCATATAAGTAGTATGTATTAAATTTAAGAACAAAATAAAAAGTCTCAGATCAGCAGAATATGAACCATTAATCAAACAGACACTCTGAAAGACTTCACTGTGAAATCTCTAGTGATTAGCTATGGGCCCTCAGCCAAGGAGGCCTGTGAGCTCTGTTTCACTGACATGTATTTTTAAACAACCTCCAGCAAAGAGGAGCTCCACTTGGGGCACAGAATACCAGCTTTGGGGGCTGGGACCAGCGTCTGCCTCAGATCATCTTGCAAAGCATCTCACTGGATCCCAGTTCTCCATCTAAGACTATGCCCTGCTCCTAATTCCTGCCTTGCTTTTACAACAGAATCTGCAGGGCATTACCACCTCCCTCCTACACTCACATAGTGCACTGCTGTCCCAGTTTAGTGAGGAGAGCCGTGTACATCTGTAACACACACCATGCTGACAACAAAAACCCCCACAGCTGAAAGATCTTCAGGTAAAACACAGCCAGTCTATGGCAGTTAGCCCTATCACTCCCAATTGTATTTAATGCATTATCTGAAATCACCCAGCAATAAAGAGCCTGCAGTCTCTTTAACGGCCTATTGATTACATGTATTGCACAATCCATGATGCACACTGCTAGAAGCATCTCTCAGACTGCATTAACATCACCTGCAACTCCAGGTATGCCCAAATCTGCCCGGGCTAGGTAAGGAGAGCTGACATTTAGCCAACCTAGTGGCCCCTGCCTACTTGTGCTGAGCACAATATGTATTAACTCCTCTGTTTGCAAATTGCCCAGAATGCTCCAGAGACAAGAGTTTACACTGGTAACAAACACAGAATTAAGCTGACAGTTTTAAAAGATAAGTAAAATGTTGCTTTCCATTCAAATTAGGGGGAATAAATGATTATTTATAAGCAAAGAACTTCTCCCACAGAGTGTTTACTTTACCCTGGAATGCATCAAGAGGTATCTGCATTACTGCAAATCCTCATCAACAGAAATGCAAATGTTTAGAAAGAGGGAGAAACAGAGGAACAAGTTGATCTTTTCCTTCCAACTCAAACCATTCTACAATGGAAAATAACACCAATTAAAAGGTTTTCAGATTGGTGTGTATGAAAGAAAATGGGCAAGCAATGCTCATCTAAACTCTGCCAAAGCAGTAACCACTTAGAAGGTGTAAAAGCCCTGCAGCATGGGGGCCAGGACAGGGCCCCGATGGAGCAGGCTGCCCAGGGCTGGCCCCAGTGGGAGCCCAGCGAACTGATCACTGCTCAGCTGGGAGCAGGCAGCAAACTCACTCCTCTGTTCTGCCAGAGCCATCACTTCCCTCCCTGACAATGACCATGGGGCTTCAACCCCGCAGTCACTTCTGCAGCTTCTTGAGGTCCTCAAGCAGAACAAGGCACAGCCTGAAGGATGGCTGGAAGGGCCAATTCTTGAGCCAGAAGCACCACCGTGGCTTGGCTTCTACCTGCCCACCCTGCAGGACATACCAGATGGAGAAAAGAAAACCCTGCAGAGGAAGGTGAGGCACTAATTATATATTTAAAAAAAAAAGAAGAAAAAAAAAGAGCAAGCAGAAAAGCAGTGTCAAGATGTTCAGCATGCTTCACCAACTGAGAGTGAGTTGATATAACATGCAGTTTGGTTTTAAATGCTTGCACGACCTAAGGTTTTAATCTAAGTTTTTCCTGATCACTTGCACCAAATGGAGCAGAAATGGCTGTACTCCAAAGGGCCCTGCACTTGTTTCCAAGAGGTGTTTTGTGCCCCCATGAGTTTACATTTCCATCTAATCCAGAGAGACCATGGATATAAGCAAAAATACATTCTGGCTGCTTTCAAAGCATGAGAAGCAAGGGAGGGCAAAGAAGGTAAGTAAAAACAAGAATAGTTTAAATTCATTTCTGCAGACATAATCCAAGAAGTGCAAAGTGGAACTTCACTGTGCATTGCAGACAATCAAAAGCAAAAGTCAGTCCCATGACAGGGCTTAGCAGGAACTCAGCACAAGCTCTCATGCAAAGAAACAAAACAGACATCTTCAGTATAAACACAAGTTCTGAAAGAACTGACTGAGAGACATGATGGATGTCCCAGAAAAGGAGGCTTACAAAGTGATGCAGACTAACACCCTGCTCCCCAGCTTTACCCTCTCCTTCCCAGCTGGTCAGTCTATGGGCAGACAGGCATGCAGCTTGTCAGGGACTGAAATGGTTCATGCCTTTAATATTGTTATGAAGGAGTTTTGCCCACTGTAGCAAAAACTGCATGAAGATGCTACAACCACAGAAGCCTCCCTGAAGATGCCTGACTGGAACTTTGGACTATAAGTTAAGCCACCTAGATAAGATAAAGGGGACACTATTGTTCAATCATCTCAGGTCTAGAGAGAAACAAACACGGCTGAGGGAAAGGAATGCATCCACAAGAAAGCCAAACCCAGCAGCTGCACTGAGAATCATCTCTGGCTCGGTTTGGGGTGGGGGAGACTACAGCCTCCTCCTGAAATGAGGTGGGGAGGAGGTGGTTTTGGGTGCTTGGTGTAACCTCTGGTCAGAGGTACTGAACACCCATCCTCCCTTCCACAAACTGGCCCAGCTGTGGAACCCCCAACCCCACAGGCCGCATCCACAGGACATTCAAGTGAGAGGCAGAGGAGGGGGTGTCATAATGCATTAAAGACCCCCCAAAGCACTCCCCAGATTCATTCCTGAGGCTTTGCACCACAGGACTGCATGTGATGCAAAATGATGCAACAGATCAGGAGTCTGCTCCAAGAGAGTGGTCCCTGCCCTGGGGGATGTCCTGGGGCATTCCCACCTGGCCTCAGTATAAACTAATCCATGGGATTCTGGGCTTTTCGGGGGACCTTCGACACCAAGAAGACCAGCTGGAGTGGATCAATGGAACATTGTTAGGATCCATGGAATGGTGATACTTTCTTTATTCTGTCTCTTTTTCTGTCCCCCCATCTCTTTTCTACTTCTTTCTCTTTTCCTCTCTCTTTCATATTTACTATTAAATGGAACCCTTTATTTAATTTAATATTAAATAAAAATACCACTGACCTTGGCATATGGTCTTGTTTGCACCTTAATTCAGGCAGAGGCATTTCTAATAACTTTAAACCTGGATCATGAGACAGTCCCAGCAGCAACCTTACACCTCAGCATGCCTTCAGTTTAGACTCTTGCCTTCAGGCTTGTCCTCCCCAACTCTGTTCCCGAAGTGCTGCCTCGACACAGCTAACCTCTAATTTGTAAGAATTAGAACTGGACCTCCAAATCTTGGGTCCTAGAAATCAAAGGATAGATAATTTTTTCAGCTCTGCTGTGCCCCTCTGTTGTTGTGAAATGCCATGGGACAGGATGGTATGAAAGAAAGCATAGAAGAGAAGCATCTCACAGAACAAAGCCACTGTGTTTGTACAGGACTCGTATGACCTCTTCCTTAGAGTAAACAAATCTAGACCTCTGAAGCAGACACAGTTAAAGATGACTCTCCACTCCCAGAACCCCCAACTGATCCTGAAGATGAAAGAGAGCAAGAAAACACTAAAGATGGGGTTGTTGCAGCCCAATCTCTCCCAAGTGTGGCATAGATGGTCCTTCAAACACATAAAAGCAATGTGCACTTGAGTTAATTGTCAATAAACTGCTTATTTGTTTATTAAGCTTCAATAACTTCCATATACATGCACTCTTGATGAAAAGGGTGATCCTCCTTCTCAATATAGCTGAACATTACCTGTACATTTCCTCCACAGGGTCAGTTTACTGCAGATCCCACGACAGCCTGGAATTTAGGAGCTATTACCTATGCTTGGAAAGCAACACATTCATCATCAGTCAGGGACCATGCTGCACAATAGTAGTCAGTCCCCAGTGGGAACAGCTCATCCTGCAATGCTGCAAACCACTTGAAACACTAATGCATGTGCCCAACCCCTCAGTGAAGGTTAAAGACCCATTTAGCACCTGGTGCTGAAAATGGTGGTTCCTTGCTGACAACTCACAAACCATCATCCTGCAGCCTGCTTTACTCAACCACTCTGGCACGGTAACTGAGGAATTATTGTACACATTAAAATGTTTAAAGTGGTGCAATATTGAGTGCTCTGCAGGTGGGAGGCTGCCAAACAGAGGTTGTCACAAGCAGGGACACAATCCAGTTTATCATGAAACCATTATTTCTATTCCTGCCATTTGTTTTATTTAGTCACCAGCTTCCCACAGTGGGAAGGACAGGGCTGCCTGTAGCCCCAGCCACATTCACCACCGAGCCAGGTGCCACCCCAGTGCCAGAGCTCTGGGCACTGTAACTGAGCTCAAAGCAGCAGCCTGCAACGATGCAAGTGAATGCCTCATGAGGCACATACAAGAGGAGGTAAATTAGCACAGGCAAATGGAGTATTTTAATAACCACCAGCACTTTTAGTAATAGTTAAACAAAACGCTCAGAAAAAAACCCAGTGCAGCTACCATCTTGGGCACTGAAAGCTGCTGAAAAACTGCAATTGTATCAGAGCTTCATGGCCTGCTGCACATGCTGCTGCTTCAGAGCCAGCCCATCCTCCTGCCACAAGCACTGCAAACATAGCTGGCCTTTTCCACTGCCCTGAGCTGAGCTGAAGGAAAGACGCCATTTGTTGTCTGACAGGTACTTGCTGCCTTGAGCGTCCTGGTGGGCAGGGCAGGGCAGGGACAAGTGCTCTAGGGCGGCTGGTTTCTGCTTACCCACAAACCCAACAACACCCAGCAGCCTGTTCCTCCTCCTTCTTTTCCCTCCTCCCACCTCTCCACCCCAGTCACCCTCTGCTACAGCTCAAACTGCATCATCTCCTCCTATTCTCCTTGTCGCTACATCCATCTTTACTCTTTGTCTCTTCTTGTCTTCCCTGCTGATCCTGTACCCTGTATCTGTCCCCTCACCCAGCCAGCCTGTCCATACCTCTATCACTGCCATTCCCACAGATTTGTCCCCTACAATCTCAGACTATTTCTACCTTTATTCTGCTTCTTCCTCTGAAGAGGTAGGGTAACACCAGGGTCAGAAACCTCCCCTGCTCGCCCGAGGATCTCTGCTCCCAACTGCAACATTGAGGCTTCTCCCACAACCAAGGGATCAGCACCCTCTGCCAGCATGAGCGGCACTGCAGACTGTAAAAAACCCACCAGACTTGATGTCACTCCTGACGTTGTGGCTGAAGAACTCTAGGGTACACAAACCTCCACCTGGGCTGAATGACTTTAATGAGGTGAAGGTACCTTCTCAGGCAAAGACACCTCCACTGCCAAGGCATGACAGGACCAGAGCTCTTCAAGAAAAGAAATTGTCAGTATTATGCTGTATTTCCTTCCAAGCTACTCCTAAGAATGCCTTAAACAAAATAAAAAATACTTGAAGAAAGTGATGGCACAACCTCCCCCCAGGTTACAGAGATTTAGTCAAAGACCATGGGCATTTTACTGGGAAAGATGGCGAAGTTACCAGAAAGCTGAACTGTCACTCCCACCTAGAGCAAGTGTTAAACTTTTGCTGCCACAGTTCATTATCTTGCAAAACAAATTGTCCCAAGTGAACTGTGACATTAACGAGTGTGATTCTCCAGTTGTTCAGGCTATTAATGTATAGGATGTGTTAGAAGTAAGGGTAGAAAACAGCCTTTGCAAAGTATTTTTCAGACCATTAGGTGACAGGATTTTCTACACAATTTCACTCTCACATTTCTGAGTACAAGTGCCTTCTCCTTACTGAGTGCTTTCCAACCTGCTAAGCAGGATGTGTTTTCAGTGGTCATACTACTCACACAAAGTATATCCAGTGACTCTCACTCCATTATTTCACCCAGCTGGAGAAGATCAGGTCAAATAAGCCTTATATTGACAAGCAGCTGCCTTGTTTCACTCACCTCAAAGGAAAAAAAGGCCAAATCAGTCTTACTCTAATCCACGAGTAGCCAAACTGTTAGAATTGAAGAAAGAAGCTGGGAGAAAAACAATAGATTACAGCATATCTATCCACTGTAGAAATTATATTATTGTCACTATTCAGCGACTGAACTTAGTCACAGACAGATCAGTAATGAAGCCCTTTTCTGTATGGGAAATGGGTCACATTAAGCCTCTCTGCCTTCTGCTCATCTCGCCAATAAGGACCTTTTTGTTTTGTTCAAACCGTTCTTGCCGCCTAGAACCTTTGAGCTGCAATAGCCACTTGGAAAAAAAGTACTTGGTAAACACACAAGAGCCTTTCAGATTTTTGCTTCTTGGGCACATGACTATCATTCTTTGTGCTGTGGCAGAGGCTAGGAGACCTAGTCACGGACCAGAAACCAGCTGCCTTGAGCTCACTGCAGGAAAAAAAAAAAAAAAAGAAACAGAAAAATTCAAACCCATGTAAAGCAGCAGATGAAGGGCAGTATTTAACTCTTTTCCTTTATCCAGTTTTCCACTGAGTGCCTTCAAGGCATCACCTTTCCATTTTCAAACAAGGAAGCAGACTGCACCCTTATGCCAGGAGCCCAACTAATCAAAACTGACAACAAAAGTGTCCCAGTCTAGAAGAGTCCATCAAAACCCTACTGAACCCAAGCACAGGAATCTCTATAGAACAGGCTGTTTTCTTCCTGAGTAAATTTCCTTCCAGAAACTTCTCAGCCGAAGCGACTTTTAAAAGCAGCTGGGTAAGGACTGAGTGACAAATACCACGTGAAACACTGCAGTGCCCTGCAATGAACACCCCAGCACACGCCTTGTGTCCTGTATTGAAGAGACCCAAATGCAGTGTTCTGCACGGCCAACAGAACATCAACATCCTTTGTCACAGAAGCCGAGTCAGACCAGGCCACCCAAGCAGACTCCTGGGAGGAGAAGACATCTGCTCACGCCCTCCTCTTCCCCACTGTGAAGAGCCAGCCTCATCCAACTGCCGCCTTTCCTCACTCCTATGGGGCAGGACAGGAATATCCATCTTAAATATCCATCTTTTGGATGTCTAAGCCACGTTCAGCGCAAGAGTGGCTTGCTAAAAACCCAGCTCAATATGCTTAAAATTAAGCAGGCACAAATGCCTTAAAGATGCAGCCGTTACTCCACAAAGAGCTATTAAACCTCCTGCTCTCAAGAGCATTTTCCTTTGGGGCTGGTGAAGTACACTCTGCAGTTCCTTTGAACGTCATGTTTATGAGATACACAAATTGCACTTTTGAAAGCAAACTGGTTTCAGTTTGTGGTTTCCTTTCATCCAAATGGGCGGTAATCCGAGACAATCTGAGCAGCTTTCATGGATTGTCCTTGATTCTTGGATACATAAATACATTTCCTTGTAAAGAAAGGTACACACAAGCCACTAAAATCAGGCATATTGTGGCATGTTGGGAGCATTCAGCTGGGTCAAGAATTTGTTTATACTAATTCTAAAAATGAATTTTTTTGGGGAAAATGATATCTGCTCTGTTTAGAGCATGAAAAGCCACAGTAAACATCCATCAGAGCAGGCACTCCTGTCAGCTGCAAACAGCACAGAGCTTGTTGAAGAGGCCACTTTATTTTTGTTTGCTGGCTAAAATGCAAGAACAGGCATCCAACAGAGGTTTATCCACATGATAGTCCACATAAATTCTCATCCCAGTTCTCCAAAAGCTCAATTCTAAATTTTTAAAAAAAACAAAATAAAACACCTAATTCACCAAATTTAAAACCTGAGGATTTCAGCAGTACAACAACAGTACTCAAGAGGTCAGGACACAACCTGTCATGTGGCTCCTGAGGATTCCCTGCTCTGCTGGGCTTGCCTCATGTATGAAGGACAGTGCCCACGTGTGAGCTGCTTTTTTAACTCGCCAGCTACAGAAAAACTTAGTTTGGTCCTGGCACATATAGTGAAAATCCAATATACTTTTCAGTTTTAAGCCAGAGTTTAAGGACAGGTTTCTGAAAAAGAAGAGCTAAAAATGTTTTCTCTTAAACCTCTTCTGTATCCCTGAATAAATATATACATATGCAAATATAGGTATATATAGCAACATACACAGGCTTTATATATATATATATACATATATATATATATATGTATGTATGTATATAGGTATGTATGTATATGTATATTTAAATTGGAAACTCCTAAGTATACAAGTTCAGCTCAAAGCCTTTCAGTAAATAAACACCTTAACCAAGCCCAGGGAAGCAGAAGAGAAAAACAACTGTGAAATAAATACCTCGCAGATACAGTTACTTTAGCAGGGCTCCAGAGATTAACAGTTACTTAGTGTTTGCAATCTGCTCAGCAATGTGAAAGACACAAAGATAAAGAAATCAGGTTTCTGGGGACCCTCCAAGGGCTTGTCAGCCACAATGCCAGTGCTGCTGACACTGCCAGTCCTTGAAAAGTCACCTCTCATATTTTATCAACCTCTTCAATTTAATGTACTCCAGAACCAACTCGAACAAGAAATGCAGACCATGACTGTGGAGATAGAGTTCTTTCCAACTGTAAAAATTCCATTAATGTGGAAGTAGGGAAGCTGGAACTGAAGAGCAGTTGGTAAATCTTGTGAAACAAACAGGAGCATGTTTAGGTCGAACGCAGTGATGGAAACCCCAGACAGAGCAAACCCAAAAGAAAAATGGGCAAGCAAAACTGGGAACATGTTTACCATTGTGCCTCAAAGATCTGCAGAAATCTGGGAGAAGGATTATGAAGAGAAATAAACCCGAGTTTTTATGCTACTCTGAAAGAAAGCTAACTGCATCTCTGAAGAAGCACATTGCATCTTACACCTAACTTCGATTCTAGTCAGGATTTAGGATTTATATACTATATGATTCAAACCCATAAGCACATTCATAGAGAGAGGGAGGGGGAAAGAGAGAGGGAGGTATGAACCCAAACATTGTAATTCTTTTGATTTATCTTCTGGAGATGAAATGTTCTTATTTTAGAATTTTATTCTTCTCTATCACGAGAAAATCAAGTGGATTTTTTTCTGTTAAGAGTACTGTATCTGTAATACAGCTGTCAGAGACAGGATTTTAAGGGAAGATATATTGTGAAACAGCTCATCAAAAGGCAGAATTTGTGTTAGAAAGCAAAGATCTTCCACTGGACTTTTAGGAAAAAGTAACAGTAAGCAGTCAGTTCTCAGTGGAGGAACATTTGCAGGATAACCTGGCACAACCTTTGTTATTTTGTATTTTTGTTATGGCTCTGTTTATCCTCTTTCCCAATAGTCTTTGAGACTGTGGATAGTTCTTTGAGAAACAACAAGTTGATGATCAAAGATCCTTAAGAACTGCTGGGAGGAGAACTGGGTCAGAGCACAGACATCATCATCATGCTACAGTGCAAACAAACACCTGAAACCCAATGAAATTATCAGAGTGCTGAGAGAGGATATCATGAAGACCAAAAGAATGAAGAGGCTTTCTAAGGGCTTAGACAACTGTGAGGTGCATTGGTACACTGATAGCTATTAAATATGGTAATGCAGATTCAACTGTAAATTAGGAATCCCTCAGTCATTGACTGGTAGTGGGGAAGGAGGAATAAAAACTTGCTGCTCACCTCCTATCCCTGCTGATCTTACACAGAGGACAGCCCATGGGCACTGCTCATCCAGCCACAGCTCCTTCGAAGAGACCAGCACCTCCAAAGAACTGGGTAAGGCCAGATTATTACAGAAAATAATTTTTCACTGTTATTTACACTGCAATTGAGGCAGTAATCTCTCATTGCATTATGGTATCTGAGCAGCATCAGTCACCTAAAAGCAAATGGCTCTGGAGAATCCATACAGAAACCTTCTGAAGAGCAGTGGTAAAGGACATGATGTAAATAGTGCTCAGCTGAAAGGCAGGGAAAAACTCTGACTGCAGGCCAGCAAACACCTAATAAAACTTGGAGAACTTTTAAGTAGGCATGTGCTTTATCAGAGGTGCAATTCGGCATCATGGTTATATGAACAGGATCTTAAAGAACTTGTAAGTTTTGCAATGGTCAGAAGTGGTATCGGAACTGTCAGAATTGTGAGCTCTGGGAAAGAATTAAAATAGGGAGCAAAACAGCAGAATAAAATTACCTATTTTCTTTCAGGTTCAAGACTTCAAGGAATGTCTAAGAATTGAAGGCATTGACAGACCTTCCAACACCACTTTCTGCTGTCCCAGCAGGGAATTTAGAGATCATCAATTTGTACAACCCAAAGCACAAACTTTCCACAAGCACATGTCATGTCAGGATCTAATTAAGGTAACGTGATGCTAACACCCTTTCTAAACCAAATAAATGATTTGGAAGAATAGTTGACTTGTATGTTTATTTCTATCACTGCCTGATTTTGTACTAGGTGCATGAGCCATGAAAGCAACATCTGGGCAGCTATGCAGTGTAATAGAATGCCCAAGAAGCTACAACCCTCAGCTACAGGTAAATCTCACCTGCTTTCTTCACCCTGGAATGCTCTGTAGCCTCAGCTATGCAAGTCATGTTAGTCCTGCTGCGTTGATAAAACATATTTCTGGAAGGTGGTTCCAGCTGAAAGGCAGATTTACTGATGACACAGGCCAAAACAATGAGAGGTGTTTGAAGTGTAGGGGCAGAGGAGCGGGCATGCCTTCAGCATTATTCACTGGGGATCACAAGAGAGACACAGCTCTGCCAAAGGAAGCTGCAAGTCCAACTTGCTCGACTTTGTAATCTCCAAGCTGCATACAAAACATCAGTGTCATGGTCAAAATAAAACATTCTACCATTTTAGGCACATTGCCTAATTAGAAACCATTGTTATCTGAGAACTGTTTTTGCAGCTGTCAGGAAATTAAATAACCCAAGGGTAACTTGGAATTAAATAAAGCTGTACAAACACATAGCCCAGCTCTGAAATCCTGACTCTGACATGCATCCCCTCTGCTTTCCAAGGGACTCAACGTTTAACTATCATTTTCAATCAGGCCATAGGATAACAAACACTGGTCCTTCTTGACGGGCTGATGCTGAACTTGCAAGTCCATAAATCAGAAAGCTGCCTTCTCTCCACAAAAAGCAGCAGCACCTCCAGAGGAAAGAACTCCATTACAAGTGTCTACTAAGAGAGCAATCAAGGACTGATAAAAGGAAATGCTTCTACAGAAATCCCTGCTTTCATCTCATTTCAATTACTTCTCCTCTTACAATCCTTGTAACTTGAAACTTTGTCAGCAATCTAAAAACTAAGCTGGTTATACTTCTACACTGACATTTTAAGAATTAAACAAAAAGGAGAAGTGCCTTTCCAGTGAGATTGGTGCAGTCTGTGAAAGGCACAAAAATGCCCACTTGGAAAATCTGTTTTTAGTGGCCTCCTTTCTTAGCTTTCTACTTGTGATTTCTGTTGTGAGGAAAAAAAAAAAACAACTCAGACTAATATCAAAGTCTGAGGTTTAAGAGAAAGAGACAAAGTTCTTGCCAGGCCAGACACTGACCCTGCAATAAAAGGTATTGCACAGGAAAGTCAAGTCTATATACAAAAGCTGTTATAATGTGTCAACATAACTCCCACCTGGCCACTGACACAGAGGCATGAGGGACTCACTGCAGACCGCCTGGAGGATCATGAGGAAACCTCGGTTTTACAGCTGTGTCTTAGAACTGATACTCAGGTCGTTGCAATACAGCGGTAAATAAAGTCTGATTTTGAAATGCTGATAAGGAGATGTCAGTTTGGGCTTGCAGTTCAAAATCTGGTTTGTCCCACAAAGTATGTGTGTGACCTGAAATGAGTAATTTGCTCTCCTTTTTATCAGTTTCCTCATATATGGGAGAACATAATTCTCACCTCACAGAGGTCTCATAAAAGAGGAAGTATGAATACGCTCCAGAAACAAAGCATCATTATTATGTTTGGCTAAAAATGTGGAACATTGTAAGGTAGATTCCAAAAATAATCATTATGTCCACTCTCACTGGAGAGCTGGGTTGGGAAGACAAATCCAGGTTAGGCTCTGGTCAGTTTTCAGGAAATCTGCCTGCTCTCTTTCTTCCTCTTACAGGATAGCACACCACTAATAACGAGCAAACCTGGAAAATGAAAACCAGATTCAATCTCCAAAAGCTGACATTTGCTCATGAGAATGAAGAAGGGAGCAAAAACTGGCTTTTTTCTTTATTGATAAGCAACGAAGATTAAAAGTTTGGCTCAAGATGTGTTGAGAGAGAGCATGGCTGCGTCTGTCCTGTGCAGGATTGCTTCCTGAGTGCAGGGACCCTGATGCCATCTCTGTGCTATGATCAAGGGCTTTCCCAACCTGCCCACCATGGCTTTTGGCTCCCAGCAAGGAGAGCACTGCCATGCCCAGCCTCTCCTCACCCTGCCTCAGGAGCAAATGGGATCCACAGCCCAAAAGAACTGAGGATTTTGTCTCTGACAGTCCAGTGAGAGGAACTGCAGAAATCAGCAGATTTCCCACTTCCTGACAAAACTTTCCCCGTGTTTCAGAAACTCCTGGCAAAGGCTTTGCTCACAGACTCTGTGAGCTGGGGGTGGAGAGGACGTAGCCTGGATAGTCCAAGGCAATGCTGCCAGCTCTGGTTACTGCCAGCAAGGGACACAGGCAGCACACTGCACTGCACTGAAAAAGGCAAACTCACAGAAATAAAGAATATCCAAAGAAGAACTAATGCAGCTGGACTCACATTTACAATTCCTTCTGCATTTTCACACAAAATAGCAGAGAAAAAAACCCCTTTTCTTCTTTTTTGTTTTTTAAAGACAGTATTTAAGACAAGATTTCGCTGGACTGACAGAATAGAACAAATAATTATGTTTGAAACAAGACTTGAAGATGAAGCCACTAAATTCCTAACTGTATGACTGTAACCTTGATGTTGTGAATCTTAATCCTGTGCAAGATTAAATGCTAAAATATGAGATTTTTAAAAGATTATGTAACTTTTCCCATAAAGAGTATTTTTTCCCCACAATAATCCCCAATCTGTTCCACTACAGACCTGATTTGTTCCTTAACTCCTGCTTTCAGCCAAGTGCACCCATTGTGAAAGGGAATCCTGAGGGACAGAAACTCCCTCAATTATTATTGTTTACAACGACCCTTGCCTGTTACATTATCAAAGCGTTTCCACGTGTTCACTAATTAATCTTTACAAGACCTGTTATGAGGTGATTTAATTGGATTATCCCTGTTTCTAAGACAAGGAAACTGAGACACAATGAGAGACTTATCCAAGGTCAAACAGAAAAGCCTGCAGCAGACCTATGAACTTCACCATAGTGCTCTGGCTCCCTGTGCCCTCACCTTGCAATCGCAACAGCAAAGCTGCTCACTTGAGAAAGCCTTACCTGTCCTTGGAGAAGCCCTTCCACAAACCCAAGAGGACTGTCAGGCTAAAAGCTTGAAGAAGATGATGGTTGGCCAGTGTGTCACCATCAGCTTAATACTGCACGCAAAGAAAAAAAAAATCCTCCCTTTGTTTTAACTGCACAAGAATCAGCTCAAAGCGTCAAGCAAATTCTCCTTGAAAGAGAACTGTTAGTTTGGAGTCATGCACATGCATCAGTCTGCATTTCTAGAGGGATAGAAGGATTTCAGCTGATTCCAGTGAAAACCAAACAACGAGACAAACTGCACCAGGGTTATGAGTAACCCTTGATCCATCATTAGTTCTGGACATTTTGTACCTGGAAAGCTGGAAAAAAACTGATCACTGGCAACAGGAGAAAATAAAGTTGATGAAGTTTTTGGGCACAAAACCTGCAACATCTGCCTGAGAGTCTCTGTCTGGGTACAGACAGGATTTAAGGAAGTTTGGCTTTCCAATCTCACTTGATCAGGAGAATCCTCCAAGCCTGTCAGGAAGAGAAATTTTCCCACCTTGATGAATGACTTGCTGATCCTTGGGAAACCTGAGGCATCTTCTGCACTCAACATCTGGCAAACCTGCTCAGAGAGCAGCCCTGGGGAGGGCTGCACACTGGAATTTTGCAATGATTACCACAAAAGAGATGTTTTCTCTGTTTGCAGATGATGACAGACTGGTTTTTTCCACAGGTTACTGAAGATTCCATTTCTAGACTGAGGCCATAGCATTTAGGAGATGCCAGGGTGGAGGAAATCCACTTCCTTGTCCAAGTTGTGAACTTGAGAAAAGTATGGCTTAAGGTAGATTCACAGCTAGCAAAGATTGGGAACTGATGGTTCAATGTTTTCAGCCATGGGAAAAGGGACTCATTTTACTGCTGCTACCACTGATTCCTCAGCTTTCCTTTGCCTCACTTCTCAGCCTCTTGACAGGGGGGAACAGCATTTACCCATCTCTCACAAGGCGCTCCATACAAAATTCACTTAAAAAGCAGGGAAAATGACAAATCACAGTCTTACCAATACTTACCACATATAAATGCTTCAGAAGGTCTTAGAGCATGTGTTCAGCCTTGGCCCTTCCTTGCACATTTAGTATCCTGGCATGTCTCCTCAGAGCTGGCAGACTACAGCCAGCTCCAGTACAAACAAGGCAAGCCGCCCTCTCCCCTTAAGCCCACCCTTCAGAAAAAAACAGAAATGCACCAGTGGAACAACAAGCAGGTGGTCAAATGCTCTCTAGTGAAAAAAATTAAGGAGGGCTGCTACTTTTCTGTTGAGCTGCATCCTGATCTTAGAGAGCAACCTAAAATTTCAATGAATTGTTCCACTGTTTCAGTCAGAAAAGCTCTGTAGGTCCTGCATTTATGAGAGGAGTTGATAAAAATGAGCCCTGGTATCTATCTGCTCATTTATCTTGGACTTTGGAAAGTACTAGGAAGCAGCCAAGATGTAATAAATTTAAAGGAAGAAATCATGGCCAGTCAAGTGGTTCAGGAAGAGAAGTCTTGGCTTTCTCACTACAGGCTGTGAAACAAAAATAGATATCAATACACACCCATCTGCTGGAGGAAACAGTGAAAAATATGTATTATTTATGCAGTACTTCTTTAAATAGGAGTGAGCAGAGAAACTGAACCAAAAGGCTTTATGTGGCAGGTTACAAACATAAGGAATAATATATGCTGTCAAAATTTGCAAACCCACTCACATACGAGCTCTAAGAAGAAAAAGTGCTCCTTTCCACACGTGATGCAAAGCAGACCTTGGAATATTGTATCTTCGTCATTTTCCTTCCTTCCCTCAAAAGCTTTAACCACCAAACCCTACTGCCTCTTGGGAGAGGGCAGAAATCCCATGTAATCACAGACCCCCAAAATGTTTATTGACCTATATTAGCAGAGATGCATTGCAGGAAAAGCCTCCCCAACCAAGCACATATTTCTAATAAGGCAATAGTCAAATCCCCACATTTTAATTTGCATTTAGGTCATTAATACCACATTCCTTAAAAACCTAAAAACCCAAAAACCCCAGACAAAGCATAGTCTAGCCAATACAGAGATCAGAAAGGAGTGATTGTACAAGTGTTTAGTAGAGAAAAACATGTTCTGCCTAGCAACCACAGGCACTCCTGGCCGTCCGGGGGAGGAATCCAGCACTAGAAATGTCAGCAAGCAACTTATGCCACTGTGCCTCAGATACAAAGGCCTAGTCACTGGGCAATTCAAAATGAAAGAAAAAATAGTTATAGGAGGAATATTCAGAAAACCAGATGCAACTATTAGCTTGCTTTCCTCTGTATCTTTATTTAAAGATTGCTCCTAGCGAGATGGGTTCTGTGTTTGGACTTATTTATAAGCTGTTTTCTCACCCAGTTTATTTACAGGAAAAGAGAGAGGACACTGAAAGCAATTTACCATTTTGATGTAATTGAAATGGGAACTCAATGTGGTACTAAAGCACTTGATGGTACTGAATCTAAGGTCAGACAGGATTGTCTGAGGGTGATGGTTATCAAAACAAAGCACTGGCAGTAAGATTTTTAAAAATTTTTATCCTTTTCTTATTAGAATGATATTTTTCTGACACTGTAACTGGCTGAGTTTTTCAAATAGTTCCATTATTTTTAATGTATTGGACAGTTTACTGTGAAGTATGAGCTGAGACTAAGAATCTCCTCCTAGAAAATGTGTCAATGAATGGATTTCTGGCCTTAGAGGAATCACTAGCCATATCAGGCAACCAGAGAAGGTTTAAGAAAGGACTTTCACACCCATCTTGCAGATGAACCTCAGTATGAGGGGACCAAAGGTTCTGCTCTGTGTTCACACAGTGGACCTGCATCTCAGAATGACATTTCTCACTGCTGCTTCAGTACTGAAATGAACTGGCTTTTCCTCTCTGGTTCTGATCCAGAAGGGATCAGCCAGGACCTGAGGTCTGCTGACTGCAATAATCTACATGAAATAGGCTTCCCAGATCTCGGAGAAAGAAGACCAGAGTACACAAAGGTGATGTGTTTCCCTCACCCCAAATTTCCCTGAACCTAGAACATGCACGTTTACCAATTTGAAAATCACAGTGATTTACTCTTCCCTTGACCCTAACACTTGATTTTTTTTCCCCTTCTTCAATATCATCAAAGTTCACTGCATACATGAAAGATGGCATGCACGGGACACCAACCAGGTGCCAAGGTCAGGAAGCCAGTAATCTCACCTTGGAAATATTAGCAAAACATTGCTTTACAATAATCCACCTTCAGGACAGCTTCACCTGGGTGACAGCCCATCCCAGGCCCCATGTATGCAGATGTTCCCAGTGCATATAAACAGGGTTTCCAAGATGACAGCTACCTCCAGGTGTGATGGCTTGTGTTTCAGTGTGTAAAAGCTAAAACCTTTGATGAACAGAGACTCCTGGGACCAGCAAGACCACAAGCTGCTCTGCTCATGCAGCTGCCCAGAGACAGTGAGTCTGTCCTTGCTGCTTTCTGAAAAAGGAACAGACTATGCAGAGAACACAGGGGCTATGGCATGTGCACATGCACAAACAGCTCCTGCTTTCAGCCAGACTCTGGGAGAAAAAGCAAACCAGCCAAATATTTCTATATTTCAGGGAGCAGCAGCTACTCCACCTTTCTGCCATGTGCTGGCTGTGCTGCAGGGGGATAAATGCCAGGACCAGACATGGCTATCCAAGCACCCCACCAGCTGAGACATTTGTCTTCACGCAGGAGGGCCCATGGCCAAACTTCTCCTGGTAGTTCATCTCAGTATTAGACAGGAAAGGAGCTTTCTGTGCACAGTTCCCTGTGTTATTTGCTGAATAAAATTCTTCCTCATTAGCAGGCCAAAGCCCAAGAAACAGACACTAGAACAAATAAGGTTCTGTGCAAATATAATCCCCACCTCACCACTGGGGAATTAAAGCCAAAAATTAGGCTGTAGCCATCCTCTTTCAGCACAATGAATGCTTAAGCAGGTTATAGCTTTGCACTGTGGATGTTTTCTGGGGAGAAGAAATAACAAGTTCTTTACCAGCCCAACTTGCTGCTCTCAGTGGAACAAGCCTAGGGATTATTTTTTCACAAAACAGTTACGAATGATGACTGTGTGTGAGTATGCTTTAAGTGTTAACCTCAAGGACTGATGAAAGTGCAGGTATTTCCTCAGCCTGCCCTTTGCCCATCAGTGGTATTTCTGATGTGCAGGAGAAAGGGCCTGGCTAACATGGAAGATGCCAGCTAAAAGGACAACCTTCTCACTGCTGCTGCAGCAGAAAGTCATAGAGGTGCCTGAAAAAGAAGGGTTCTCATTTTCCACACAGAAAAACCTGTCTTTCATAGCCTTATATTGAGTTTGTTAAGCACTGCAAGAAAAAAAAGTAACCTGGAAAGGAAAAGGAAGCAATTTACTGTTGGATTTGCTATCTGAACTGCTCATCAAAGGTGCAGATTTACCCTGTAATTCTTGAGCTGAACTTGGCACTTCACAACTCAGGACAAGAGGCAGCTGATGCACTCGAGGCAGACATAATTGGTGCTGTATCGCAAGAAGGTGGGATGCTGCAAATCAGAGATTTTGATTCTGTTTAAGCCCATGTGCTGATTACAGGCTATACAATGGAAAAGTGAACTTTCTCTTGCTGAGACATTTTTAGCTAGACTGACTTCTTCAGACTATGAAAAACTTACACCACAATGAATTGAGGAGCAGGGATGGAGCTGCACACAGGGCTAACCCTGAGATGAAGCTTTGGATGTGGTGACAACGATTCAGAAAGAAGAACATAGGCTGGACACAAGCCCAAAGGGTATGGGGGCTGTGGCAGGACAGTTAGCAGGATGTGGTGCACACAGGGCTCACCAGCAGATCATCACTTACAAGGGAAAGCACAGATAAGGTGATGAAGCCAGCGGCTGTGTGACACTACTACCCAGGGTGGGGTTTGCACTTGGCTTCCACACCAGGCTGTAGCAGAGGACAGCCTTAGCACACTCCCTCCTTCCCATGCACTGCCTGGAAGCTGATCTTTTCTCCTGCAAAGCCCTGCTTGAACATCCCAACTGCACACGGTGTATTTGAAAACACCAGGGATGTTCTATGCCCAAACCACAGCCACAGGAAGGCATGTGGGCACTGTGACTTTCAGCACTAAGATTGGGTGGCAGAGAGAGCCAAGGTAACAGAAGATCCAAACAGAGAGGACTGCTGCTTTGAATTGCAGCAGCACTGCCTGGTTCACAGAGACAGCCTGGGCACCAGTGGGACCTGCAGCTTCCTGAGGACAGTGGTCATTCCAGACCTGGGATGTGCTCTGAGCACAACCAACAGTGCAACAGTCCCTCAGTATGGGTGAGCAAACCCACTGCTTCAGCTCACCTGTGTTTCAAGCTAGTGTAATTTCCAGAGAGATAAACAGCAGTGTGGCTGCTGGAGACTGTACAGGGGTGGTTGCAATCCAGTTTGTCACCAGTGACTGAATTGAAAAGTCTGCATCATGCCAACGGGGCAGAGGAACGAGTGCCATGGATGTCAGACACAGACATGATGCTGGAGATGAGCATGGCCCTGGCACATCCCACCTGCAGGTTCAGTGACGCACGCTCCCTCCTAAGAATGAGAATCTCTGGGTTTCTTGCTCTGCCACGTGCTGTGCCCCTTGGAAAATAACGCAGAAACTTTCTCCTCCTTTAGAGAGCCTTTGCTTAAAATGAAGCTCTTAGAGGGAGGCTCTGCATCCTACTATTGTGGGAAAACCAAATTAGAATTGATTTTCCTCAGCTGACACTGGTAACAAAAAAGCTGATACTACCAATAGTAGTAAAATTCTTGTGCATATGCCCCGTAAAAAATACAACAAAGGACACTCTGGCAGCAGAACCCTATGTCACCTCTTCTGGGATCAAAAGTACATGGCGCAGACTTTCAATCAAACCTCAAAACTCCCAAATTATAAACAGATAAAGCTGTAAAGATCTATTTAGTATTCTCAGCCTAGCGATTAATTTACTAAAATCTTCAGGTACCACTGAAGTAGTATGTAGCTTGTCCTGTCACATATTTGTGAGTATTCCTGAAGCAGAAAAGGGACAACTTCAGCAAGGCTACTGATCATTTAACTCTGTACTTAATAAAGATGGTGTAGTTTCAAGTTTTCTCCTTGTGGTTTGGATATCACAAAACCATTGAATATTACAGTGTCACAAGGATGTTCTCAACAGTTAATTCCTATTCAGGAATGAAATCTTTTTTTTTCATATTTTAATGAATTTTCTCTGACCTCAAAATGTACAGATTTTTAATTCCAAACACAGAAAGAATGACTGAACAAAATAATAGCTGCACAACAGTTCCTCATTTCCCCACCTCAATAACACTGTCACAAACAAAACCTCCACACATGATAAAAGGTTATTACAAACTATTTCCACCGACAAAGCCAAACCACTCTCTACATCAGCACTTGCACAATGCCAAGAATCTGCAGCTCTCAAGCACATGCCAACCACCTTCTGTGACACACAGCCAACTCCACCTTTGACCCTTTCAGCCACCCCAGGCAAAGATGGAAACATCTTAGTTTCCGTCACACCTTGTACAGGGAGAGCTGGGTGTAAGAAAGGGGAATAAATCACAGCTTACAGTGATGAGCCAAAGGAGCTGAACCACAACTCCACAGCATTGTGCTGGCTGTAGGGAGGATACAAACTATTCATCCTCAAGTGCTCCTCTCAAAGAGAGAGGTTGACAGAAGCTGGAAATGCAAGATGTGGTGTACTTATGGAAGCTTGGGGACACAAGCCAGCTCATTTTAATGCAATCGTATGCAGATGGTTTTGCTTTTTCAAACGTGCTTAAACTACTCTTTAAGAGTTGTGTGTGATCCTCTCCCAGCATTCAAATATATTCATATTCCATGTCAGAAATGCCTTGTACAGCATGGCAGCAGAGACAGTGTGCTTATGCGATCAAAGCACCTTTCAGAGCTGTACTACCAGCACTGACAGACCTGTTTCACAAACATTTTGGCTTACAATCTCAGTGAGATGACACGTTTTCCTTGTCCATCCCCAAGCTGGATACCAAAGTGGCACGTGCTGACACTTACCTAGGAAGCCCTCTTCATCCACTATGATGGTGTAGTCCTCAGGGGTTTCTGTGAGGCTGAAGAATTTGCACCTGGCAAAGGCAAACAGCAGGAGAACATGATTAGCACCTGGACTGAGCAGAGCCTTGTCTTCCACCTAAAATGGAAGTCCTTTCCCATCCAAGCTGTGCTGAAGGAAGGAGTCACAGTCCGATGTTTATGGAGAGGCCTGAAGCATTAACAGACCTGGATTTTATTTCTGGCTAACTCATACTGTGACCCATATTCCCTGCTGCCTGCCTATGCAAAATGAAGCTGGTAAAACCCTTTATTATTTTTATTACTTAGTTCTTAGTTACTTTTCTTAATTACCAGATCCCTTAAGGCTTCCCATCACATCCAGGACCTGCTGTGCTGCACTGACACAGAGCAAAAAACTTTGCTCACTGACTGCTCACTCCAGCACCCTCCAAAATCATCCCCATGGTTCACACACGCACCTTTTTGCCCACTGGAGTTTCTTGCCTTATCAAGGTTTGACATCTGACCTCTCAACCAGGCCCCAGTATCTGTGGCCTCTGTTCTGCTCCATCTTCTGACACCACAGGCCACGTGCAGTGCAGCACCCCCAGCCTGTTCACCATTTAACACAATGTCACCTCTAACAGGAGATACAAATCAAATGTGACATGGGATTCTTCCACTGCAGACACACAGACAAAAAAAGCTTCAGCCTTAAGGCTTAACACACATATAGTTGAAAAGGTTGAGTTTTTTTTCCCTGACACACCAACATATGTACATCAATGTCTACTGAAAAAATCCCAGCTTCTATCTAGCTGGGGCCCAGCAATGGCAGGAAGGTTGGCACGACATTTTGCAAGCTCATGTTCACCTTCAGCAGAGCATCAGCACAGTGCTGCCCAGCATCCTCTACACCCACAGGGCTCCTGGCCCTTCCAGGAGAATGCCAGAGCACATGGACTGACTATGTTTGTTACCAAAGAGCAGGAGAAATTTTTCCCTCTAAACTGGGTGCAACAGGAAGAGCATGTGTCTCTAAGAACCAAAAAGCAGGATTTCACAGTTACATTACAATATTCTCAAATTTATCTGAGACAACCTGCAGAAAATAGAGATTGTTTTCAAGGCTCCCAAATTTCACAGCATCTTCACAGTGTAATTTCCGCATGAAGCACAGCTCAGCAGGATTGAAGAACCAGGGACTACCAGGGCTTCTCAGCACTGCTGAGCATCTGTGTCCAAAAGTCTTCAAGACTTCTGAAAGTCTGGAACCCCACACTGGTGGCTCGAGACATCAAAAAGTGAAAGCATTCACTTCATGAAGAATCAGGCTGGCTTCAGCATTCTTTTGACTGGCTGAAAAGAACAGACATAGCAGCTATCCCCTCCAAAAGTAACAGAGAGAAAAATGAGATGGATGCTGCCCTCCTCATCACCTCATCAGAAAACTGAGAGGAAACAACACACAGTTCAATTAGTGGTCTGCCATGTAACCAGCAAGATTCCGTGTACATGGAAAGTATTAGACAACCTGCCTTTAGAGACCTGTTCTTGTTTTCCTGGAAGCATCCATCACAACAATCAAGTATAACACTCCCTCCTAGCACAGACATATCATTATAAAATACAGACGTGGCCCCACCACAACAGAAACCACAACTTAATTATTTTGTGTCATTGGTAATAGCTGCTGTGACAGCCACATTTACCAACTCAACTCTCTCCAGGAATAGTGCCAAAAGAAGCAGAAAATAACTGCAGCTCAATTTTTTACTGTCACTTCTAAACTGCATGAGGTTGCTAGCAGTGCAAGGGGTAATACAAGCTGGGCAAAAAGAACTTCTGGGATGCTGCTTCAGGTCCGTTCCAGGAGGAAGAAGTATTTGTTACAGTGGATGAATTCCCTAGAGAAGTCACTGAAATGAAACTCTTTCCTACTACTGCCTGACCGAGTCACATGCATGCTGACTAGGGAGGAACTAGAGGTCCTAAAGGAGAAAACATTAATATTAAAACCCTAACCTTTCCTGATCTGCAATGGCATTTATGGAAGAATTTTTTACTAGAACAGTAATATGCGTCTGTATACATACAATGACCCCAGCAGCAGAAGAATGATTGTGAGAGATGCCAGTTTCTGGGCACACATCTAAATACGCTGAGATTTAAGGCACATGTACACATGAAATCCCATAACTGCTGCCTCAGAAGTCATGTCAAAACCTCCTATCTCCATACACCATCTCAAAGCCCAATCCCCAACTCAGTGCAGTTCTGTAAAAGATCAGGGCCACAGAGCCATCTGAATTTAAGAGTGAAGTCTTTCCCCAGCACAGGGAAGACCAGTGGTTCCTGTGGTATATATTCACTTAGTTCAAGCCAATGATGCATTCTTTTCCCAGAGGAAATCTAAACATGAAAAACTGGAATGGCAAACCTTGTGTGACAGGAAAAAGGAACTCAATGTCATCTCTCTCCCACAATACATTACACATGCCTCTTCCATTCAAGTTATTTGAATAATTTCTATTTCCTCTTAAACCAGTCTTCGATAAGCTGAATGCCAACAGCATCTTCTATTATCACACCAAAGCCAAGAAAGGAAAAGAATTGCCCTTTAATAATTCTGAGACATCAGGCAAACAGTATTTCTCTAAGTACATGTGGAAACCCTATATGTAGGAAGACAGTATTTTTAGTTTGCTAATAGCCAAACCTTGGATGGATTATTTTGGATTTCTGCCTTCTCAATGTTTAAGCACATTTCCACTTAAGCACTGCTGCTGACTATGACTGCCTGGCAACATATGCCTTTTTCTGGCAACGCCACAAATGTAGACCAATCTATTATTAGATAAGATCTTTGAAAATGCAAAGCTTACACTGCGTATGGAAGAAATACTCAAGCTTGCACAGAGCAGGGAGGTGCCAATGGGATGCAGGCACAGCATCATTTCAGTCTGCAAACAGTACTCCAGTCTCCATGGGAGAAATGAGCAGGAAAGTGGAGTGATTGGCTGTGCTTGCAGGTCAACACCAGAAGTGCCTCCTCCAGACATTTGGTCTTCTAGGTCTGCTGAGATCACAAGAGTGGTAATACTGGATGAATGTGACTTCTATTTGTTCTGGGTCACACACAGAGCACAAGTTTCTGGGAATACTGCTGTGGGTCATTTGAAAGTTCAGTACAGACAAAGGTCTTTAAGGAAGACCACAAGTCTTACCTTCTTATTTATAAAGAAACTGTCTAATTAATTGTTATCTTAGCAGGGTGAAGTGTTGCAAAACTGTTTACCCTATGCAAAAGATTCATTCCAGAAGCACGTGGGCAGCTGGTCTCCCCACATGTAGGAAACCATGGCCAAATGCCATTCAAGGCAATCAAATGCAAAGTCTGGAAGTAACACAGAAGTTTGCAAGGAAGCAGTTAAAGTGAATAGAAATTTAGAAGCAGCAGCAAGTTCATCTGTGTGAGTATGAAAGACATAATTTGCTGGGATTTATTCCAGGCTGTCTTCTCATTTTAGATGAGGGATTTATACACTTCACTCTGTATGTTATCATGACATGTTAGACTGTACCACGTTCCTCAGCACGTGTGACTGCCTGAACACCTCACTTAACATGAGCTCTGGGGCACAGGGCTGGCCCTCACACGTCACAGGCACCACAAATGCTGCCACTGGAGCTTTAGGTGTGCCACAGCAGAGCCCACCTTCCTCTCTGGCAGGTGAGTGGCACACTATAGTGCCAGCCTCTTCCCATCTTGGAAAACTTATTTCTATCATCTGCATAAGTACAGAACACAACAAGGCACGAGACAAGGCTGGAGGAAGGGAGAAATAGGAAGAAATAAATACAGTCAGTTAGATATTACTTTCCCAAATAGTATTTGAACCTTCCAGATTCATTATGAGCAAAAAATTCAGGTGTCAGACTGCTGATGGAACTAGCTGCATTTGTGCTGAAAAGCACTAACTGTTGGAGACAGGAGCAGAGAATTATCAAGCCATTCATCTTCTGTTATTCTCTCAAATTTTGAGAACTGTTGTTTAATACTGCCTGTGATGTACTAGTTTAGCTTCCTGTCAGCACACAGTAATTCTCAACTCAAATTTATCAGCATATGGGTGAACATGGATGGAGTGATCTGTCTTGATCCCAACTCTATGGAAAACACCAGCACGCTTGTTTGTAAGGAAACAGCCTTGAAGTCAGGAACAGCCAGTTTCTTACTTGAAATGATTTTCTATTTTTCTTACAACATAAATTTGGCAACTTCAAGTTGTGTGAGAATAATTATTAGCTGATTTTGCCTACCTGTCTAGGAGTCAAAATCACTAGGCTGCTCTGGTAAGGGCAGGCAAGAGGCAAAGTGAAAGCCACAGCTACAGGGAAAGCATGGCCAGCTACCACTGTAGCCATAAGCTTGGAGGGCTGGGGCACCCACTCTTCATCTCAGAACATCCAGGTGTATATTCAGCACCGTGGGGCATCTGGGTGATGAGCACCTCTTTGGGATCAGTATGGGTTATTACAGCAAAAGCCTTTTTGCAGAGAACAAGGCAAACTGAGCACAGCTCAATATCCCTTGACATAAAAAAAGCTTTAAGTGGCTTCCTGTCTGCACTGAAGGAACTGACCTTGCGGAATCAGTGGAGCCAAAGTGCCTGGAGTGCCCTCCTGGCTAAGGAGCCCCACATGGAGCAGTGCCATGCAGAACAAACACACATTGTGAGTCACATGGTGTGGGACCAGCTCAGATACCCAACTCTTCCCAAGTCAGCATTCATCCTGTGCTGCCCCTTTTTACCAAATGGGGCATAGACTTCTACTGATGAAGATGGCCATACACAGCTCTGAGCAAACACTGGCACGGTGATTGTTTGCATTGCCAGAGAAGCACTGAAGCATATTTGCAACCGAGGCAGGTTCAACATGCCAGTGCTGTCCCTGAGGTAGCAGCCTATCCTGCCAGCTCACAAGTGCTCCCAGGATCTGCTTTTTTCCCCCAACAGTTTAAACAAGTCAGGGCTAATGTTCAGCTTTTCCTAGAAGGAACCTCCCCTGTAGCTTGACTACAGTCCTGTTTGCAACTTAGGTTGTTTGACTTGCAGTGTAAGAGGAACATAAGTGAATTTAAGTTAAGAAGTTTAGTGAGGTCTGTCTTCATGAGCTCATGGCTTTTTGGTTCACAGCTTTACATATCTGCAGATACAAGAACAAAACCAATTTGCAGGAATGCATCTTGCATCCAGTTGATTTTGGGTCACTAAGGACTGCATTCCCCAAAATGCAAAGCGCGTAAAGAAGGCAAACTTTTGTTCAGAACAACGAAAACGTAGATGAGTAAATCCTCCTCTAGCTGCCACTGCTGATTGACCCATATCATAATAAAGAAATTCAAGCTGAAAAAGATGGCTTTCAGGGAAATTTGAATTTACAAGCAAACCAAACCAAACCAATACAACAAACATGCAAGGCTCACAGAAATGTAACTAAAACCAGCCCAGGGTTTATTAGCCTGGCTCGATGAGTTAAAAAGAAGCCACAGAAACATGGATTTTGTCCACGCAATTCACTTATCATAACCCTGTCAGACACTTCGACCACTCCTCTTCCCAACTCTCCTGACTTGCATTAAACTCAACACCAGCTTCACTCAACACACCACGGGTAAAGGGCAAAAGCAGGGGATATTTTTCTTTACAGAAATCTGCTTTTAACACTATTTGAAAGAACAGTGGTACTGAGTCTCTGTATCACACAATACTCCAATTAGGATTGTCTTGCTCTGTCTGTGTTCAGCTTTTCATTACCAGCCTGGGCACGTTTCTGCAGCCCCTGCCAGGGCAGTGCAGAGCTGTAGAACACCATCAGGGTGCCATGCAGCTCCACAAAGCCAGGAGACTGGTAAGAAAATCATCTACTGTTCTTTATGTCAAAATGAAATACTTGGAACCTCAATAGTAGGATGAAGTGAATTTGAGGCAAGCTTATGCAGAAGGTGAACCGTAGCCAGGAGAAAATGCCAGACACATACATCACCTGCAGCAGGACATAAATCTCTTCAAGAACCAAAGCAGCACAGCATTGCCAGCATCAAGTGATACCAAAAGCCTTAAACATGGACCAGCCTTGGCCATCCTGAGCACTGCTGAGGTGCTCTCTATGCTAGACTGGTCTATTACAAAACCACTAGTGGGAACCATAATAACTATTAACATGCAGGAAGGACAAAGACACATCCTCTTAGGCCAGAGCACTTGGGGGAGAACAGAAAACTGCTCACAAGGCCTCTCAGCACATTCTTCTCTGAGAAAACATAAACCCTGCATTTAAAAGCTTTTCCATCCTTCTCCTCCTCCAGAAAAATTTTATTAGCATCAAATAAATGTGAGAGGGGATGAAGGTGCCTGAGGTGTGAACAGTGTCACAGCCCTCAGACCCAAGAGACAGGAGAGCTGCCTGAAATAGAAATATCCAAAAGATAAAGTAACCTTAGATAACACGTTCCTCCAGTCACTCCAGCCAGCTATGTGAGGACAGCTGCAGGACAGGCTGTCATTGCTAGGCCAGATCCCTGCCTCTGGGGGACGGGAGCACCTTTGTCCCAGTGCTAAGGCAGGCAGCAGCACACCTCTCGGGTTACAGGACCCGGCTGCCGTGGCTGCAGGCACAGGGGAGGTTACAGCCACTGCTACTGACCCAAGCCTACAGGGCAGGGAGGAAAGCTCTCTTCCTTTTAGGTAAATCCATAAATTACATCAGGAATTATTTCAGTCTGCTAATATAGATTGCAGCATCTTTGGATTTACAAAGCAGACAGTGAGGCAGGACTCCTATCCACTTTAAATAAACAGCAGGCTGCCAGCAAAAACCACCTCACTCCAAAACCGCCAGAGTTCCATTGTTAGCTCCAGAAACTCAGATCGAATGCCTTGCTCCATTCTGCTCCTCCTGGCCAGCCTATGACTCAGCTTCCATTTGTGATACACATCTAAACCATCCCTGTTGAGAAGCATGGGGATATAAAACCAAAACAAACCTCATCATATTCGCATTTATTGTGCTAATGGGAATTAAATTAGCATCTCAGGCACTTTGCTCATGTTTTATTGCTGTTGTTCCTCCAGGATTTTTTTTTAAGCAATGTGTCAGAAACAGCAGTGTCTTAGTTGGTGCAATATCACCCCAGGACAGGCAGCAGAGCAACAGCAAAAACCTCTAAATCCTTAAATTTCATCAAAAATTATAAAAATCTTTTCCAAGAAACTACATCTGATGCATTGTACAGCCCTGCCTGGACTAATTTCCTTCCCAGAGGATAACTGTAAAAGTGCACATCACTTCTTAAAGTCCTTTAATATGTTGCTTTTGGTTTGATGCCCATCCCCCCAGCATCTTTAACAATATTGTTTACAGATTTATCATTGTTAATGTCAGGAAAGCAATTTCTCAAATCTCCAGAGGGTCAATGAGTGTTTACATCGAAATGGCAAGAGCTCTTTGCTTTAGGAGAGAGTGCTGCAATCAAATCTCTGAAGGGGAAGTTGGAGCAGTAAATGAAAAAGAGGCTTAGTTTGTGTGCAATGGCAAAGAGAATCCATTTATTATCTAACAATTAACTAATTGATCCACACACACCTTTTCCTCTTCTCTCTTTGCTATCCCTGTCTGTCAGCATTCTTGGAGGCCCCTGTATTTGTGAGTCAACTTAGTCACACATGAGATTCAAAAGCAATTATTTCCATTTGAACAAGCCCATCATTTATTTAAGCAGAAGGTAACTGTGCTTTAAAAACTTTGTACAGCAGTAACAATATCCCCTGATGACTGTCAGAGTTGAACTAATTTTCAGCACAAGAGAGAGGTGGAGTACAACACCGCATTTTCCTTAACCACAAAATTCTCTTCTACAACCCAAAATCTGAACTGAGAAACACGTTACAGATGTGGGTGTGGGTCCCCAAGGTTTACAGATGAAAATAAAGTATGATTTAATGTAGAACAAAGGCTTGTGAACACATCATACCACCTGGATCCCAAAGGATTATCCTATCAGAACAATGCAAACACTGAGAAAAAGATTAAGTCCTGTTTCCTTTGCCCTTCCAAATCAGGCATCATACTATCACTCCTTTAATGCCCTCTGTGTAGAATATTGACTTTTAAATCCTACCAACACCACAACACAACTGAGTTTTCATCAAACATAATGCTGCTGTACATCCAAACTCATATATTTGGGGTTCATAGGAGCTATTATTGTGATCAACCAAAACCCAGTGATTATTTTGTGGACAGCAATGAAAAACAGAGGCTGCTGAGCATATGCTTTTTATTTCAAAGATGGGGAGCAACCCATGCTCAATGCACTGGGGGCAAGAGGTTCTTACAATATTGCTCCAAGACACAAAAGAAGGAGGAAGAAACAGAAAATCTGTTGTGGGCTAGAACGAGCTTGTTTCCCTACAGGAACCATGAACACAATTTTCCCAGAATGGGACATAATAGTTCTCCCCCAAATTTCTAAAATATATTTCCAGTGCTCAGTATAGAAAGTTAGATGCACAAGGAATGTCTGCAGCTTCGATGCAGGCAGTAATTGAGAACATGTGTGCGGGGGGGTTAAAGGAGGAGGAGATTCAGCAAGCCAAACTCCATCAGAATGGAGAGGCAGGAGAAACACGTTTCAGGCCTCATAATTTTCAAAGAACTTCCACTTGCAAGCAGGTCCAACACCCCACATCAATCTGAGGAGGAATGCTGTGAGGCTGCATGTCAACCCCAAATTTAACGCACATTAACAATTGAAGAGCCTGAATAAAAAATTAAAAAACAGAGTTTCACCAACTTCCCTTTAAGTTCAGAGAGAAGCTTTAGCTTCTTGTATGACTAAGAACACCTTGGTTCTCATTCTCCTAGGCTCTGCTTTTGGGTCTTGCTCAAGATGGAGACTACCCAGCCCAGTGATGTTTAGTATTTCTGCATATTCTAGCTCATATTATGCACAAAATAGTGCTGTAAATGTGCCTGTACCCAGCTTTCTATAAACCTGTAGTTAACCAAATCTACAGCTCTCAGAGGCACCAAAAGGAAGCTTCATTTGCTTCCTTTGCTAATGAAGTAAAAGGAAGCTCCTCTTGTGCCAATTCTTTCTTTCTGGATAAAGATCCCTATGCACATAAGCAAGGCAGAAAATGCATTTCAAGAATTTTAAGATTTTTTAAGTCACTCAATACTGACTATCCACCAAGTTTCAGCCTTGAAAATGTCAGATGGTATTATTTTTAACAATGCTCTTCCAAAACACTCTTTCTAAATTGTTCTCTTCACACTGCAAAGGAAAAGCCCACAGTAAAGGCAGAAGCATAAAACTTCTTCCCAGGCCTATCTGACCCAAGGAAAACACGAGAGATTATTCAGCAAGTCAGCATTACATGGCTCAGATGGAATTTTGCACTTTTGGAATACTGTTCCTGAAATTCAGCTGCCAAATCAACACCCAGAACAAAAGCCAGAGCTCCTGCAGAAGTATCTATGTCATAAATGATAATATATGATATTAAATGATAACTGTTTGGGTCAAAACCAGTGGCATGGCCAGCACCAGCCCACAGATGTTTCTTGTTGCTCCCCCACTCTGAAGGAACACACCAGTCACTCCACAGGACTGAGCTTTGCTGGGTCAGGCTCAGATCCCTGCAGGACCACCAGTGTCAGATGTCACATCAACTCAAAAGCAGCTCAAATCAAGGCCTCAAATCAATGCTCCAAAAGTCTCCAGAAGTTAACAGAGTTTCCCTTTCCCTTGCCCTATCCTGACATTTGGGATGTATTTGCTGGCTGATGTAAGTGGCTGCAATGCCTTTGTATTTGGATTTTGATCCTTTCAGAGTTTCAGCACAAGGACTCTCGTGCTCTCTGTGCAGCACCCAGCTCAATGAGGTGTAGACATTTTTAGAGTGCAAATCACACAGAAGTGCGCTTTAGGAACATGCTTTGTAAGGCTGTTCAGTTTGCTTACTGAGGAGAAAACAGCTGTTTACAACCAAGGATTCATAAACTCAATTTCCACCAAACAGCCGGGTGACTGAATAATAAGATGGCAGGTGAAATAAAAAGTCACTAAATGGAAATTAATGCATACAGGGGGAAAATAATTTGAGTTCTGAATGAATAATGACAGGCTCTAAATGAGCTATTACCAGTCAGGAAGAAGATGCTGGCATCTTCATGGCTGTTCTCCAACAGGGTCAAGGCTTTCAAAGATGCTGAGAGAACTGGGATAAAATCAGGCAGGGAGGTGAGACCAACTCATTACACCAAAGCAAAATATTCAGCACATCCCCAGCTGCCAAATACTTCATGATCAACCATCCCAAGCTACCAAACAGGCTGGAATTCAGTTGGAAGAAACTGGTAAAGTGTCAGTGGTAATCCAAGGTGTGGAAAACTAAAGAGATGAGAATTGTCCAACTGTGGGATTATGGGAGAAATTATTATGGCCAAGGTGGTTAAAGAGTAATTCACTGTTTCACAATGTGAGAAAGTGGGGCATACAATTAGTTGGTCTGATAACACAAAGTTTTCCATTTGAAAACCAACATGACTGTGTAGCTGCCCGAGAGGGATGGCCAGCTGATAACACAAAATCCAACATGCACAGGGAAGAGATGGGTTCAAGCAAGAATTAGAAGACCTTAAAGATCCTTTCCAACTCAAACCGTTCTAGGATTCTAAGACGAGTTCACCAGTGAACACGGTGCCTCTGATGGCATCTTCCCTTTAGGACATCTCTTGCTCCAGGGTATGTACACTGGCCCTGTTTTACATCCCTGAGCAGCCCCATCAGTGCTGCAGGAGTCCTGGTGCTGGGAGAGATGGCTCTTGGGTTTGACCAACCTTGTATTCCAAAGGACACCACACCTCAAAGCACAGGTAAGACAGGAAAATACAGCATGAAATAAAAACCTGCGGGTCTCAAAGCTTTTTTTTATTACTGTAGGGAGTACTTGTGCAATGTGTCAACCTCTGACACCTGCTACTGTTCAGGTACCTGGCCTCCGGGATCAAACAGCCCCAAACACACGCAGTCACAGAGCAAAGCCCTCTCGATTGTCAGTTCACCCTCTTGGGCCTTCTAGGCACGGATCCTAGAGGGACTGGGCACACTGAGCTGCCACCTGGGGAAGAATGTGTCAGCCCCTTCCCAGGGTGGGGAAGAGAGAATCAGCAGCACTAATGGGAGCTGGTTGTCTGGCCAAGAGGCCGCTACCTCAGATACAATCACAGAGAATTTCATGTTTCAAATCCTGATTCTCATATTCATACCTCCGAGCCCATACATCAAGGATGGGTAAATGACGACTGTGAGCTTAAAGCTAGGAAAAGCCTGTTATCATCACACATCCTCTTCTGGCATAGCTATCAGAGTTATTAAAGCAAAGTTTTTTCAAACAAGATGCTGCTGTTTAGGAGTTATTTTGTTTCTTTCTCTTAGGGATTTTTCTCCCAGTTTTTGTTGCTAAAAGACAATAACAACTGAGTACTTAGGAGAGACAAAAGAAATTGTCCTGAGCCGCTTCTCCCTCAAGGAGCCTCTCCCGGCCCTGTCTGGGAGCTGGGCTGCTGCTGCCCAGTCCCCACTCTGGGTTTTTGCTGCACTGTAGCCCGCACCCCCTGCCTGCACAGCCAGCACACAGCTACGGCTACAGCTGCCGAGTTCCCGCCGCCTGTCCCTCGCTCCCCGGCCCAGCCCGCCCCGCCGCCGCCGCCCATGGCGGCCCCTCAGCCCGGCCGCCATGAGCGCGTGCGGCCCGAGCCCGCCCACAGCGCCCCCTGCAGCCGCGGGGGAACCACCGCACCCGCCCTGCCCGCCGGGAGCCGCCAGCGCCCCTGCCGGCCGTGCGCGGAACTGCACCCCGGGGGACGGGGCCTAAAGGGCAGCAAGAGGCTTCAGTGCGTTTTCTGCTTTTTGATCTTGGTCTGCGGTTTGTTGTTGTTTTGTTTTGCTTTTGTTTGTTGTTTGCCTCGTTATACACCATAGAAACTAGTAAAGAGCTGTTATTCCTCTTCCTATATATCGCCACCTGAAATCCCCGTAATTTCAAAGTTACGGTAATTCAGAGGGAAGAAAGGTCATATTCTCCATTCCTAGGGAAGTTCCTGCCTTCCTTAGCAGACACCTGTCTTTCAAGCCAAGACACAGGATGAATTGTGCTGGGTAAGGGGGGCATGACAGAACTGTACCAGGAAAAAAGTCAGCATTTCAGTAACAGTTTACAGTTCCAATTACCAGAAATCAGTACTAGCTGCCATCTTAGTCAAACTAAAAAGCATGTAAGTGGCAGTGGTTGGCTTATGTTTTAAAGAGGCATTTCAAGTCTATGGGAACCAATACAATGCATTTATAATGCTTGGACAACCTTTCCACAAGCAGAGGTAGCATGAAACTAAGACAGTTCGACGTGAGACCCTGAGGGAACAGACAACATCAATTTCCACTTGTCTTCGACTGGATAGGTATTTTGGAAGTTAAAGGAAATGCCATGCCCCTGGCAGATTTTAATACTTTAACTAGCACTTTTTCCCTTGCCTTATGCTCTTTCCTTTAAAGCATGAATGAATCAAGTGCAGCTCCATTTAAAATACCACTTCTCATGAAATTCTAATCCCCACTTAATTTTATGTCTTATTGCATTACCACGGAGAAGAGGAGAATGAGAAAAGGGAAGAAGAGATGCTTCAGTAACCAACAGAGTCCCTAAACACACTCTCTGAAAGAGCCAAAGACTGCAAAATGACCAGGCCATATGAAGGCGCAGCAAGGCTGTAGGCACGTACTTACTTATGTCCTGTCCTCACCAACTGCTGTGCAGGCTAAGTATTAAAATAGATTGACAAAATTAAAGCTGTCAAAGATTTACAGAAAATTAAAACTGTGAAATCAATAGCTAAAATTAAAAAAAAATATATAACAAAACTACACAATCTCCCTCTTGTAAAGGAAGAACAAACACTCTCAGAACAATATAAGGCTGTATCATGAAAAGGCACATCCAAAGTATGAGAACTTAATGAGTAATGGTCTTGGATCTTCTACTGTGTGCAGCTATGTTGAGGTCCAACAAAATCAAACAAGGGTAACGCTGGGCAATGCCAACACCCCATCCTTCCATGCCTGGAAATGCTCTGACTTAATTTTTCCTTCCAGCCAGCAAGGGGGCAAGTAGACACAACAGAAAATATGCCGTCAGATGTTGCTTTTAAATTTTCATCAATAAAGAAGTTGAAACTATCCCGATGACTAAACTAGATGACTCAAGAAAGGGAAGATAAGATACTTCCAGACACGTCTCACACTGTGACACCTGCGTGCTCATGCCACACTGCCTGGGCTGAAAAGTTCCAAAGCGGATGTTCTGCTGTGGAAAAATGCAACCAGCTCAAGGCATCCAAGAGCTCAAGCATTCAACATCAACAGCGTCCAGCCTGGAAAGAAAACAAGTCAAAATTTCAGTAGGCTGAGTTCATAATGTAAAAGGTTCTTCTGTCACCTCAGTTCTGCACTTTTGAACTGAATTACTTTAGCAATATGGGATTTCAGGGTAACAGAGCTGTGTAAAATGTAAGAATCTATAGATCTAAGGGAAAACACTGCCCTGTGAACTGAGGGATATGCTTGAAGTATGTCAACAATCTGTTTCCACTGAAGTCAGGATTTGAAACACTCTTCACAGCTACAGACCAGGGTTCTCATTCATTGCCTGTATGAGTCCTTTCTGTCATTGGTATTTCAAAACCCATCAAAGCATGATCATAGGAAAGAAGCGTATTTATTGATTCATCTGGATGAATACCCTAAATTTTGTTTAATGCTTCATAGGGACTCCAGTGAAAAGTTTGTTTTACCAACAAACCACAAATGACAGAACTTCAGGTGAGATGCAGTCCTGGACTTTGGGTAGTGTGAGGCACAATGCAAAGTGCAAACTCACAGCCTGACTCACCCAGTACAGTTCTCCCATCTCCAGAGCCAGCAAACACCAGTGACTAGCAGCACAGAAGGACAGAATGGTTTGGCTTGGAAGAGACCTTCAAATCTCTCCTCTTTTAGTTTAAAACCAGTCCCTCTTGTCCTATCCCCATCTGCCCGTGTAAAAAATAACTCGTTTTTTATAAGCCCCTTTAGGCACTGGAAGGGGCTCTGAGCTCTCCCTGGAGCTTCCTCTTCTCCAGGTGAGCCTCCCCAGCTCTGCCAGCCTGGCTCCAGAGCAGAGGGGCTCCAGCCCTCGGAGCATCTCCATGGCCTCCTCTGGACTCACTCCAACAACTCTATATCCCCAGACCTGGACACAGCACTCCAGGTATTCACATAAGAAGGAACAAGAATCCCTGACCTGCTGGCCACTCCTTTCTTGATTCAGCCTAGGGTATGGTTGGCTTTCTGGGCTGCATCTGCACATCACGCCCAGCTTTTCATCCACCCCAAGTCCTTCTCTCACTGAGTTCTCCCTGTCTCACCGTCAGAAAGTTCTGTCTAAAAAATATATTTAAGTCACACAAAACACTTGAGTACCCTAGAAAAACATACAAAACTAAGTAAAATGTTGAACTAAGACAATAACAGATGGAATAAGAACTAAAGAACACAATTCTTTAGCTAGGCTGTGGACCTGACAGGGAGGTGAAAAGACTCTTAGGCACAATTCCACTTGACTTCTGTTTGCTGCTTTTACAAGACCTCAAAGCCCTTTCTAAAGAAAGTCAGCATCAATATCACGTTTGATTACATCTCATCTTTACAGGACACAGCACAAAAGTAGATATTCCCTCTGGCTTCACACAGCCCAGACAGGTCTTAACATTTACTGCTCTTCTGGTAAGTTCTCTGGTAGAATAAACAGTTTGTAACAGTTAAAGAATATTTTTAAACTACGTTGAGGATAAAGGGAGCACAGCCTTCAGCAATATATGAGACTTTGCTTTCAAGCAAACATTTGGCTTTTTTCACAGCACAAAACAACAGAAACAAAGCCACCAGGTATTGCCTGCACACTCAATGCAGTGAGAGAGCAGTGAGCAGAGAAAAGCACAGCCCCACAGGACAGCAGGATCACAGTACCCTGCCAGCTTCATCCACAGATCAACCCAAGCAATAGCAGAAAAGCTGGCAAAGAAAATAATGACCTGAATAAGATTCAGTCCTGTACAGAGGATGAATATGAATCAGACTTTTGTAGCATAACTAGGGATCTACACCTAATTTGGTCTGACATGGTACACAGGTCTCCAGCAGGATCTCACTTGCACTAACCAGAGTCTCCAGCAGCAGTTCCAGGAGTTTTCTGCAAACAACTGCTGCCTGAGCTTCTGTTCCAGAGAGCACTTGGCGGATTTGTAACGAAACTGTCTGAAACTAGGACTTGACTGTCAGGAGAAACAGAGAGTGCAGGACAGCCTGGGAAAGATAGGATCTCTTCTTTCAATATAGACAACTTCTGTTTTGCTGAGTCCAAGGCTTTACTGTCAAGTCTTATGCTTGGAGATACAGCCTGCAGGCTTTGTTCTGGCAGAAATAATTCGCTAAGTCACCATTTTTTCTTCCTGCTGACATATATCAGTAAATAAATAACATGGGGGGTTTTGAACAAGGACTGAGAGGGTGAAAGCTGCTCAAAGAACAGAAAACAATCATAAATGACCCTCGGATCTTCAAAGCTCTTAGGAATCAAGAGCAGGAGCAGCAGACAAGGTACTAGGAAATCCAGTGGTTATTGCACAAGGTCTCCTTCACTCAGTGCCAAGATTCAAATATAACTGGAAGGAGATAAAAAGCCTTCTCCACTGGCTATGACAGCGTGCCCAGTTGCCAAGCTGAGAGTCTCCTTTGTTATTCCAGTGCATTATCACAGACAAGACTTCCGACTCCAGTATTGTCCATCTTAGTCCACATCTCAAGCGTTTGCTATTATTCTTGATGCAGAATGTCTCAATCCTGGTCTGTTTGGCCCCACTCTGATGCACCTTCTCCCACTGCCTAAGCTCTGCTGAACAGCCCTTCCTTCCTCACCACATTCCCTGTGGGGATGGGGAGTTGCACAGATGATGGAGGCTGCTAACGAAGGTGACACACAGTTCAGATGTAATGTCCTTGGGGCACGCACTATCAGTAAACCTCAGCAGGATCCTGTTCCATAATTAAACACATCTGATCTTGTGACAGTAAGAGAGACATCAAATTGGAACATAACAACGCAATGATTAAAATTCAGGTGTGGTACAAGTCACAGTAGTGTGGCAGTGATGAATGTCACACTAGGGGTGTTTTGGAGGGATGAAGTAACTTATTTTCACATACCTGTACAATTAAAGTTTCCTTAAGTAGTAACACAAAAAACATAATTAAATGCTTCTGTGTTAAACCACATCCTATTTTTCCCTCTAAGTTTTTTTCTAAAACCACTTACACAGAGCTTCATAAAGGCTTGCTGAAGACATCAACCAAGCTTCCTAATGCAAAATGGCTGATTTCTCTGGCTATCAAGAATACATTTATACCGCAAAGAACTGAATAAATTCAAGAGAGGGAAGTTACCATTCATTTCTTTGCCAGCAAGTTCTTTGCTTTTTTGCTCCAATGCTAGAAGAAGCAGTTCCATGAATTGCAGAATGATCCTCTGACGTACAAAACAGTCAAATGCTATCACATCAAACTGCCCAAAGAGCATTTTGCACCATAAACTGCAATTTCACCCACGGATTTAGGTGCTGTTCCCTGTAAGTGTGTGGTCAAGAGTCTGGTTCATGATGGGGCAGAGAAAAGAGTGATAGGAATGTCTTTGCACTGCTGTCTCCTGCTGATCTGGCACAATGACCTGAATGTTTTGGGAATGTGAATTTTTAATTTCTGTATTCCCCTGGTTAACCTCAACAGAGGGTTTGGATGCCCAGGAGGCTTTTGGAGAAATTGTCAGTGTTCTCCAGCAGCTGAAGCACGATCCAGGGTCACACACCAAGGTGTTCCTCCAGTGATGTGGCAATTGCCAAGAGTGGTGAACTGGCTGTGAGCCAGGGAGCTGCTTGCAGGCAGGTGGGCCAAGCCATGAGTCGCTGAAGCTGCCTGGAATGGAAGAGGAACAGTGACCTACTGGAGAAACCAAGATATTATTAAGATGAGAAGATTCCTTGTGGTTTTTTTCTGCTCAATTGCTCAGCACCAAGTGAAGCAAGCAAGGAAGACATGAACACTCTCTCAGGGCAAGGAAGATTTGAGAAAGAAGGTCTAACAGATCCCCTATTCTGGGCCTAGTTTTAAAGTGGAAGGCAGTTTTAATGCAAAGATACTATGCTGCTTGTTCCTTCTGTGTAAGTTTTTTACCTATTGCCTAATTTCTGTTAAATGTCAGAGCTGCAGATTTCAAAGGTACTAAATTCAAATAAGGTTCACTAAAATGGGTGCTAGATAGAAGAGGAAAGCCTGTCTGCTGAAGCTATGGGGAAAAGGCCATAATGTGAGTACAAACCTTACTAGATAGCAAAGAATCCCAGGATGAACTAAGTTGGAAAAGACCTTTGGGATCACCAAGTCCAACCCATGACCTAACGCCTCCTCATCAACTAAACCATGGCATTGAGTGCCACATCCAGTCTTTTTTTTAAACTCATCCAGGGACAGTGACTCCACCACCTCCCCGAGCAGACAATTCCAGCACCCAGTCACTCTTTCAGGGAAGGAGTTTTTCCTGATGTCTAACCTCAACTTCCCCTGGCACAGCTTAAGGCTGTGTCATCTCATTCTGTCAGTGGTTTCTTGGGAGAAGAGACCAAGCCCCACCTGGCTACAGCCACCTTTCAGGGAGTTGTGGGGAGTGATAAGGTCACCCCTGAGTCTCCTTTTCTCCAGGCTAAACAACCCCAGCTTCCTCAGCTGTTCCTCACAGGGTTTGTGTTCCAAACCCCTCATCAGCCTCCTCTGGACTTGCTCAAGTGTCTCAATGTCCTTCCTAAACTGAGGGACAGAACTGGACACAGCACTCGAGGTGTGGCCTCACCAGTGCCCAGCACAGGGGCAGAATGACCTCCCTGCTCCTGCTGGCCACACCATTCCTGATCCAGGCCAGGAGCCATTGGCCTTCTTGGCCACCTGGGCACACTGCTGGCTCATGTCCAGCTGCTGTCACCAGTGCCCCCAGGTCCCTTTCTGCCTGACACTCTGTCCCCAGCCTGTTTGTTGGGGGTTATTGCGGCCAAAGTGCAGGACTTGGCACTTGGACTTGTTAAACTTCATATTGTTGGACTCGGCCCATCAATCCAGCCTGTCAATCCACGAGAGGCATGTCCCAACCACAGGAAACCTCAGAGCTCACACCATGCTAGACTCCAGAGAATCTCAGTACAAGAGAAAACAAGAGCAAACCAGCTTTACTAGTTTGGCTGCTCATTTTCAACAGAGAAGTACAGCCTGGGCCGGCTTTGTGAGCCAGAATCCTGCCTGGTTTAGAAATCCCACATAAAGCTGTGGTATTTCTTTATATCAACTGTCTGAAGAGGTTGGAAAACCCAACAGTGTCACCAGCCAAGGGAAGAGCACCTGGATGGCCGTACTGGTGGGAGAGAGATGTTGCAGAGCATGAGCTGGGGACCACCCTGGAAGGGAATCAGACCTGACCCAAACACAGCAGCCCATGTATCAGAAGGCCAGATATCCATGTGAGAAAGAGACCAGCATGACTGAGGGGCATCTCTGGCAAAGGACATGCCTCAGCCCACCCTCCTGCCCCGCCAGGTTATAGCAGGCCTTGCTTTGCTCCCAGAGCTCCTCATGCATTCTGGAAAAAAACTTTCCTCTGCTAAGAAGCAGGGGCACTCGAAGCCAGTTCTATGATTTTGGAGGAAAGAAAGCAAGCCTGGATATGAGCTTTTGAAGGCTGAGGACTGCCAAACTTTCATTAAAGCAGTCCTAAGGTTTTCAGTTACTTCAACATCTGCCTGTATAAATAGAACATTTTTCTCAAAGTCAACAGTGGTCTGCTTTTAACTTCACTATCCTTTGATGTCTTTGCCCAGGGGGCTGGAAACGCTACTTTGCAGCATCACAACAAAAGCATAGCAGGATCTTCTGCATCAATAGCTGATGAGTCAGGAATCTGATATAATTCAGCCTTCACTTTTGGCTGTTTCTGTTAACCTGGATTTTCACCACACTGCAAAACCTGTACAGAATGCTCAGTATCTTCTCCTAGAAAATGGCCATCTGTTAGCCCTGACACAGCTGAACTAATTTCAGGTTTCAGCACTGTGTGTTAGCTGTAAGGCACCAAGCAAACAAGGCTGGAGGAGAACCTCCCAGAAATCAGACTGGGGGATGGCACATCTTAGTCACTGATGTAAGGGAAAGTCAACTTAGAGCTGCTGCTTCTGCCTCACTGATGGCAGGACTTTTCCACCATTACTTGGCAGGACTTTTCCACCATTACTTGCCAGCCAGACAACTTCCACAGTAAAATTCAGCAGCCCGACTTTCAAAGGTAGGCAGGGTTGATTACTGTGAGGTTTCCAAAGCACTCCCTGCTTCAAGAGAAGTGGAAAAGGAGTCAGGCACTTCAGTAGCTCTCAAAACGCACATGGGTAACCAAGATGAACTCAGCTCCTTCACATCTGGAGCTCCTTCACATCTCACTTCTGCTCTCCATCCCAGGTGCTACTGTACCATGGGATCTCTCCCTCAGTAAGATGAGAAGGGACTTCACTGGAGCTGTTAGGATTTCTAGACCCAGTGAATCATTGAGCAGAGGCGGTAGGTGAGGGAAACTTCATCTAAGCAGTCCTTGCTTTTGTGAAAGTTAAATACCTTTGATAAACTCTGAGTAAACCACAGATCATCCATGTTGAGTTAATTTCATTAAGGCACAGCTCCAGCTCTTTTCTAAGCTGGTAGGATGCAGAAGACACAAGAAATGAGATCACAATGAGCTCATGGTGCCAAATGCTTTCATGTTACACACGGAACAATGTCATCCTGCACTAATTTTTACTATGGTTTCTCATTCCTCTGCATCAGTTTCTGATATATTCAATACAGACTAAATGGACATGCTAAATATAAGTTACAAAGCTGACTAACAGTTTTAGTTTTAAATTTATTTAAAGACATGACTGAATCTAGTAGTTAGTTTTCCCTCAGCTCTCATATTCATCACGAGCAATTCCATTCCAGAATAGGTAAGGAAAATTTCACTCATCTTCCTAAGAAAAGGATTTACTTCTGTCTTAGATAAACACCATTTACAACCTTCTATGTAAATTCACAGCTGCACCACTACACAGATCAGTCAAACTAATGCAAAATTTAGAATTTTCCTGCTTTTACTCGTCTTGCAACATTTGTATCCAATCAGGCATTTAGTAAAACCCAGATTCCCAAGAAAAAGCACTCTGCAGCACTTACGGGCAGCAGTGCAAAGTCAAGTCTTCAGGAATTACATGTACAACGGATCATGAGGAATCAGCCAAATCAGTCTCACTGGTTTATCCTGTTAGCCTGCTGGCTTTGGAGAGGACAGAACTTACACAGCTTACAGCATACAAAGACTTTTTTTCTAAGGTATTTGTATAGAAAATCCTACAATAAAAGGAGATACCAGAGACCAGGAATCTCAAAGAAGAGAAAATGTTTTTGCTTAGTAAGAGACATGCTTCACCCCTTGGATCACACAGGTGCTGTACGACCAATCTGCTTTGTCACCAGAGGCCAGCATTCTCTTTTACCACCCAGTGCAACAGTGCACATTTATTTCAGGTTTCACTTAGAGTGGCTTTATCTTCTAAGCTGTGTACCTCAGAGAAAAATACAGTCTCACAGCAGTTTCACCAACACTAGTCATCCAAAGATGGGTTTTGAGGGCTAAAAGGAGACATTGTCCTGACTGATCTCTGTCCTACACAACCTCAGATTTTGACATCAGGTCCAAAACTTACATATAAAGCAGAACCTCAAGTGTGGGAAAGGAACAGAACATACAAGTGCTGAGTTCTCTTGAACAAAGTCCTGTGGCTTAAGTGAGGGAAAAAAAAAGGTCAAGAAAGGTATTCTTCCATTTTGAGATCTTTATTTTAGGGCAGCCTTGTTCCCTTGGGAAAAGGTCAGCTCCTCTACTCTAAGAAAACACCCCACAAAATATGAATTCAGAGCTTGCTCCTGCATTTTTCCCCAGCTTTATGCTTATGACTGGAAAGGATTTTGTCTCTCAAGCACAGGAACAGGCAAATTACTACGTTCAATTTCTTCCTAGATAAAAACAACATGTCCCAGAAAGCTGGAGTGAAAACTGAAACAGCCACAGGAGTAGAAGTGTGTATGTAGGTGCTCACGGTCATTCAAACTACCAGGACAAGCCTGGATCTTTACCTGCAAGTAATGGAAGAAATATAATGGAAATGGCAGCACTGGGATTTGGGACTCCTGGATGCAGCTTGTGGCTTCAACATGCATTCAATGCAGTATTTTGGGCTGTCTGCCATCCAATTTTTCCAGTGAAAAATCCAAGTACAAAAAGACCACATCAGCATCTCAGGACCCTCTGAGCTTACCAGCTGTGGGGAAGCACAGTAAATTCACAGGCAAGTCTTTCACCCCGCATCAGTAAATGAGCCAATTTATTTTGTTTTTCAGATGATAATTGATGATATCACCAATGGAAGTGGCAAAGCACTAAAATCATGGAGAAAAGCCAGAAAACATAAAATATATGCAATTTGTGGTAACACATTATTGGTTCTGCTGTTAGTACTACAACTCGGGTAGTAGTTTCTGACAACCTATCTACTCAAGACTTTAATTTAGTTCGCATGAATTTTGCAATCATCCTTAAAGTTCAATAAAACGAAGCACACTGAAGGCAAGACAAGGGGAAAGTGATAAGGACAGAAGTGTTCAACAGTGGGCATGTGAGAGCTCATGTACATGCTCTAAGTGTTCACATACCTGTCCCTCAAGATTCTTTATTTTTATCTGCCATTTAACTGGAAGCTGTAGACTATTTCATTTCAAACACAAGCAGTTGCTGGTGCATAGTAATGAATATCAGCACTTACAGCATGCTACAATACTGTCCAAAAGGGTAGCTGTGCAACTTGCTGATTTCCATGACTTGGGAGCACAGAGGTAGGTGGGTTTGTGCACATATAACTCAGCTGTCCAAGAAGAAAGAACAAACAACCCATTATGTCTGTCTGAGAAAGAAAAAAACAATCTGCTGTGGTAAAGACAAACCAGTTTTTAGTGATGCTGCAGGGACACAAATGCTGGATTCTGGCTTCAATTTGTGGGGTGGGAAGATTAAACGTGCTCTGTCATTTAATAAACTTTACACTAAGCTCTGCTATTCTCTGCCTCACTCTTTTATCAAAAGCATGAAGCCACTTATCAGATATTTCCAGGCATGCTTCAAATATTATTACCGACTTAAATAATATCAATTGCCTCAGCTGCTAGAAAAAGAAATAAAAGGTGAGACACAGGTCAGAAGCCCACAGTTTGGACCAAATACTGTCCCCAAGTGAACTCCTGTTACAAACACAAAGGCAGGATTACACATAAAGGGTCGTATTTTAGGCATCAGACAATTTCAACACGCAGAGAAGAAGCAAGAGAAGCAAAGCCTTGGTGTATTATTAAACAAGAACCAAGTACAAAGATATCCAGTTAAACACAGAGATTGCTGGCATTTTATTCACATTCCCTTGTGTGTTCAGACAGCTTCCATCCTGTCCCAACAACTTAGAAATGGCTGGCACAGAAGGGAGGAAGCAGCAGTGAAAGCAACGCTCCCCCACGGCAGCAATTTGCTCTTGTGCCATGCTATCAGATTTGTATGGTTTTCTGATTATCAAATGACTGCCTTGATGCTGATGTATCTAAAAACAGATGAAGTTTTCATGTAATCACATGCCATTTGAAAAAAGAAAAACAGCCCTTTTTAAATGAAGCAGCTCAGCTAGACTTCACAGGTGTGGAGAAGGGTTCTGAAGCATTACTCCACAACTCGAAACCAGGATGCCAATTTCTGTGTGTATGTGGAGAAAATTGCTTCTTGTTTGTATTCAACTAGAACCAAGTCTGGTTCAACAGCCCTAATTCTTATCTCACACCAAGAAAGAAAAATTTATTGAAAGAGCAAGGAGGGGAGAGAGCAAACTCTAACATGTCCCTATGGAACAATTAACCCATTCCTGTGCTTGAACACCCATGAGCATTTCCACATCCACAGCTCTGTTTTTATCCTTTACCAAATAATTCCTAGAAGGAGTATTCAAATAGCAGTGAAGATTCTGGAAAACTGCTTGAAGATATTTTTTTTTCTTTTAAATGACCTGAAGGTCTATGAAGAGGTTGACTCTCTTGATGGAAGGAACAGATCTATATGAGCTGAAGTATTTCCTTAGGTAAGAGAAGATTGATGTGCAGGCTAACTCACAGCTGTATGTGCTGAAAAAAAGCCTGCAGAGAGAATTATGTCCTTGCATGAAAAAGCAGAGCAATGGGAAAAAAACCAAACAAGAAGAGGAGAAGAGATAATGGCAGTAGATGCAGTAAGCAATTACAAGTATATTCAGTTATGGCTTTAAAATTTAACTACTGCATTTTTAAAATAGAAACTATAATGCTCTATTGTACCTCAGTGTAGTGCCAGACAACCTCCACACTGAGAATCATTGTCTTGTCCTCCCAATACATCCAGTTGTCCACCACTCAGCTTGCAAAAGAAGAGGAGAATAAGGCATATATTGTGGCATTTCTAAAGATACTGCTGCTTCAGAACAACACATATTTTACTATCAAGTGCCCACCTATACACCTTCTCCATCAGACACGCCAGGAGCAGGCAGGCAGGGCTCTCTGAAACTCCAGGTTTCCTGCTCATACTTGGCACTGTGCTGGCACACATGACATTCCCAGCAGGGCAGTATCAAAGCAGTCTCCAGGTAAAGAACCCTCTTACTTTTTATAGTGAGAAAGGTTCACTGCTCTGCAAGCTCAGAACTGCCCCACTCCTGGGTAACAGCGTGTTTTCTGCAGATCCGTGCTCTGGGTGAATTCCTGTCTCACAGGCAAAGTCCTGTCTGACACAAGGGACCAAAAGCTGGGAGTCTCTCCCTGTTCCCCACTGCAAACTCAATCAGAACACTTCTTGCAGGATAACGCAAAGGTAAGAAAGGACACATTCTTAGTAACTTTATTGTGCATATGGAGAACAAGAATTTTGTCACAAATGAGAAGAGGATTAGACCATTGTGGAGGTGTGGTGCTGTATTTTAGGAATGGTATTCCCACTGGAACCCATGCATTGCTTGCTCACAGCTCCCCCCCCCCCCCCCCAGTCCTGCAGGGGGCTGGAGAGAAGAATTGGAGGCACAAAAGGTAAAGATAAGGGCCTAAGATAAGAAAAATTTACTAAAAACAGTAATGAAGTAAGGAAATTAACAGTAACAGCAACAATATCAGTAACAGGGTACAAGGGAGGCGAATGCTTCACCTGCAGTTTGGTCACAGAGCCCAGCAATCCCTGACTGCTGCCAGACCCCCCCAGGACCCCTTCCACCTCCCCAGCAGTGGTGAGGGGGTATCAGAATAACCTCCAGGTGCTGATCATGCCCCCTCCTCCCTACTGCAAAAATTAACCCTGTCCTGGTCAGAACTGAGACACAGGGGTAAATCAGAAGCAACAGCTTGTGATTCACCGGGCTGGAACAATGCCATCAAGTAAGATCAATGCAACACCAAGCTACCAGCCAGCTGCACTCAAGTCCCAAGCATCAAATCACCATGAGTGATTTAACACCACTGTGAGTTCACACTGGCTGGCTTGCTACTCTAAGAACAGCTATGAAGAAAGAATTAATTTCCCACAACATTTATGGCTATCCTGAACTTCCTCTCTCCATCCTGCTTAATTTGTTGCTATTTATTTATATTCCTTTGCCATGGAAATTCAGGCCAGTATTTTCAACTTCACTGCCGAGAGGCAGTCATCTACATCTGCTTGCAAGTCCTTCAGCAGCTTCCAAACTGCTGAGCTACTGGTAATTCCTGTTGCAAGCAGCTGGAGATGCAATGGCTCAGCACCTCTGTAGAGAACAGCCTCCTCAGTGTTTCAGTGCTAACTCAGTGGTAATTTGAACATTCACACGTTAGAATTTTACTCCTGATTTCAAACATTCCAGTAGATAAAGCCACACAGCACAAAGCCACTGCAACCCAGCCATGGGTGGCCAGGGATCTCCCTGGTTATCACCGTTCCCAAATAACCCCGTGCATAGAAGGGAACAGAGGAGCAGTTTTCATGTCCCTGGCCTCCCAGGGCTCATCATAAACATGATTTAACTGTAGCATTATTCTAAAAGGTGCAACAGATCTCCCTGTAACTGACGGGGAGACCTTACCTTACAGAGGAAAACGCTGCTTAACAAGCCCTTCCCTCCACCCCCAATCACCTCGGAGTATTTAATTAATTCTTTTCCTACATCTCAGATGTGGAAACCAAGCCTAAGCTACTAAGTAAGCACAAAACTTCAAGGTATTGCATACCCCCCTCAAAATTTCTGCTCTGCACAGACTCAGAAGACACTTTTGCCAGTGTGCTTAAAGCAGTAGCTTCAAACAAAACACATTCCTAAAGTCCACCCTACTCTGTGATTGCAGCTACAGCAGACACACAACAATTGGATCTTTTGAGGTGACAAGAATCTGGGGAGGCCGTAGCATGCCCAAGCCTGATAGACAATGTGTTTATCTGGTCATCACAACTGAAATACATTATTCTCTGAACTGCCCTTGATGCACTCACCCTTACAAGACTCAAGGAAGAGACTTCCCCCACCATGTTTTACAGATCAAAACTGAGAATTCAAAGCTGCCTGCAGTATTATTCTAGGTTTTCTGGTGTGATCTTAGGCCAATCTCTGCTCTGTGAGCTCTCTTTCACATCTGCCTTAGAAAAAAATGTCTGAGTAGGACTGGCATTATGACACTGCCAAAAAGCACAGAAGCTGTGGTGCAAACTGAACAGGCTGAGCCTTGTCAAGGATGGGTTCAACAAAGTGGAGCACAATCACTAGAAAACAACCAGAAGATGCTGAAGTTTAATTAAAAGAAAAGGCAGAGAGACCACACTCAGAGAAGCATGTATGTCCTGCTGGGCTCAGCCCATGCTAACAGCCCGTCAGCCTGGTTTTTTCAAGTGAGGAATTGCAGAGATGCTAGACAATGAGGAAAGCAGCGAGGATCAATTCAGCCAAACCAGACAATAATTCTTATAATCACTCAAAAGTCCAATTTATGCAAAAAAACCCTCACATGGTAACACAGTAACCCTTCCCCCAAGCCTGCAACTCAGACTGTGGAGCAGAACTGAACCCACTGTCAGTGTTCATCCTTCTGCCCTCCCCGCTTACAAGGGGCCAGAGTGAAAACCGACTACCTGAAGCCCATTAGTGAAAGAATTAAAGCAAGAACCCAGATCTCTGTAACCAGGTCCTTCCCCACATGCTCACCTTTCACAGCTAAAGCCACTGGCTTAAGGAACAAGACTGCCAAAAGCATGCAAATCCAGGTGAGGCACTATCAGGCACAGGAAAAAAGAGCGGCTGCGTTTCCATGGGGACAGCGGCGAGCGCACGCCGAGCGGCGGCGGAGCGGGCAGCACGCACAAGGAGCGCACACACACACACACACACACACAGATCCCGGAGAGCACCGGAGCCACCGCACCGAAAATCCGGGACAGCCACACGGGACACACGTCAGATCTCCCTTCTGTAATGCCGAGACGGGATTTTCCGCAGAGCAGGAGTCGGTGGAGAAGGTCCCTGCTAGTTCATGTCTTCAGATCAGACAAGCAATGCCTTAACTCCTCCCCGGATTTGCTGGTTATAGAAATCCCAGTGGAGGAGGCCTGCCACATCCAAGAAATACAAGTCCCCTGACTCCTCCCTCTCAGTTTCGGAGTGCCAGAAAGCATCACTGGGCCTCACAAGTTACATGTTCGGAAGGAAGGTAAATCGCAGGGGCTGACAGGGGGACACAGTGCGGGGTCTTGTGGCACACACAGAGAGGAGCCCAGGGCTGTGCAGGAAAGGGGGATGCAGCAGGGCACCAAGCACTGCTTGCAGAGAAATCTGCATTGCACAGAACTCTTTCTTGGCTAAGCCTTCCACACTAAGCTGGGGGCAGACCCCAGATCAGGCTGACGCCTACAGAACGAACAGGCAAGCCTACAGAGCTGAAAAGTCCAGAGGCGAGAGAAAGCAAGCGAGTTTCTTGCTGACCACAAAGCCTGACGGGGCTGCAAGGCAGCAGCAGCCATCTCCCAGCAACAGCCAGCGTGGCAGGAGCATCCCAGAGCAGCCACTAAAACCGTCTGTACTATATTAGACCTCAGGTGTCTGTTTATGCTCCAAAGTAGAATAAAGGCCTGCAATAAAATTAATGAAAATATAAAAATATTCTTCCAACTGAAATAGTGAGAGGCCACTTCTGCACATGTTTATGTGAATAAGCTTGGGCACGCTGAGCAGCGTGGGGTGGGGATTGGGGGCTGGCTCCTTACACAGCTGCACAGTTGTGCTAATTCCTTTATGAAAGTGAACGAGCCATTTACAGGCAACCCAAATGCACACAGACACAGCAAAAGCATGAAGCTATAGAGGGCCTGATGAAATTAAACTCCCCAATGAATTTCAATTATATTCCTTCAACAACTTAATAAATGGCCATCTTAAACTACTGGAAAAAAAAACAAAGTCATTTGACTGGTCATTGAAGTACATTTCTATGGCTTATGTAATTATAACCCCATGGCAAAGCTGCACCATTTGAAGTGCTGTTTAAAAAAAGGAAAGAAATTAAAAACCGACCAATTACTGCATGCCAGCCCAAAGATTTCAGTACAAAGCTCTACGCTGGCAAATACCCTGCAATCACTAGAGCAGGGAATAATTTGTGTCTGTTGTTGCCAGGGAAAAATGGGGCTCCAAATGCAGACACCTTCCCCCAACAAGAGTGCAGCATCATGCACCAGGCCTTTCATCAGCCTGCTTCCCATCACTTCCTGCACTCAGCAATTCAGGACATGCACTGCCTGAAAACGGATTTTGCAAATAGGTCTTCACATCTCCCTGAAGCAAACAGGAGTAAATTGTCCTTAACTTCATCACTTTCATCTTCCCACACGAAAACAGGTGTGAAACCTGCTTCCAGAGACCAGATCAGAGTCAGGTTTAACATTATTCTAGATGCCACATCCAAGCTCAACTCAGACATCCCACCCCCTTTACTCCTGTATCCACAGAGTACAGTGCTCCTAACCATGATGCTGCACTCACACCACTGGAAATGGAAATGGGAGGCAGCTACCACGTAAATTCAAGAGCTCCTGAACTGGGACAGTGACCCATGGAAACAGAGTCATGAGATTTTATTTTTTTGGTCATTTAAAAATCAAAGCAGGCTTTACTGCAGAATCAGAAGAGTGATAAATTGTTAAAAGCATTCTGAAATTTATAGCCTAAGGTCCAAAAGACCATTTCACCATTCAGTCCAGGTCTCTTTTAGTGCCAGTATCACACTGGAGCTGGGTCTCAGGAGATGGATGATGAAGGACTCTCAACAAGAAAATTTCTCAAGACCATTTTCTGATGCTCTGCCACACTGGGCACCTAGCAGGTTCCTGTGAAATCAGCACATACAGAATTCCTCAGAAACAGATGTGGGAGAACTATGGAACACATACTGACACAAAACAGGCAATTTAGGACCAGGAATGAGGACAATATCACCTACCCAGAACTGCCCAAGCATTCATTTTTGGGGGGACTTTCTGTCACATAAATCAGATAACCACTTTTCTTTTTTTTTCTTTTCACTTTTAGGGTGTTATCTACTGGGTAACTCCAAACAACCTACAAAATCTTTTGGTCAGCTGAAGGCAAAGGTCACACAGCTCTACCCCAGCTGGCAACAGGCCTTTGCTGACACATAGCCAAGGCACCAGGCGGGTGTCAGCTGCAGAGCCAGCACTTACCACTCTCCTCAGACTACAGCTGCTGAGCAGTAAATATCAGCATAATTAGAAAGAAGGGGGAAACACACAAATAAATATAACCGACCAGGGACATCAGCAGCACTGCAAGAACCCCATCCTGAAGGCAGCTGCCTTCTTGGCTTGCTGTTGATGCTCTAAGGCTGGAGGATTACAGCCTGGCAAACTGGGAGAGAGCCCCACATGTACACAAAGCCATGACTGTACCACTAGCAACCTTCTCATCTAGACAGACTCAGCAGGAAACATTAAAGATAAAATTACATTTATCCTGCTCTGCAGATAGGAAAATAAGTCAGAGAAATGAAGGCAAAAAATACCACTACTTGGCTTCAAGAAGACTTGCACTGCCTCAAGAAGGGCTGTTGCTCTTAAAATCTGTGAAGCAGCTGTGGCAGTACTGAAACCAAACTGCAGAAACTCAGCTCAAAGACTAACCCAAGCCCCCCCTTCACAACCTACTTGCCAGTCCTTGTTTATAGCTCAAAGACAAAGCCCAGCTGTTGCCACCACCATTTCTCCATTCAGTCCAGACAAGTTCCTTGTGCCAAAGCGGCTGTTCCCTCCAGGAAGGCTACACAGACACCTCCAATCTCTCACAGGTTTGTTTCCAGTAAGTACATCTACTATAGTGGAAGTAAAAACTTAAGAAGAGAGAAAACAGGAGTGCAAGTTCCCATCCCAGGGAAGGCTGGATGTGTCTCACTTTTTGCTGGTGGACAGGGAGCAGCAGCAGAGCCTGGCAGCACCCCCAGGCTGCTGCTGGGACCAGAGGGGATGCTGCACTCCAGACTATGCCAGGGACTCTGCCTCATGTGCTGAAAGAAATCACAGGCATAACAGAGCCACAGGCATCTCAGTGCTGCCTTCCCACCTCCAAATCAGTATTTAAAGCTACAGTGGGAGAAAATGGATACTTTTTGGCACAATATTATTTAGTTATGACAATAAATCCCAGCTGAGCCACAGAGAAGACACATAAAGAGAGCAATTTTTCCTACCTGTGTAGTGACTGAACCAAGTAATTCTCACTCCCCCCCACAGATATGTTGTTACATATTAAATCAGTGTTGCTACAGTCGGTGATTATGTCTCAAATACAGTATTTGTTTTTACTGGGGCACTTCCAGAAGCTACACTCTGACGGGAACACCACAAACTACTTCGTGATTCAATGCACACAGCCTGTTTATCCCTTGCACAGTCTGCAGGCCCGGCGGTGCAGCAGATCAGAAGGCTGCACTCTGCTTTGAAGGATTGTGCATTCAGCATAACTGCTATAGACTGCTTGGTTTGGGGAACAGAGAACATCACATCAGAGCAAAGGGAAGGGATCACTTCTTAGTATTATCTAGATGCCACTCAATTAGAGACTTCCAGCCATCATCTGCAATGCATCTGTCTGCTTACACTTCACACCACTGTCCCCAGCAATAAATACAACAGCACAGAAACTCAAGTTCTCTTGCAATTTGATCTATTAAAAAAACCAGCCGGCTTCCTTTCTCCCTCCCAACATTACCCTAGGTTTCCTGATACTCTTGGAAATCTTACACAGTTTTTATCAAGCAAGTTGGCACTAGGTAGCTATAAACACCAGTATTAACCATACCTCTCAAAATATTAATGTCAACATCTCTCACCTATCCTTCAGCCTGCCCTGCAAAACAGATCACGAACAAGCTTTCTTTAGCTTCTTTGGAGCTTTTGGGAGCTACTAACCATAAATTTAAGACACCACCTAGTTATATATTCTGCTTAATTGTCTTTGGCTCACATGGAGGGAGAGGGATCATATTCAGTAGCCCCTGAATGCCACATTGTCAAATAAAGCTACACTTCCTACCTGCAAGCAAAATAGGAGTGGCCAACATGAAAAATTCTTGATCACAAACAGATCCTCATCCCCTTCTTCTCCTTCCCTGAAATGGTACTTTTAAACCAGTTAATTGAAGGCATCCCTTTTGGAAACCTCATCCCATATTTCAGCAGTTCTCTCTCTGTCCCGAGATGCGCGGGATGCAAGAGGAGTGGTCACACCTCGGCCCTACACCTCACTGCCAATCAGACTGGGAGACAGGTTAAAAGCCAATAGGAAGCAGGACAGGAGAAAAGGAAATTCTGCAACAAGCAAAGAGATGAGGGGTAGGATTAACCTAAACCCAATTCTAATTTTTGGAAATAATGAAGAAAGAGTAGATTACAGTACCAAAGTGCCTGGTTACGGCTCAGCTCTGACCCAGACCTTCATGCTCTCTGCAAATCTTAATGCTTACTCTGAGGGGGAAGGAAATCCCATTACAACTGCAAGATTAAGTGAACATTCTCATTTTCCCAGATTTTGTCACACTTTCATCTATTGCTGTGTAGCCTCCTTTTTCCAGCACCTTCCAATCTCCTCGGATTATGCTTCTCCTCAGACAGTTTGTCCTGGCTCTGGCCAGGATAGGGTCAATTTTTGCAGTAGCCAGGAGGGGGCATGGCCAGGACTCCAGGTTATTCCAGAGGTTATTCTATACCATCCCCTATCACTGCCAGGGGCTGAGGGGAAGGCAGTCTTGTGCCAGAGGAATCTGTAGGGGGTTTTCCATGTGAATAATTTGCCTGCTGTACCCTCTGTCACTAGTATTGTTGCTGTTACTGCTGGTTTTCTTATCTCATTGCTGTTTCCAGTAAATTGTTCTTATCTCAACCTGTGATCTTTACCTTTCATGCCTCCAATTCTCTCCATTACATCAAAGGGAAGGAGAAGGGGGTGATGGAGCCAGTGGGAGGATGGTTTGAAGAGTCTCAGTGGGAGCAGCGAATTGGGCAATACCATTCCTAAACCATGACAGCTTTACCCCATCTTCTACACTAACACCAAGCCTACTGGAAGAGCCAAGGATCCTCTTTTCAAGTCCCCTAAAAGGTGCAGCATGCTAAGAAAACCCAGGTTTGCTCACCACACTCTGGGTCACATGGATTCTGGTAAGGAAAGGGCCAAGCACTGTTCTCTGGTCCCTTAGATTGGAATACACCCCTTGGAGGGAGCTCAGCCACTGTACAGCCCATGCCCACCTCCTGGGCCATGCCAGACTGCACGGGCCTGGCAGGAAGAGTCAGGTACGCGTTGTTCTCCAGTAGCTTTGACCTGCCCTTGAGTTCATCCATTGCCTTGGTTTAAAAAGTAGAGAATTTCTTGTGTTGTTTCGGTGAAGAAATAGTTTATTATTTATGGCATGTTTTTTCAGGGAAATGTATATTTAGGCTTCACTATAACCTTAAAAGTGGGCTGAGAGTACATCAGGGAGTAAGAATGAGTTGAACTAATGACTTGCTGTATTAGGTCTGGCTGAGATGGAGTTCATTTTCCCACAGCAGCCCTCACTCACAGTGCTGTGCTTTGCAGGGGACAGGTGTCGATGACACGCCAGTGTTTTGGCTGCTGCTGAGCAGCACTGGCACTGCATCAGCACCGTCCCCCCAACAAGGGGCTGTGGCTAGGCAAGATCCTGGGGTGACACAACCAGGCCAAATTAGCCAAAGGGATATTCCAGACCATATGACATTAGCTCAGATATAAAAGCCCGGAAAAGGAGGAGGAAGGGGGGGTGCATTCATTATTTAGGATGTTTGTCTTTCCAAGCTACCACCACGTGTGCTGAAGCCCTGCTTCCCCAGAAGGGGCCAGAAAGCTCTTGCTGATGTAAAGCAGGGAATAAAACTGATTTTACTCTTTGCTTGTGTACAAGCAAACTTTCACTTTAGTAAACTGCCTTATCTCACCCCCTGAGTTGCCTTCCACCTTTTTCTCTGCCCTGTGCAGTTGGGAAGGTGAGCAATAGAGGGGCTAGATGGGTACTTTGTGTCAGCCAAGGTCACAAACCACACTTGCTCAGATTCAGCCTCTGCTTTCTGCACTGTTTGCTGTGGGAATAAGCTGCTCCTCCAGCACAAGTGAGGATCAGACCATTTAACCTGTACACATCATCTCCTCCCTGCACTTCCCACACAAGTATTCTGGGATTTGCACATGGCTGTAATAAGAGGGAAGTCATCAATAACCTCTCCCTCCCTGATCCACAAGGAGTATTTACCTAACTCTCAGATAAAAGAGGCAAGACAGCATTGTCTTGTTCCCAGAACCAGCCCCTCTCTGTCAAACGTTAGACACATCTGCTAAAAAACCAATTAGAACATGTTAAAACACTTCATTTAGTAAAAAATAATCCTCACAGTATCACAAAGGTAAAAGTAATTCAGTGTTTTGGTTAAACCCTGAAAATCGAATTGAGGCTTGTGAGGTCAGTCTGTGCATACCACGTAGTGCTTTATTTTTAAAGGATATTAGTGGAGACTTGAATTGGCTTTTGGATTACACAATTTATCCTGTAAATAACTATCAAATTCATCTGAACACTGCCAAAGGTCAGTATAGAAAGCTTATTTTCATTGTTAAAAACTGGTAAGATGTGTCATCAATATTTTGAATTTCAATGAAAAAGACAAAAGCAGAAAAATTCAAATTGCTTCCATCCTCCAGGGCCTGTCTCTTCTCCAGCTTTACAAATAATACCTTTAGTATATACCTGGCTCCTTGCATGAGCATAACAGAACAAATCCACTGCCTTTTACCAGATGTGGATGAACTATTGATTTGAACTACTGACTGCAGGTTGTCAGTGAGCTCTGTGGTTCTCCAGCAGATCTCCATACAGATCTGTTGGGCACATCAACTGCTGGCTATGAGAAGCTGAATGGAAAAAGAGAAAAAACCCAACAAAACGAAAGAACAGAAGAAGAATATGGAAGGAAATCTGCAGTAAGCCATCTTCATATAAAATTAAGTGTGGTAGAATAAGTTATCACCATGACTGTTTTTAACTTAACTGCTTTTTTCGTTTGGTCTCCTACAAAAGGCTTTCAAGGAGAAGGCAACGTCCAGCCTAACTTTTCCAAGACCAGGCTTTAGTTCCAACACTCTTAGTAAGACAATAAGAAGTTATTCATAGGAACAAAACAGAAAAACCAAAACCAAACCAAATTACTCATTTCTTGGCATTCAGATAATAGAAATGCTCTAGGGAGATAACAACAAAGCTTCATTTTTTCACCAATGTTCCCCTGTGTAAGAAGGTGAAGTCCACTGCTCTGGATGCCTTTTATTCATTTCATTTTTACTGTTACAGTATGATGCCAAAATACATTTTTCTCAAAGAAATATGCACTTGGATCACTAAAGCCAACATTTTTACCACTGAATTCAACAAAAGCAAGATTTAGGCCATGGTGTGGAGCATATCTATGTCCAGATATTTTGAGAACATAAATTAACACTGAAGCATCCATCTGGCATAGCAGATTGTTTGGTGTACTTCATCCCCTGCTAATTAATGATTAGCTCTACTAGGTAAAAATAGAGTTTCCCACTAGGTTTTCCAGTTTCAGAGGACAGGGAGGACAGGCTGCCTGACTGCAGACTTGACCAGTAAGGGATCACACTGATCTCAGTCCTTTGAAAATCCATCAATGAAACTGGATTCACTGTAGTAGGCAGCAAATTCCTTGGCGAGAAATATTTTGGAGAGTTGGTTTAATTTATGGGTTAAAAACTGTCTTTTTGTGACAGATTTGAAGGTGTTAAAACTGATTTGAAAACGTGGAGAAAAATAAAAGAGCCAGCAAATTCCACAAATGCCCAGAACCAAGCCCACAAAACACCACAGGCATCACAGTAAAGGCTGAACACACTGATCCCCAGACTCGGCACTCTGGGTCCCTTGGACCAGATCACCCGGCAGCGGACAACTGAGCCACTAGAGGCAGTGATGGCAGCCAGGCACCTTATCCCCAGCCCTCTTCTGATGCAGCAATGCTTGAGGGATCTTCCCAGGGCCTTCTGCTTGTAAAGTTCAGCCTCATCCTCAAATATAAGCTCACAAGAGTAACACCTGGGAGGGAGCCAGATGGCTCATGCTGCAAGGGCAGAGTGATTACAACACAGAATGGGCAAGGACATTCCAGTGTTAGCCTCACTTCTTAGCTCAGCTACCAAGAAAACTTGCTGAAAGCTGAAAACAGAGTTCCACGACTCTAAAAATGCAGAAAGCTCAAGAGATTTGTTTGATGCAGCTTTGTATGCAACATGCCCTGGGAAGCATTTCAATAGGAAACAGAAAAGAAGTTAATCCGCTGAAGCTCACATGCCAGTGTATTTCCTGCAGTTCTGCTGGATTTAACCACTGCTAGACATTCATCTGCAGCTTTTTCCAACTGCTAGCTTGTGCTGCTGCAGGAGCAAACACAGCCCTGGTGAAGCTGCAGAAGAGTAGAGTAGAGCTTCCCTGCCCTGACTCAGTGGGTGCATGTCCCTGCCTGCACTCACAGCGCTGCCTGGGCCCAAAGGGGAGCTTTTCCAACAAACCCAGGAAGCCAGAAGTGCTTGTGTCAGGAACTGGGGACTTAACTTACTTGAGACACTAACAATAAGGAAACTATTGCACATGAAAAGGCTCCTTAAGCTTTTTTTTTTTTTTTTTTTTTTGGTGTCTCAATTCAGCAAGGTAAAGGGACATGATGATTTTACTCCACTGTCTGAACTGGCCTGTTTACATAAGCTAACAAGAGGAAATTCAAAACAAGCTTGAGGATTAACAATTTTTCATCAAAATCCACCCATGTTTCATGGTTTAACCCTGGACAGCAACTCAGCCCCACACAACTGCGTGCTTCCTCCCCTCACAGTGGGATGGGGAAGGGAACTGAAGGGTGAAAAGACAAAACTCGTGGGCTGAGATGAAGACAGTTTGTTTAATAGTGAAAGCAAAAGCCACACAGACAAGAAAAGCAAACCAAACCTAGGAATTCATTCCCACTTCCCATTGCAGGCAAATGTCTGGGCATCCCCAGAATAGTAGGGTTCCATCCCATGTAAAGACGACCAGAAAAAACAAATGCCATCACTCTGAATGTCCTTCCTTCCCTTCTTCCCCCTGCTCTGTATGCTGAGCATGACACCATACTGTCTGGGATGGCCCTGGGGTCAGCTGTCCCAGCTGTGTCCTCCCCAACTCCTTGTGCAACCCCAGCCTTCTCACTGGTGGGGTGAAAAGCAGAAAAGGCCTTGGCTCTGTGCAAACACTGCTCAGAGGTAATGAAAACATCCCTGAGTTATCATCACTGTTTCCAGCAGAAATCCAAAACATGGTTCTATACTGGCTGCTGTGAAGAAAATCCATCGTATCCCAGTCAAGACCAGCACACCACATCGTAAAAACATTCCAAATACACTTTTTAGGAAATACAACGTTCATGGAAACTACCTTTCCAAATTACATTTATCTCCTCATCAAAACTGCATGCTAAGACAGGTCTTGGTGATCTGCAAAAGCACTTAAGGGCTGGGATCATCTATCCCAAATCAGGCCTTAAGTTCCTTATCACACTTCAGTGTGGTACAACAACAAACAAAAACCAAAATCAGAGAGACACACAAAATCCCCACCAAACAAAAAAAACCCCCAAGCCCTAACAACCCCCCAAAACCCCACAAGTTCAAGTGACCTGGAAAGATCTCTTACCAGTCAATGAGATACTCCTCAAAACAGGAAGTTGATTACATACTGCAGTAATTAAATAAGCAGCCCAGTTCTTTGTCACAGGGCTCCCAATTCACTGCATAGGATCTGAATGCTGAGAGGGCATGCAGACAACTGTTCAGTTTTGAGAAGAGGGAGCTGCTCTCTGTACCTATTTTTAAAATATTCAATGCCAAAAAATAAGGACTTCTAGTGCCTAGGATCACCACAAAGCTGCCTCAGGCCAACAAGAAGTCTGTATAGTGCAGGATGTGGGAAAGAAGTACTGTTTGGCTGATATGTTCACAAATAACAGACAAATGAATTCTAAATCTCTCCTACAGGGTGTGAAATCACAGCAGGGCACTTGAACAGAACATTCTGATATGTGAACTGTGATCAGCCTGGCCTCTCACAAAAAACAAGGCACCTATACTCCTACTGGGTCAGGGTTTTGAGCTTCCCACCTGCAACGGGAACCAAAGCCCGAAGTAAAAGGGAGAGAATTCATATTGTATGTGCTGGCCAGCCACCAAATCAGGGATGCGGTGCAGAAGCTGCCAGAAGGATTGGGCATAACTTCAAAATAAAAACCTGTCACAAGGAAAACAACTGTAAAACTGAATGCCTTCATCAAGCAACCCTCCTGCTTGTGCTGAGCCGTGGAGGTATGCTGAACCTCAGCTGAGCACAGGGCTCCAGCCAAGTGATCCTTGGCCATGAAGTGAAGCCTCATGAATGACCAAACACTACTAGCACACAACAGTGGCCACAAACGTGCCCCCACCCTCCAGTATAAAGATAGATAATGAGGCTTCTGTGGCCTCAGTACCACCCTAACTCCTGGGTTCTGTTTTCCCCCCTGCAAACACCAGGCAACACAAGCTTTGCAGTGCTGTAGCACAGCAGCATCACAGCTCAGAGGAGCATGACTTGAGGAAAAGATCAGTCACACTCTGCTGTAAAGGGATGCAAACCATGGCTCTCCTTATGCTGAGGTAGGACAAACCTCCTGTGACTGTCAGAAAAAACCTCCTGGAAAACAGAAATGCAAAGATCAAGGTCAGGAAAAAGAAATTAAGGGTTGCAGAAGGGAGGTGGTTCCCCCAGGCAGCTCCAAAGCTAAAAATAAAGTAAAACCTGCACATGTATCACACATTCATGTGTCTGCTGGCTGGAGAAGACCCTGGTGTTGGCTGAGAGAATGTAGAAGCCAGCCCAGCACATGGCATTTACAGAAGGTGCAATCCAGTCCACCTTGCTGAAAGGTTTGTGAAGGGCTCAGCCTGGGAGCTCTTCAAATAAGGATTTCATGGAAGTTACTTGTTGATGGCACTGTAGATCTTTTGTAATACAAAGCTGTGCAGCCATTTACCCATTCAAGCACCAGCCAAAATGATAGGAGCAGTTATAATCCTTCCACTGCCCAGGCTCAAAACTTGCAAAAATGGCCATTTCAAAGGCAGAAAAGGAGGTTCCTTTCTCCATCATTTATTTACTTGCTGTTTCAGTTTCTTCTGCTCATTAACCAGGACCTGTCACTGTTCTTCCAGGAAAAGTTTCCACCAGATGCCCTTTGTTATTGAATCAAAGTCTTGCTCACCATGTTGATCCCATACCACACAGCTGCATACCTCCAGTCTCCCATGCAGGAAATTCCAGACTTTGTCAAAAATTGGCTTGAGACAAGAAATAAAAGCCCTTGATATTCAGATGTCACATAGGCCTTGTGACCACCATTTATACAGCCACGAATATTTAGTTTAAATCTCTATTGTATGAGAACCTTGATTATTCCTATCTCCAAGTCAATCATACAATGCTTCTCTGGTATCTAAAGCCTCCATATCAGTTTTCTTCAAAATGATATTCACACCTAGAGTTTAAATCAAAATCTTTTGGGCAGTGGAGAAAGCAATGGGAAGCAGCTTGAGAAAAGGAAGAAGTATTTTCTGCAAAGGCATGGAATTACATTCAGATGAGTGATTTCCATAAAGCTAGAGAAGTCAGGAACTCTAAAGTCCTGCAGATTTGAGGCAGACTTCTCCCCTCATTTAGCCTTCTGCATAATCCTGAACTATCACTCATTGCAACATAGTTAACAAAGCAATTATCTTCTCTCCAAATCTCTACCTCAAATAACATGCTTACACAAGACAAAACTAATCAAATAAATAAATAAATAAATAGGCTTAGGCTTGTTTACAGACAAATCTAAACTGAAAGCCTGGATACAAAGCACAGAAAGAAACTTGCTTTTTAAAGCCACTCTTCCTGTTTCTTAAGACCCAACCTCATGGGGATTTTGGTGATTTGGGTGTTTTGGTGTTAAAAATGGCATGTCCAAACAACACCTACCTCATGCAGGTGTCCACAGCTTAATCACTCTTCAGGAAATGCTACTGCTTCTTTGACAACTAATTCTATTCAGAGGTTGTGGTAACACCACTTCTACAACAGCAGGCCAGCTATGAGAGCTCTCTGAGCAGTGTTTGCTCTGACTGTGCCTGGCTGTAGCGCAGCACTGACCTTACACACTTGGCCAAGTAACTCCAACCAGCCCACTACACCACATTCTTTCCATCTGGCCCCTGGCAAGTCCCTGAGTGCTGTGCAGATGCCATAAGCACTTGTCCATGTTGTGCAGTGCTGTTTTTTCTTATCCCACCTTTCTTCTTAAAAGTACAAACCGGCTTTTCCAACCTGAATGGCCAAATATGAATAAACCTCAAACCAGAACAGCTTCCCATGCAGATCCCTTAGCACAAGCCTGCATTTCAGTGTTGTCCCCCAACACAAGTGACACTATGCAATTTCACTAGTGAAGTCAGCAGCAGCAGTTCCAATGGTGCTCAGGGGCAATGCTGAACAAAGCTGCCCTCCACTGAGAATGTGGGTAGGATTTGATCTTCAGAAGTGCAACCAAAACCCAAAACCTTGGCTGAAAGTCACCTGAGAAGCCCTAAACAGGCTCAGTCACTTAGTCATATCTCATCCTATTGTTCAGCTGAAGATACAGTTAGACACTCATCAAGCTTTAAAACCCAGTAATTTCTGTATCTTTTCTTAAAATTTCCAACTTATGGCTGTCAAGGTATATATGACACTGTTTGTGATTCCACCTGCCATAAAATTCAGGATTGATGATTTGTTTTACAGTCACCAATCCTGTGATATGAGCCTTTCTTAAAGCTTATAGAAATAATCATATGAAGCCCAAGGATATGTATGTTAGGCACTTGAACAGAAAAAGCAAAATAAACACAATGCCTGTATAACTGAAGAAGCTTACAGTGGAACATAAATAAGAATAGATCTATTATTTTTAATGTCTATATCAAGGTTTCAAAATTAATTGCATTTTTTTTTTGACAATGTACGTATACCTGATCTCTGGGTGAAAAGTGCTTGTTTTGTATTTTTTTAATGCATGAAAAATAGTCACAAGTGTGTAAAATCTCCCTTGGTACAAAGCTTGTAGCCACACAGCATTATTGCTTTTTAATATATTCTTTATGTGTGTTGTCAAAAAAGTCTCGAGAAATATAATAAACACTTTCAAAAAGTTAAGATCTCTGTAAAACATTCATGGAATTGTAATCCCACTATTTCAAGTGTTTAAAATGGTTCAGACAGCCACGATTTCACACTCTGTAGGAGAGATTTAAAATTCATTTGAATTCCTCTTATGTTATTTGTGAGCATATAAGCCAAATAGTACTTCATCACCACATCCTGCATGATACAAACTTCTTGTTGGCCTGAGGCAGCTTTGTGGTGATCCCAAGGACAAAAAGCTACTCTGTGATGCTCTACAGAGCTTAGTTGCTTATAAAGTTAAGTTTGCTGGGTTTACTGCCTTTGAATCTCACACTACCATCTTCAAAAGAATCACCTGACTTTTCTTCTGCCAAAGGGGTCATGTCCAGACGAGACACTTGGGGGAACACTTCCCCAGTCCCAACTGACAACTTGCATTCCCAATTTATCAAGTTACTTAACCATACACCTAGTTAATAACATTTAAATGGAGTGACTAACGTGCTTAAGTTATACATGGCCTAAGGCAGCCTGATGAACTGGCAGAGCTGGGAACCTGCATGCTGACCCTTGAGCAAAACCAACCACCCAACAAAAACCAAGCTTTTATAAAAGCATACCTTCCGACCAAGACTATTGGTTACAGAGAGACATTCTCAAACGATCTGGGATTAGAGATACACTGCATTGTGGAGTACTGCATTTTCTAATGCAGGGCTCCAATCCCTACTGCCTGGACCATGTAGAAATATTATATAAAAGTTTAACAAGAACCGCTTTAATCAGAAGTGAAATATGATTCCTTTCAGCTTTGTCAGTCTTCAGTTACATGAGTGAACCCAAGATCTGATGTTCCCTTGGTTGTACTGAAGTGGCACTCGAGGAGCAATAACGTTTTCCTTCCCACCCTGCACAGCAGCCTGCCTTTAGGTTGGAATCTCTGTGAAACACTACCACTGAAAAAATCTACCAGTGCTCCAAAGTTTCCTGATGTAGTTTCTCCCTATCTCATCAAATTAAGGCAAGAGAGAACATGAAGAAAGGGGCAGGGAGAAAACATACAGTTTAATTAACCAGAAGATAGTGGATAATCAAAGCAAGTCACAAGGCTGAGACAAGACAAATACATGCTTTTATATAAAAAATAAATAGCCATACCATACCCCTAATTACTGAACATCCTGAGGCACAGGTTAAATTTTAACTGCAAAACCCAGTGAGAACAAACAACCAAATAGAAAATTGTGTCCACAAAGACAGAGCTATGGAATTTAGACCTCAGCTCCTAATACTTTGTTCTCATTACACTGTGAAGAATAAATTCAAATCTAGGGACTTACCAAACACTTCTAGGCATTTAAAATTTTTTCCTTGCTTTTCTCTTTTCGAAAGATTAAGTCCCATGCCCTCTTACCGAGAGGATGCCAAAAGGAAGTAATTAGCCTTCATATCATGGCTGAAAACAAAGCCCTAAATCACACAATGCTCCAGTGTCAACAGAAGGAGATTAACGCAAAATGACCAAAAAAGTGCTTTATGGCTGGAACCTTAGTAAAATTAATGGAAAAAAACCTAGCAGTGTAGAAAGGAGTCAAAGAGCCTCCATTAGTTTACAGGCCAGCTTTAATAAAAACACTAAAGTCAGCCAGTGCACAACTTAGTCAATACTGGGCTTCATTTAAGCGCATCTTGAGATGCTAGTGTTTTCCTGGCCCCTTTCCTGATGCCAGTCTTGTTGGGGATGAGCCTTCCTGTGTTTTAGTGGTGAGAAGTAGTCAGGGCTGCCACCTTCTCTACCAAGGAGGTGGGAAGAAAACTGAAAGCTCACAATTATTTTCAAGTCCTCCCAAGACAAGCAAACCAGTCAACTTAACCCAAAACTTATCCCATGCCTTGCCCGCAGGGGTACTGGAGCCCTCAGGCAGAGCTGCAGCAAACAACTTCCTTCAGACAACCTTCCCCTTCAAGGCAGGAGGGCTCCAGCAACTGACAGGGAGAGGGCAGACAGGACAGCCAGAGACCCCTATACCTTCAGGAAGAGAAAATACATTTGGATAAGCATTAGAACAATGTGAGGAGAATCTCTTTAAAGTACAGGAGACTGCTGAACAAGGGCTCCAAACCACAACCATGCAGTGACTCCCAGGACAGTTTGATAGACGGTATTGTTGTTATCATCATCATCATTTTGGGGGGACAGACCCAGCCCTAGTGCATCAGTCTCAGAGAACTCAGCACTGGGGTGGGACATGGGCACTAGCAGGTACATCCCTTGGTGAAGTTCCATGAGGACCAGGAGTCACTAGCACTGGTGGCAGCTCCAGCCCACTGCTTCAAATGCAGACAGGTGATAGAAAAACTGTCAAGCTGGAGAGACACCAACAAATTGATATGCATAATTAAAGGTACAGGCATGTAGCTCCCAACAAACTAGAAGCTTCTGACCATGGGCTACCTGTGATCTTTGCACCATTGCCCCTCCAGTTCCTGGAACTGACTTGCTGTGGGAGACAGGATATTTTCATTCACTGAGGAGAGAGGAAAGGAGAATGTTGTCCCAGTCCGAGAGGCATACAAGGTAATAGTTCTGCTCTTCTGTCTCTTATTTTAACTAAATAATTTATTCAGCAAGGCATGCCTACTTTTAAGCCTTATTTGTCAAGTATCTGTGAGCTCTGGGGCAATCCTGTCCCTTCACAGGCAAGAGCACTACACTAAAACACTACCTACCTAAAAAATCCCCTACCAGGCTCTGTGTTTTCGGAACTATGTTTACAAAGAGATCAGTCTTTCTGTAATATTACCAAAAATTCGACTGCCACAAAAATCAAGTTGTGTTTTCTTCAAGCTGATCTCCCCTCAAAAGCCTACTAACGGATTTCTGCCGACAGCTCTATAGATTAATCCACCTCTGTCCCTGCAACAGGCAAATAAAGCCTTACACAAATCAGCAGAGCAAGATGCTGCACTCAGCAGATACCAGAACCACACATGCTACAAAATAGAGCACAGCCAAATGTAAAGGCAAGGAGGTTGCAGATTAAAGTACCTTTCTGTTATGCCCTTTTATCTTACAAGGTACTCCTGAAATTAACTCCTAGCCCAGAATGTTTTTTACACCATTTCATTTTCAGATTGCAGCTCAGATTATTTTGAAGCAAAAGTACCACAGAAAAATGAGCACTGCCATTCACCTTTGGGAAAGGGCAGAAAATTAATTTAAGGTCAATAAAGGCAGAGGTCTCTGTAGGTATTAATTTCCATCTCGCAGAATTTATCGGCAGTCCTAGAATTCCTCAATTTCTAGCTATGCCAGTAGCGTAAAGAGAGAAAAGCAGCAGCACTTATCCTGGCACACAAAGCAATTGAGCAAGGTCCACGCTACATTGACCCTGCCATCTGGACAGTGCAGAGGCATTTCCAGCATTAGCCTGTATAATCATGTAAAACTGTATTCTGATGAGAGAGGCGAAAAATCCTGTGCTCCAGAGATCCAGCTGATAACAGCAATCAATCAATCAATCTCCCTGTATGGATGCAAGATCACACAAATCACAGAGTGATGCCCACGTCACTGCTTCATAAACATGAACAAATTATCACATTTTCTTGCACATTTTTTAATTCACCGGTTCTCTGGAGTACAAGAAAAGGAGAAGTTAAGAAGCTGATCCTCTGCCCCCAGTGAAAAACAGAAAGGACTTTGTTGGGGGCTGCTGTACGTGCAGGATTAGGCCTGAATGATTTGCCAAAGGCTTTACAACAAATTGCTTGCTGAGCTAAGAATAGAAGCTGGGAATCCTGGTTCCTGGTGCTGTAGTCGCTACACAACCCCTGCCTTCTCCCAGAGAGGGCACTCGGGCACACAACTGCACTTGGATGCAGCAAGAGGACACAGTGCCCTTGCGAGGCTTCACTCAGCAATCTTCCCCCAGCTAAAATGCAAGAGCCCTGTGCTGGAAACTATTAAACAGCTGTAGCTCCAGCTCCTGCTTCAGCATTACACACCAGTGTTATCAGCCTCTTTCCTTATGCCAGGAATGCTGCAGGAATTTTCCTTCTGCAGACTAAAGAGAAAAAAGAATGAAAAAGATGACTGTCTGTGTCTGTGTGTGTGAAAGAACAGGAGGGAGAGAGAAAGAGAGACGATTAAAGGCTTTGTCATTATATAGTTTAACCTTCTGAAAACAGATTTAGTAATCCTGTATCAAGACTGTGACTTTGGTCTAAGTTTTATCATGGCATTGATCTTGCCCAGAGTCCTACCACCTGTATTGCAAGTTCCCAGCCTGCATTCCAGCTCCTTGCACAGTCTCTGCCCCAAGAAGCCTGCTCAGCTACATCTGACAACTTCAGTGCTTCAGCAGCGAAGGCTTTAGCCAGCTGAGCACTTCTTCAAAACACCACATTTTGAGAAGAACCAAATACCTCAAAGGCCTGAGATATAAAAGATAAAGGACTCAAAAAGGGATTCCCTCAACAACAAAAATATATTCAACCATCTCCCACACACCCTGACATAACAAGGCTCTACAGGGCTTGAGGGAGCCAGTAGAACAGTTTTGTTATGTTGAAACAAGTACAAGACAAGGAATGAGTGGCAACAGATTGAGGAACCATCAGTACAGAATCTGCAGCCTCTTTCAAAAGGGAGTGAGCTACAGACAAACAGTCAGCGAAGGAACCAGAACTGTAATCTGAAAATGAGCAAATACAATCCCCAAAACCCCAAGCACTTTTTTTTATTTAAGGACCAACTACTCAGACCAAGAAAACCTGGTTCATTTTGAAGGAAAATGACCAAGAGACATTATGGGATTTTGAGAAAGCCAGCAATGAACCAGTTAACTGGAATGTCAGATAATTCCTCTGAAGCCAGTCTCCCACAAAGACACTCCCCAATTTTGGATGCAGGCATTACATTCACTAATTTGGTGCCATGTCACTATATGAGACTGATTTTCTATAATGCACCAAGAAGGAAACAGGCTCCCAGCCAGTAACCTGCAGACTGGGGAGGCTAGAATCATTTCAGGAGGAGGCTCTGTGTGGCCATACAAACGCATGGGTAAAAATACCAAAGGTAACATTACAGAGCCTGTTGCTTCAAATCTGTCAAAATGCAAGCCTGGGCTGAAGTTTACTACTGGTTTAATAGCAATGTTAGACATAGTGAAGGTATGAAAGGCCAAGGTGAAGCAGTTTTGACAGATTTCCTGGGAAGCTCCAGTGCCAGGGCACTCACTCTGTGGGGAAAGGTGTTACCTTCATGGGAATCAACTCATACGAAGTCAAAGTAATAATTTTGTGCTGAGGTGAATAAATGGCAGGGGAGGGAGGGGAAGGGAATCTTTTAGATTAAATCATAGGCAAACTTTCACCACATACACAACAGTATGCCAAGGTTTCCAAGCAAATCACGGCTGACCTGTCCAAAGAAAAGCTGAAGTGCAATTTACTGGATCTCAGTAAAATAAGCTTCAATTTTGACTGAGGCTGCAAAAAGCAAAGCTACAACTGCTGTGGAGTTTCAGTTGGTGCGTAAGGCTTCATTCTAGAGCTGTGTGAACAGTGGGCAGAAACCTCTACTTGAAGAACTGAACATAAGTGTACTGAAAAAAGCAAGTAGCACTTGAATCTATCAACAGACAGGTACAAAGTCTGTCATTTCTAAATACATTAATGTCAGTGTGGCCACTGCTTGCAACTGACTAAAGACTTCTCCTGCTATATGGGCTTAGCTGGCTCACTGTCTATAAAAAAACATCTAGTATTGGGCTATGCTCCTGTTAACTTCTTCCTCAACTGAGAGTATTCCCTGAATTACAATGAGCCTGTATCACTGCCAGCTGTGATACGACCATACAGGTACCTGGAAAAAGGACAAAATGAGGCTCCAAAATGAGCCAAGATCCAATCATTTAATCTTTATCAAATCCTTGCCTCCAAAATGAGGCAAACATTTGGTGAAGATAAAATGACGGGATGATTTTCCCACAATTATTTGAGCAGTTGCAAAGTTCAGACTTTCCTGCTCTAAACAACAGCATGAAGAGGTCAACCCTATTGCCACCTATACCAAAGGAATCAATCTCTTCACCTGGGCTTAAACAGATGTCTAGAGAAGATGTTTCCTTCAATTAAAAAACACCCCAAACAACAAAACAAAAACAAAAACCAAAAAACAAGAAAAGAAAGACTCAGCCCAAACCCAAAATTTACATGCAGGTTTTTTTAGACCCTTGCACCCTTTCTGCCCTGCATGGCAGTCCACTATTGCTGAGCAGTCTGAGAGCTGCTCAAAGGCATCACTTCTGTGTGAGGCATCACAGCTTCTTCCTGAGCAGCACAGGCAGCTGTAAACAAAATATCAATGGAAAAGCTTACTGTGGGTGCAGATCCATGGCTTAAGTGGAGTAAAAAATTCTCTCTGGCCAGACTCCCAGGGCAAAGGAAGTCCTGTGCCAGTTACACTCTTAACCAGCATTTTCATGTCCAAGGAGCAAAATAATTTCTTCTTAAATCTCTCCATCAAGAGCCTGGTGAATAGCTGTTCTTTGAAATGATGGCACAGAGCCACAATGGATTCTTTTCTTCATCAAACCAGCACTGAACAGAATCTCACAGCTACAGAGGCAGCAACAGAAGAGGAAGAGGTAACAGAGCAAGGCTTAGGCAACCATCAAACCAAGTACCAGCATCTTCCCACTCACTTCACAAAAAAACAATGGCTTCAAATCATGGTGGAGCTGCCCTGCAAAAATACAGGAGCACTGTAAGCATCAGTTAGCCAAGAGAACAAAGGAACGGGAGAGCCTTGGTAAAAAAAAAGTTAAAGTGACAGAAACCATACATATGAGTCTGGAATGAACCATCAGTAATCCTGTCACTTGCTGATTTTCCCAGGCTGAGAAACCACCAACAAAATGCCATGTTGCTTCCAGTCTGCTCATCCAGATCCAAATAGGATGTTTTGTACTCTTTGTACAGGACTTCCAGTATTCACACATTTCACTGCAGATAATCAAGACCTGGTATTAATATACCATGAATTATCCAAGGATCCCAATGCATGGTACACCAAGCAAAAAAAAGGGTATTTTCCCAGAAACCTCAAGTGTACTGATGTCCAATTTGCATGAACAGGGTTTTACACAAACATTCCCTCTAACGTGAATAGTCCTGCCTGGGCTCTAGGTCACCAACATCAACACAGAGAAACTTGTTGACTTTGCTATGCAGAGAACTGGGTTATCAAGGCATCCCAAGCAGATTTGGAACAAAATCATTGCCTTGAGTATTGACATTTCCACTCTTGTATCTGTAGACAGGGCAAAGAAAAAAATACTTCTTGCAAGAGAAAGCTCTGGTCAAGCATAACTACCAAGCCAGACACATTTCCAAACACAGAGCAACGTAAATCACTGCATAGCCATTGTGTTGTATTAAAGAACAGGTTGGCATTGTTTATAGGAGGTTTTAGGCTTTCCAATTCAATTCTATTCAATTCTATTTTTTCACCTGGCAATGCTTTTCAACTTGGTACAGTGCAAAATACAGTGAACTGGTACAACCTTGGAGTTTGGGCTGAATGCCATTTGCTGGCCCTACAGCAAAAGAAGCCAATAAAACAGGACTGACTTGCAACCCGAACAATAGTTTTCAAAGAAAGATGGTAAACTCCTGGAGAAGTGGGAGATATTCCCATGGAAAAGAGAAAGCCACACCTGTAAGCTCCAGGTATTTCCTTATTACGGAACTTACCCTGGGGACATGACATACCTAACTCAGCATTTTTTTCACTTCTTGCTGCCAAAAGTAGGTGATGTATTTGAAGTATATGCAAAGGTTAGTCTCTACAGAGATCACCATTTTGTACCAACCTGATCGTTTCTGTTCATTAACAAAGGCTGGATCTACATTTTTCAAGATGATATACAAAGACCTATATAATTTGAGCCAGACTATTACCATAAGTGACAAGAATAGGTGTGTTTTCTCATATGGTTCAGAGATATCACAGTTAGACAGCATCTTCTCAAAACATGAAAGATGACACTTCATCAAACATAGATGTGCCAGGCAATAAATCTTGGAGGAGAAAGGTACTTATTTTAATTCTAGTCATCACTGATCAAGAGATACAATTGCCTTTCCAAGACAGACACAGGAGAGATAAAAACAAAGCAAACAATTAAATAAAACCACAAAAATGCTCAGGGTTTCATTTAAATCCTGGCGTACTTGTTCTGGTCTAATAAAAACAGCCAACCCCACAGTCTGCACAATTCCCGAGATCAGGAGATACTGTGCCACGGCTGCCTGCACTATTCAGAGCAGCGAGGAGGCCTGTTCCAGTTGGGCACACACATCTCCTTCCCCCTCTCCTTTTAACAGACTCATCATTTCAGTCCTAAGCATGGAACAGGTTGGAGATCTGTTCACGTGACTTGCATGTCTGTGCACTCCTGACCACAGAAAGGTGTCCCAACAGGGTTTGATAATTTGCACCATTTTAGGATCTTTCATATCAATGTCTGCAAATGAAGCTGCGGCCACTCCTCCTTCAGAAGAAATGCTCCAAGGCTCTTCCAGTGCTGGCAGCTCAGAACTCACAAATAACCCTTCAGTAAGAAGGCAGAACACATTCAGCATGATAGAAGGCCTACTGGGATCAGGACTCAAACCAGCTTGCTTCTCCTTCCTCTACAGCTTCCTGCATGGCTCTGAGTAAATCACACTACCCTCCTGTGCCTAAATTCTACATTTGTCTAAGAGGGATAATCACTCTTCACTACTGAAGAGGGGCATTCTCAGGCTACACTTACTAGTGATTGACAGGAACTCAGGTACTACAGACAAGCATCATTAAAAAAATCACCCCTCTGCCACAAATGCTTTATGAAAAACAAATGTTCCTTAAAAAGCAGGTTTCAGGTTCAGTTCCCTAGTAGTTATCACAAAAACCCCACAATTTAACATAAACTCTATCTCTCTAAAAATATCCCAACACAATTTGACAATGTCCTTTCAACCAGACATTAAAAAAAAAAAAACCTACAGGCACAATTACATATGACAAAGATAATGACAAAACAAGAAAAGAAAAAAGGTAGGCAATATTGTTCCTTCTAGCTTAGAAAAAAAAAATTATAGTGCACTCAGTTTGCTGGTTTAATAGGTGATGTGATGGGTCCTTAGTGCATCTTGGGATAATTTAAGAACAGAATGATTAGCTGTGTATGATGACAGTGATCACTGGCTGGTTCCTGGAGAGCTGATAAGTTATTAAGCTAAACAATGGATTGCTATTATGAGCAAGTCAGTGCACTAACTGTAATTTCCTTGAAAGCTGAGTGGTGCATGATTATACTTGTCCACTCCGACTGCCTGCTGGCAGCTCCGTATTCTGCTATTGTTCTGAACTGTAGAGTCTTCCCAGAGCCCAAGATACAGCCACAGAAAAATGTATTCTTCATATTCAGGCTTCATTGTGGCAGCTGTCGTCTGAAGAATAGTGGAAAAGAAACATTCTCTATCCTGAAGCATAACTATTAGGGCTCCTAAAAACATGTGGTTTCATTTGTCAGCAGGAGCTACCTCTGCTTTCTAACCGAGGCAATTTCCATTTCAAGAGAACTCTGACTCTGGAATTACACATGTATACAGCTACAGACATATTGTACACGTGTTCATTTATATGTGTGTTTATGTGCATTTAAAAGCCACACATACATATGAGTACATTCCTGGTGGTTTTCTTTGTGACTTTCAGGAAAACTGCTGTTACTACTGGAAGCTCATCCAGACATCTTCCAATTCACATTGCCCTCTCAAGGTACAAGGAAAGACAACACAGCCATTAATGAGACTACCAAAACTAGGAAAAAAAACCCCAAAACAAACAAACCACAAAGGAAAGCAACAGCTGAATTACAGGGACTTCAAAGTGGCTAATACACACATGGACTGAAAACACGGCCTTCATCTGTCCTACTAAAAAGTGGTAGTCCTAGTGGTGAAAACTATGCAGGATCAGGAAAACAAGAGCGAGGCCCTGCTGCAGCCCTGCTGAATGAGATGGGTAAGGCACTCACCTTCTTATGGGCCTCAGTTTCTTCCTCTGCAAAACAAGGCAGCAGCCTCTGCCCAGCTCCCAGAGGCACAGCCAGCACACGCTGTACTGGGTGACGCTGGGACTGCAGGGACCACTGCTGAGGCACACAGAGGCCAGAAGCTGATGGAGATTTGGAATGAAGCCAGTCCACAGCCCACCTGGCTATGAGAAAAGGACAGAGATCCCCATTTTTGATCCCCTACACTAATTCTCAGAAATATATCATCGCTCTTGCCTGCATGAGCAGCCACACTAAGCCTTTCCTTCCCTTTGGTGCGTTTTTCCTTTATTCCTGTCCTGAATGTTACCAGCTAGTCTGAGCAGGAGGCAAAAATTTTAAAGCCCTTAAGTGTCTCCTCCTCGAGCAGCAACAGCCATTTTGGAGTCCAATCCCTGTTGGCTTCCAGTGAGCTTTGGGGTGTCCAAGTGCTTGTTTTTTTTAATGAGACTTAGGTGATTCTGAAAGTATTATCACGTACCTCAGATTGACTTGATATAAAGTGAACATTAAGTGGGAAGAAAACCTGACAATGAGAAGATTTGACAAGTGCTTAAAAGATAGGTCCTAGTTAATTTTAAACTTTGTTTTAAGTAAGGCTCTTTTAATGAAATTCTATCATTGTCCTTATTTGCTGTGCTGATCCTGCAAGGAATATATAATCAGGAGTATGTTTTAATAGGCCAAGGAAAAAGTATGAGTACCAGTCTATTTTAAATCCAGGAATTGTTCCTGCAACTGAACTTTTTCAAACCCAAGTGAAAGAGAAAAACGATTACTGTAAAAACACAACGTGAGAAAATGTTCAAGTTGGGATACTAGTAACACATAGAAAAAGCCTCCCCTATAGCTTTGAAGAAAGGTTAACACCATTGCTAGTCATACACCTTATGCCTATATAAATAAATAGCTTTTCTCCCTTCAACAAGATCTAATCTAATTCATTCTCCTGGGTAAAGAAAGGTTACAAGTCAATCATTTCCACTCCAACTCTGAATTAACCAGCCCATTGCCACATTACTCCAACTGTGAGTCTGTACCATAAATGTAAACAAAATGAGGTGGCTTCAAAGTGTAGGGGTGTCAAGTGTCTTTGTCATCCAGCTGCTGCTTTCTTTCGTGATTTTTTTTTTGTTGTTGTTGTTCCTAGTTTAGGTAGGCTCATTAACGTCTGATGTTTGTTTTGTTATCTCCTGAACTTGGAACACACACAACAAGTTAACAGCAACTTCCAAAACACTGGAGATGGAAACTGTTGAATGAGGGACAGGAATTTCATCAACTGCTTTGCTATGATGCTCCAAGTACACCCTAAGTCATCCAGCCAACAAAGACTGCACCTAAAGACAACTCCATTAACTGTTCTGTGTAGTGTGGCCATCCACACATCCCTAAGAAAAGCACATGGTTATGGCAATAGGAAATCTCAAAAAGAGATAAACGGCAATAACTTGCCATGGAATGCTACCAAAAATGGTTTAACAGCCAATTATGCACCAGTTAAAAGCCTCGATGCTACACTATAAACAGAAGAAAATTAATTTCAAACGTATGCTCATGTACATCTCAGAAGGACGCAAATTTTACACGAAGCATATCATTTATACATGTACATATTATTTAGCATTTCTGACTTTGTTCCTCTTTTTTTCCCCTCCACCAGTATTGTTGTGTCATTATCACCCTTATAATGACATACCCATTCACAATACACTGCTTTCCAAGATCATTAAAAGCCAATAGGTAACCATATTGTTTCGGGACTATTTCATATTTAAATCACTGCTTGAGATTACAATTCAACCACCATCTGAACGAACAAAGCTATTCAAATGGCTACAGAACACATTAATTTACATTTACATTAATCATTCCGGCCTGATTTCACAGTCCTGTGCAAACAAAAAGTATTTCTGGCCTGTCACAGCACAAGAGCTACCAGGGGATAGCTCAGCAATTCCATGCAAACCCTTGCCTTATAAACTTACCCTTCCTCAGACATGAGACTTTCCCTACACAGAGACACAGAGCACTTGTCCTGGGATCAAATCTCAGCAAACCCTGGAATACAGCACTGGGATGGGAAATGGGATAAAGCATAAAGCCAACAGCACGACTGTATGTACAGGAATTATAAGAACCACTCAGAAGTGCTTGGAGTAACTTGATACCAATAGGAAGGCTACAGAGAAAACACTTCCCTACAGTGAGGCTCCATCACATGACCACTCCTACAGTGGAATTTCAGAAACTGCACAATAACCATAGCACAACATTCACTGCAGGGCATGCACCACACAATACTGCACATTTAAGTCAAACTAAGTCACATTTGGACTTCATTTCATCTCATATTTTTCCTTACTGAGGTCAAGGACACGAATGAAACTTCTGTGTAGAGGGCTTGGGTAGAAGTAGCTTCATTAGTCTTGTGCATCCATCCAACATCATTACCAATTATAATTAAGTTGTCTGCACCAGCACAGAAGTGAGTACATGCCCTCTCCCAAGGCAAGCTTTGCTCTTAACAAGCTATGGAATTTTTTGGCATCTAGTTTGTTTCAGGTAGTTTTTCACAGTTTAAAGGTAATATGCAGTTTCACCTGAAATGTTCACAAAGTAGCACAAAGGACCAATGAACTACTGCAGTAAATAGTCTCTCATTCATACCAACAGTCCTCTCCATAACCAAGAGGTTGCACAGTTTCACTTTAAAGTTCAAAAAACACTTTGTTGTGCTGAGATGTGACATTAAATCACACATCATAACGCTATGGGGAAAGTAATGCCAAATGGAGCAAAGCATTACAATGTCAATGAGGTCAACAACATGTTAACACAGCAGAGAGCAAAGCTCCATGCATGGCCTTAAGCACGAGATCCCAATGGACAAAATCCTGAGCAAGCTGCTTGAGAAGCCTCTGCCTTGAGCTGGGGGGTTGGGCTACTTGATCTTCAGAGATCCTTCTTGACCTCGCCGGTTCTGTGATGATTTGCTGTTTTCGAAGTTTGTGACAATGTTCCAGGCTTGGACTGAAAACTGCACAAGAAGTTTGAGGCTCCACTACTGCATTAACCATTAGTCCCACCCACAAGAGGCTCCTGGGCAGCCATGAACCATCCATGCCCCCATCCACGCCCATTCACAAAGCCAGCTCTGACCTTTATCACTTCTCTTCATCTTTCTCCCCATTAAACCATAAAGCCTGCTCTTGGTCAAGCCAAATTCTTGCCTACTTTTCTGTGTTTAGCCAACATCAAACTGGGGTAGCAAAGTAGTTTCTGGCAGTCATCAAAATACTGATACACTGAATGCCAGGAATACTGACAAGAAAACAATCATTGAAAAAGAAAATCTGTGCTAAAAATGCTCTGTTCCTTAGGAATCCAGTCATCCTGCACATCTGTACCCACTGTTACCTTGTCTGCAATGCAGGTAACTACATCCATTTTATTTTCCATAATGAAGTATTGATTTTGTTTGCAAAAAAATTGCTATAACTGCTCTCCATTGCTGGCATTTTACCGGAAGAAAAATCTCTTAACAAACATAATCTGTGTCAAATTGTGACCACTTAATTTGTGAGATGGAACGATTGCAAAGCACACAGTCCCACCACTCACAGCAGAAAACCACTCACTAACTAGACTTACCTGCAGTAAGCTCAAGGGAGACTGAGCCACAAGTATATGGGTTTCACACCTCTCTGGGTCAGTAGATGCAAACAAATAACACATAATAAAACTCTGCTTGGTTTACAGAAATGCCAAATGGGTTATAACATGCAACTCACAACGCATCATCTCAGTATATCATAAATTGCCTGAAATCTATCTCCACAGCAGTGGAAGGCCAATTCTAACACCACCCTTCTGCAACCAAATAGTTTGAATATGAAAACAATTAAGAGCACAATTTATTTTAACACTAGCTCATCTGATATAAAGATACCTGAAATCCAAAAATTTTTTGCAGTGACAATATTATCTTAGGTAAAAGTGAGAAAATTTGAACAACATTTATTAAAATATGTTTGCTGCTCCAAACTCCAAAGCAAACTAAGTCAGCTGAGGAGAAATCACTGACAAAGCCACTGTAACCAGTCCACTTATGCAAATACAACAGATTTTGACGGCATATTATCTTCCACAAGATGGGTGAATATTTTCCTCATTTCAAATCACTCTGTTTAGTTCAAAATGATCACTAGTAAGGTCCAGGTTGGGAAACAAATTAGGAACTGAAAAGGCAAGTAAACTTGGTTTCCTTCTTCCAGTCTGCAAATAAGAAGTAGATGTGGAAGGCTGAGACATCCCAGCTCCAATGTCTTGCCAAGCACAGTCTCAAGTCACCACTGCCTTCATTTGTTTAGCACAGGTCATGTTACACTGCTTAGTTATAAACACAAAATAAGCTGAGATTTTTTTTTCTTCCTAAATACTTATCACATTTAATACTGTGTATAAGTTTAAAAACAGCAAATGAAAATGTCTGCAAACATTTTCAACTAGATTTCTACCCAAAAGCAGCTTGAAAAAGATCACAACTGGAAGACTAATCACCTGGTAAGTCATCCATCATTTTCAAAAAAGCACAAAAATAAAGACTAAGTAAATCTATGTAAATGTATACAGTTGCTTAGATGCATGCAGAGTATATCCTTCTTAGTATTAAGAGCTGCCTTTTTTTCTTCCTGCCAAGACTACATTTATTTGCAATTGAGTGCCTTAAAGGTTATCAAGGGAAAAGAGTCAATCTTCCTTTAGGAAAAGAAATAAAAGCTACAAATGTTAGGCAAGATTAACATGGGCCATTTCAGTCAAGGTCTGACTTATCAACTTCCACCAACTCACCCTCTAAAAACACGTGTGGCATAAGAAAGGGCTGAATACTGATCTTTTAACCACAGAATTAGGATAAATATTCAGATATTGCTAAAACCAGTGCATATCATTGCCCAGATTCTCTTCATGTAACATTCTTAAAAGCTCTGAACGGAAAAAGACAGGGAGAGCCACACATACATTTTTAACTGTTCCACCCATGTCAAAACTTGTAGATTTTCTCTTCTCAGGTTCAGAAATTCCACCAGTATCAACTTTTTAAATTCATCTATTTGAATTTAAGTAAAACTTCAAGGTTGCATTTTACTCCTAAACAGGCACACCTCATGCCATCCCCTATATTAAGAACACTAAAAGTTCACACAAAAAGATGATGAACTTCTCCTTTATAGTTACATCTCAGTAAAACATACATTCACACTCCTGAGAGGATTTGGTTCCTACATTATAAACAATTTGTATTGAAAAGTTTGCATCAAGGACAGCTTACCATCAATAACAGCCTACATCTCTCTACAATTACTGGCCAATAAGTAGCACAAATATCTTAAAAACATTTATTTCATCACGTTACCCGACATTAACTGGACCACAAAATTCCGAAAAAATCACTTTGCCTACCCAGGCATCCCCACAAAAGCGTACCTCAGAGGTTCCCAAAGGATTAGGGAATGGTTTTCTGCCACCAAGCAAACTTGCCACTTCTCTCTTCTACGTGCCAACTCTGTGCTAAACAGCAGCTCTGGTATCTACTGGGAGATCTGGTATCTCTGGTATTACTGCTGGGAACTTCCTACAGCAGGCTGCAGATCAGAAGTAGGCTTTTTATTTTAATCTTTAGTAAGCCACATTTAATAGACCAAAGTAAGGTTGTTATGGTTGGTGAGAAAGTTTAGGCGTTCACTGGATTTCCTTGGATGTGAAAATAAACCATTAATAACCAGTACATAATGTTTATTATATATCAGACCACAAAAATGAGATCAGATTCTTTGTTTCAATGGTCAGCACAGTAAAACTTTGTGCAGTACATCTGGGACTAACAAGGGCTTGTATAGTCATGAAACTGGACTTAATCAATCTTCATTTCTTTTGTGCCATAACAGAACATTTTTGCCTGTTGTTTTTTTTCTTAACAAATAAATCTTATTGACACAAAACTAAGCTGAGCTGAGGGTGGGGAGAAGAGATCTTTTTACTTTGAAATGATCACTGTGGCTTAGAGGCTTTGCTCTGCTGATTTTGAACTATAATGAATGGAGATATTTCCTCACATTCCTGTAGGATAATTCTTCTTTACCAGCCTTCAGTTACCAGCAGATCAGAGCTGGAGTTTACTCTTGAGCTGGCAGTAAACAAAAGAACAAATCTGTACTGTTTCTGCTGAGAAAGAAACTGTAGCCCTTGTCCAAATATATTAAAACCCTAACATGCAGGATGACTAAGAAGTTGTGCATTGGATAAATGAGGTGGTGTGCTAAACAATTAAAAAAAAATCAATGGAAAGACTTACATGTTTACAGATAACGACCAAGGCATTGTCTAAGAATTCAGCCATCAAATCGAGCCCAATTTAAGTTACAGTTTAGTGGAGGGGTAGACTTTGGATTCAAACTGTTGTGTAAATGAACAATTCAGCTGATACTTCGAGATGACAAATGCACAGTATTCATATTTTCCCTTAACAGACCTGCACTGGCTCGACTGCTGAAGCATAGCAGTACCAGCTTGCAGGAAGAACCATCTAACCGATAAAAGCCACATTTTTAATTTAAATACAGACTTTCACCTCAAATTAATAATAATAAAAAAAATCATCTGAGGGGATCTTTAATGAGTTACATGTTAAAAGATGAATATTTTTTTCCTATTTTCTGTTTCTCTGCTCAACATGAGTGGGCAGCATTGATGTTTCTTTTACACAACACAGGTGATGCCTCTCATCTATGTGACAGCTTTCCCAATGAACTGAGGCATGGGAAATAAGGATAAACAACTATCCCACTACAAACTACAGGCAAATATTTATTTATTTTAGAAGCACAATATCTAAATCAACATTTCTTCAGCACATAGTGCTGCCCGGCATTACACTCTGGGTTTGATCTAGTACTTCCATTCAACCTTTTGAATCTCATTTAGTTTCTAAGCACTCCTGTCAGTTTCTGACTTGGCATCAGCTTCAGCCTGATGGGACCACATGGTAGGTTGAGGACTGACTGCGCGACAGAACTGCCAGGCAAAGAAAGAGAAAATTGGGCAGTGCCCCACTGGTAAGCCATGTGCCAGAAGCAGAAAATAAAGGGAAAAAATAACTTTTGCAGATAAACAGTAAGAGACCATCGGGAAGGAAACCTGTTCCTTCCAAGGTTTAACATGTTTAAACACTGCAGAATGCTCCCATAGCCCAGCAGCAGCTGAAACACCCAGCAGCCTTGAATGTAAACTGATGACATCCACAATTAGAGCTTTTATACCTCCTCAGACCAAACAAGTAAATTCTGTTCTCTCCACCCACTCAGTTAGCTGATTCTCACTAGCTCTACTCATCCTGAACATCCACCAGCAAGTTCAGCACCATAAATGCCTACAGTGACACAAGCAGGGCAGCAGAGTACCCTGGGGAAGGGCAGGCAGGAGGCTTTAGCCATGAGATTTCCCATCACTCCAGCCTCCTGTGGTGTCTGGACATCACTACTCAGTCCTTCTGTAACAGATGGTCACCAAATCAGACTGAAAAAGAAGTCCCCAAACCTCAGATATCACACACATTTATAGACACCCAGAAAACAAAATAAAATAAAATATTCAAGGCATTTGGGAGTCTTTGCCACAATAAAAGAAAACATGATCAATATGTTTTAGATGAGTAGATACAATCTTACAACTGGCAAAAGCCTTTACTCAGTGGTCTTCCTAGGATGCACAGGATGGCAGAAGCCATGAGAGACCAAAAAAAATAGGTTTTAGTGATAGGAGTAACTTGCCTTTGCCAGATAATCATCCAGTGTTGCAGGCCGATCTGTTTCTCTTATAAGGGCATAAACAACATGTGTTTGTCTGAGTTCATACCAAAGGAAACAGATTGCTGATCTCAATGTCCTCAAATGATGCAGGGATACATTTTCAGCACTTGTTTGTCCTATTATATTCTGAAGTCCAAAATAGACCTTTTATTACAGTATCTCCAATTTCAGGACACATATACAGTAAACAAGTGATTGGGGAATGAGAAACACTTATATTAATAGCAACAGCACACTGTTCAGAAGTAGAGGTGTCAATTATTACTAAGCAAAATGGACAGATTACCAAAAATACCACCACAAACTTGAAGACAACAAACCTAGTTTTATTTTTTGCTCAAATCCCAAAGAAAATCCAACTTACTCTGTACATTTGATCACCATTCATTTCTTGCTACATATTTATTGGAATGAGTATTTTTAAGGACCTCTCCACTCTAAGAATACCTTCTCTCTGCAAGCATCCCATTGTAGAGGCTGTGTGACAAGCAGAATCAAACCCAAAGCAGAGCCCAGCATGGCCACACCATCCCATGCAGCTTCTCTGGGAAGCATTCCATTCACATGGACAGCCATCTGTACGTAGTGCCAAACCTGTAAACTTGCAAAGTGTCTGTAATTCTGTGTCAAGTCACCAATAAACAGAAACTGGAGCATTTTGAAAAAGAACCCAGAGTGACAGATGCTTTTGGAATGGCTGCCTTAAACACTTCAAGTGACCAAGGTCTCATCCCTTACACATGGAGGACTTACTCTTTACTCTTCAGCATTCAGAAATAATGACCATCTTCAAACCAACAAGTATCAGAAAACCCTCAGAGATTTAAAAATTTGTGATGCTAGACACATGACCTACAATTACTTTAACCACCCAGCCCTGTGAGCAAACTAACTGCTCAACTTCATTCTAGTTATAATTTAATAGCTTTACAATTTAAATAATACTTTTCTCCCTCAACTACTTCACAGCTTACCACCAAATCTTTATATCACGTACTGGAATAGACAGGAAAGATTATTTGTTAGCATTGAATCTAGATGTTCAGGGGTCTACTAAAGCATTACCCAGAAATTAGGCTAACTGCATTGCATAGACCCAGTGCTTGGAAGAATCCTGACCCCACTTTATTCTCCTGGACTCTCCATATATTTTTATATACTTTCAAAAGACAAGGGTAGGCTCACCTTCCTACTATCTATTGCATGCACTGGTGCTCAATGCATGCATTCTCCCAAACTGTCCTCCATTCAGATTTAACTCCTACGCACTAAAAGGAGTCACAAAACATGCTGAGTTGGAAGGGACCCATGAGGGTCATTGAGTCCAACTTGTGGCCCAGCACAGCACCATCCCTAAGAGTCACACCATGTGCCTGAACAGTGGCCAAATGCTCCTTGAGCTCTGTCAGCCTTGGTGCTGCAGCCACTGCCCTGGGGAGCCTGTTCAGTGCCCAGCCACTCCCTGGGGGAAGAACCTGTGTCTAACATCCAGCCTTAACCTCCCCTGACACAGCTTCAGGCCGTTCCCTCAGGTCCTGTCCCTGTCACACAGAGCAGAGATCAGTGTCTGCCCCTCCTCTTCCCCTCACCCGGAGTTGCAGACTGCAAGGAGTCTCCCCTCAGTCTCCTCTTCTCCAGCTGACCAGACCAAGTGCCCTCAGCAGCTCCTCTCACGGCTTCCCCTCAAGGCCCTTCCCTGTCCTCATGGCCTCCTTTGGACGCTCTCTAATGGTTTCGTATCTTTCTCATACTGCGGTGCCCAAATCTGCACCCAACACCCGAGGCGAGGCCGCCCCAGAGCAGAGGACAATCCCTCCCTGGCCCCACTGGCAATTCCGGCCCTGGTGCCCCCAGGACAGGGATGTCCCTCCTGGCTCCAGGGCACTGCTGGCTCAGATCCCACTGGTCCCCAACCAGGACCCCCAGGGCCCTTTGTGTGGTGCTGCTTTCCAGCATCTCCTTCCCCAGTCTGTACCCACATCCAGGGTTGCCCCAACCCAGGTGCAGAACCCAGCACTCTTCCTTGTTGGATGCAGTTATAAAATATTTTGCAACTAGAAAAAAAAAATCAAGACAGGAATGTAGCAAAACAGTATTTGTATCAAGTCCTCAAGCAGGTTACTTGTGGCACCTCTCCCAGTATCGTGAGACAGTTTAACCAAGGAAGCAGAGACACTTTGTTTTGGTGTGAGGGAAGCTGCTCATTTTGTACTCGGGGAGATGAAGGCTGGAGTTTTCAGATGATCAGAGTTCTCTGCATCAGAGAACTAGCATTTACAGAGGCACATACAAAAGAAAAATAATGGAATGGTGAAGCCACACACAGTTGTTATATTTACATGTATAAACACACTGCACAGCTTCTGAATAGGTGAGAATCCTTGGCACCAAGGAACATTCAAGTCAGACACAGAGACACAATATGCTGAGCTGGAAGGGACTCACAAGGATTATTATTAAGTCCAACTCCTAGGTGAATGGCTAGTACCAGGACTGAACCCCCAGCCCTGGCACTATGAGCACCATGCCCAACCAACACAATCAATAAAACACCCTAAGGGTGATGACAGCAAAAGCATTAGACACATGCAAATCTTCAGCACGCAACTAAAAAAGACATGGATCACTCCTCCACTGGGGTGCCTGGCAGAGCCTGCTAAAATCAGTAGGCCTGCACTGACAAAAGCAGAACACCAACAGCACAGTCCTCAGTGTAACTGCTTAGCAGTTCCACTATTATTTATTCCTAGATGACCTCTCTTTATGTAACTTTGCATAAAATACCTCATGCCTAACTTAAAGTTATGATTAATAGTATTTTTCTTTCGGCTCAGTTCAGCCCACTATTTTATTCACTACTTGTCTCACCTCTTCACCACATTAGCTGCTGCCTTGCTTCTGGCCATCAGAATAGTCTAAAAACTGCTGTTCTCTGTACAAGAAAATATTGCTATTGTAACTGAAGCTAAATTAAAACACTTGTGTCATGAACAAGGGCAAGAGTGTGAGAGAGTGGCAAAAGGCCAAATAAAGAGGGAGATTTGTTACTTTTCCTTCCCAAGAGGATTAAGAAAAATGTGAAAGATTTAAAGAAAATACATATTCCAGCCCTTTTCCCTGATGTATGACAACATGAAAGAGACCCTCCAAATCACTTCTCACAGGAGGCTGTGTAAAAACCCTCATTTCTTACATGACTAACATAAGAATACTGATGATGTCATTGTCACCCCTTTGGATCACATCTGTCCTACAAACCATTATTTCTGACTGGCAGCCTTGCAGCACCAGTAAAACTCTGCTTAAGGTCTCGCAGGGAAAAATGTAGGTGATGTAGTAACCGGTATCTTTGCTGTCTCATCAGAAGAGATCAGGGATGTGGACTACCTCCCTCTTTCATTCCCCTGAGGGGTTCTTTGCAGATGGGGTGTGTGGAGAGGAGATTTGTCTTGCACCCCTATAAAAAGTCGTTGACTTTTGGGCATATTCACTTTTTAAAGGAGGAGGAAAGATAAACAGAGGGGTCATAAATTTACAGTGTTACATCTCACAGAGACCCTCATCTTTCTTACACAAAAGATGTTCATCAGAGAATACCTGTGGGCCAGGGACCTTGTTTGCCCCAGGGCATGCAAAAGCACACGGGAGAAAGCGTTTCAGTGCTGTCAGTTGCCTCAAGAATGACACAAACAAGCTTCCCCTGCATCTCTACTGTCTGCAAAAATAACAAAATGAACAAAAGGGAAATAAAGAGAACTTCCCCATGCCAACAAATCACTCCACAAACATCTGTTGTTCCTGATCAGTGAGATTCCATGGAGGGTAAGGAAAGATTGATACTCAGGGTGTAGATGTTAAAGGACAACACAGCAACCAGAGACAATGCAAAACTGCCAGGTGCTGCACCCAAATGCCAGACAAGGTATCAAACCCCAAAGGGGTTCTCTTGCTGCCCTGACCCTTTCACAGCTCTCTAACATTGAAAATGTGAAGTGCAATGTGAAACAAAAAGACAACAGGACCATCCCTGAAGTTTTAAAAAAATAAAAAATACAAAAAAAATCCCAAATGAACAGAAAAAGCCCCATGAAACTCCAGTCTATGTATTAAGAGTGACAGACTAAAGACTTCATTGTTGACAGTAAGAGTGACATTTTAGGCATGGGAGAGGAAGCGACAAGACCTTCAAAAAATCAGCAACAACTTTCAATTACAATGAAACAACACATAAAAATAGAAGCTTATGACTGAGGACCCTTTAATGCCCTGTGGAGTATTCAGGGACAGCAGTAAACAAGGTGCTGATATACTTTACACTGCAAACAATGTCAGTGGCAAGCCAAACGGGACGAGCCCCAAATCAGAGTGAAATTTCAAGGCATGAAGTTAAGATAAAGGGCTGTAATCAAATTACACCACAAATGGGTCCATTCATCTGTAAGCATTTTAACAGAGAGCATTGAATTACAGTTTGAAATAAAACAAATTAATTTGCTTTCTATTTCTTAAATATCTATTCATTATTTTCCTACTGCCAAAGAAAATTTCCCACCTTAATACGAGAATGAATGTGGAGTGAAAACTGAAACACTAATTATCAGGCAGGAAAAACAAGAAGAGTTTGAATCGTGTTATTTACAGTCCCATTCCTCTTTCTGAATAGCGTGAAGTCAACAAACTAAGCGAAGACAGAAGAATCTGCAATTGCAATTCAAGTTGTTTTGTGCAAAAGGCCTAGCACCTTACATACATCCAGTAAACTGGCCACAGTATTTTCTTTCCTCTCCCTAAATAAACAAAACAAAAATAATAGTTCTCACAGCGCCTTCCACTACGTTTTTCTTTTTCCCGAAAACTATGACAATCCAACTGACTTAATACCACAATTTTTAAGTGCAAGGCATGCATTGCCCCTCGTCCTCCCCCAATCTGGCAGCACTGGAAAAGCACCTTTTAAACAAACCCGCGTCGGGAGGACCCGCTCTTCTTTTAAGTGCTGCAAGGAACAACAATCCAGGGGGGAAAAAAAAACCCCAAGAAAAACAAAACAAAAAAAAACCCCAAACAAACCCCAACAAAAAACAGAGAGAGCGAGAGAGGAAAAAAAACCAAACAAACAAACAACCCACCACTCCTCCTCCTCCCGGGGCTGCTGTCGTTGCCTTTGTTGTCCGGCGGGCGCCCCGAGCCTGCAGCCGGCCCGGCCGGGCCCCCCGGCCCCCACCTGTTCTCATTCATCCGCCGGCCGGGCAGCGGGAGGCAGGAGCCGCACCGGGGGCTGCCCCAAAGTGGACGGGGACACCCTGAACTCCAGCGCTGATCCTCAGCACCATCTCCCAGTCTTGGGATGGTGGGGTGCGCGTAGGGAAGACGCAGGTGTTCTCCTCAGCCTCCCCCCCAAAAAAACCCTGTCCTCTGGCGAGGAGGGCGGCCCCCCTCAGCCAGCAGCCTGACTTCTTGCAGGGAGGGTGCCATCACCCAGCGCCTTGGCAGGAAGGAGGGTGACCCCCACCCCAACCCTGCCCCCTTGCAAGGAGGGGTGTCCTCCATCCCAGGACCTGGCTTTATTTATATTTTTTCTCCCTCAAGGAGGAGAGCACCCATCAACCCAGCCCCTCTCCAAGGAGGCTGCCCTGCTCACTTGCGAGGCAGATCCCCCACCCCAGCCCCTCTGAGAGAAGGAGGGTGCCCTGGCAGCCCCCAGTCCCGCTGGGGCAAGCAGGGGACGCCCCCAGCACTCTGTCCCCTCGCCAGGAGCTCGCCCCCCCCAGCCCCGCGCTGCCCCATCCCCAGCACCTACCTCGTCTTAGAGGACAGGAAAGCAAGTTTGATTAATCCATAGGTAAACAACTGGATGCTCTCCTTGGCTATGCTGGCCACTCTGAGCCTGTGCTCTAGGATGTGCAGTTCCATCTTTTCCTCTTTCTCATTTGTAGTTCATCTATCCCTGGGGTTTATGTTGTGTTTTTGAATGGGGAGGGGGAGGGGGGGGGCTGTTATTGTCGGTGCCTTTTTTTTTTTTTTTTTTTTTTCCCCCCCCCTCTCTCCTTCCTTTCCCTCCCCGGTTCCGTCTGTCCCTTCGCGGCTCCGGGGGCGGCAGCAGGGGATGAAGGAGCGGAGGGTGCAAAAGTTGGAGCGGCGGGGGAAGGGGGGGGGGAGGCCGGCGGGGCGCGGAGCGGAGCAGCGGAGCCCGGAGCGCCGAGCAGCTGGTGCTCGCTGGAACAAACAACTTGCCACTCAAGCCCGGGCCGGCGCGCCTGCGCCGCGCCCCGCCGCATGCCGGGCCTTGGAGTCCGCGCCGCCCCTGAGGGCTCCCGCCCGCCCGCCCGCCCGCCCTCAGCGGCCGTGCCCACCCGACGCTCAGGCAAACCGCAGCGTTAAAACGCCTCTCCGCGCTGCTCAGCGCCCTGCTGGCTGGGGTCTTGTTGTGCTTTGTTTCATCTTTCCTTCCCAACCCCAAAAAGCCAGCGGGAAGGAGAACTTTGGAAGTTTTCGTTAAGATTGAGGTTTGTAATACCCGAGTCTTACCTTGTTCGTTCCTTTGGCGCGGCGGATGGGAAATCCTTGTCCGTTTCTGCGCGCGGCAAAAAATAATGTGGGAAAAAAACCCGTTCGCTTTGCATATAGGTGTTACAGAGGCAAAATCAGAGCTGTCAAGAACATAAAACCGGCCCTGTGTGTGTTGTAAGGGTGGACGGCTGGAAGGGTGAATGGCCTGTTTGTCCCCATCCTTGCCCCACTCGTCAGCACAAGGAGGCTGAAGGGAGGTGGGAAGGCATGGGCCTCCAAAGGGCACACCAGAAATGGGACAGCTCTGGCAGTGCCCTGAGGAGTGCCAGGACACCAACTCGGTGAGCAGCTGCTGCTCTCACTGCACCCACCATGCTGACCAGCACAGGAGCTAAATTCGGTCTCGGGGTATTCATAAAATAGGACTCAGGCAATAAAACTGATTCAGGCTCTGTACAGGGGTCCTTCTGACTTCAGGTCACACTGATTCTGCCATGAACACGCCACCAGCATCTAGTCACTATGGCCCTTTTCAGCAAAAGATTTCAAATAAGCTTTAGAAAGACTATAAAGAGAAACCTCTGATCTACGGAGGGAAACTGAGTCATGGGATGTGTCCAAGGGCCCAAGATGAGTGCTCAGCCAGCCAAGCCCCACTCCAAGTGACTCCTCTCCCCTACAGAGCAAGAAGAGTTTCTGCAGTTTTAAGTTAAGTTTTTTAGGGTCTGTCTTGTTGCAGAAACCCCTTGTCTGGAGACAAGCTTCCAGAACTAGGATTTCCAAGCCCGTTCTGTTCTGTTAATTCCCATGGGATGGCTGTATTTTTCCCCTGGACAAGTCGGTTCTTCCTCTGTCTGTGACTATACTCCTGAAAGGCTGTTTTAATTTTGTTATATCCAAAAAAGGAAAAACTTGCAATTAGAGGCATTCATGTTGATAGTTTGTCAAAATCATTTAGAGGAAATGCAACCAACAAAAAGTACCAAATCTCTACTTCGTTTTTAAAAAGACTTAAAAAAACTAGTTTTCCTTCATGGCTTCACAGTTCAGATGACTCTAAGCATTGCATTTTAGGAAACTGAAGAGGATTTATAATCTGCTTGCACTGCCAGTTGAAGGTCTTGGATTTCAAACCTCTGAATGAGTCTTTGCCCAGCTACAAAAATGCCTGCACCTGCATCTTCAAATTACAGAGATACCTGTGTTCCTCTGTGACAATGCAGACCACAGAGTCCAGAAGGAAGCAGCCAGGGACAAAATATAGACACACCATCTTGGTTGCTGGGGTCTTACAGAGGAAATCGGACAAATGTAGCCTGAATCATTTCTAGGAAATGCTGCAAAACTTTCCTCTTTTAAGAGATTTACCCGTCACAATCAAGACACCATTCACAACATCAACTCTTCCCATTCCCACTTAGAGAAAAATATGTTGCCCCCCAGCAGAGCTTTCTCAACCCAGGGAGTCCAAACACTCCAGGAAGGCCACCAGGGATTATGCTATTACAGACTAATTACCACAGAAAATGCTTACATGAAACAATGAGAAAGTTAGAACAGACCCAAAGGTAAAATCAGTGGGAACCTTTTGAACAAGCAACTCATCAGAGACTTTGTTCTGCCTGCAGGGAAGGAGAAAAGAATGCCCTGACTTAGTCATCTGTATTTACTAAAAAAAAAGAAGAATCAAGCCAACAAGCAAAAAAATCCCACCCCCCCAGCCCACAAAACACAAAAATACTTCTTCATTTTGTGAGTTTACATCTGGTGCTCTCCGAGATTGCAATGTCTTTTCTGGGCCTGTTCAGCTGCTATAGTTTTCCAAGTCTTCCAAAGAAGGTCTAAAGGCCCTTGAGCTAGAACACTGACCTCGTGGCTACTGTGAACCTCCACACAGTTGACTGTAGGAAGCACTAGGAAAATATAAAAACCTACCAACACTCAATGAAATTTTCTACACATGAAAAATATGTCTAGCTCAGCACAGGCAAATTTTTCAAGAGCAGGCAACCTGGCAATTAGCCAAAATACTAATAAGGGCCCCCTCCTCCAGCTGACATTAGTATTCAAACCTCTCTCTCCCTTGTTGCCAGGTACATCTGGGTGATTCTATGCAGGGAGCAGTCTAGAATGTGTTGTTGGTATACATAACATACTATAATATTTTTTTGATTACTGCAATTTCAAGTTTTCCATATTTTTGCAGCTTGGGAGGACTCAGTTGGCCCAGCCCTGCCACAGAGCAGGGACCTGTTGTGCAAGATGGTGTAACTGCCCATTTTTACTAAAACCAAAACTCATTCCTTGCCCAGGCGGCTTGCAGTGTCAGTTATCACAGCACATGCTGGGCAGGCAGAACACAGGAATGGGGAGCTCGGACAAGAGCACAGGCAGAGGAGATAGCAGCAAAACAAATCTCACCAGGCTCTTTGAGTCATCTCCTGCCTGGATGGCAAGCAGAGCATTATGACCTGTCATATGTAGATGAGATTTCTAGGTGCTCTGGGTCAGATACCACCCATGACACTAAGCAGAATTTGGAGGTTGAAGCCTTGAGGCCGGAGGTGGTGGGGTTTCTCCAGTAAAAAAATAGAGACTGTAATTGGACCAACAGGGACTTCTCAGATATCTTGGCTTCTGCTCATGATCACAAGGACCTTCTAAATGATGAGCAGTGCAAGAGCCATCTCCTGCTTGCCCTGGAGCACTGTTTACCTGGGAGTGAGGACCTCAGAAGCAATGGATTATTTTATGAAAAACTTGAGTTCAAGGAGGTGGTCTGCATTTTTACCTTGAACATTTCTCTCAGTGGCAACCAAGGTACAGTTCACCAATACTTCTCTGGGAGACTCTGCTCTTCTGAGTCTGAATTTTGTCTGAGAGCAAAATTTCTCATAAAGTACACTGAAGTTCACCACCCAAGTGTCTGCATGCAATTTGCATTGAAACCACACTGAAACACTCAACAACCATCAGCTTCGGCAAATAGAAATTGAAAATATGTAGAAATGGTTTAGGTGAAAGGAATGTAATTACGCACTGTGACAAACAGTTCATGAAGATCAGCACTGCACACGGAGGAAAAAAAAAGGGGAATTTCTAATCACACAAATCATCATATTTTATGCAGTTACTACAAACTACAGCAGATATTTCAGTATTATTTTATTTAGGTGGTGGAAATTTGTTCTTAAATCATTTGTAGTCTTTGTTGATATAATGAAAATGCCCAAAATTACCTTATTTAGTTCTCAAAGAAGGTATGGTAGCCTTTTCCAGATGGATTTTAACATGCAGTGTCTTACTTTTTGGCAATTAAATGTCATTTTTAAAAATAAATATAATTTAGTTTAAGTTATTTCTCATGATTTGTATGACTTCCATTGCTGCAAATCTAGCATTGTTGTTGGTAGAATTATGCTTTTCTTTTAAAAAGATCTGAAGTTCAACAGCATCTTGACCTCTGACTAGATCTTGTAACAGCTGCTAAGACTTAAAATAGCAGATAATAAACCTAATGTAAATGACGTAATGGCAATACCCTGGATAAATATGCCCAAGGCAAGATGAATCCAGTGTCACGGTTGTTTGTACTAGCATTTGCTTTTCTTCAGTAGACGGAACATATTAAGTTCTTAGCACATCTGTAGCTCTGGTATGAAACCGGAGTCAGTGTGCTTTTCTGGGGTCCCTTTTACACCCAATATATGAGAGATACAGGAATTTGTTCCAGCTCCTAAGCTGTACTTTTGAGTGCAGACTCTGTTTAAAGGTTTGAGAACTGGAGGTACCTTCAGGTCAGTTGCTGATTTTGACCAAAAGGGAAGCCGCAACATTTCTTAGCAGCCTTAACCAGTTTGCTCTGAGATGGAAGTTACTAAGTAACTATAATTATCTGGGAACTCCTTGCTTAAGTTAAACAGGCCTATTTGACCCAGGGACGGTAAAGCTTCTTTAGACAAACAAGCAAACAAAGGCTCAGAGAAGCAGGCAATGATCCGAGGTCATACCATTAGTTATTATCATTTTGGAAGTACAATTCATAGGCCACTGCTTGATCATGAGACCACTGCAAGGTTGTCTGAGGCAGATAGACAGGATGCGTTTACAAGCCGCTTATACTTCAGTGACAGTTAATCTCTTAAGGCAAAAAAAAAAAATCAGTTCTTTAAGAACAATCATGTGTAATATATTAAAATGAAAATAAAAATTTAAAAGGGGGGGGAAGCTTCCCACATGATAGTTTCTGAGCTTGTTTGTTGAAAATTACTCATTTATTTAATTGAAAAGAGCGATTTATTAGACTAATTTCCTTCTGGCAACCAGAGACCTTTCAAAACTTGATTGCAGTTAATATGCCAGTGTTTCAAAGCATTTTATTCAACTATCAAACAAGATAATGAAGACTCTAATTTACTGTTGAGGTACAAAGTGGGCTGAGCAGGTCAGACACCTCATGCTCCCAGGGCAGCAGGGGTTTGGATGAGGCTGTGCTGTGCATCAGCTCCTCGGAGAGGCCAAGTCCTGCAGGAGAGCTGGGGGGGGCCACAGCACAGAATGGGCAGAGGCAGCTCTGCCCCTGCACAAAGCCACATTACCCCGAACCTGGACAGCAGCAGAGAGCTCCATTAAACGTCCAACTAAACATCTTGGTCAGGAAGGACAAAATGTCACTACTCCCCCACCTATGTTCCATGCTTTGGTGATACCTCACAGCTACTGCCCTAGAGGAGCAGAGAACAATGGGACTCCCAGTACTGGCCTGGGGAAAGGAAGCTTTGGCACTTGTAATGTGTCATATAGCCTCTGAATACAGGGGATGAAATTGCATGTACCTGTCACTTGTAGCTGGACATAGCAGCTCCCAGGTGCAGGAGTCACCAACCACAAAGTACCTTGCCAAAACTCATATACCATAAAGTGGCAGGTTTGTACTGTCCCCCTCTAAGGTAAGCAATATTTACTCAACTCTAGCCTGTTGGAAGCCAAGCATAAATATTGGTCTTGGTAATTTTATTCAATTCCTCCTTCTCTTAACTAATGTCTGGCAAAGCTAGTCCCCATCCTTGGAGATTACTACAATACAGACACTCCCATGAAGCCCTCATTTTCATTTCACACCTAGATGCATTAAGAAGTTGAACCTTGACTTTGCTGGAAACATTCAAAGTCTACAAGGTAAAATGATTAGTAACAGAAAGAGGAAAAGTAGTGCTTGTGTTGCTGAACTAAAACATCACATGAGATAAAAGCTGGTAGTTTCCCAGCCAAGATGCTGATCCCGCTGGTTTGATGATCAGGTGAGCCACTTACACCTGTTTGCTGCAATAAGCATTATTGAAACAGACCCAGTCCAGCTCATTGTCTCTACACAACCTCAGATGAAATTACTAAGGTCATGTCCACTTTATGAACGCTGACAATCATTGTTGACAGAAAACTGAGAAAGCATGGCTCAGGATGTGGTAAAGGCATCTTCACAGCTACTAGAAGGTGTTAAAGATGACCTCTTCTTCTCATATACTGAACCAAGCAGTTGAAGAAAATACTCTCTCCCCCCCTCCCAGCCCCAGATCGCCAGCCTCCTGAAGATCAACACATCTGCAAACACATTCTGCAAACCTCAGGGAAGAAAGCCAGATTGCAGCCTGCCTTATCTCTTCTGTCTGCCTGAATGTATTTCAGGCCTCAAGCATCACATGACTGTACATAACATGTGAATACAATAACTAACATGGCTTTTATAACAGATCAGCAGGGATCAGCACTGTTGAACAAACACCCTTATTTGCAAAAGCACCTTCCCAGCACATGAAGCAGATGACCTTGTCTCCCAAGGGTTACAGTGCAGAGTTAATGATCCACAAATTAAGGATTTGAAATTTATCCACAGTTCCCCTCTTAACTGCACCATTTTGCACCAAGTCAAATAAACACTGTCACTGCTCTATAGAAACCCAGTGCTGTAAGAGAGGCTGGAGTTCAGGAGGCAGTGGACAGTGCATTTTCTGCAAGAAGGCATCTGCTGGTGGGGACAAGATTTCATGAGAAAGCATAGATCAGTATCTTGCTCAATGTCCTTTGTTGTATCTCCCACTGAGGAATATAGCTCATATCTCACCGTCTACTCTGTGACCAGGTAGGGCTCCACAGTGGCCTGGGGACTCCTAAAGACCAAATGAATCTATAAATCATTAATGTTTTCCAGAAACAAATTTATACACACTGGAAAGATGTGATTGTACAGGGCAGAATCCTTTGTGCTCTGCTGGATCACGGGATTCACAAGATTATTTTTCTCATGAAATGCCTTATGGAAAATCCCCTGTATATGGAAAAATCCCCTTGCCTCTTGCATTCTCAATAAACTACATCCCATATCTCGATGGTGAGAAGACCTTTTTTGCCCATATATTTATAGAGTAACCTTATGTGCACAGAAGGCAGTGCACTTCTGACCAGATAATGCTTCTTTTACAACTGCTGTAGCTAAGTTGATCTTGCAGGGTCTTGTCATTGCCACTTGAAGACCCCCTGAATCTGTTGGTCCATATAACCTCTGGATAAATCCTGTGGAATTTTTACTTTGTGGGCCTGGAACACCATGCTCTTTCCTTGCTAGGAAGTTTTTGGCTGTGGCAGTGCATTTACTGCTGTTGGAACTGGCTTTAGAAGTTGCAGCCTGCCCTAAGAAACTAATTCCTACACATTTGCTGTGCTAGTCAAAGCTTTTGTCTGGCCACAGGACTGACAGGGAGCTCCTGTGGAAGAAGTCCAACAAAAAGGAGGAAGCGGAATATTTTAAATCCACTCTATGGCCTGCCCTCTTTCTGAGAAGCTGAGACAAGCAGGCAGAAATCACAGTTAGGCAAGGTGGCTTTGCTGGGACAAAGTAGGGCCTGTTGGTCATTTGTCTGTAAAAGACAGCATGCCTGAGCCAGCATGTCCAGGTCTGTATTGGCAGAAGTTCGAACAGGGAAGCAGCCTTAGTCTGTCTAAGCACCTCCATTTCCTCCAGCACTTCATCAACTTCCATTCCCTCCTGTTAGTCTTCTTCAGCAGGGTCTTTTTTAGGTGATTGCTTTGATACAAATGAGCCCTCCTGCAGTGATTTAGAAGATAAAGCCCAGTTCTTCTCATAGTTTCTAACATGGGGTCTTCCTTTAAATATCTCAACCCCTTTCATTCCAGACAGCAAATTCCAGCAAATAGCTGAAAACACTTTCCTCCTTTTGTTATCCCATTATTATCCCTTGAAAATAGGCTACAGCAGTGTGCACAACTGTTCTCATGCACTTCATAAAGTTTAATAGTAGACACAGACCAAGACCAAAATGAAGGGTATACTAAAGAGACATTAAAACAATTAAACAGTTAGGAAATGGACACATATTTGCCTACACAAGACCTGCTTCTGTAATATTTGGGCATCATGTTAGTTTCAGGTTCCAATTTGCAAATGCAAGAATTCTAGAAATGTTATATCTATCAACAGGATACCTCTTCAGAGAACTAGAAATGTGTTTTCACATCTTCAGATTGTGTGTTCCACCATGGTGACATAGGAATACTTTATACTTGAAGAATACACCGTATTTGTAGGTTCATAGATGCTGCAAGGGGGAAGTTGCTGCAACGAATTCAGCGATGAACGTAATGAGCTGTAGAACTGGACCATCTTGCCTTGAATCCTGTTTCACACAGTAACTCATGGCAGAATGTAAGAATAGAACACTTTTGTAGCCCCTCCTGCTGCACCCAGTCTAGAGTCCAACAGGTAGAAAAGCTTACATTCTTCTAAACTACTCAGTCTTTATTTTAAGAGCAAAATCTTAGTAATAATAATCTGAGCACCCTGAAGAACTAAAGCTGAATTGAAGAACAAAATCTTCTGGGAAAAAAGACTAGAATATTTTAAAATGGAACATTACAAACACTGAAAACAGTCTAAAGAAATGGGACAGCAAGACACACAGGGAAGCAAGTAGAAGGCGGCAGAGTCAGCTAGATTTATCTGTGTAGAAAGTTTGCTTTATAAGAAACAGTTCACTGCTAGGTTAAATCATGGCTTTCCTCTGCCACTGGCCACAATAAAAAACAACAGCAACAGCATGAAGAATCCCAGCTTTAGGGATCAAAGGAGAAATCCAGGCACACTGTTGTATAATTTGGTCACATATATCCCCTTTACAACTGTTTTCTCTCCCCTTGTTATAACTACCCATATCTTTGTCTTGAGAGCTGAGAGGTTTGACTAGTGTGTATAAAGCTGGCTGTTTTCAAGGTCCCATTGCTGCCTGTATCAGCCAGCATGTAACACACTTCTTTACACTCAGAGTCACTTTTCAAATCTCAGTTTTGATTGCTTCAAGGCTGTGTTTCATGCTATGCTGTTATTTGTTTTAATGAACTTTGCCTACTCTATCATTTGGTTCAAACTAGGAGATCTTTGGAGCTGTTATGCTACACACAAATACAGGATGATACAGCAAAGTAACCTAAATGGAATGAGGCCAAACAACATGTAATCATGTCTAACAAGGAGGGAGGGGAGAAAGTGCAGAGGGGGATGGGTGGAGAGGAGTGAGATGCAATAAACACTGTGTGAAGAAAACCCATTTTTCTTTCTATGCATGAGGCCTGGCAAATAAACAGGAGGACAGCACTGGCTGAAAGGGAAGAGGAAGGTCTGGCAATCATGTGGATGGACAGTGAAAGCCATTCACTGCATTGGCAACTGATTTTTTTTCTAGCCGCCTGTTTTCACAAGGGGACCAACATAGTTCTAGAGAAAAACCTCTGCAAGAAATTGTTCTTATTTTTTTTTTGTGTTGCTGTTCATGACTTTCAGAAAGCAGAAAAGGAAAGAAAATACAGAGTTACATCGAAAAGAGTCTCCAGACATCTACCTGCTTCCTAATCTTATTGTTACCTGAAGACTAGGCCTTCTCAGTTCCTTGCAATAACTAGAGTCTTCTTTACCACTCTTCCCATTTAACTCATATTAATTTCTTAGTCTTTAAGTAGAGTGAGTAGGCAGTAATTTTATGATGTGCTTCTTGGGCAGAGCTAGAAACAGGATAAACTTCTGAGGCAGAAATAACACAAAATTTGTTTCCATGTTTGCAGAACAAATAGATAAATTGAAGGGAAGGCAATATAGTCACAAGAATATTGCACTGCCTGGGCTAAATAACAGGAAAATGTCTGCACTGGAGTAATTTGTCCCACGGGGAAATTATAATGGAATAAATACTACACACTATTTGTTTAACTCAGGAACATGCAAAGAGAAAGAAGAGCAGGAGATGATGAAGCCTAAGGAAGAGCTGAAGTCCAAGAGGCTTTTACCCCTTCCTCATAACCAACCACAGTCATGGAAGCACTTTATCCTGTTCTCCGAATTCTTGGACATGAACCTCTAAATAAGCATACCAGAACTCCCCCTACTGAGGAGCCATCACAACCACAACTAAATACTTGGGGAATTTCTTTGGCAGAAGACTTCTCTGTCGGAAAGTGCTGATTTGTTGGAAACAAACCTTTCTGTGGAAAACTGTCATCTTCAACTAAGCATTAGCTGGAAGATGTTCCTCCGCTCACAGTGCAATTGCTTGGCAAGACCAGGCTGATCCAGCATCTCTTTTGGGGTCCTTCTGCACCACACACTGCATGGAGAGACAGACAGACAGACAGACAGACAAGTACAACCCTCTTTAGTGCAGAAGGACAGATTTAGAAGTGTCGAAACCTGGTCTTTCCCACTGGACTACTACTACAAGTGAAGGGAACTGGTTCCTATTGCAGACTCTTTCTCCAAAAGGTAGGCTTTGTCATTTTGTTCTTCTTTTTCAAGAAAAGAACAAACAAAACCACAAAATCATCAAATTTTTCATAAAACAGCACTCTGTTTCCACTCTCTAGTTTTAGCACAAATGATATCATTGCACTCACACTAGGGATTGATAATTATTTTGGCTAAAGAAAACTAAACAAGGACAAAACCCTGTAAGCTTTGTGATAGCACTACATTTAGAAAGATTAAGCATAAGACTCAAAATTAAAGAAATCCTTCATTGCTCTCTACCCCCCAGCCTGAGACTAGATCTCCTTGCATGCAACACTTTGTTGTCAGCACTGTTTCAACAAATCAGTGGAACAAGGTGCAAGCTGGGCTTCCTGACTAGGGAAACTGTTTTCTGATGATGTTTAAGAGCCCTAAATTCTGTCTAAAAGTGTCAGATACTGCTTTTAAATGATGTGGCTACAGTAAGATTTTGTTTCCAATAATATAACTGCAGGATTTTTTTTTCTTTTAAGCTCAGAGGGAAAACAGAAGGGCTCTTTCTGGTTCTTGAATCTTTCCGTGCTATCACAACCAACTGCATTGTTTAAATCCTTTCCTAAAGATCTCAGACCCTGTATATGCCAAGGACTTTTAAAACACAGCTCAGCTGCTTGGCAGATTCTTCGTGAGCTCAACCTGGGTGTGTGCTTGTCCATGCTCATGGCTGCATGGGAGCTGTTGCTGTTGGGGCCCAGGGCTGAGGAGCTCACTGTACTGCACTGTGGTGCCTCTGCTCCAGGCAGGTAATGCGTGTTTCACTGTAGTTTTCCTGAGTCCAAAAAGAACTGTGCCACCCCCTGATTCTGTATTTCCAAGGCAGCATCCTAATCTAGCTTCAAGTCCCTATTAAACTTAGACAAAAAACAAATGAAAGAATTAACTTTTGAAAAAAAAAATATAATACATATATATATATGCTTCTGAAGAACATGCAATTTAAAAATATTTTTGGTTGATTATTTTGGAAACCACAAGGAAGGCCTGTCCACAAACTAACTGTGAGCTCACAGCCACCTTGACCCAAGTCTGCAGTTAGGATTAACAGCTGAACCACAGCCATTTCAAACACCATGACATTATCTCACCTTAAGTCCTTTTGCTGGTCCAAAAAAAGGTTTGTTTGTGGATTGATGCTTCGTGACTGACATTTTTATGTACCTCATTTTCTGTTGTGGCAATGACTGCTGTGGCAACAAGTGATAATGCCTTGTACTTCAGAGTTTGCTGATGTATAAGCCACTCCAGAGGCAATTGCCCAGGGAGAAAGCAGCGATGAGCCATGCATTAGTCATATAGAGAGCATTGAGAAGAGTTAGAGCGTGCTGCTGTGCCACCAGTCTTCTCAGCAATTAGAAAAAAAGAAAGGTTGGCACAGACACTTGGTCCCCGGTGATGTTTCCTGTCAGGTTTTTGAGCTGTGAAACTCAGGGGCTGGAAAAGGCAAAAAAAATTCAAGAGCTGCTTGGTGAGAGGAAGGGGCTCTTTGCCAAAGCTTGGGTCAATGGAAATCTGCTGTGAACAAAAGAATAAGTACTACAGAGATTGTCCCCATGTCACAGTGTCCACTGGCATAGTGACTTCCGGCATCCGCATGACCAATTCTTCCTGACAAGGTGACCATGATTCCATCAGCAGGGTGTACACACCATGTTTGGTACTGTCACAGATGTAAAAAGGTGCATGTAGAAAGGGAATAGCAAACCTATCACCCAAATAGCATAAAGAGATTATTGTCCTAAAATAAAGATGCTGAATGTCAGTTTGATGCCAATCACTGATTTTAGTATTTTTTAAAATTGCTTCACAAGACTTTTTCATGCAAATGCTAAGTGTTCCAATTGCTCAGATAATCCAGTCTAAATATGTATAGACTTCGTAGGAAGTTATGGCTTGGTTATAGCTTTTGACTAATGGTAGGAGAAAGATCCATAATATAATCTTGTAAGACTTGACTCAGTCAGACTTCTGAATCAGATTTTGGCACGCTTGTCATCTCTGTATTTAGACTCTTTGACACAGATTTGCAGCCTTTTAAATCTGTTTCTTCCCAACTTTCAGTCTAAACATTTCCTTGGATACACAAAAATATCCACGATAAATTAAAATATATGCATTGACTAGCTGATCACAGAAGAGTTCATCTGGTAGGCAAGAAGAATATTCCTATTACACTGGTGTTAACAAATGCAGAAGCAAGCATTCTTTATGAGAAAGATATCTTGCTAGCAGTGTGGGCTTGCCAGAAACTCAAATTCTGTGAACATAAATGGCTTGATACTGAGGAGAAATAACAGTTTAGGCTGCTATCGGAAAGCTAGAGTGTTGGGTTTTTTTCTTTTTATCACTCAAAAATGAAAAAAGGAACTTCTAGTCAAGTGTCTTAGCTGTGAGTTATAAGAAATTACTGCAAGGAATTTTTGTTAGGTTTTTTTTGTTTGGTTGGTTGGTTGGTTTTTGATTGGTTGGTTGGTTGGTGGGCTGGTTTTTTTTGGTTTCTCCTTTATATGGAATTTATCTGGAGAGAACAGCATTGATAAAATGTTGAAAAAACCGAATGCAGGCTGCCTCCCATAGTCTGTATATTACATCTGCTTTTATCTGCTCCAGTAGCAAGAGGAACAAATTCAGGCAGCTGGAATAATATCCCTGCCACGTCCATGGTATGGTCACTTTTGTGCAAGTCCCTCTTTGAAAGCAGGTACATATGAAATAGTACCACCAGGCTTCACTGGGTAGCACTAGTTTACACCAGCTCTGATTTTCAGGCTTGTTCTCTAACTACCAGTATGCTGTGTGGGAACAATGATAACAGATTTAAAGAAAAGACCAATGATTTTCTGTAGTCATTTCAGGTTTTCTTGTACTGTGCTTTTCTAATTTACAGATGACTTGCTTATTAACCCTGTTTGCCCTTACAGTTTCACAAATAATTGAGGTGCTGTTTCCTGCTCTGCTGATCTACCATGGTGTGCAAAAGCTGCATCTGCAATTGGATGACAAAAACAGATTTACTGCAGAGTAGCAGCAAGCAATCCTTAGTATTGACCCTGCAATCTTTACCAAGTTGGAATTCCCATGGAATTTTGATTGAGGTGTGCAGAATTCACCCTTCAAGTTCATACATGAACAGATACATCGTGAGGACAAACATGAGTAGGGACTCTCATAGTCCTGAGAAAGGTAAAATATAACATCATATGCCAATGCAAGGATATCAGGAATTAAAGTCCTTCTACAAAGAGCAGAAATTAACTATTATTTTGCTCTTTTCATTTATTCCCCAGTAGGTCTTTCCCCACCCCTTTATTTTTTTTAGAATGTAATGAGAAGCACTCTTCCAAGCCTATATGAATGTGGTATTTCAAAAATATTTCCCCCATGTAAATTAGAACAAAAATATCCACTTCATTGTTTCATTGCAACTGTTCATTTTGTCTTTTCTTTTTTCAGTTTAAAATCCCATTTTTGTGTTTCAAATACCACAAATTATAAAAGAATTGTTCAAAGCAGATGTTTCAATGTCAAAACCTTTCCTGTAACAATGACTGTAAAAGAAAAAAAATGTGATAGGATAGGCTCAGAACAAGCCTTCTCCTGAAAAAAAGGTCAGATTTGAATGAATTATCATTTTACAACACAGACATTTCAGTAAGAAATTTGTGATTAATTCCTTTCAATAACCTCTCAAGAAGGAACATCCTCTTACTATGTGTAAGCCTGGAATTACTATGCAAGTGTGCTGAAGAGTGCTAGAGACAGGTATGTACTCAAATCCACCTGGGTACTTCTCCTTCATGACTCACTCTGGAAACCTCAAAGGAAACACAGAGGGAGTGTTCCTCTCCAAATGACAACAGAACAATGCAATCCCCATGCCCTTGACAAATCAGGTCAGAACAAAGTAGGCTGCTTCATTTTCCGTTGTCATTCCAACATCCTTTTGCATGCTCTTTAACAAGGAAGACAAGAAGAGTGCATGAAGTGGCTTTTCCCATTCCACATTATCCTATTCTGTATCTGTATTGATGATACATGATGATGAGTTAAATTCTTTCCTTAGAGCATGCCTGCATAAGAAGTTGTGTTCTCCTCTCCAAGAGTGTGAGCAGGAAGCACGTTCTGAATCTCGAGATTCTACTCATCAATGGAGTATGCCACCATTGTAGCACTAAGCTGCCACAAAAATAATAGCTTAATTACATTTTCATGATGAGAAGATTCCATTAACACTGATTCAGTATTTTCCATGCTTATGCCAATATCCTGGAAAATTGTAAAATTATGAACTTCTGTGTAAGAGAATAAGCCAGACCTAATTGCAACATCCAAGTGCCAGCCTTGCATTTTATTTTCTTCCCTCCCTATCCCTGCAAGTTTAAAATCCATAACCAGTGCCCAAATGTATTATTCCCTCCTGCACTTATTTGTTTGTTCTCCAAGCAGGTGGATAAAAGTCTCTCTATGTGGCTTAAGCCCCCTCTCTCAGTAAAGGCTAGTGGACTTCTGTCATTTCTCATACAGCAGCAAATGATATTGAAAAGGCTTTGCGGAGTACAGATGCCATTAATAAAAGTGTAGAGAAGGAAAAGAAAAACATACTGGTAACAATTATGACTAAGAAATTCCAAAACTTCTGGATTAACAATGATATAGACTGTAAAGAGTCACTTTTACAGTTCATTCTTGAACAGAACTGTCTTGGTTTGAAAGACAGCTGTCTGTCAAGGAAGTGAGGAACCTCCCTTGGACTGGAAAACATGATCCCCCTCCCTCAGAATTATCATACCTTTCAAATTAAGGGGCTTTCAGGCAAAGATATGGGAAAAGGAATCACAGTTCCTTACTAATATGTGTAACAAGGCTGCAGGAACTTTCCCCTTTGGTGCAGTTTCGGTGTATATTTTTGTCTTTCTTAAGTACTGGTTGTTACTGTCTTTTAAAAAAATTTTATTGTATTTTTAACAAATGGGAGAAAACTCCCTGAGAGAAAGAAACAAAAGTAGAAATCCTAACCCCCAACAAGAGTTTTATATGGTCAGATGAAAATAAGATGAACCTATTTTAAAGGTTCATCTCTGTAATTAAGTCCAAAAGTATCATCCAGGTTACCTTTCAGACCTTTTGTTTATCACTTCCAGTCATCTATGAAGAGATAACTTTCTGTCTTACACAGCTAGCACACCTTGTCAACAAGGTTCCTTTCAGCTCTACAGCTCAGAACCAACAAGAGCTACATATTATACTCTGCTGTTCATTTAAAAGAGAAGGGAAGAAAAGCATGCATGACTCCATGAAATGAACAGATCAGACACAAAAGGCCACAGACAGCAGCAGGAATGCAGTTGCTTCCATGATCTGCCATGTTTTGCCTTAGAAAGCATGTTAGGAATACACGTAAGGAAATGCTATGTGCCCACTCCTACTGAATGTGTAAGTTTAGCATTTCTTAGGGACAGGCCTTAAAGACTATAATTTCTATACAGGGGCAACGGTAAATCAGTTATTTAATTTCTTCAACCACAGTAAAATAAATTACTAACACCACTCAAATTGGAGCAGGCCAGATTCTCCCCTCTATTTTACTGGGCAACGCCCATTCCCCCCCCCAAAATACTAAACAAAAACCAACTTGTGATGATTTCTGCAACAATCTAAAAAGATATTGCTTAAGTTAAAAGCATGTGTTTTCTTGCATAACAACGCAATTCTTTTCTACTAATGCTAATGCAAATGACTGTTGTGGGTCAAACATACCCTTCTGTGAAGTGTGTTTGTTTTGGAAAGGTGTGAGTAGGGTTGTGGATGGATCAGCAGAGATGCTGTGCAAGGTAAACACTCAGCCTTGTTCTAATAGCAGCAGAGGAAGCCTTCAGTGAGACTAAGAACCACAGGTTTGGTGTCCTTTTGGCATTAATATTTATGCACAAACACCTTGCTTTCAAGACAGATGTCAGGATTTCCTGCAGGGGATCGTGGTGGGTTTTCTCCCAGCCCAGCCAGATCTGCTGGATACTCACAAACAGTCAACGAAAAGATAAGGCAGGACTGGAGCCCAAGAAATCCAAGACCATTTACCAATCACTCATTCCATTGCTTCCAATCTTGCCTCTCCTCTCATTTGCCTGGGGTCACAGGCTCATTTCACCAAATACTGAAAAGCAATAATCTAGATCAAGAGAAAGGGAGTGAATTCTGGAATTTTGGAATATTGCTGGAAAGACCATATGAATAAAAACATCACGCACAAAGAAACAGCTATTGGAAAGCTGAAGAACAAATACCCTTCCTTTTCCGCCCTGCAGAAAGCATATATCCCACACATGCTCCTATCAACAAAAATCCAACATTGACCAAAGCCAATGTTCCCAGGGAAACACTCTGATCCAGGCACAGCCAGCCGGGTTACATCCCTATCTCTGCAGTCGATTTTACCTGATTGCAAAGGGTAACATTATCTTTGTAAGTGATGGTTACAAGATCTGTGCAAATGCAATATCTGGTTTTAAAAATCCCTCTGTTGAGATTATACAATCTACAAATGTAAAAAACAAAACACACGTCCTACCAACCTCATGAAAGCTATGTTTAGAAGGAAATACAGAACTCTGGCATTGCATTTATGATGCTGGCTAAATCTACTGGGCACTCTCAAGGCCAAGTTGTAATCCTGGGACCAGTATTTAGCTCCCAGAGCACAAACTACAGAGTTGCAGCCAGGCCACACTGCTGCAAGCTCCCTCAGCCAGCAGCAGCAGAAGAAACGCAGCAGCAGTACTGCCAGTACTTTGCAGAGACCCTGAAGGTCAGTGTTCCACAGATATGCTCCACGTATAGATGTGTGTGTGTGCACTTGCAAGGAGTTTGTTCCCTCCCCTGGTGTGCTACATGTTGTTCATACACAGCCCTCTGTTTTCTGATGGCAAGCCTTAAGAAAGCACTGTTGGAACAAGCTCCCTGGACATGTGTGAAATTGTTTGACTTGTCCATATTCTACTTTTTCAAGTTTTGACACACAAGTTTCACTTCCAGAAGAAAAACAAACGATGATAAGACATAGGGAACTGATTTGCAGCCCTGTTTTAGTTGTCAGCACACTGTTAATGCCTATAAATGATGCTGCAAAGACTTGTTTCTGTCACTTTCTACAAGAAAAGCAATCGTTGATATGAGATTCCCTATGTCATTTACAATTGCACAGTACTGGAATCAGGTGGACTTCCACTGTTTCATCTCTGTTCAGTTGTTTGCTTTGTAATCAGTCTATTTTTAAAACCAGAATCATCTCTCATGGATATTTGGCTGTGTCTGAGTGCAGTACATGAATTAACCTTCAAATGTGCAAATGTAACAGCCTGCAATGATTGCAGTCATCTTTCATTACAGACCCTCTTACACAAAAAGGTTTTTTTCCACGTAGGAAAATTCCTCAAAATTAGCAAAACCAACACCACAGGCACCGAAGGAAGGAGGTACCAGAGGCAGAAACCAAGAAGCAACGTGAGCCCTATCTCTCAGCCCAAGGCCAGGGACAATGTGACTATCCTCACTGTCCTCCCTTGAACTCTGCCAGGGGTATCATCTCTGTGCTGGCCCCAGAGCAGATGCACATCACCTCTTAGCACTTGACCTTGAGCTGGCATTACAAACTTCCTACTTTCCAGCTATGGCTCAGGGCTCTGCACACAAGTGGTTCTCCTGCCATTCCAAAGGATTAGCAGAAGCATCTGGACAAAAAGCGATATGTGCAACTAAGAGAGGTCATATCCAAAAGTGTGGCAGGAACAGTCATCTGCTTTCCTCTACAAGAGCGTTTAAGCGGGTTTAAACACTCGCTATTCTTAAAACCTTCCCAATATTAGAGGGACTTAGCATGTGCTTGAAGACTGCCAAACACATGAATTGAAGCACCTGCCTAATGTGGTCAGATGAACTGCAGTCTCCAGAGACTGAAGAGCTATTTTAGACGGTGGCCACAAGGATTTTCCAGAAGGCTTAACATAACCCGCTCAAAAATAGGATGTTTGGGGTCACTGTAAATGCCCCATAAACTTGGGATTTATTGTGATCATATTTCATTAGAAATCAGGGTGTATGTGCAGGGAAGGAAATCTGGCAAAACAGTTTGTAGAACTTAAAGACTATTTTCTGGTATCTAGTGCAAAATATTTTTAGATTCCACGGTTCATCACAGTTTTGACTTTTTGTTTTAAAATGTGATTACAACATTCTCACTACTTTGCAAAGAGGATTCATAGCACATCTTAATTGGTACTCAGGCATACGTTTGGTTTTGATTCTTTCCCCAATGTGCAATAGAAATACATATCCAAGTCTCAAAATAGGTGATGAAATCTCCGTCATGGCAGTTAACTGCTTTAGAGACAGCTTCATCAACATATTCTCCAATAAACTGATTAACATATTTTTAAAGAAGCAGAAACTGTTTCCTCTCTGGAATTCGGGAAAGGATTTCTCTTCTCATACCTAAATGTACTAAAATGATGGAACACTGCTATCTCAGCTTCTAGACACAAATAACATAGCCATATTCTCTGGTGGGCCTGTCCCAATTTGTTTTTATTTAGTTTGAAACAGAAAGCTGGAATTTGTTCTGGTTTACACGAGCTGTAGTAGATTCTCAGATAGATGTTCTCTTCAAGACAAGAGTAAAGAAGTTTATTCAGGGACTATCCCAGAATTATCAGCCTGGCACGTCACTGCCTGTGAACCCATCTCAGAGTTCAGGAATAGCTCCAGAAGCCTGAGACTATTTTTGCCATCTGCAATGCTTGTCATACACTGGCAGCTGAGAAGTTCCTACGCTGTTGCTTCCTCCACTGGAGGTTTGGAGGCAATACAGAGGGAACAGAGGGAAGCACTAAGAACATTTTGTATTCTTGTGTTTGTGCTATGCAGGATAACAGGCTGTTTGGCGGTTTGTTTCACGTACCTGGAAAGCAACTACTCTTGAGCTAGTACAGGTCCTCACACCTCTGTGAGCAGATCACCCCCGTACTGATAGAGGGAAGTGGCTGCTGGCCCTAAAAAGAACAGGCTATATAGCCAACCTCTGCTGACCTAACAGTTTTTTCTAAGCTTACAAATAACAATATCAGCAGGCATTTCTGAAATGGTTCATGGGCTTCAGTGATACTAAAATATTTTCTTACACTGACCTTGGGGCTTGTAGTGTCACCCGTGTTTATCTGGATATCCCTTAACAGACTGAATTAAGAGGGAAAACAATTTCCCCTGTAACATGCCAAACAGCAAGAGGACAGATTGCTTATTGACTTCCCTTTGCTCTTTGTCTTTCAAACCACAGGAGCATGTCATGCGTGTCTGTCCCATTGCTTTGTACCCTGTTTAACCAGGGCCTGCCCTGACACCCTCTTTCTGGTGGTCAGGAACCGTCCACAGCAAAGCAGACCATGGGGTTCCATAGCCCAAATCTGCTATTCCTGACCATGCCCAGCAAAACTTTATTGGGAAAATGTCCATTTTCCCTCCACTTGGCTGAGCAACCTCTTATTCCAAGAAAAATAATTTTAACAAGCTAAATACTCAGACAAGCTAATCTCTTAGTAAATTATATGAAAATCCATTGTTTTCAGTCCCTAAACTGAAGCTCAAGCACAGCAAATAAAGCTCAAGATTTTAACTTGAGTATTTTGTGCAAGGAACTGCACTGAAGAGTAAAGAGAGAAACATTGTATTCCCAAGGCTCTCCCTCTCTGACAGGGTATTACAAGAAAATAGCACCCCATTTTCAGTGTAAGAATCCGCTGCCCTTTCAAATGCTCAAGGCTGAAAACCGTGTCAGCTTCCATCTTCTTATCTGCTGGTGCTTCCTCCTCCTTATCAGGTGCTTACAGACAGCAATAGTATGATAGCGAAGCTGCTGCTTGTGCTGCATCAGAAAGCAAAAAGCAGCATGGATGCGTACAAACACAACCGAGCCAAGGTCCAGGTCCTCATCTGCTTGTATGAGGCCGATAAATCACAAACCACTGGGGAATTTATTTACCTAAACCTTCACATTTAAATTGTTCTCCTGCCAGAATACGCACCTACAGAAGACTTGATTAGCTCCCACTCCAAAAAGGGCAATACAGTCTTTCAGCACCTTTTCAGCTAATGAGGACGGGTTACAGAAATACTTTAAACAATATTCAACCATGAGATGGTGCTTCCCTTTCTCCAATTTGTAGAACATACTTGTCAAAAGAGAGGTCATACATCAGTTAGAAAGGGAAAATGGTTCCCAGAGTGGTGATAATTGAAAAAAACACAATCTGCACGTGCAACTTCAGCCACAATTCAATGTGTGACCACCTAAAATCTCACAAACAACATGAGTAGACAGTCAGGGTATTGGGTTTGCATGGCTGGGTTTTGGTAGCAGGGGAGCTAACAGGGGTGGATTCTGTGAGAAGCTGCTGGAGGCTTCCCCCATGTCCAACAGCCAATGCCATCTGGAAGATGGACCTGCCACTGGCCAAGGTCACATCCATCAGTGAGAGTAGTAACACCGCTTGGGATAACGTGTTTAAGAAGGAAAAAAGAAAATTTACTGAGCAGTTGTACCTGCAGCCAGAGAGGACAGGAGTGAGAACATGTGGGAGGAAGAGCACACCCAGGGCAGTGCAGGAGGAGGGACAGGAGCTGCTCCAGGTGCCAGAGCTGAGGCTCCCCTGCAGCCCGGGGTGCAGCCCATGGAGAGGCAGCTGTGCCCCCGCAGCCACGGAGGGCAGAGATCCCCCTGCAGCCCCTGGAGGAGCCCACGCCAGAGCAGGGAGATGCCTGAAGGAGGCTGTGAGCCCGTGGGAAGCCCCTGCTGGAGCAGGGTCCATGGATCCATGGAGAGAGGTTTCTGGTAGGACTTGTGACCCTGTGAGGGACCCACACTGGAACAGGCCGTGCAAAGAATAATTTCATACAGATATGTTTCTCTGAGAAAATTACCTTTCTCTTTATGGGGAAGGTGCTGAAAGGTGGAGTCTAGATCAAGATCTACCCATATGCATGATAACAGCAGGAAGACAAAATCTAACTTAGCCATGTGCCTTGAGTGCACAAACATTTGCTGTAGACGCAAATATTTTTGGTTAATTTACATGCAAAAAAAGACGTAGGCATACTTCCCCACAGAACAAAGTTTCCATTGGAAAGCTTATCCCTATGTTTTCATATTTGTCAAAGAAGTTGGTTTTTTTTAAATGTCTTTGCTAAGCACTAAAGCCTGTCTTAAGCCTTGGAATTGAGGACAGATCTTACAAACCAGCATGGGCAGAGAGGAGCTTGACAAAGCATACAGCCACTGCCTCAGGCTTAACAGGCACATGGTCAGGGTAGATTTCACGTGGTCTCAAGCTGCAAGGCTGGATGGAATGGATGGAGAAGGCAGGTATCCTGTGTTTCTAGATCAATTATGCAAGAGTGTGTAAATTACTACCATACTTCCATGGTAGACAGGAAGAAATCCCGACTAGCATCCTAAAGTCCTGACAACCATCCTGACAATGAGATTCTGACGGTGCAAAGATTATGTGTATTATCCATCATTTTCCTGTTTACACACAAAATAATCACGATTCATTAAACATCTATGCAGATTTTATCCATTTCCTGTTTGTCATGAAAACTAGCCTGAAAAGAAGCCCTTTGAACTTTCTCTAGGAATGTGCTGTTTGGATGAAAGAACACATTTCATAGGCATTAAGTGGAATAATCTCTTTGCTTTTGAATCAATGAAACTCTTGACAAAGCAAGGTAGAGTTCAAGGGATCTGAAAATTATTCAAACCTAGTCCATAATCCTTCTTAATTGAGTGAAAATAACATTGAATGTTGTTCTGTGTCCGATCTAATTTTATATTAAGCTTGCCATGGCAGTCTCCAACACCATTTTTATGTGGAGTACGGACATAATCTCATGGGTGAGAGGTAATACATTTCAATGTATATTCAAAATCACCATTGTGTTTGCTTTAATGTAGTAGAGCATCCTGTACACAGCACTGTGGGAAACCTAGACTGGAAAGTATTTGTGCTTTCAGAACAAGCATTGCATTTGTTAAAGCCCACTCCTTCAGTTTACACAGGAAACACCTCAAGTAAACATCCCAGCCTTTGAAAACCATCTCTGAGTTTTAATGTCGTTATCAGCTCATGAAAAAGGATTTCCACGGAATAGGAACTCAGAGCATCCATAACATCATAAGTAACACCCCAAAACCCACACACCACTCCATACACTTATAAATAGCAGGCCTTATATTAATTAACATGTTACCTAGACCTTGCTTGTTGACATTGCTACAGCCCAAACAAGTTGCAGAGTGGTCCTTTTGTCCATTAAAAATGACAGAAGGTATCTAACAATGAGAATTTGGTGGTCAGTTTGACCCACAAGAAAGTCGTGCAGTTCACTGCTGCTTACAAAGGTTTACACGGTCAGATCAAACCAGCATCCATGACAGCTAGCTCACTAATTTGAGCCCAAACATTCATTTGAACAGTATGAGGGGACCAATCAAATTCTTCACAAACCAGTTTTTATTAGGTACATTTGTCTATATTATTTCAGGGTGATGTAATAAGTAATACAAATGCAGAGGTAACCATAGGCACGCTTAACTGCCATTTTGCAAAAAAGCACACAATTTTTATTGGCAAGTAAATATTGGGATGGGCTGCATTTGTCATTAAGATGAATGAAGATGTTAGAGATGAAGTTTTAACACTACTTCCCTGATTAACTTTTGTATTATGAAGCAGTTCTCAGATCTATGAAACTATTAACCACTGGCAGTAAACAAGCAGGTCAGAGGAGAGCAGGAGCCCCTTCAGCCCCTTCTGTCTTTGAAGAGACACAGCTGTGGTCTATCACAACAGGAACCTGCTGGAAAGAGTCCTATTTCTTGAGGAGATATTAATCTCAAAGCTAGAAGTATGCATCCTTTCTGGAACCCACAAATATGTCTACTTTTGTAAAATGCACCATGGCTTATGTCAGAGGATAGATTGTTAAAATTTTTTCAAGCAAAGTGCATGTGGAGGAATCAGACTGGGCTGGGGAGAAGCAAATGCAGAACTTGAAATGGTGGCAGCTGAAATAAGCTCAGCACAGTATCCACAGAAAGAGTTTCTAGTCACTATGACCAGAATTATGATCCTGCAAATAAACAAGTTAGGTTAGATTCCTAATTACCTGAGTTAAAATGAGTAGTACTACCCCATATTCTGTACACCTATTGGGAAAGCCCACAGCTGTCATTTAATTAAGCATCATTTAGATTTACTCTGCATTTGTGTAGACCAGATTCTCTACTGCATTAACTACTCAGACACAGCTCCAGTGAGGTCAGGGCAGCTAAAACAACTGAATTCCAGGGGGCAGAAAGAAACTTTAGACCCACTGTCTTCATAATTGTGAACAGTCATCTGACCCCTTATCTATAACTTGTACCTTACAACTTACTGAATTGAGGAGAAAGATCTTTGGTGCATTAGGTACTCATCAGTTGATAAAAAATGTCACCATTGTCCTGTCCTCCTCTCTAAGCAGCTTCAGAAGGATGGTTAAAGGGAGAAAACCAGCAAAGGGAGCAAAGTGCTGCTGAAAAAAGTGAATAGGTAAATGAAAAAGCTTTGCATTTTCCTGTGTGTGTTTATTACTTTCAGAGTAGCTAACTGTGTATTTTAAACTGCTTCATGAGCTTAATGAGCCTGGTATTTGAGGAATGAGACTGTTCAGCATAAGGAAATTACAGTGGAGACATTAGTTACAAAACACTTGCAAATTGATGACATTTTACAAAAGCAAACAAAACAAGAAACAGAAAACAAATATTGCAGACTTACTGGAATATTCCCCAAAAGAAATAAAAAAGTGATTTATCAAATTTGAGATCCCTATGAAATTCTAAAGAAAGCTACAATTAGAGAATTAATAATTCAACATCCATATTAGCAAGTGTCATGTTCAGTGTATTAATTAAGCAAATCAAACCTTTCGTTAGAAAGGTGTAAATGAAAATACCAATTTTAGAGGCAGAAAAGGATTAAGAAAGTTAATCCTTGTCATCATCTAAATATAAACTCAGAATGATATGACACCAAGTTTTATTCTCATTTCTTTGGATCATGCTTAATAGATCAGTTTCATTAAATCTGTTTTACATTCAGGACACACACAGAAGAGCAGTGAGGCTGCAAGCTACCTGATTGTACAGCTACTGCACAATGCACCCTGTGGGTACCAAAGGGAAATAAATAGGAATTCTATCAAAATGCAATGTGAAAACATATAAGCAAGTAGAATATATTTACCAAAATATTTTTGCTAAATTCAACGGCCCTAAATTTTCTGCACCTAGCTGACAGCACTCTCATTGTCCTAGAAGAAGTCCATCACATTTTCAACTGACTTCCTGGCCTGGCAGGAAGTGGTGGGGTGGCAGCTGTGGATTCATACATGAAGAGCAAAATGTAACAAAAGCTTATTGATAATAAATATGCTAAATTGATTAAGGAGGTACACAGAAATCAGCCATAGTATGGTAAAAAATAGATAAAAATAAAAATAGGTATTCAACTTTAATTGTAGCTCCTACAATATGTGCTAGATACATTTATTTCTTTGTCCTGGAGAAGCATCCATAAAAAGAAGAAACAATTTAAGTTATCATAAAAAATAAAATCAAAATTAATGATGGCACAGAATAAATATGTAATTAATTAAAAATTTAGTACCAGAACCATCCATACCTATCTGAGCCCCCTAAGGGTGGAAAAAGAGATTTTACAAATGCTTACAAGAGCTATCAACCTGTGACTTTTTTTCTTTAAAGTATGGTTTATGCTGCTACTCTATCATATGCACAAGAAAGTCTAAAATGGATAGCATCACTCCTGAAAACAATAAGAGATACCAGAAAACCTTCCAAAAAACCTATCGACAGAAGAGATAAAGTTCTAGACTCTGGTTCTGTTCTTGCTGCAAGACTATACAATCTCGACCTTCAACACAGGGAAAGAGCATGAAGGTGGTCAAAAGCTTATCATTATCATTCTTCTTTATAGAGACATTCATATACATACATATATATCAAGAAACTCACATATATATATATCCAAGAAACCAAATGTTTTAAGGAAAAAACCCACTAATTTAAATAAAGCAAAGGACTTGGGCAGCCTTATTCCAATAGTTCTGTTTTCTGGTCAAGAAACTCGGATGTTACAGATCTAGGCACAGACCAAGTGCTTATAATTAGCCTCCTAAATCCAAATGTATCGCTAAAATTAGATTAAATCTACAGGCACATACAGAAGACCAAGTTCTGTCCAAATTTAGTCACTGATAAAAGAATTCTATTTACCAATCTGTGGCACCTCTGGGAGAGTTCCAGCCACGACCCAGATGGGGAGTAAATCAGGACAGAATTAGACCTCTGGAGTGCACGGCTATATGGCAGCCAGATGTGCTCTCTGTCAACAAACATAATCCCTTTCGAGTGACTGACTCCTTCACCAGCAGAAGGAGCGTCATTAGCCAGCGTGGTGCACGCAGCTTCACTAATGCACTCCCTTGGTTTCAGGGATAAACACGTGCAGAACCCTGCAGTGCACAACTCCCACACGCTAACAGAGCGAGGCAGACTGGGCAGACCACCCAAGCTGAAGGTCAAACAGTCTAACATGTAAAATGTCCAGACTGCAGCCCCTCCACTCACACTGGGAACAGTCTCCTTGTTTCTACTTCACTGAGTCAGCCTGCAGGTGACTGCTTGCCGGAGGATTGGCAGCTTTGCCTCAGAATAGCACAAGATACTTTTATCTTAAGAAACATAAAGTGATTGCTGTAGTATATTTGACAGTAATCTGAGGCAAAACAGACAGAATTCTTAACTAGAAATGCCACAAACATCCCAGATTTGTCTCTGATAGCTACCTACCTCCAGACTGCAGAAGATACTTGCAGAGCCTGGACCATGTTCCATGTTTTCTGATTAAAAGAGCAATGATGCTTCTCCAGAAGATGATGACAGAGCAGATGACCCAGCAAGCTGTTTCCTAGTCTGGATATGGCTTGATATATGTTACTTTTTATTTTCCATGGCTACATAATGCATGGAAAGGAGAACTCAAGTTTTACTACTTCATATAGATGAAGAGTCGAACAGTGAATTCCTGAGGTCAGATTCCCATAGTGATGACCCAGGCAGTCAACATTTCACTTATGTCACTGATGTCACCAGCACTATTCACAGAGAAACCCTGGTCTGCCTAAGGATGGCAAAACACAACTCATTGCAACTTAATACAAGTATCCCTTGCACTTTGAAAACAAAATAATGTAATGCAAAAGTTTTTTAATAAAGGACTGCAGCTTTAAAGCTTCTTGACTGCCACTCTGTGTCTGTGGAGGCAAGGACCTAGAGTGATTTGCTAATTGATAAAGAAAAGAAGAAAGCATCAAAGCAGTGAAGTAAATTAATGTTCCCTGGAAATGACATTGAGGAGGGACTTAGAAATATTTTTAAATGTGTATTATGATAAAGTGACTAACAAAGATTTTGTACTGAGACAGCAAAAAACCCCACCAAAACAACACCCCCAACACACAAAAAAACCAAAACAAAAACCCCACAACCAACCCTCCCCCCCAAAAAAACCCCAAGCCCACAAATAAACAAACAAACACCTCCCTAAAAAAAAACAACCCAAACCTCCCTCCCCCCCCCCCCCCCCAAGAACAAAACAAAAAAACCCATTCAATTGTCTGGCTTTAGGGATAGGAGTTTCAGTCTAAAATTAAAACAATGATAGGTGTTCTGATACACATGAAAATCACCTCGGGAGCACCAGAGATATAAAATGTCTTAGTTTATGAAAGATCACCACTATATCCACAGTAGGTCATGCTGTATCCGCAGAAGAAAGGTGAATTATTCCTAAGTAGCTGAATTATACTGACAATTTTATTTAGCAGAATTTATTGGAAGAGATAAATAGTTTTCTCAACTGATGTAGAAAAACAAGCTTTACCATTAAAAGCTGTATACATCCTGTATTTCCTGCGGCATCAAATTATTCTAGGTTTAATTCTAAACTAAAAAAACCTTTACCATTTTTCTTAATGGGAGAATTATTCTCATATGTGTTGAACAGTGTGTTGCAGTAATAAGTACTGTGAAACTTTGGTTCAGGACCAGGATACTTGTGCCACAAGCAGTGAGCTCATAACTGTCCATCTGCAGTTCCTGAGCCCTGCTCTGGCAGCCCAGGGAACCTGTTTGCCTCAGGATCCTTACGAGAGTGAGGCTTTAATCCCTGAATGTTTGCAAACTCCTGACTAACAATAAATCCCAAATACATCTACTTTGTCACACCGCATGGGTTAGCATTGCTGAATTTTGCAGCTTGCTGCAATCCCCTATGTGTGGAAAATCATGCTGTGAAAAGCCAGTGTCCACAAAGGAGACAGAGGAGTCCTGCAACTTTATTTAAATAAAGAGAGAGAGTCCACGAAGCCTTACCCCTGTGAGGTCTCTCTCTCAGTTTTGAAGGATGCAGCCTCCTTCCATCCTAAATTATTTGGAGGTTACCATAGTATTTATTTTGTGACCTTTGAGCTGTAATTCAAAAGTGAAGCAGTCTCACTTTATTGCGTTTTTTTCCTCTTAGAATAGAACAATGTGATATTTAGAAGTATTTTTCATTTTCTGTATTTTTTTAAATCCTGCTCAAGACTTCTCTTGGTATCCTGTAAAATGTTCCTTGCAGTATTGTGTTGCTGATCCTGCTAACTGCTGTGTAGAACTTGTGTTGGTTTGCTGCTAACACAGGTATCCATTCCTGTTTCAGTCTTCCTACCAGCCTACGGTGAAAGCTTGCTGAATCAGAATGTTTGGCTGTCCAGGTTTAACTCCTTGGAGTTTTAAAGGTGGATTTAATATTGGCACTGTGTGACATTCAGCCTTAATCCTTCTAAGATATATTAAAAAAAAAACCCCACCAAACAAACGTAAACCTAACATCTTGTGCTAGATACTTGCAGCCGAAGAATCCTCAAGACATCCTGGAGGAACACTGCTTCAGAGAGAGATGGCAGTACAGGACAAATAGATAAGAGTTTGGCTACCAGATGAAAGGACTAACCTTCATGGGAGCAGAACAAACTGATTTACCTTGAAGTGGAAACTTCAAAATGAGTAAAATGCAAATATGAAATCGTTCTGGCTTCTACTTTATTGATTCTCTTCCCTTTATCCAGAATCAAAAAGATAACACCGTAGACTTTGATTATTATTATTATTATTTTAAATTCAAGATTTATATGTAGTTCTAAGCACTCTTTAGCAGTTACTTGACCCACAAGTTACCATTAGGATTTAATCCTTGAAGCATTAACGGCAGGAAGACTAGCTATCTGGTGGATATAGCCGTATCTTAGCTTGATGGTTTTTTGTTTGTTGGTAAAGTATGCATACAGAATTCTTAAGAAGATGACAGACCTGCAGATCAACTCCTGATGTTAATCAATAATTTGGGCTGAAACCACCAGCTTTCCAAGGTCAGGTTCAGGCAGAGGGAACACCATGGTCAGAACGGTGTGATATTAATGCCCTAAACTTCAGATGCGCTGACCCTGATAACCTATAGGTGTAAACAGTTGTATGTAGCTACATCACCGTTTGGGGAAACAGCTTGGAATTAACAGCATGCTGCCTGGGCACTAACCCCTTTGGCCCAAAGCTGGAATGGGTTTTGCATAACACCGTAGATTTCACAATGCTACAGCTAGGTGAAGCCCTTCAGACTAATACGCATTTGAAAGAAATTGGCTTCAAGTTTCTATACTGAATGAAGTGTTTGACACTTTAGGTACTGTTTCTGCTGCAGGAAAAGAACAAAGGTGAGACTTAAGTGCAAACATTTCCTGAAAGCATTATAAGAGGCTTGCTGTTTTTCAAGTAGTAATTTTTTTCCCTATTTGTTCCCCTTAAGAGAGCAGTTAGAACAGCAGAAGCGCCTTTGTAGCCCTGCTCACAGCTGTGGGAGGCGTGGCAGAGCTGCATTGTATTATTTCGAAAGCTAGGGCAATACACCACAGTAGATCTTGATCAGCCAAAGTTAACCTAGATGTTTAGGTTGAGAACTGTAGTCTCACTCCTTTAAAAGTTTGCTCAGGGTGCGTATTTCTGTCTGCAGGAATCCTGCCGGGTTTGTCTGTGTGAACAGATCCACCCCGGACGCTTGGGGAGACGGGCTCTGCCCAGCGTGTGACACCTGTCAGTTGGGCTCGTCATAGCTGAGGTAACTTGTGGACTGTGTCCCGTTTACCCTGAGAGGCTCAGTTGGAGCTTTCTGCACTGAAACCACGCGTGTTTGAGCAAGACTCAGAATGATCTGATTGCACTGTGGGAAGCAGCAGCTAAGGCAAGGGGTAGGGGAAGGATATAGTCATGAGTGGTGCAGATAGCCTGTCCAGTTTCCTTGCATTCTGGAGAGAATGAGGTCAAACCAGATTTTTGCCTTTATATTTAAAAGCAAAAGAAGGTTCCAGGAAGGTAGAAATCGGAGAAACAGACTACAAGAGATAGAGCGTGCCAGGAGGATTCTTTTGCTGTACAAATTAGTGTGTAGCATAATGAAGGTTAGATGACTTGTAAGAGCTTTTCAAGGCCCAGACTACCCAATGGGAAGCTCCCACTGATTTTTAACTGATTTTGGGTCATGTTTCTACAGACCCGAATTGAGACTTCTTCTAATGAAGTCATGCATTTTTAAAAGCGACAAGCATATATAGAAGCTCCTCTGTGGGATTCTTCCAGGAAGCAGTAGAAATACAGATAAAGCTTTTAAAACAAAGCCATGTAAAAGCCAGGTCATGTAACATGTAAGAATTGTGTATGAGATCTCAAATGTACATATAATTATTAAACCAGTGAGCGCATGCTTGCTGAAACAGGAGTAATGTTAAAAAAAATCTGTGTTTGGACAACAGCTATCACAATGGCTTGTTGGTCCTTCAATAAGATCTTACAGGTGCTTAATAATAAATTAGCAAATTTACTTGAAGAAACAACATCCTTCAAGGTCTGAACTAGCAGGGCATCCTTGAAGGTATGCAAGGTTTATATCATTGCTAAATTCTGCCCAACAGCTGGGAGCAACTGAAGTATTTCTGCTAAAACACAGATTACATGCAATCATCTCTTTCTGTCCCTGTGTTGACAGGACAAGTCTGCTTGAGAAGCTTTGCCTTAATGGTGTCAACCACGCTGGCATGGTTTCCCTGCTGTGTTGACCAAAGCTTTTTGCATTCTGCTCCAGCTCTGTTTTTATGTGATCCTGTTTTCTGCAATTTGTGTGTCAATTGTTTGCAAACACAGAATATATAACTGTCACCAACTACATTAATATTTGCACTATATTGTAGTGCTCTGCCCCCAATGTGTAAACACTAAACCAACTCTACAACAATTATTTATATATGTGGGCAAACAGGATGGTTCCAGATAGATGTGTGACTTCCAGTGCTGAATTCCAGGGTTTGATTACAGGAGACTCGGGAATTCAAGGCAACTATCTGAAGTACTGAGGAGATTTACAGCAGTGAACTTTAAAGGCAGAACAGCAGCAACACATACCTTTTAAATAACATTTATTCAATCTTCAATCAGATCTTTAAAATACGCAATTATTTCCCCCTAATTTTACAGGTAGAGAGACCGAGGCACACAAGAGTGACAAGCCTTGTCAGTTGCCATGCTGAAGGGGCAAAGCTGGTGAAATAATGTGGAGTTTTGAGGTCTTAAATCAGAGATTTCTCTATCTTTGGGATATTACAGTGGACAGTAGTGGCTTTTGGAGCCTCCCCTCCAAATTACAAGGGACTTGTGTGAAATTTTTATGGGCTCATAAGCAGTTTGCTATAAGGTGTGCAGAAACCTGCTTTTCTCAGATGCTTTTGTGGATATCTCTCAAATAGTTTGTGGTCTCCCTCCCTGCCCCCAGAGGAGTGTGAACCACAGGATGGAAATTGCTGATGTATGAGTGTTATTAGCCATGGCTGTATGGACTGAAGTGTGAAGGAAAATGCATTTGAAAGCAGGTCTGGACTCAACAGATTAACGCTGCACTTGGCTCCTCGGATAGCTCCAGCTAGAAGAAAAGCTTAAGTGAAATTCTACTGTCGTATATATCTGATTTGAAGATAGATCAGAAGTTGAAGTTTTTGAGCTTTACTTTGTGGATGCCACCTGTGTGACCATGAGTAATGCAGGTTGTGTCAGGGATGAGGTCTTCATGTGAAGCAGATGTGCTTGCTACAGGAGTCAAAACTGGGAGGAATTTACGTAGTGGCAGGCAGACACCCCCTTAGTGTTTTTGTACTCAAGTAACAGTTTGCAGTTTGTGTCCAGGAGTAGCTTTATCCCGCTTGGCTGTTGCTGGGATTATCACCCTAGTGGAAGGACTGACAGAGAGCTGCCTGGCAAGTACGATGAGGTTTAAATCTCTGTGGGGGGTTGTGGAGTGAAGGGCTGGACAGTGCTATGTAGGCTTTATTAGTTTGGTGAGTTTTTTAAAATGCATTTTCTGAAAGATGGAAAATAGCTTTTGAGGTGAGACTTTTAAGCTCTGACTGAAGCAAAATCATGCTGGCGCTGCAAGGATTCAGACTGCATTGCATTTATTTTTCTCCTTTTGGAATATAATTTATTTTTCTGCAGGTTCTATCCCCTTCCAGCAGACTGTTTGATAGCCTCAGTGAAGGGCTAGAAGACTGCATTGAGACTGGAGCTCTCTTGCTGGCTGCTTCTGTGTGTTTAGATGAAGTCAATGGGACAAAAGTTGGTTGTGAAATGAAGTTGCCCATGGGAGGGGTGGCACCTGAGTGCGTGACCCTGCTGTGTTTGTATATTTGCTGTTAAATTATGCCAAATATAAAGTGGGAACAGTAAATAATTTCTTATTGTTACCTATCTGCAGCTGGTTCTCTTTGCTCTGCTGGTGGAAGGTGGGGTCTACAAGTGCCTTAAAAACCTTTGTCTAAAACGGTCTCCCATTATTCACAGCGAGCATGCTGTGCCTGGCCAGTGCAGAGCTGCTCCTGGTGATACCTGCCCTGGGCCCGGGGCAGGGAGCAGAGCTTGTCAGCGTGTGTGCTGCATCCCACTGTAAAAGCAGAGCTGCTATCGGCGTGTGCCTGCCCTGGCCCCAGACCCTGCTCTAGCTCCAGGGTTTCCAGGCAGTGCTGCAGTGCATAGTGCAGGCCAACCTCTGCACTTCCAACATCAAAGCTGAGCTAAACCAGTCCCAGACTGCCCGGAATCAGAGCTTTAAAAAACATTTTCACTTGAACAGGCTTTTGGGGTTCTCTTGTATCCCAGAGTTCAGCAGTTCCCTTATGTGCTAGTGAAACACCAGCAGGAAATTAAACTCCAAATAAGTCACTCCCCTTCCCCACACCCCTTCCAGCAAGGGAGACAACATTAAGGAGACGCTGTGGGTTGAGGTAACATTTTACTAAAAGCTCAAAGTAACGGAATAAGACACGCATTAGCAACAGAATAACAACAGCAATGTTAATGGCAAAAGTATACTGGAAGAGAAGATGTTTTACCCACAAAAAGCTGTTCACCACTGGCAACACGTACAAGATGACAGAAGCTTCCCGTAGGTCACACCTATATAGTTTCCACGGACAAAGGCAATGCGGGGATCAATTCTGCCTGCTGTGCCACACGATCACTGGGAAACAAAGGCAATATGGTGGGGGAGCTCCCATGGCTAATGTTTCCCAGACTCCCAGCCCCAAACCCCCCAAAAGACAAGGACAAATGCCTCGGAAGCTGGGTCGTCAGAGTGGGGGGCATGCAGCTGGGGCTCAGTTCTGCACCGGTGCCTGTCTCGATGTTTCCACCACTTCATTGTGCTGTAGGTTGATCCTGGAGGTTGCTGCTACCCCCTTCCTACCACTCAGCTGCACTTCCCTCAGCTCGGTTTGCTTGGCTTTGGCAGAGCTTCCTTCTTCTTGTCCCAATGAGCTCAGCTGAGTAGGAGCTGCCCTGCCACTGATCCATCCCTGCTGGCAACTTCCCCGCTGGAGTTGTTGATTCAGCACTACAGCCGAGCACACCTTTTGCTGCTTTCCCTTCCAGAACCACAGGCCCACCTGCAGTCATGCTCCAGAGAAAACAGGAGGGGGAATCAGTGGGGTGCAGAGGGACCAGCTCTGCAGGGGTTGATGGCAGCAGTTCCTCTGCTGGAGTGAGCCAGGTAAGATGACTTCCCGTTTTCCCTGCCCAAACCACCCCCTGCAATGATGTGGGTGGTGTAGAATAAACAACTTGGCCACACTGGCCTGGTGCTGAGCTGCACCACCCTCCTCTGCAACCAGGACACCTCATCTGCTGGAGATGGAGTGTGCTGGAAAACTACTGAATTTTATATCAGCTGATGAAATAATGTTAGAAGCGTAGCCTCCTGAGGTGCCCTGACCAGCTTCATTCCTGTCTTTTATTCTGTGTGGAGACTGACAGCCTGGCATGTATAAATTACTGGCATCTTTGTGGGTCCTCTCCCTGACCTACAGTATGCAAAACCATGGTCCAGAAAACCTTCATTATCAGTTCCAAGTTTGATATGAGGGTGTAGATTTGCTATAAAAGCATAGTGTACTTCAATGCACTTCTGCTAAAAATAAGGAGTTCAGTTCTTTGCTTCTGATAGGAAGATTTCCTGTGCCTAGGGCTAAGCTACATCCTCACACTAAATGGCCTTCCTGAAGGCCTGAGAGTGGCTTTAGCTCCTCATTGCTGGCTGAAACTCAAGGGAACCCAGCCTGACATATGCTGGTGTGACTGCCCTGTTATCTCAGTGGCAACTGGTATCACATAAGTCATTACAATTTATTCATCTTACTGCCCATGTGCTTTAGGATGAACAATTTCCCACTCTTTCTCTGGGACAGAAATGATTGGAGCGGTACAATCAAGTTACAGGGATCACAATGTGACCCATGTCTTTTGGGGAAAATTCATACCAAGGATGGCTGTGCAGACTTGAGCACATTTCCCCAGTTGTACCCAGTAACACCGACTGTTAAAATGTTTGTTCCTGTATCCCATGATACTACTCAATAGGAGTTAAGGATTAGTTGTTCATGAATTTATGACAATAACTGAAATGGGAAAGCAGAGGTTGCCTTTCTTGCAATGAAAATCTGTATTATGTCTGTCAGAGCTCACTGGTTTGTATCCAGAATTTAATTTCTTTTCTACAGAAGCAAATCAATTTTAAGCACTAAGGTATTTTGATGTATTCGTTTATCCCTGATTTATTTGTATAAACATGACAAATTTAAATTCTAAACACCTTCAACCCTTCACCCCTCTGATGGTAATTAATTCATAGTGTGTTCCAGTACCACTCAGTGCAAGCTTAATCAGATCATCAGTGGTGGATGTTAACCACAACATCTGTGACATTTGCATCAAACCAGGAGGAGTCTGGTGCTGTATGAAACCACTCTCATGACACAGCTCATTTTGGGATTGTAAGTAGCCATGCTGCTTAGAAAACAGGATTAGATGAAGTATTCTATTAGCACACTTAATCCATAACTAAAATAATATTAATTTCTCCTATCCCATGGTAGGAGACAGATGTCTCATTTAAGCTCACAATGCCCTATCTGAACAGGACCTGTGTAGTTACATTATAAAACTGAAGTCTGTAATGAAAAAGGTAGGTTGGAGCTTGTAACACAGCAAAATTGTGCATCAGCTAGGACACGGCTGTGCCAGAGGTGCCACCACTTTCTCAGTATTGCTTCTTTGCAAGTGCCAAGGATAAAATTATAATTTTTTCCTTTAAATATTGCACTGTGGTCTACATTGGAGAGGTCCAACCACTATGCCTTCCCTGGATATATCTGAGCAAAGCATTAGCTTTTCAGACCATCGACTGTCTGCTGGTATTTCCACAACGCCTGTGCTGCAGCCATGGTTTTGGCTCACACTGCAGGACTGAAGTGGAGGACTCCAGACTCAAACAATGAGTGCCGACAGCTCCAGTGAGAGAGCCAAGCTCCTGTCGTGAGTGCCTGTCAGAACACATATGCTTTGCGTGTGCACTAGAGGATGGGCTTCAACAGTAATGCTGTGTTTTTCTCCAGACACCAAGGCTGTCTGTAGGCCCTGTCAGAACTGCTTCTTCTGGACTGGAAACAGCTGCAGGAGCTTTGTCAGTGAGCATGCTGTGGAAGTGTCATGCTGGTGACTGCCTTTAACTGAAGTGAGGGTAAAATAACTGCCTGCCTCTACAGCAGAGCTGCAGCCTTGTCCTGAGGAGACACAGCTATGGATGCTCTTACCTTGTGCAACTCGCCCTAACTCCAACCTTCTCCTATTGCTACACCCAATTTGGAATAACAAATAGGAATTAAATTTGTTAACAGAGTGTTGAAAGTTTTCTATGTCTGGAAACATTTTAACAGCCCTCAGGTACATCGGTCAATTGGAGACAGTCTTGCTGGAGCAAAATGAGCTTCCACATTTTTCATTCTGCTTTGGAGAAGTGAAAATGGATTTGCACTGGGGAGAGGAATGCACATTTGTGTCCTTTAGCGGGTAGCCACAGCATGACAGACTGGGGTGTGGGATGTTTACTTTTTCACTGATTCAGAGTAGAGTTTTTCCATCCTGCATCCTTTCAAAGGATGAAGTAGGGACTAAAATGAGAATTGCCCTGGGCAGTACACCCTGATTCATTTTGCCCAACTTCACTTGCCTGAATGCTGTTTAGATGACACTGAGGATAGTAGAGGGGGGGGCGGGAGGATGGTCGATAGGAATAGAAAAAAGTAATGTCGAATTACCAGACCAGGTAAAAATATAGAAGTAACAAACCTGAAGGAAAGTAACTATGGTTGGTACAGATTTTTTAAATATACATAAACTCTTGCTGAATGACAGTGTCCAGCACAGAACAGGGAAGAGGAGAGGAGGTAAACATCAAACAATCCATAACAGTTTCTAGGTTTAGGGTTGTTTGGTGTTTTTAATAGTTCTAAGAAAGCAAAAGCAGCAGAGCAGCCCAGAATCTTGTTCGGGTAAAGAACATACCTGACTATAGCCAATCTTATGGTCACATAAGACAAACCAAATTGTGCATAAGGAGATGGCCTATTTTGTGAAGCTTTTTGTGACAATGTGTGGAGGAGGCTTCAGGTTTTCTTTCCTGATAGTGAAAGATTTTTTGAGGCAAGAACCACAGTGGACAGTCATAAAGCTAGGTTTTTTAAAATGCTTTCCAATGTCTGTTTGGAGTCAAGAAAATTTGGACACTTTCTCGTTGCAGGCCTCTAGAGTAGTTAAGAAATGAAGGCCTCTGTCTCTCTGAGAATGTTTCCTTTATTTTCTGGTTCACCAGTTGCATTCATTTCTATCTATGGGATAGTACTTTTTAAAGATTTAAAATATGTGAAAACACGTTTGCATTTTTGGACAAAGGTATAATTTTTATGTTAGTTCTCACTGTTGTGGGAGAACAATCACTCATATAATTTTAAAATCAGTTTCTAGTCAAAATTTATCTCCCTTCAAACATCTTTCTCAGAAACCAGTGTCACAAAAATCTCTCCATAAGAGTATGCCTTTATTCAAAATATGTTTGAGCATGGAAACAAACACAAACCTTGCCAGACTAGCAGTTCTTGTAATGTAAACTGTGGTGTGTAGTGGGTTTCAGCCAGAATCAAACCCTCTGATTACTGTCATATAAAAAGTGGTTGTGTGGGCTGCTTGCCTCAGGTTGAGCAGGTCAATGACAGCCACTCCACCTTGTAAGTGTTTGTGGTGAGCTTCCTCTCAGAAATAAAAAGCATGGGTGATCTGTACCACTGACTAGTGATGATCAAAGGAGGTGCCAAATCACCGGTGCCTTTTGGTTAAGGGGGTTGGGGAAACCTGGCCCTGTGGATGCTGTGTCTTGAGAAAAACGAGGTTCGCTTTCCTGGTAAAATTTTAAAGTTTAATAAAGGACAATAGGAGACAGTAAAGCAAATCTTAATGGCCGGGTGCTTGACATTCATCCAAGAGCACACCTGCTCTTTTGGAGACACCTTCTACAAACCTTTTCTATGGCACCACCCTATTGCATATTCATAAGCAATTATGCATATTTAAACTTTCCCCCAAACTGGTTTACATGTTCTAAGAAGTGTTTCTCCTGACTCCTGCTCGGGTCGGCCTTTTAAGAGCATGTGCATTTCTTGGGTGTGGTTTTAGTCCGTTCTTATTATCACCTCCACCTCGGGTTCTGGTCCATGCTTTCTTCAGATGGCAGGTGCTGATGGCTGGCATGTCAGTAGCAGGGGTCTTCATCATATGTTCATTGGATGTTATCCCAACCAAGCAGGCAGTTCAATTACCACAAACATATATATATATATATATATATATATGTATATATTCATATGTATAACATATGAATGTGCAGTTCAATTACCACAAGCATAACTATATGAGCTATTTCACTGCTATATCTAAGTTTAGTTAACAGCAGAAATAAAAATCATATCTTTATAGCAAAGTTATTTTAACATTTTACATATTGCATCCATTTTAATATTTGCAAAAAGCCAGTATTATAATATGTGTTTGTAACAGTCTGCAGCAGCACTTGTCAGGGGGAGGCCCTGGGAGCCCCCTTGGCAGGGAGGGGAGCCAGCAATGTGCTTTGGGCTGGGCACTCCTGTGAAAAGCAACTCTGGCCCTTTGCAGGGAACATGGGGGCTTTGCTCAGCCTCTCTCCTGAATGTGCCAGTATAAGTTCTGGTTTTGTGGTTTAAAAAAGACAAAAAGAACCCCCTTGATTGCTGACACCTCTTGTAGCACAAGGTGGCAGCATTGCTCTATTATTTTGCATTCACCCTCCTGCTGTTGAACAGATGAAGTTAGAGCAGCAGAGTGCAAAGCTGAGATTTTTTCCCTGGGATGTTACTTTATCTCCCCCTTTTCCTCCAACTCCAATTTTTCCCTGATGTCTGGGAGTAGATGAGGTGGAACAGAATGGGAAATGTTTGTGCACTGAGCTTCAGTCTGGGGTCTCCTACCTCAAAGACAGAGAACGGAATCAATTAGAGATTGGTGCTGTAGGAAAATGGCAGGGATTGAGTTCATAGCGTGAGTTAAATTGTGCTCACTTACCCTACCACCACTGCAAAGCCTGCGCTAACTGCAGGGCCCACAGAGCCACCCAGGAGTAACACCGCAGAGCTAGTACAGGTTGAGATCTAAGGATAAGGAATACTCAGTCACACTACAATATAGAGCTAATTCTCTGTTACTTACTGCACAAAACGATGGGTGTTTTGCTGAACTTTCTAGAAATCTTCAGGACAGATGGGGATATTGAACTTGTAACCTTTTCTCAAGACTGGCCCGGTATTGAACACAAGCACATCATTTTCAGCTGATGGAAGTTCCAGCAGTTTTTATTTTCCTTGTTCTCTGTTTCACTCTTAGGGTGGTATCACTGTCCCTGAAAGTCATACAGGACGGGTGTGGGAAGGATTGCAGTGAGTCCTTTTGACCTTTCAATCTCTGCTTTTTGTCCCTTTTTCGTCCACTAAAGTGGACTCAGTTATCCTTGATTCCTTACACAAACATTAACTGCTCCTTTTTGCTGCACAGTTTTGATGTGGTGAGCCGTTGTTTTGTTGTGTGATGTGGTGTAGTTCATCTGGAAGCCTCTGGAGTGTGTGGATTCCTCTGAAGCCTAGGTAGTGGGATGTCTGTGTGTGTGCATGAGGAGCTAAAGCCATCAGTGCTGGCAGTCCGTGCAGTCAGAGCTCTCCTGGCCAGGCTCTCCTCAGCTCCCTGAGGTGAGGCCAGCCTGGATCCCAGCAGGTGTCACTCTTGGCTCACAGGAGAAGCCATGTGTGAGCACGCCTCACTGCCACAGAGCTGCTTTTCCCTGGTGTGCTGCTCTGACCCTGCCTTACTGTGCCTGTCCTGTGTTCTGGTGCAATGTTTTACCTCGGCTGCATGTATTATGGGAGGGAGACAGGGATGGTGTTCTCATGTCTGAGTGTGCAACATGTATCTGCCCAGCATTCCTGCCACTGGGGAACGCTAATTGTGTACAGATTGTGGATATAGCTGTTTAGGATGCAAAGCCACAGTTAAAAAACATCTGTGATTTCCCTGTACTTTTAGAGTAAGCAATTACATTTCTGCTGTTGTTTTGGTGCACTGGCAACAACTTGATGCATTTCAGTAGGTAGCACCTTCCAAACGTGCAAATGATGTCACCCTCATCCTTCTGGGTGTCACATATTGGGGATTAGAACTTGGATTTCTCATGTTGGGTGTTGTCGCTAAGCATTTACCAATCCTGCCTAATCAGTGACAGTTTTTTGACTGAAAGACAGACGAAAAATTGCCCCTTGTCCTGCTGTGTTCCACAGATCTTCACAGCTGTGTGAGTGTGAGGGATGTCTGGGTTATGGGGTGATGTTACAGCCATACTATGGAAGGACCAGAGGCTTATTGGACTCTAGTTGGTTGTGGAAGAATGTCTTTCTCATAACTGATTTTTTTTTGTGGGGGTGGGAGGTTTTTGGTTTTTAAAGGATTTTTCTGGGTTCTGAGGAACTGGGACCAGCTTTTTATCAGCTTACCTCTATGTTGTTTAATACAGCCTAAAGTACAGTTTGACCAAGGATAATATGTGTTGTTGATTAATATCAATGCCTGCATGGGTATTTTTGACATATATAAATGCATCCATGTGTGTTTTTCTACACAGTAGGAAAGTCGTATCATCACTCAAAAAAGCACACTGTAGCTATTAAACATCTGCTAAAGCTCAGAGTTTCCATTAATTTAATATACCATGAGTAGCTGGAGAATAGACTGTACAAACAGGAGATGCCTGCTGTAAGTGAAATAAAGATTCGGGGTCTCATATGTTTTGTATCATTTCCTTGTCTTGACTCCAGCTTAAAAGTATTGACTTTCTTTTTGATGAAGTCCCCCAAGTTGCTTTTTTGCTTCTCCACCAAATAGTTTCACAAATTATTAGTTTCAAAATTGATAGCATGGTCCTCCTAGTGCCAAGTGAAATGGAAAAATGAGATACTGGCACTCCAAGCTGTTGGAGTAGTTTGTGCTACCTGTGCATGGAGTTTTTTGGTACTCAGTCTGACTTGTGCAGGTTCCTGAAAAGAATGTCCTCCTCAGAGCTTTGGTTTTTGGACCAGGACCTGTGTGGGCAGTCTGAGTCGACTGTTTGGAGCTGTGAACCAGAGAACTGTGCATTGGGGTGAACTTTGGCATAAGCTAAGGCCTCCCTGCTATGGTGGAGCAGGCTGGCTCACTTTCCCTGGAGCAAAAGCATCACAGTTGTCTGCAGTGAGCAGAACGTGCCTACTAACCAGAAAATGGGAGGAGGAAGTAGAGGAAGGCACTTCTGATTGTTTTAGGGAATGTGTAGCCAGGTTGTTGGCTTGTCATTGTCTTGTCTTTTGCTTTATTGTTTTCTAACTCAACTGGTCAGATTACATGGGTTAACATAGTAGATGGCCATTGTTGGATTTTACCCTTTTCTGACCCAGAGATGGGGCAGCTGAGAGGCGTTTTAAAAACTTTTATTCCATTTTCAGTCTCACGTGAAGGGTGAGACCATTCAGATGTTACAATTCACGCCATCATAATTGGAAGCCAACTATTTCCTAATTACAATCCATTATAATTGTTTCTTGGCCTATCAGCTTTTTGCCACACAATGCTGCTAATGCCTTAAAGCAAATCGTCTAAAATTACCCCTTGTGGGTCTTACTACAATGCACCTTTCATAGTTCTATTTCTCCTAAGTATCTAGTCTGATTTGCTAGGCCATCCTTTGAAACTTGTTTCTAGTTCCATTTCTCTCTCAACAATGTCTGTCCCATTCCCTGGCCTTTCTAAGTCGGCATTTCTTATCTCAAAGTTTGCATACAGACGCATATTATGTGAAGCTTCTGTCAGGCTTTGAGAATTCTCTACAAATCCATTTCCCACAAACCATATGCTAGGAAATACACCTGCTTGAGGCTATCACCACACCTTTGTTTCTTTGTGAGGACGTACCCTGGGAAGACACTGGTCCAGGAATCTTCAGGGATGTGTGTGATCCTTGGTACCTAGCGCTGTCATTAAATGGAGCCTTTTAGGTCTGAGAGGTATCACAGTAACCCTGTTTCTTTGTTGTGCATTTGACAGGAGGGACATTTTCTCTCCTCCCTGCCATGAATTGTGACTGTTGCCTCCTAAAATGCTTGCACCATTCACTGAAGATATAATTACTGAGCATGTGGTTTTAGATAGACACCTTCTGTACATGCATTGTCAGGACAAGGCAAACTGTGTTCTTTCATGCATGCAGACCTAAGCATCCCTTCCACCAAAACAATTAAACTCTAGAAGTGTATCACAACTGTGGCACCAGTCAGCAATGTCAAAATCTGCTCGCATAGCAGTGGGTAAACTGTTCTTCTCCCTTGTGACTTGCACGTGTGTTCTCTCTCCATTTCCCTTTTTCTTGGTGGAGACTTAGTGCTGGCTACTTGTCAAATGCTGTAATGTGAAGTTAATCATGTGACTTGGGGAGAATGACACATTGACACTTTTCATAATTGCTTCCTACACTGGAAACCTCCAGCTGTTTTGATGGAAATAATGTGATGTGACTGTGACAATACAGTCCCAAAGCCTGCAGACTGAAAATTTTAGTCCAATTTTAGTTGAAAAGTATGTTTTTTAACCTTTATGACACCAGTCATCAATGATTACATATGGAAATTAAAGGAATGCCTAGAAATTTCTTCTAGTTGTTTGCAAATATATGTAGGTGTTTGTTGAATGGCTTTATGGATAAAGATAACATTTGTGTCTTTGCAGCAACAAGTGTTAGAAATGCCCTTTGAAGAGGAATAGATTTGTGTTTTGGAGAGTTCAAATAGCAAAATCAGTACTGCAGGATCACTCTTTTCAGTTCTGATGCTAAGCTAGTGTGGGCAGCAAAGGAATCTTGGAGGTTTTTTCCCTTGGAGGAGAATATGTGGCCAGTCCAAGTGGAATGGAAAGTCATGTAAAGGTTAGTCTGTAGTGACAGAACTCTGGAGCAGCTTTTCATTCTGTAAACAAAACTATTGATGTAAATAACAGTCATTAAAGGAGCTGGAGCTGGGGAATATTTATTAATATTTTTTGCCCACATAAAACATTAGAGGTTGGACAGTAAGTATACTTTTAGTGAGACATATAACTATTCTGTGAAAGGATGAATATAGTTAACTATATTTCATTTTCTATTTCTTTGAAATTAATGCTTCTATATTTCCTCTTTCCCCCCAATAACACTAGGATGAACATACATTTGAATTTTAGATCCTGCAATCTTGGGACGTGCTGCTGATTGAAGCTGAAGGTGCTGATTATCATTATATTTTTTTCTCCCCCTCATGAAGCCCCAGGATGCAACAGATAAAACTGCTATGATACTACAGGAGATCTCACTGCTGAGATCTCAGCTTCAAGAGAGTATAGGTTCTGCTTAATTGTGTTCCAAAGGGAATGTGCAGTTATGCATCTTTCTTTTTGATGACAGTTATACTAACAAATCATTAAAAAAGGCATTTCTTGAAGACTGTGGAAAGGCAAGTAGGCAGTAGTGCAGTAGTAGTCATTGCCCATTGTGTTTAAAAGATGATCCCAGAAATCTCATCGTTTAACTTTATCAAGAGATGGATTTAAAATCCCTTAAGTTCCTTGTGTTTTGTCAGTGGTGACAGATCCACTGATGGAGCAACCACTGGAAAAGACAACTCACGGGACTGAAATACATTATTAAATCACACTGCTTTTAGAAAATATAAAATACAGGGACTTGAGTGTAACTTAGGCTGTGTGAATATGGCACTCAGAGGCACCTCTGCATAGAACAAGTTACTTTTTTAACCTGTATCGTGCTGAGGTTAGTTATGCCAAATGTCACTAAAAAGTACGAAATCCGGGGACAGTTTTACAGTAGCCCAGTCTGGATTGAATTCTCTATGCCTGGCTGAAGAAGACCAGGAAGGTAATTCACTACTACAATTGATTTATCTTGACTTATGCCAGCCACTGGGGTATATACTCTGCTTTCAGTTTTCAGTAGTAGATATTGCAGTTTCCTTTCTTTTAGTCAGTTTTGTGTGAGGTACCTTAAAAGGATGCCTTCCCTTGAAGCAGGAAAACAGGATTGCAAGCCATTTGCAAAACTGTAGTTATTTACATCTGGAGGTCTTATCTTCTTGTAGGAATACCCGCAGATACAGTGGTTGATTAATTTTTTTTTCTCTCCCAGAGTAGAAGTTTTTATCTTTCTGAGCAGTGCCAGATTCTGCCTCATCTTTCCTAAGAGTTTCCCCATATTATTTATTATGTTATGCTACACTATACATAAAATATATTTTGTTATTTTAGACTCATTAATGTTGAAAAAGACCACTAAGATCATCAAGTTCAACTATTATTTCTGCCCTTTCATGTTTCAATGAGTGTAAAGCCATTGAAGACTTGAAACTGGTACATATCCAAAATAAAACCTCTGCTCTTATTGATGGGTGGAACTAGATACCAGATAAGTAGATACCAGATTTCAGAATTTGCTAGTTGTAGCTCAAAGGATGCAATAACTATAATATATAATGCTATATCCCCTATTTTCCAGCTTAAAAAGTTAGACTGAAATGAGTACTTTCCTGCTTCACAGGATTTTTTTAATGGTATGGTGATTCAAAACTCTCAGTAGCTTTCTGTTTAGACACAGCATTTTAAAGTGCAGTGCCAGCTTTTCTCCAATCCCTTTCATCTCGAGGAAAGATACCTGTTATTTACTGCTCAGCTGTCATTGTCACTTCCAGTTATCACGAATCACTGTTCACTGAATTCCTGCTGGAGGACTACAGGCAGACTATTCAAGCACCTCCCGCACTGTAGTGGATCCAGGTGGATGCTGAGCTTGCCAGAGAGGTCTGTGGTACTTATGCCCTTGTGCAGAGCAGGTGTGTCTGCTGATTCTTAACCTGCAGCCTTGATCTTGCTGCCAGTGGCAGGAAAATTGTATGTCTGTTGGATTCTGGCAAGGATAGATTAGATATTAAAGGTGATTTTGAGGGTGTTCTGAAGAAGAGTAGTTGGCACTTTATGAAGACAGAGGTTTGTTAAGGTGTCTGACTATTGACATGAGAGGATCTGACAGCCTCTGGATGGGTGTCACTCCCTGTATTTCATCCCCATTCAAATCTGAAGGACAATAAACATGCTTTCCCACACTGTAGATCTTTACCCTTAATAATGTGAACGTGGACTTGCTTTGTGAAAGAACTCGCTTTTTTCCTCATACAAGACTAAAGGAAAAAGTGTTTGAAAAGAATAAATAAACAGAGGCCAATGATCTCTTAGTATAGTTCTGGTTAACATTGTCTCCCAGTTTTTCTCAAATGCATCATCACTTCCTCATTTAAAAAAAATCCTCACATCTGAACAGCAATGCAGATGAAACAAAGACCAGTTAGTACAGGAATCTGATAGTTTTCATAAATTTTACTGCTGGCAGAATTAACAAAATATGGTCAGCAAGACCATACGACTCATCTATTTTTCATGTCTTTTTGTGCCTCTGTTTCTATAATAACATGGTTTTGATATACTATATTCCATAGTTCAGTACTTAAACAGTCACTTTATTATTATTACTGAGCAACTGTATTCCAGAGGGTTTCTCTGATGTAGTACATCTTGCTCAGTCAGTTAAACCAAGACCTTCAGAGTGCCTGACCACAGTAATCACATCATTTTTTCATCCCTGCTTCCAATCTTTAGTTGGTGACTCCTACCATACATCATCACCATATATCCTCATTTGAGCGGTCCAATTTACATATTGTTGCAATCACACTGAAAGTTCTAATAAATTTCCCTCGGTGGCAGAGATTCACGTGAATAATGGCTGTGCCTAAAACTGCCATCTTAATACCTTTGAACATGCCGTCTTCCTGGAGCTTATTACTCAGATTTTACCAGTGCCCTGTAACTGATGTCCTGCCTGAGTGACAGTCTTTGAAAACACTGTGAACTTTCCATTGCCTGTGGTGACACTGCAAGTACTTGCAGTCCTTTCAGTCTTATGTAAGCAAACTGAAAATGACTCTTCAAGTGCTACGTACAAGGTGCTGATCACTTTCTTCCATGCTTTCATGAATCTTTTCACAGGAGAGAGATATTGATTTTGTCATGGATTTTGTTACAAAGACTATCTCGGAGCACCGTATCATTTACAAATCATTTATAAATGGGGTGACATCAGGTGGTGACTGGTTACTAGTCGAGTTTTGCAGGGCTCTGTCTTAGGCCCAGAGCTCTTCAGCATCTTCATAAATGACTTGGATGCTGGACTTGAAGTGACACAAAGTGAGTTCACAGATGACACAAAACAGGGAGGAGCTGTTGACTCCCTCAAAGGCAGAGAGGCCCTGCAGCGAGACCTCGACAAAGTAGGGGGCAACCACCAGCTGTATGAAATTCAACAGCGGGGAGTTCTGGATTCTGCACCTGGGTTGGGGCAACCCTGGATGTGGGTACAGACTGGGGAAGGAGATGCTGGAAAGCAGCACCACACAAAGGGCCCTGGGGGTCCTGGTTGGGGACCAGTGGGATCTGAGCCAGCAGTGCCCTGGAGCCAGGAGGGACATCCCTGTCCTGGGGGCACCCGGGCCGGAATTGCCAGTGGGGCCAGGGAGGGATTGTCCTCTGCTCTGGGGCGGCCTCGCCTCGGGTGTTGGGTGCAGATTTGGGCACCGCAGTATGAGAAAGATACGAAACCATTAGAGAGCGTCCAAAGGAGGCCATGAGGACAGGGAAGGGCCTTGAGGGGAAGCCGTGAGAGGAGCTGCTGAGGGCACTTGGTCTGGTCAGCTGGAGAAGAGGAGACTGAGGGGAGACTCCTTGCAGTCTGCAACTCCGGGTGAGGGGAAGAGGAGGGGCAGACACTGATCTCTGCTCTGTGTGACAGGGACAGGACCTGAGGGAACGGCCTGAAGCTGTGTCAGGGGAGGTTAAGGCTGGATGTTAGACACAGGTTCTTCCCCCAGGGAGTGGCTGGGCACTGAACAGGCTCCCCAGGGCAGTGGCTGCAGCACCAAGGCTGACAGAGCTCAAGGAACATTTGGACAATGCTCTCAGACACATGATGGTGTTCTGGGGGTGTGCTGTGCAGGGCCAGGAGATAGAGTTGGATGATCCTTCCGGGCCCCTTTCAGCTTGGGATATTCTGTAATGATGTGTGATCCAAGCACTTGTCAGAGAGATTATAATCTGGCCTATTTCTTTTCTTTAACCAACTTTTCCAATTCAATATTTATCTATATATTTTGTATGAAAGACGGTGGAAATACTGATGATGGGGGGAGATAACTGGATCCACATGGAAGAACTGAAGTGCTATTTAGGTTAAGGTTTGCTTTAGCTAGGCAGGGGGAGACGCTAGGAGATTGTGAGTCAGTACTGAAAGTTGCTGAAACTGTCGGGAAACAGCAGTTATGGGAATGTGTATGTGACTGGCAGTTGTTTCAGGTTCCCTCTTTTAGTCAAATGCACTGTAGGTGCAATTATCGAACAAGAAGTAAATAGCTGTTTGCTCTTTATTTTCCTTTTAAGTATGCAATTTATCTTAGACTCCTCTGCTATGTGGCCTTTATTTGTTTTTACTTGCCACATTTGGATGTGCTTTGCACCCTCTGACTTGACTGATTAGAAGAAGTGCAGAGAAAATGAATGTTGGGACAATCCATTGCACTAGGGCTGTTTTATGAAGACAAATCACTTGCATATAATAGATGGCTTGAAGTTTTTCCTGTTAATGTCCTAGATGAACTAGCTATTCTATAGCCAGAAAATAAAAGGCTATTTTCTTCTGCAGAAGGAACACAGTCTTTGAATGGATCAATAGACAGAAACATAGTGAAAATGGATGTGACAAAGGACAGTACACTGCTACAGGGCTGGTAAGATCACTTATGTGGCAGTGCTATAATTGGAGGCGTGTAGTGCATATCTGTTGCATGTGGAGTGTAGCTATCACTAGAATGTGATGGTGATTTTAAAGCTAAGCAGTCTCTAGGATCATGAGAGATTGGGGAAGTTGAGTGGGTTTGGTTTTGGGTTTATCTGTTGTTAGTTTTTCCCTATTGAAAAAAGAGTGTCCAACCTAAGGCAACAGCTCCTAGGCCAGCAGTCTTGTTCAAATGCTTGGGAAAGCTGCTTCAAGACCCTGCTTCAGATGGGTGAAAGCAGCAAGTGAAATTGGATTTCCTATCTTCCAGGTTTGTATCACACCCAGGAGCATTCAGAGAGAGGCTTCTCCTCTGCTTTTTCTTGTGTTTTTAACTTTTTCTCTGATGCAGAAGGAAAGCAAATACTCTTTCTTGCAGAATGTCTCTCAGATTTTTCGTAAGTGGTATGGGTTAGGATCTAATGTTGTTAAACAGTAGGGATGTGGCCCTTTCACTGAAGGCCACTTTTGGTATTAAGCGACTGATGCAATTTCTGGTGAAATTGCTGTGCATTTGGCCTAGGTAGCCAGTAGGAATAAATACACAACATGCTGGGAAAATATATGTCTTGTTGTAGACTGGGAAATTGAGTTCAGCTCCAGCTTTCTCTCTTTTCTGTCCCCAACCAGAAAATGAATGATTGCATGATAAAAACACCCAATATGCTTTTAAAAAAATAGTTTTTAAGATTTCTCTTATGAAATAGTTGCTCAGGCTACCACCTTCGGTCTTAGCAAAACTGTGGAATTGAAGCCGGAGTTCACTTGGTGTTCAGGTGCTCAAATCCTCTTCATTTCTTAGGAATTTGTTGATTTCAGAGGAAGTGAGGTGGTTTCAGCAGCTCTGACTCTTGCTCCAGATGAGAAAATGCCTAGTTAAGCACACAGGTGGTCTCTCTAATGTTTCAGTAACGCCTTGATGAACACACTATGCAAACTTGCTTTCAGAACAGACAGGGATTTATGAGGATTTTTGACCGTGCCGACGGAGGGCCTGACTTCTTTCCTACCCTCCCCTAGGTATGCTGAAAATAAGACTTCTTTAATGCTCCTCAAATTGAGCAGTTCCGTATTATGTATTAATTTGGAAAATTGTATTTAGTTTCACTGTTAATTATTTATGAAAGATGGAGGCAGACTCCCTTACAGATGATACATTCACAGTGCTCACAGACTGAAAACAAATCTAGAAAATGCCAAGGCACTGCCTATGTCTTTATCTCCTCTTCTCTGCCACTAGGTATTGTTTTTTGAGTTGCATATAGAATTTTATATCCTAGATGTAAATAAACAGATGTCTTGGTTTGAAAGACAGGTGTCTGCTAAGGAAGGCAGGAACCTCCCTTGGAATGGAAAATATGACCTGCTTCCCTCCGAATTGTTATTATTTTGAAAGGAAGGGGCTTTCAGGCAAAGATGAGGGCAAAGGAATCCCAGTTCTTTCCCAGTGTGTATACTTTTTAAAAGTATCTGATAAATTTCAATGCCTCATTGAACCTTTTTGATCCAAGAACTTGCAGAGAAATACTTCCTGTTTTCAGGAAATCTGCATACACTCACAAAGATTGTGAAATTACCGTGGAGAAACCTCTTTTATTTTTTACTCACACCTTCAAATGACAAGATGTCTCTTTGATTTCCACTACTCTTCCCCATTTGTTATTAAAAGGAGATAGCTGAAATACATGCAAGTATTGGTATGTATTGATGTGCACTTCCAAATGCAAAGATTTTTTTCCATTAAAGCCATTTCCCCACAAATATGTGAAAAAAAAATTAAAGCTGTGTTGTATTTCAGAAGGATACCAAGTTGTATCAAAAAACATTGTGCTTTACAGAGGGAGTCCAAGTGGAGAGGAAATACAGAACTGTGTCCCTGAGCTGCTTTTATACTTGTCACAAGTGTCACTGGGAGACCTTAAGGAAGCCCTGGTGGAGGTTTCTCTCAGCTTCTTAGCTCTAGTTTTGCTGATAACTGTTTAGGTGGTAAATATTCAAGAAATGTTCTGTCTAGAGATGTATGCACCAACCTGATTCCTGCTCTCAGGGCACTTTGGCAATATGAATAACAATCTGCAGCCTGGGAAGCAAGGCACATTTTTCCTTTGCAGCATAATGGCACTTGAAATTCCTCTGCTGTCCTAGGTTAGATGCATGCAGACTCAGCAGCGTGAGGAGGTGCTGCAGAAATGTCTTTACGTATGCTAGGGGTTTGTGACTGCTTCCACAGACATGTAAATCAGAAGGAACTTCTAAAATCAGCTTTATCTACCAGTATATAACTGTGGGAGAGAGAAAAAGATTTATTTTGAAAAATGGGAATGGCAGCTTGCTTAATGTTTCTTTCCTTGCCTTAAAAAATAAAATGTGTTGATGATGTTCTTCTAATGGGCTCTAAAGGCTCAGCCCTTAAAATTAGCAGGTTCATCAATTAAAAAAAAATGTTCCTAGCAAGGGAGAACTGCCAAAAAATATGCTTAATTTATGGCACAAAGAAAGAAATACTGTTGTAATAAACAAATTAGTTTTTCCATTCAATTATGCAGCTAGTGTTATGGGTACTATAATCTCAAAGTTGTTTCTAGTTTATATTTTGTTTCCTTCCTGTTGGATCATACAAATGCTGCAAAATGTTTTTAGTTTAAAGAGTACTGTGAGAGTAAAACTTCCCTTCAGTCTGTCTCCTGTTGACTTTCACAGCGCCATGTGAACGCAGTTGCCTATCAAACACGTCAGCTGCCAGCACACTGACCTGAATTCACCCTGGCTGTCCATTCTCATTAGGTGGTGTGGATAATATCCATGAGGGAGAAGGCTGCATCATGTTGACAGGTAGCCTTGTAACATGTTTCCCTAAGATATTACCTTCTAATTTTGAAACAAGAACATTTTTCTGGGTTGTGGTTTTCCCATCTAGTCACTTTCTTCTTCTGTAAGGTAAAGAAAATTTGGTTTTCATATTTTGACAACCTAAAGTGTTTAAGGGCTCAGGGTTACTTCAGACTTTGTAGTACATACTGCTGTGAACCTGGGCAGTCAGCATCCGTTCTTGGGTGCCCCAGAACAAATGCCGGAGTCTGTTCTCATTTTGAAAATTAGAAAACAGACAAGTGGGACCAATGGATTTTATGATTGTTATAAAGCTGTGACTGAGAAAACAACATGCCAAGCTGGCGGTTACTCTCTCTTGTTTTATTTTAAATTGAAGTCCAGTGATTATTTACCAATGCTTTGATGAAGTGTCATCTACTGTGAGGTGTTGATTGCCCCTTTGTACTAATGTTATTTTACTATTATGTTGTTCTCAAAGCATGCTGTAACAGAGTTATATTTATCTCCATTTATCGTCTGGAGAAATGGTCTGAGAAAGAGGAACTGATGGCCTCCCTGAGTTTTAAAACAATGTTCTAAGACAGAAATAGGAAAGACTAAGTTTGCAGGCATTGCTTTACCCACAAGACGTCATTCCTGATTCAGCTGTTTGAACACCAGTTGAATTCTCATGCCAGATATTATTGTCCAAAGTTCATTGTACTCATACTGAACAGCAAATTATAGCTGGTCACCTAAAACTCACTGGTGCCAAAAACTGCTGGAAACTGATCAACCTTTCTTCTCTCAGGAAGTAATATGGGTGCAGATTATAGAAGTGGGCTAGTTTTGCCAAGTAGAATAGGAATGAGGTTGGGACTTGGAAGAGTGGGTTTTGCTTTCTTAGATCTGTCAGGAATTGCTTGAGAAGCAGTCCCCAAAAACTTTAAGATGTTGACACCGGGATGTAGGTGGAATTTGGGTGTCTAAGCCTGGAAGCACAGTCCTTAAAATCCACTGTGTCAGTCTGCAGGCAACTGTGGTCATCAAGGAGTTTCCACGAGGCTCTACCTGAGCATGTGCTCTGGACTGCCTCGAGAATAGCACAGCGCTTCTTGTCTCTGCCTCATGAGTCTTCCACTAAGTTGCTTGCAGCCTTTCAATTTCCAAGTGACATCTTGGGGGATATGTTTTGAACAGCAATGCATACTACAAAATCAGTCAAAACTCTCAGTTCAGATCTGAAAAAAAATTAGGGGTGAAAGGATGGTGAAATTATTATAGGCATGGTTTAGCTTTTAGGGCAGTCTCCTGCATATGGAAAACTGAGAATTTATTACCCCCACCTGCCTGTCTCCCACTTCAGTTTGCATCATTCTCTGCCCAGGACTGACTGTGAGTTCACGGGCTCCAAGGTTTCCTGGCTGGTAGAGTAGTAAAAGGTGCAAGTTTTACCCTCCTTCAAGCAGGAGAGGAAACTGAAATTGGACTTCCTTCATCTTGGACACATCTGTGATCATTGGAGCATTGAGTAAGAGAGGACTGTCACTTCATTTTATGTCAGCTATGTTTCGGACAGAAGAATGATAGCTGACTGGTTGTCAGGAGAGAGATTTTCAAGTGGACAACTCACAAAGATGTCAGGTGCATGAACTCCAAAAGAGGAAAATGTACTCCTGCAGCAAAAGTAAGATGCACCTTCTTCTGGAAGAGGTAATTTAGATGATGTTTAGCTTAGTGTAAGCATTGTGTGAACACCACTGGTATATGGTGACATCCTCTGTTAGGCATTTGATGAGCTTAAAATCCTCATTCACTGTGATGGATGACACTGGTGAGAATGGCTTAGGGAGCTGTGGTGCTCTTCAGTGCAAGAAACAACTCTTTTTGTAGGGCTGATTCTTCACTTCTCTGCCGTTCAATTTCACATTTACGAAGAGAGTAATCAGGGCTGCTAAACTGGAGTGTTCTGCATACCCAGGATGAAACAGGTAGAGAATTTTGAATCAAGCAGACCTAGACAGTTCCTTATGCAGCGTAAATGTCAAGATCTGTTGTTGGATTTATTTGTAAGGGTATGTCTGGAAGATGTGATGAATGTATTTATCTGAATGTAGAATGGGAAGCTAAGGCCTTATATTAGGTCTTAAAATCCATATTCTGTGATCAATTTGCTGGAATTTCACATATGTATCTTAAGGGTTATTTTAAAATAGAAAAAATGCAGACAACATTTGTTTTTTCTCCTAAATGGCCTTCTTCAATTAATTCTCCTGCAATTCCCCCGTAACCTCGACTATTGTAAGCTTCTATGCATAACATGAGGAATAATCTGCAGGAGGGTCCCTGCTCCTTTTAGTCCTCAGGTCTTTGCCTTTCATTTTGCTGGTTTATCTTCTGATTTGCTTTATTTGTAAAAGGAGGTTGAATGGATGAGTTAAGGGCTTATATTTGCAAAAGGAGTGCTATTAGAGTCCTAGGGAAATGAGGATTTATAGTTCATTCAAATGCAGAAAGTATTGAAATTCCTAATAAATCGGGATTTGATTAGTCTTTTGAGAGTGTCTGTGTGGTCCATTACTGTCTGAGTCTTGTGTTGGTTTGAGAGACAGGTGTCGGCTAAGGAAGGCAGGAGCCTCCCTTGGAAGGGAGAATATGATCCCCTTCCCTTCGAATTGTTAAAATTTTGAAATGAAGGGGCTTTCAGGAAAAGATAAGCGAAAATGAATCCCAGTTCCCTACCAGTGTGTATATCAAGGCAAACAAACAGCAGCAGCAGCAGCAGCAGCAGCAGCAGCAGCAGCAGCAGCAGCAGCAGCAGCAGAGCCGCAGCGCGGCTTCTCCGGGCTGCAGAGAGAAGGGCCCCGTCCCCCGGGGTGCAGTTCCGCGCACGGCCGGCAGGGGCGCTGGCGGCTCCCGGCGGGCAGGGCGGGTGCGGTGGTTCCCCCGCGGCTGCAGGGGGCGCTGTGGGCGGGCTCGGGCCGCACGCGCTCATGGCGGCCGGGCTGAAGCGGAAGAGACAGAAGAGTCTTTCCTTTACAAACTCACCAGGGCAGCCGCTCTCAGTGCCCCTCCGGGTTGTGAAATCGACTGTAGCAGGAACCTCGGAGCAGCAAGCTGGAGCAGCAGAGGCGAGCACACCTGGGGTGGCAAATCAAGCGTAGCAAAAACTCCAAAGCTGTGCCAGGAGCTGTGGGGCTTCTGGGGGACGTGGGATGTCAGTTAAAGTGCAGCAAAAGGCCCTGAAGCAGCCTCAGAAATCAGCAGGGCTGGGTGCTGGCAGATGGGCTGCTGCAGGCAGCCGGGAAATGCTCCTTCCAGGGAGGGGAAGGGGGTCAGGGTCCCCTTCCCAGTGAGGTCAGGTGTTGAAAATGTCCCAGTTCAACTACCGCTCTTGTGAGCAGAGGCTCACCCACAGTAAGGAGAAGCAGTGCAGGACAAAACCTCTGCAGTGTCAGCAAATCCTCTGGGCAGCAACAGTCCAGCACCAAAGCACCACCTGTCCCCACTCCAATCCTGGGAGCCAGAGAGCGAGTCAGGGCCAAGCCCAGCGCCCAGCCCCTCGCCTCCAGCAGAAAGCACCGGGATCTCTACATTTCCCAGCTCAGAGACAGTAGCAAACTGAGCCCTTCCCCTTCGTCCTCCTCCCAGCCACATCTTTTGTCTCTTAATTTTGCCTAAGGAGCTCTGAATTCAGAAGGTTTTTATCTGTGTTCTGCAAAGGAAGTGTCTTTTATGGCTGTTGTTTTCCTCTTCTGAAGAAAATTCAATACCCAGTAGTGTGAAGAGGCAAGTGGATAGTGCATTCCTTATATTGTCTGTGCTTGTGGTAAATATTCTTGAGGACAATACAATGAATAGAAAGCCTGAGCTTTAATTGACAGACTCAGACATGAAAAGAGACCTGTTTGGTGCATTTCTCAGTACTGGGGAAACAGAAGGTCAAGCTAATTGGTTCTCTTGATAACTTGCTTGCTCCACTGTGGGAAAACTAAAATGTGTGAACAAAACTGGTTTGCAGTGCAACAGAGAATTGTCTTCCAAAAATCATTAAAGAAACATTGAGGAAATCACAAGTGTAATGCACCTGAGCAGATTACAAGGTTTTGTTAAACCAGTGCATATTTAAAATTAGGTCTAATTTCTGTGTTCATTTAATGCACCTTCATCTCTTTAATTCACTCTTGTGAATTTTAACAAAGGGGGAGCTGAAGGTGTCCCAAGATGGCACTGGTTTTTGCACGAAATATTCAAAAAGTTTTTCTCTGGCCAGATTTAATGGCTGGCAGTCGTTCATCTAGTTGGTTTACAAACAGTGTGTGCCCTGCTCTGAAGCCAGTTTTATCTCAGGTTTTTCAATGTATATCTCATAATTATTTAAGGTCAACATCATCCTGGTAAGGGGAAATAATTCAAATTAATGTGTTGCAGACTAAAGAATGTTTACAGAAACCTTGTGACTTGATTCATCATGGAAATTTGATGTGATATACTCCACTAGATCAGTGAATGTGTATTCATTGCTTGGGATAATGACTGTAATGATCAAAAAATGTTGTAGTCTTTTTGTTAAAGGTCAGCACTTAGCTTCCCTGTTCCATATCCTGCAGACTTAGAGGACAGGAAGGCTGTCTCTGCACTATGATCTGGTGTAGCTATGGTATATCTCACCACCCCAAGCTCTCTGGTTTTGCATCCTGATCCAAAGAGTGGTGGTGTAAACCCTGTTGTGTGTCAAATAGTTTTCTTTTAACTGGTAGGGCTTTTAAACATATTGTTATTAGCATGTGTCAATGGGAATCAAACAGGATCAGGATCCTGGAGTGCTGCACATAGGTCCTTTTAAAGTCTGCAGACACTGAAATCCAAATGAGCAGGTACAAAGGAGAAGAAAAGATATAGATTTGTTATCTATGGGAAGTTAAGTCCAGGGGAAATCAAATAATTTACTGTAGCTCCCTTGGGAGAGCAAGTCGAGAGAAAATAAGAGGTTGCAATTCAGATTTCCTAAATGTGGTCTGATTCCCCAGCAGCAGAACTGCTTTGCACATTGATACATCTAGTCCCAAAACCAGGAGGTTTCAGCAGTGTGGGTTTAACTGCTTTGTGCAGTGAAAGAATAAGCCTCTGGGAAAGTTCTCTAATGCTTTCTGGCAACAGTTTTAGCAGTATGTAGTCTTTTTAAGCAAGTTGCTTGTTTCCTTAATGCTGTTCTCTAGTTCAAACCCTAAGTGGATACAGATTTGGAAAATAAAAGTAATGTGCAGGTAAACTCATGTTAAAAAATGGGAAGTATTTAAGTGTATTTTTTGTTGGCTTTCACTACCTAAAGAGGGCCCATGTTTTAGCAGTGTGTAGCAAAACTTGTTCTAAACTCAGCAACTAGGACTTTTAAAAAAAATTTGAGGGAGGATTTTAGATATGAATATTTTAGGAAGGTGTGTCTAATTTTAGGTTTCTCTTAAGTGTGTTTAAAGCCTAAATGTCAACTCTTTTGTAATCAGGATCATTCCTGTTTACAGTGCAATTTTATGTTCAACTTCCTGTGCTGGTTTGAGAGACAGGTGTCTGCTAAGGAAGGCAGGAGCCTCCCTTGGAAAGAGAATATGATTCCCTTCCCTTCGAATTGTTAAAATTTTGAAAGGAAGGGGCTTTCAGGCAAGGGCAAAGGAACCCCAGCTCCTTACCAGTGTGTCTACCAAGGCAAACAAACAGCAGCAGCAGCAGCAGCAGCAGCAGCAGCAGCAGCAGCAGCAGCAGCAGCAGAGCCGCAGCGCGGCTTCTCCGGGCTGCAGAGAGAGGGGCCCCGTCCCCCGGGGTGCAGTTCCGCGCACGGCCGGCAGGGGCGCTGGCGGCTCCCGGCGGGCAGGGCGGGTGCGGTGGTTCCCCCGCGGCTGCAGGGGGCGCTGTGGCTTGTTCATCTCTCTCAGATTAACAATAGCAGAGAATCCCAGCAGAAGGGATGGAAAAAGGGCTTCTTTACAAACCTCCTGGGGCAGCTGATCCCAGTGCCCCGGCAGGAACCCTGGGAGCAGCAGCTGGAGCAGCAGGAACGAGCAAGAATCTGGTGGTAGATGAGATGTGTCAAACTGCACAGCTGTAGCGGGAACCACGGGAGATCTCGGCAGGTAGGGGGCGTGGGGCTCGGTGCAGCGAAAACCCAGAGCAGTGCTGATGAAACGGTGAGGGTGGCCTGCCTCTGAGCAGGGCAGGGAAAGGCAGGCTCAGGGATCCCAGGGTGTCCCCTGAAGTGATGCCTTGGGAAGGCTGTCCTGCAACAGAGACTGGACAGAGCTAGAGAATAAAGTAGGTATTTATTGAAGGGCCTCCAGAATACACCTTGGGCAGGACAGGGCCTGACCAGGGATACACCCAAGATGGACTAAATCGGTCACAAAACGGCTGATTGGTTATGAGATCTTACATTTTTATAAGTTTTGGTCCATTTGCATATTGGGGTTTAATTGTCCAATTACTGCTTCAGGTTGTGAGGTCTCATCCTTCTTGTTCCTCCCTTCAGCCACCCTTGTTTGTTTGTGCTTTTGGGTCTGAAAGTTGTCCTTGGTGTGCAGCAGGAAAAGGATTTGTTTTGTCTCCCTGCTCTGTGAAGGGAGTTTACTGGCACTTTAGATGAGGCTCAGAACTACACCCCTATGTAGCACAGAATCTGAAAAAGATGAAAGCTAAAACTTAAGGCATCAAGGCGCCCAAGCAGATGGTGAAAAGTCCCTTTTTAGTGAGGTAGGGTGTTAATAAGGTCCCGGTGTAACAGCCACTCTTACGAGCAGAGCTCTACTTGTGGTAGAAGAGAGGCAGCAGGAGATGGAACACCGTGGTGGTGATGAGTTCTCCCCACAGCGACTGCGGCTTCTCTCCCCTCCAAATGCTGAGAGAACATGAGAGATAGGGGCTGCACTGAACCCTGTTCTACCAGTCCAAAAATCTCGTGGTATCTCTGCTCTCCAAGAGACACCTCAGGTGAAGAGAGAGGTCAGCTGCAACCCTCCCCTGACCTGTGACAACGACTTTTGTCTCTCCTAAGTATCCAGACATTATTGTCTCCTTGTAACACCTATGAAGGAAAATTCCTTAAGAGAAAAAACCTCCAGCAAACAAAAGGAGAACTCCTAAGCCCCCAACACATCCCTTTTGAAAGAGCAGGGAAAAATTGTTTTTATTGGTATCTGTGTAGCTAATCCCCTTCTTACACATTTCCATGGTCTATTTCCCGCTGGCTCCTTCTGTTTTGCCTTGACATTTAGACTTGAATCATGCATAAACAACACCTGATGGTGTCAGTGGGACCACTCCATACGTGAGTGTCCTCGCAGTAGTGCCCTGCCAGCAGTGATGACATTCCAGCCCTGAGTTTGACATTGATACCTCTTCCAAAGGCTGCGAGGAATGTTATTGCATGCTTGTGGTTAAAACCACATGTATGTGATTTTAAAGTGTTTTCTTTTTACTTAGTATGTGTGCAAGTCAGCTTACCCTACCCCACACTGTTGGTCTAATTCCTGACTATGAAACCACATATATATATATAATTGTGTGTATATTTAAGAACAATAAAATATAATACTATATAAAATACCAATTATAAAATATAAAATATAAAAATAATATATAAATTATACTTTTTCATATTTAATATCTGCACTTGTGCGCTGCTAAACTAACCTTTGAACTTTCGTTTGGCTGCATATGCTATTTTGATGTATCTGCATTATTTTGTAGTCTTTTCAGACAAATCCAAAGAAATAATTTTACAGACTTTTCTTCCTTGAGACCTTAGACACTTTTTTTAGCTGTTGTCAATAAAAATGAAAGTTTCTATGTGCCATCAAGACATGTCCAGTGAAAAGATCTTTCTTTTGGGTCTGTGTGAAAAAAATTGCCCATGTGCATAAGTGAAGCCAACTTAAACTATATTACTGTATTTTGCTGAAGTTCTGTTACCAGTGAAATCCTCATGGAAACCTACTAGTAAAAAACCAGCATTTAAATGTTGTGGTATATATTGAGACAGTCAATGACTGAGCTGAACAGAATGAGTTTTACTGAGTAAACAGGGAATAATGATCACAGAAGTCACACTGTTCTGCATCTACTGGAGCCCTACACCAGCAATATTTTTGCTATTTGACACCTTTTTCCTTCCTCTTGTAAGCGTTTTAACAAGTGGGGAAGTATATTTTAATATTGGATTTGAGAAGTAAGTTTGATTAGTTAGAGTTATAATGAGTTGACTGGTAGCTTGTGGGAATGCACCCCACACCCCCAGCAGGTGCTTCCAAATAGGGAAAGAGTTTCAGTTTACCTTTAGACATTTTAGGACGTTTATCTGGAAAGTTCTGTGTTTTTTTCATTGTAATCGACTCAGCACCAGCACAGGAGCATAGACTGGGCTCTGAGAGCGTAACTCAAAGCCTGCTGTTAATTTCATTGGGCCAAAAGCCAGGTTGTCCCTCCTCAAACATTCAGTATTTAGGAAGGAGCACAAAAGAACTAAGAGGCTTCTTGGAGTGATTCTAGCAGGGTGTCAGAGGTTTTCTCGGATACCTGTGCACAGTTTTTCTTTTGTTTCCTGTAATGTTTGTTATTTTGATATTTTTCACGTATTAAACCTTTTGCTTTACAAAACACCTCTGAAGAGCAGTCTCTCTCAGATTATTTTAAGCCAATCTGCAAGGGCTGAAGCCTCAGAGATTGATACATTTCCACGTGATTTGTAAGACTCTGGCCCGTGCTAACCTGTATCAGTAGCTTAGTTGCCCAAGGTGGACCATATTGTAAGTCACACTGATATTCTGTCTTCCACAGCCTTGTGTGAGAGGTGCGTGGGTTGGAGTCATCTCAGCCTACGAGGTGCAGCAGTACTAAAATCCAGAAAAACACCGAGCGTGAATAGAAGAAAGATCATTTTCTTTTTAAGTAGAAGTGCTGCACTGGTAAAGTAGGATAGCTCTAAAAGACATGTTTTGTAAGACTTCTGGAAGGTCTCTCTTCTGCAACATTCTTTTTGAAAATAATTTAATCTCCCTCCCAGTCCCCACCCCACCTATCAGGCATCCTAGCAATAACATGTATAACATCTTACTGCTCTGTGACTGAGAGCCACTGTAAACAGCAGCTGAATGGGCAGTTGCAAAGACTGATGTTCAGCTCCCTCACATGCCAAGAAATGAGCCCAGCAGTTATTTAAATAGGCTTTCCACAAGTCCTTGCAAGTTCTAGTTCGTGATATGGGACTTACTGTCTGTTGAATCTTGTGTTTCATCCATCGAGTTCTGTTATAGGACATCAGTTTAACAATTTTGTTGAGGATGGGAGGTCAGGAGGATGGGAGTAGGGGTAAGAGTAACTCAGTTGGCCTGTGCAGTTTATTTGCAGCAGAACCTGGAGCCTTTGAGAGGGAGTGGTGTGTGCTGGCTATCTTTGTTTACAAATGGATGGCTCATTTCTTTGTTGGTTTTTCCCATAAGGAGGTAGCCTAGTGGAATTTCTGCCCATTCTAAGGCTGCACTTTGGGGAAAACGTATGTACTGTGTCATAAAATGAATGAAATTTGACAATTGGCATATTCTCCTGTAGCAGGGAATAACTTCACGATCTCATTCAAGTAGGGCATGTCTCCTTTCCTACTCTCTCTCCTGGAAGAGGCTGCTAATGAATAATATGCAGTTTTGCTGTTAACTGTAAAGTCATAATGTTTTGCTGAAGTTTTATAAGCCTTAAATATAAACCATTTTGAAATTATTTTCTTAATATAATGCCCCCCCTTGGAGTGTTAAGAATACTCTCGATTCTGGCTTTTCTCCTCCTGGGAAGATGAATACCTACTGGCTACTCAGAAAGGGGAATTGTAAGGTTAATGTGTTTTCCTTAAAGCTGCTGCACTTGAGTAAGATGCTGCTAATGCTTTTTTGGATTTGTTTCTACACAATATCAAGTTTTAATTTTTTAATAAACTATATAAGAATTTAAAATAGGAAAATGAATTCCTGATGCAACCTTGCCACTTCAAAGCTAGTTAAGTTTTGGATGTTATTGTTTGTTAGGCTACAATTACTGAGTAATGAAATGGTTGGTTTGGGTCCTATTTTAGTACTTTCCTCATGTTAGAAATATCTTCTTTTTGAAAAGAGTAAAATTTTTTACCACGTAAGCCCATGGGAAGAACACTCACAAATCAGATGAGCATTATGATAAAACCATGAGTCTGGCTGCAATGTGTTTTTGTAAGTCATCCCTAACTGGATTGTTCTGTAATACTAGCAAGAACTTTGAAGTCTTTTTGAAGTAGGCTGGTTTTAAATTAGTACATTTACAATGACCTGCTGTCTGTTTTACTTTAGATCAAAGCAACAGGCTGTAGAAGTTGCAGTGGATGTGGAGTGGGAGATCCTATGTGACTTCTTCCAGGTCTCTGGCATGCTCTGGGCACCTGGAAATGCAAAAGTCAGTTAGGAGCCCTGACCTCTAACCTTCATGGAGCACTCTCTCTCCTACCAGGCTGCCCTTTGCTAACAGTTGAAGTGCCAGGTTTGCAGCTGATACTAATTACATATCAGTATTAAACACAAATGAAGCAAGTGTTCATGTAAGAGCAGGAAGATGTGGGGCTGTGTGTACAGAAGTAGAGGAGGCAGAGATGGTAGCTCATCTGGAGTAGAATTAAAAATACTAAGTCTTACATATGGATCTAGGAGCAGAGAGAACAAGCCATTAAATTGCAATCCTTGCCTCCCTTTACCTCATAGAAACAGTATGCACATTTTAATAATGTTGTGGTATGAGTAAGGGCATCGCTGTGCACAATTCTTTTGCTGACTCTAGTAATAAAGCATTCTGCCCTTTATTTATAGGACTGCCTCAAGGATCTGACAGGAGGAATTGAGTGTGCTGCCAAGATATTAAATGAAATTCCCCAGAAAGACATTCAGTGCACTAAAAGAGCCTCAAAGGCAAAAGGGAAGGAAATGGGCAAGGTAGGTCATACATAATGATCTCGGTTGGCGTCCATTGATCTCATCCACGATCCTTTGAGAGTGGAATATCCATAAACGTCTTTTAAAAGTCACTTGGATATTCTGGCCAGTGTTTGCGCTCACAGAGATGCATTGTACAGCATTAAGGTTAACTTTGACAAGCCATTTTCTTTTGACCCAAGTAATTAAAATATAAAAATAACATTGTTGCCTCAGACCATTGCTGTTGATCTGAAAAATCAGCAAAGTAATACATATTTTATCTTTAATAACTTTAGCTCTCTGCTAAAGATTTCCCTGGAGGAGAACCATGAACATGGGACCGTACTAGAAGTGATGAGAAGTCCCTTGAGCTTGTGCTCCAGGACAGGACAGGACAGGACAGTGAGGGGTGGGTATAGGACTGTGGGAGGCACGTAGTGATGTGTGATGCAATGAGCCAGGATATAGATCAAACCCAAGAATTATCATGAATCAAACCTCACCTGAATCTTTTTGGTAGCTTGTGGTTCTGTTAACCAACATTACAGTGGTGCATTACATTTTGAATACTTCCTGTTCTCTCTTCCAGCAGAAATAGAATTGCAATATCAGTTCTCTCATGTTCTTGAAAAACAATACTACGGCATTATGATGTTGATGAAGTCCTTGGAGCTATGCAAGAAGTACAAGAAATATTGATGTTATGTGTCTGAAATGCAACAGTCTAACTTTGCTCCAGTCATTGTTTTGGGTAATTAGCAGAAGAGTGCATCTCTTAATATTCAACCCTTTAATTCTCTTCTCCAGTTTATATGAGGTAGTGTTATTGTATGCAGTGTATTCACAGGCACTAGATAGCATTAGGCAGGCAGACGTAAGCCTTATGCTTAGAGACTCATATTTTCACTTTTTTTTTTTTTAGGCTCATATTGCTCTTGTGTACAGTAGCAAATGGAACTTTCTGATTTTAACAGTCTATGTCTGTCCAGCAGGAATCTTACCTGCCTGGTGCAGGTTTAGTGATCAATGTTATTGCTGAAAAAATGAAATTTATGTCCCTTTCATTTTGTTTTTGGAATAAAGAATTAAATCTACAACTTTGAGGGAAACTACCTTCCTTGCTGAGGCTAAGGATTGTAATAGTCTACCTTCACACTTCCCTGGGCCAAAATGAATGCTAATGTCATATGAATTAAGCTTTTATGTAAATGCCATTCAGATTTCCCCCCAAGTGGGCAAACAATGTAATAATATCGTGTAAGATGCTTTGCACACAAATCTGTGTAGAGTTGTTTAAAAGAGCCTAAAGCTGGTAATAAGGCTTAACACAAAGTGACTTTGTTGATCACTGAAGTAACACTAGTTGCCAAGCAGGAAATAAAGCAGGCCTCCTGTACCAAAAATTGGACTATTTTGGGGATCTTTATTCTTAAAACTGAAACAACTCTGTCTGCTTTGAAAAAGCACAAGCTATGGCCTAGTTAGAATTTGGCCTGGTTGGGGCTTTGGCTGAAACACCTGTTTGACACTAAATTAAAAAATTCATCCAAGTTTTGATGACCAAAAGATGTCAGTGCTTTAAAAACAAAACAAAACAAAACAAATCACTTTGAACCTGAACAAATACTTCACCATATTCCATGGCTTTTTAAATAGACTTTTTATTGATTGCAGAGAGAGCTTTCAGTACTGGCTTTTCTGGAGTTGGACCTCTTCACTAAACAGCTGCACCTAAATTTTAGCAGATGTTTCACTATTTTAGGCTCTTGAAAACCTCTAAGTATTTTTTCCATTTAAGTGCATTAGGACCAAATGGTGAATTACTGAAAGTAAAAAAACTTTTATCATAAAAGTGCTTTCTAATAAAAGAAAAGGTGATATTAAGGCCTTTATTATAGTCTTCTGGATCAAATTGCTACAAATTAGCCCATATTTAGTCCAGTAAAAGAGTTCTGATTACTTTGTATTGAATATAAACTGTAACGAAGTGGCAGTTGAATGAGCTGATGAATTAAGAACGAGAATCTTTTACAGCTGGGAAGCGCTTTGATGTGTCACTTATTATTTCCATGCTGCACCATGTGCTAGTGGTGAGTGTGGCTTATTGATGGTCTGCCTGTATTTGTGTGAGTGTACTCAGACTACCTCTGTTTTGATCCTGATACCAAGATTATGGGAACCACCTCTTATGGTGAGGGCATCTGTTGGAAACTGGGCTTCAGAAACAGGACTTTTATTCCAATGAGCAAACAAATAGCTGAGCGTGGATAGCAGGTCATGCAGTTAGGTGAGAGAAGTTTTGATTGCTGTTTTCGTATGGCTTGTTAAAGAAATATATCAAGCGAGCTCATGCTTTTGGTTGTTTGAGTAAAAAATGCATGGAGTAAGTTTTCAAACACTATTTTTTTTAGGGTTGCCTTTTCCTTCCTTTTCCCCCCTCTTGCTGCTGTCTATAGAGGTGGTTGAGGTGGTCGTGGTTCCCCCATCCTCAGCTGTTGCATGCAAGACCTACACTGTCCCTGACAAGTTCAACCCCTTGGGTTGCTCCATTCTGTGTCCTTTTTAAAATCTGTTTGTTGACTACCCAGGATTTGTAACCAAAATGCAGGAGCTTGCTTTTAAACTGCAGGTAAGATACACTATTGAACTGATACTGCATTGCAATGTGTCCACACTTTGGAGACCAGCTGGCCTTCCCTTGCACTGACATCCATGCTGGTATTCCTTTCCTGAGGAAACCACTCACCTTAGTGGCAGTGTAGATACAAAAGAACATCTTAAACTTAGCAACCTTTGTGTGTCTTTCACACAAAGGTTTCTGAAAGTAAAACTCCATGTGAAAAGAAAAAAGAATGTTTGCCAAGAAGATTTGCTAATAGAACCAAAAGCCCTGTTAAAATGGAAGAGTGTTCATTTCTATCCATTCTGCAGGAGACTATGAAAATGTTCCAGGCTCTTTTCTTTGTAGTGTGGAATGACCTTTCCTGGCTCTCCAGCCAATAGTTTGGAGCTGTGCTTTCCTAAAACTTGCCATTTTATTTTGCTTCATAAATTGAGATAGAGGGGTTCAGATTTAAAGGAGAACAAGCGTGGCCATAGAGTTGGAACCTGCGTGCAGTTCATGCTCCCTTCTACACCAGCTGTATGTTTTAGGTTTAGTTTTGCTGGAATGGCTGAGGAGAAGTTTGCCATCCAGGAGTGTCCCATCACAATGCATTTCTGCAGTATTCCTAGATGCTGACAGCATCCAATCAGTGAGGCACAGGCCATGCTCACACTGGAACTGAGCTGGCAATCCGGGCACAAAAGACAAGGGCTGTCAGATGGTCCTCAGTGCTGGGTTAATAATTCCATGCTTTCCAGCTAGCTTGGAGCATGGCCAGAGCACCCTTGGGGCCTGCTCACAAGCACGTGTGGCTGCCCTTGTTACAAAAGGAAAAATACATTTTGTTCCCTAATCACTTACAGCTAGGGTCTGATTTTAAGTCCTTGAAGAATGGCTTTGCTCTCTTGATCCATGTTTAGATTTTGATTTTTCTAAGAGAAATTATAGGTATGAAGAGTCTGTGGGGATTGCGGAGTCTGATGTTGTTCAGCTGGATTAAAAGCCTTTATTGTTTTACTTCATCTACCTCTTTGCAACTTCTGCAGCCTCAGCAGATGCCCTGAAAACTTGGTAAAAGATCTTTGCTGTAATCTTTGATTTATAACTAAAAGCATTAAAGCCATTTATGTGCTGGCTGACACCCCAGTATGGGTTAGGTTGAATGGAGCATGAGAATTTTTGTCACAAATGCTGAATATCATCTGGAAGTTTGACTTTCCTTCATCTGTGCAGAATTAAGGAATCTGTTGGGGTATATGGGTATGAAATACAAACTCTGCCTCGAAAGAGCTAAACCACTTTTTTCCTGGAGGAATGTTGCATCCTTGAAGGAGGAGAACCTAAGTTGCAGAACTGAGGAACATAAGAAATGGAGCTGTGTGTGCAGAAGAGGTTATGACTATGTTGGAGCAGTGTCTGACAATTCCCTGAGCATTTCCTGGGATGAGACAGGCTTTGATTCCCCAGAACAACCAGTGATGTGGCCCCTGGGAAGCCACAGAGCTGCTAACTATTGGGGCCATTCCTGCTAACATCCTGGATATCTACCATATCCCTTATGGGTGTCTCCCGTTCTCTGGGCTAACAGTGGCTTTGTTTAAATGCTTTAGAGTAGGAAATACTAACGATTTATTATTTTTAGATTGCTCCAAGGTTCCCTGAATTCTAAAGATATGTGAGACAGTAATCGAAAGAGGCTTCTGTTGTTCAGTGGCAGCATATATTAAGTTTACATGGTGTTGAAAAATAACCGACTCAAAAAAACCAACTTTTGACTGGTTGAAACAAGAAACGAAATGGATAGACAACTGGGGAGAGGCCATAGCAGGAACAGTAAGGGATTTTGTTTATTTAAGACACTCAGCTGGTAATTTCTGTTTGGCTACCTGTTTCTACTTCTGTCATATGAATCAGAAAATTTCCACTGAATTTTGGAGTCAATGTGTGAGATAAACTGATGTCCTGTCTCACAGAATAAAAAAATGCATTTTCATTGTTAATCCCTCACACTAGTTCCAAATTCTTAATGAATTCTTTGCCATCATTTTGGGAACAAAGCCTGTTAGAGGAATGTATTTTAAATGGAGCTAATATTAGGAAGAATATTTATGAAACTAAGAAACTATAGTAGGGGTAGAATGAAGATTGTTTACTCTCCAAAATAATATAATTTCAGACCAAAGGCTGGTGAAATTTGTGCCAATTTCTATAACTTGTTTCAGCTGAAAGAATAGGAGAATTCAAGCTTTTTACTATCTTGAATGTCATGCTGTTTTAGATTAGGTATGTTTAAAAAACGAAAGCTAGCACCTGAAATTTATTTTTTCACTTCTACATTATGGTTTTTTTCTAGATATTTTATTTCTATACTAGGTTTTTCCACATGAATTTGTTTTAACAATGTTATTTGTGATTATAGTCGCTAAATTTCTGCCTTCTTTCTCAGCTGTTGTGTCAAGCTCCACACTGTTTAAACTCTGGGAAATCTGATTTGGTTTTTAAGCCATTTAAAATGCACCAATGACCTGTACTGTTCTTATAATAAGGAGGAATACAAGCTTTATTTTTATTTTTTAAAAGGCAATTTGTACAGTAATGTGACCATTTCTTATAGGGGCTTTATGCTAACAAATGTGCAATTACTTATGTCAGCACAGTGTTACTGTAGTAATATCAGTTTTTCTCATATTAATGGTTTTATGATTACTGAAATGATATATTCCCAAGTCTAAATGTATCCAGTGAGACTGGACGTATTTAGTTAAAATTTTCAGATTCTCTACAGGAAAGAATGAGGTGTGTAAGTGAAAATAGTCCTCGGAGATACTACTTTGAAGGAACATTTTCTGTGTATTATACATGAATTTTAATTTTGGCTAGCTCTCTGCTCTTCATATTAGGAATTTCCTTGGAGAAAAAGCTGCAAAATCCAAATCATCATAGTAAGACCTGAACAGAATTAAAGGCAGGAGCAGTTGCAGGTTACTGTGCTAAGCAATGGCACTTGGGTTCTTCCATTAATACTAGGTGGAAACTTTAGATATCATTTCTATTCCATTTTTATATTATCAGTTAGATCCAGGAAGGTGCAAATCATTATCTCCAATTTCTAATGAGTACAAGAAAGAACAAAGGTGTTTAAAAGCATAGAGTACAGAAGTCACATCCTTGAGTGTAAAGATAGTGTTGTTAGCATGAGTTTGCTAACAGCATCTGCTTTTGCACAGCTTCTGACTATTGCTTGTGGTGAATTACTGGTGGCTCCCTGACCTTCTTACTACATGGTGGGTTTAGTTCATGCTTCAATAATTACTTTATCGAACCTTTTGAACAGAGAGGCTTTATACATTTTTTTGAGTGACTTTTCCCCCCCTCATCCTTCTGTTGTCAATGAGTACTCTGGATTAACGTCTGATTTGGAATAGTTTAGTGGCAATTTCTGCACTCTGTAAAGCTGCCTGCTATCATACCAGGCTGTGACATGCAGCTCTGTGTAACTTACCTCTGCCTAGTTTGCAGCACCAATGTGACTTTGTTCCAGCAACTCTGCTTGTTAAAGTTGCTTGGGATTTTTTGTGTGCGCATTGCTAACCCTTCTGAAGAACAGCACTTGACAGAATGAGTCTGATTTTCATACAAGAAAACGTGTCTAGAAATGACACAGGATTATGGCATTTGTTCTTGGTGGGCTTTTTTTATTGATGTCCATTCAAATTTCTAGTTTGGGTAATGTGACTATTTGCTTTTTCAAGCGTTTATGCTACTGTGAATTGACAGATGTTTTTTCTGTTCTTCTGTGCATGCACACAATTTTCTTGCCAAGTTTTTTTTTTTTAAATTTTTTTTTTTTAAGCTCTGTGTTAGGGTATGGCTGCATGAAGGTAGAATGCTTGGCAGGGTTTCTGAAGATTTTATTTAAGATTAAGATGATAAGCTAAAGATCAGTGTGCCCTGGGTGATGGGGAAAGGCATCTCCCTCCTGTGGAAGGAAGACTGAATTGTTCAGCAAGCAGGAAAGTGGAATTATCACTCAGGAGCATATATAGCTCAGTCCCTGCATACCCTGGGACTGTGCCATTAACTCCCAGAGAAGGGATGTTTCCTTCTCATATGGATATATAAAAAGAAGGTGTGAATGAATTTTTTTTTTGTTTGGTTAGGTGAGAGGCAGGGAGAGGAACTTTTCAGAAAACTTAGAAGCTCTCAGAGGAAAATGGTGGGATGTTGTCTCTTTTGGACTTGAGAAACTTAACTGAGCAGGGTACCAATATGGAGCAGTGCTGGAGACTCTTGTGCTTGCAGGGAAATGTGTCAGCTGAGATCGCAGAATACTCTGAGTTGCAAGGGACCTGCAAGGGCCATCGAGTCCAGCTCTGAAGTGAATGGCCCATACTGGGATCAAACCCAGAGCCTTGGCATTATTAACTCCATGCTGACCAGCTGAGCTAATCTCAGTGATCTTCCAACAAGCCTTATCTCATTTGTCTCCACCATAATTATCTGGAGGCTCAGAATACCAAGGCAGGATGACTACAGATGTTATCTGCTATGTGATGGAAAAACAAGCTCTTTAAAAACCAAACAAACACGATGGTGATAGTAATTCACTTTCCCCACAATGGTTTGCAATCATGCAAACAAGCAAATTCTACAGAATTCTGAGCAAGACTAATCTGCTCCCATTCAAATAGTTGCTTTTCACAACTTTAGCTTATAAAAACTGTAATGTAATTATAGTGTAGAAATTGCAAGAATGGAAGGAATTTATCTTAATGTGCATCAAGCTTTCCAATGGGAAATAAATACAGATATTGGTGGAAAAGCTACATAAATAGATTAATACATACACTGAATGAAACAAATATTCTCATCCAGACAGCGTGCTGACAATTTTCTGAGCAGGCAGCATGGGAAGAATGCATTGGAGTTTGGTTACCACTTTATTAAGAGCCAGTGAAGCTCCCATGACTGACTTCTTGTCAGAGGTGGGGTGAGGGAAGCTCTGTTTGTCCCATCAGAGGACCTGGAGCAGAGTTGAGAGGAAGGCTGTGGAGCAAAAGCCATGTTTTGCTTTAATTATCCTCAGGCTCAAGAATCCAGTTTAGTACTGGCTGCACATCAGGTGAACCTCACCTGCTCATGGCCCAGGTTACCTGGGAAAGTCCCAGAGTCTTTCCTCTGCTGGCTGCTAAGAGAGCTCCTGCTGTGCCAGTGCCTTCCCCTGCTCTGTTACAGAACAACTAACTTGCTCAGTAAGGGCACGTGCACGTCCCTTTTCTGCCAGTTGCAAAGGATTCTGCAGAGGACTGCACCTGACTGCATGAAAGGCAGAGCCTCGGGGATGCTGTGGGAGCTCCAGGGAAACAAGCCTGCTGTTAGTTAGTATACTTGGCCTCGTGCCCAAAACTGTAAACTATTGTGGCAAGACTCAAAAAAATGTTGGTTTTTTTTTTTTTGTGACTAGGGCTACAACTACAAATACATTTTTCACAGTTCTTGTAGCTGTCACAAATAAATTATCGTAGAAAGTTTGTTTCTATTGAAACATTTAAGCAGTGCTAGTTAGTGATGCTCAGTTCTATGTAGCAAAGAGCTGAGATGCATTTTTAAATAATGGAAGCTGCTGTGGGGCATAAAGAAGGTATTTGTCTTGTGCATATATTTGTCTTGTGCTTGTAGTCTGTTTATACACCTGATGCCTTAAGTTTTAACTTTCATGTTTTTCAGATTCTGTGCTGCCTAGGGGTGTAGTTCTGAGCCTCAATATATTAACTGCTAGTAAAGTCCCTTCACAGAGTAGGGAGACAAAACAAATCCTTTTCCAGATGAAGACCAAGGACAACTTTCAGGCCCAAAGCACAAATAAGGGTGAACTGAAGGGAGGAACAAGAAGGATGAGACCTCACAGCCTGAAGCTGTAATTGGACAATTAAACCCCAATATGCAAATGGACCAAAATTTATAAAAATGTAAGACTTTGTGACCAGTTGTCCATTTTTCACCAGTTTTAGTTCACCTTGGGTGTAGTCCTGGCCAGGCTCTTGTCCTGCCCAAGGTGTGTCCTTAAAGACCTTTCAATAAATATCTACTTTATTCTCTAGCTCTGTCCAGTCTCTGTTGCAGGTCAGCCTTCCCAAGACATCACACCTAGTAATGCAAATGCCAGATAGATTGTGATTTGACATGAAATGCTCTAATTTGAAGTGCTGTTCCCTCTTGTCAGAAGAAGAGGGCCAGCTCAGCTGTTGGCATTCAGCATTGTTCCGTTCTTGTGGTAAATCTACTTGGAGTTTCATGGAGTTCAGGGAACTTATGCTCACTGGTGTTTTAAAGTCTGGGTTCAGGTCAGTGTTTTTCTGGTGCACAGACATGTGGGAGCTTGCTGTATCTGACTTGAGAGATACAGGTGACTATTTCATGACTGGTCTTCGGTTATCTGAAAGCTGTACAGGCTAGAGAGGCTACCTGGCTAGACAGTGTTAAAGGAATAAAGTGGGTATTTATTAAAAAGGCCTTCAAGGGGTACACCTTGGGCAGTAAAAGAGCCCAGCTGTGGCTTCACCCAAGATGGACACCTGGTCATGAGTTTTCAGTTTTATAAGTTTTGGTCCATTTACATTTTGGGGTTAATTGTCCAATTACAGCTTCAGGTTATGAAGTCCCATCCTCCCAGTTTGCTCTCCTCAGTTTGCTGTTGTTTTCTGGACCTGAATCTACAACAGTGTCCTTGGTTCTGGGGCTGGAAAAGGATTGTTTTGTCTGACTGAGCTGTGAAGAGAACTTGCTAACACTTTATACGAAGTTCAGAGTTATATATTAATGTGGTACAGAATCTGGAAAATATGAAAGCTACAACTTAAGGCATCACAGGAGTGTGGGGTGGGAAGAGCAGAGGAGAGATCTGGAGAGAGAGAAAGATGAAGTCATAAGGAAAAGTGGAGAGAAGCGAAGTAATTTCTGCTGTCTGAGCAGAATATGAATGAGATGGCTTGGGTTTTTGTGGTGTTTTAGTATTTTTTTCAAATGGGCTTTGTCCAAATATGCTAGAACACCTAGTTCAGGACTGGAAAGCAATTTTGTTGTACTCAGCATTCAAATGTGTTTCAAAATTGGCACCTTTGTGTGCCATATAACTGGGGAAATCAAATGTATTTGCAAAAATCTTTTCTCTGCCAAAAAAAGGTCAGTGGTATTTATATGTGCTGGCTGGATCTCACCTCCTCAGAGAAACCCCGGGTGTGTATTGGAACTCTATCAACTTTGTTTTTAATGCCGTGTCATTTGATCTGTCCTGTGTTGTTGCCATTAGCCTTAGGCTAATTTTTAATCCATTCTCTGCCTGTGCCAGCAGTACGGAGCCTGGCTGTCAGCTGGCTTGGAAGCCAGATGGGCACACACTGGGTAACACACTCTACCTGGTAACTTGCTACTTCAGCGGTGGCATGAAACCAGGCACCAGGGCAAGTCCTTCATCCCTACACTCTTCTTCATGGCTCTTTTCCTCACCAACTCCTTACACTTGAGTGGAAAGTGGTAAACAGTCCTTCCTGATCTCATGGAATCCACCTACCTTCTTACCTAAAGGAACTGGCATGGGCGGGGGGAGTTGTGGGAGTGTGTCTTGTCCTCACTGTATGCTGTGTGATCTCCCCAGTAAATTGGTTGCCTACCCATGGCAAACAGTCTGGTAGACAGGGACAGGCATGAAAATTAAGTACCAGCATTCATTCTTCAGGATTTTAACTTTCACAGGAATTAAGGTAGAAAAGAACTAGTTGTATTTACATCACTATTAATCATATTCAGGCAATAAAATAATTCAGTTTAAAGCTTGTCTCCATCGTGGAGATAAGAAAACACAGAAAAAGTAGTTTCATATTAATTTCAACTATTCAACAGTGTGTATTAAATACAGGCGCTGTGTTAAGGCTGGAGTGGCTTTAATTTGCTTTACATGTTTAACAGCATTGAGGCATTTTCAGTTCTAGATGACAGGGTTCACTCCAGGGTTTATAGCACTTTCTACAGATTAGTGCATATGCATGTTTACAGCTGAAATGTTTCCAGGCTTTTGATGAGCAGGTTGTTTCGTAATTGTTCAGCTCTTGATGCTCTTGTTTCCCTTCAAGGCACGTGTTAATGACCTGCATCTGGAATCAGAGAGAACTCTGGATGGACTTCTTGTCTCTTCTTGCATGGCTACTCTTGCCTTCTTGGAGATGGTGGTCAAAGGGCATTAAGACAAGGTGGCTGTGAATTCATGTGCTGGCTGTGCATTTAGGACCACCTATTCTTGGCATCTCTGCCCTAGTAAAACTGGCACATCACCTAGCCCACAGGCAGTGTGCCATGCAGACAGATGGCTGTGGCAGCAGGCAGCCAGGAGGCAATACATGAGCATCAAATGCATTTGTTGAGGGCAGGATATCAAGCCAGGAATGTCAAAGTGGTTTTCAACCCAGAGTTGCTGAACTTGTACGCAAGAGAACATCAGTGGTACTTCAGCTCAGAGCTGGATCAACTGGGTAAAGGTAAAGCTGGAATTCCCAGATCATAAACAATGAATTTGTGGAAAGCCTTAGATCAGATTTTGTCTGTCACGGGGCATAAAAGGAAGAAGGCTGTAGCACTGACCCATGTCTCTATAGGAGTGACAGTAGTAAATTCTGATATGGTTTTGTTTAATTAGAAAAAGCTGCTGGGTACTTCATGGGTTACTTTTAAATTTTTAACCTGAATGATATTGCTGTGATTAGAATCCTTTGGCAGCCTCACATATTAATGCTAAGATATTAAATGGCTGTGATAATGGTCCATGTTTAATGGCCAAGTAAACTGCTGATCAGCTTTGTCAGGGCAATAGAGTGGGACTCTGGATTTCCATATCCAGCCCTTCGTTGATGGAGCACCACAATGCATGGAATGACTTTGCTTCATCTTTAAAATTGTCAGCTTTTAATGGAATGTTCTCATTGGAAAGCAAATGGTAGGAAACTTCTTCCAGTTCTATTGATATAATTGAATTTGAAAGAATAATTTGAAACCAATGGGTTTTTTGTAAAAGAACTTTACATAAAACTCCAATTTAACAAATCTGAAATACTGCTGACACCTAGAGAAGTATTGTCTGTTATGATCAGGGGATCCACAGCGTGCACTTTTAAACTATGTAATTACACTGATTAACTTTATTCAGATGATAATCAGATCAGTGTCTGGTAAAATAAGGGGGTTTTATTTTGTGACATAAGAAGATTATTTTCATTTAGTAGGTTTTAGAGTTTGTTTGTGCCAGTGCACTAAAAAAATAAAATTGCCCATAGTCTTGTGGGCAGTTGGAACACAGTGAGTAAATCTATGTTCAAACAGGAACAGATCCCACAGGGAATGCTTTAGCATGGATTGCTGTGCTTTGCAAAAGAAATAATGGCCTTTAAAACTGTCAGTTTCCCTCCTAAATGCTTCTTTATATTGCTGTGATACCCAGAGGCACCTCCCAACAGGGAAGGGATTGCGCAGGGAAGCAGAGCTGGTGGCACAGGGACTGATAACTGCACACCTGGGCTGAGCCCAGCTCCTGCCTGGTACAGCAGGGTACTGAGGATTTCCACCCCCTCCACCATTCCATCTCTATGCTAATCTGGTTTTCTGCATAGTCTAAGAAACCTAATCTTTATTTTCTGTACCACGATTTTTAATGCCCCATTTCATATTGTATTATAGAAAAATGAAGTCTGGAAAAGAACCGTGGAACTTGCTGCAGTACCTTGAACTTCCCGTTTAGACAGAAGTTCTGATTCTCTGCTCCCTTTTCCATTTGACCTAGGAAAACAAGGTCTATAATTTACATAAAGAACTTGGAAGATGCAACAGCCTCATTGATATCAAACCAGAATTAAATCTACCTTTTTTCTCTTTATCTTATTTTAAATAAAATAAAAGCTAATTTATGCTTTTTAATAAAAACAGAGTATTTTGGTGTTAAACACTATTTTACCCTTATTAATAATTCAGCCAAGGTTCTAGTATTGACCTGCTTTCTTAAATTTTGTTGCATATTGTTATGTTTCCATAGTATTGTGACTGAGGACTGCTATTGTGGGTCTTCCAAAATTCTAATAACTCCATAAATCCCCCTCAATCCAGTAATGTGTTAATTAAAAAAATGTATTGTTCATGCCTTTTGAACACAGACATTCATTATTTTGCTTGATGAAGTGACCTTAGCAAGAATCTGCTCATGTCCAAAGGGGTAAGCTTGTAACCTCAGTAACATGGTTAATTTTAATTAGTCAAAGACATGCTCAGGCTCTCTGTAGGTTTGAAACATTTGAATTCAGTTTTGATGGCATTATTCTCAGGGAGCATGAAACAGATGCACGTAATTCTTGTTAGCATATTACTTGAAGTTGACTTCAAACGTGTTCATTGTAGGTTGTTAGACAGCCTTCATCTACTGGGAATCCAATCTGCCTATTTGCCCTTTTTTTTTCTTTAATTACTTCTACAATTATTGTTTGTAACTCCCACTTGGGAGCCTGTGCATGTGGTAGGTGGGCCCTTTTTATACTGAAGTCTATATGGAAAAAAATCTCTTTTGCAACAGTTTATGGTTTAAGCCTTGGACTTTCTTGGTTTTGTCTTACACAAAACTAACTTCTCTAGAGGAGGTATCTTATTTTTATGTCAAGTTAATTTTTAAAAATTTTTATTTTTCTGTAATGGTGACAGCCATCTGAGTATATTCTCACAAATTATAATGGGAGTTCTAAGGTCACCTGCTGTGCACAGCTGTCAGCTTTGAGGTCCAGTCTTGTGTGACAGTTTGCTTGAATGAAGAAGCTCAGATTTTGGCTCTTTGCAGTAGAGAAAGAATCTCTCACATAAGGCAATGTGTTTCTTTTTCTGTGCTTAAATGTGTAATGCCATATTTGTTGCATTTATAATGTAGTACTAGGTAATACTGTGTATACTCAGGTTCATACAAAGCTGTAACGATTCATTGCTAACCCTGTAGTTATTTTTTAAAGTCACTATTAAACATCTAAAAATAAAGGTTGAAGAAGAAGAGTTAGAGAGCTGGTAGGCACCTTGTGATCTGTTGTAAGTCTCTGCACTGGTTCACTGGCTCACTGTGAATTTATGAGCTTCATTGTTTACCAAAATATTCCCAGCAAAAATGACTCTGGAGTTTTTTTGCTTATTACTTCCCATGCTCTAAAGACAAGAAATGCTCTAAATAACCTTGTGACACATGAGCATACTTCCTTATGCAGAGCACCACTGCTTCAGCAGAGCTCCTTGGGCGTGTCTTCAATCACTATCTTATGGTATCCCAGCTGTAGACTAAGATCTTGTTTTTTTGGATAGACGCAGTCTAATTGTAGAGGAAGAAACATGTTTGATGAGTGTGTAAGATGTCTTTTTTTTTTTCCTAGATAAAATATTGGTTGTTTGATTGATTCTGGTAGCATATTAGTTCATTAATTCCCCTGTGTAGTCACTGGTTGGTATATTTTTGAGGTTTTTTTTAAGAAACAGAGAAATTTAAGTTCTTGTGGTGTTTTGTGTCATGCCATAGTAAGACATTTTCTTGCTAAGCTGGGATGAAAGGATTGGCTGAGTGTAGTAATACCTTGCTAGGCTGGAGCTGTTTTGCAGTCTTAGCTGTAGTTCTCTGCCTCCAAAGTCTGGAAGGAGCTGTAAGGTTAACAGTCAATTCTCTGATGAATTTACTTTCCTGCCGAAAACACTGGAAAACATTTTTGGGGTGACAGCGATTTTTAACACCTCTTTAGCTGGGAAGAAACAAGGTAGGCAGACAATATCTCCTGCTGCTCTCAAGTGATTCATGCCTTGTATGTATCTTAGTCTTGAATGCTTTCAGTGTGTGTTTTTTCTTGTAATATTCTCATTAAATGTAAATAAGAGGTTTGAGTTTGGTTATGTTCTCAATAACATAGAAATTGGTCTCAAAATACCGTAAGATGTGATGGTAATAATAAATAAATTTAAAGAAAAAAGATGTAAGGCTACAGTCTCCTCCCAGCATCCAAATACCTTTCATTTCCTCATGTCTCTAGAGGTCCTTGAAGTGCAATCCATGGTCCAAGTCCAACCACCATCGACTGGAAGTTTTGATCAGGTCATCATACAATTTTGAAGTGCTTAGGAGAATTTGCATTCCTTAAAGTCTTGCACTTGTACGTGAGACAGAGAAATGAACTCTTTAGGGTTATGTGTGGGTCACTTGACAGCGTCTTAAGATCATGTGCTCTGTTTACCCAGCAGAAGTGACATGACAGGGGCTTCTTTAGCTTTGATTTCTCTGTGTCTTGGCAAATTTAATTAAATTTCATTACCATGTCTCAATGGTAGCTATACTTCACAGATGATGAATAGATAAAATACTTTGGTCTTTTGTTGGAAGAGAAGATGGTGCTTGTTGTGAGGGTGCAGAGTGACGCTGGGTCCCCAGGCAGGTGCAGGGGAGAGACACCTTACTGCAAACCCAGGCCTTTCTAAGCAGTTAGGCACATTATCAGGTACGTTCCATTTAAGTTTAAGAGATATAATTCAACCAACCACCATACACCACGATGTGAACACACAATGGTTACATAAAATGTTTATCTACCTCTAATTCAACTGAGTCACTTTCTCCTAGTCCTTTTCTGCTTAGCTGAAGTAACAGACCTGAGCAATGATTTTACAAGGCTTTCCCTTTGTAAGGCTTTACCTATATGCAACAGCTTGTTTCTCTGGAAGTATATACTTAAAGAAGAAAAATAGGCATACATTGGTTGTAGAATTGGGGAAATTGAGGCAGGGTGTGCAAAAGACAGTGGCAGAGATGAGGGTGTATCTCTGTTGCCAAAACCAGAGCTTAAAGGGCCTCCTTGTATGATAAAATGGGCACCTAAAGGTTTCCTTTGGGGAAAAGGGAAAAAACCTTTGGGTTTTTTTTTTTTTTCTGTGCTTATCATGGCTGCAAAGGCATCAGTGTAAACCACGTTGTTCAACACCATTTGAGAGGAAAGATTCATCTCCTGCAGAGTGTTTTTTCCTCAAGGCAGAAACCTACACGTTTTTCTCCACGACACCTCCTAACCTTAACAACTGACTGTTGGTTTGTCTGGTTCACTGCTGTTAGATTTTAATCTGGCCTGAGCATTATGGGAGGTAACACTCTACTTCTGAGCACTTTGTGTTATGTTCCTGCGAGGCAAAGGACAAAGTGTGTCGAGCCATCAGTTTCCCCTTCTCTCCCTTCCTGGTTTATCTGACCAAGATGATCAATTCTCCATCAGCTCTCTGATCCCCTTCCTGGGTGATTTCAACAACTTCCATCTTGCTCTAAGAGGGTGGAGTGGCCAAGGGAGACCAGAAGCACAGATGGCATAGATAGAATTGTTCCTTCTGGGATCGGGACCAGGGTGCAGCGGGGTGATGTACTGAGGGACCTGCACCTCTGGCATCACTCCATTCTATGCTGAATTACAGGGAATGGTGTAGGTGCTGCTCAGAAAAACAGCAAACCCCACAAAACAAAGCAGCACTGTTAGGGACAGGAGGGAGGGTATTGTCCAACACATCCCCCTATGTTAACTTCATGGATAAAGACAGCTGACCTCTTAGGTGGAAAGAAAATATAGGACTGCAGAGAAAGCATGGGCCTTCCTGAGGCTCAGGTCAGCCTGAGAGGACATTGCACTGTTCTGTTCATTGTGCTCTCAGTCGTGTTTATGGCTAGAGAGTGTGTTGTGTGGTCTATCAGATGACAAAATAGGTGTGCAGCAGCACCAAGTGTTGATCTCTGTTTAACCATTCCACAGCTAGAAGGCAGCTCAGTGACTCAGTTGGCTGCTGCACAAGAGAACTATAAAAGACATTGCTTGCTTTACTTATTTTATTTCAAAAGCATGGGGGCATTTTCTGGGGGCATATGAGACTTCAAAAGACCTTTCTTCCTCTTTCTTCCCTGAAAAAGCGGAAAAGTTTCCCTTATGCATATTGCTTTAGGCCCATATTTCAAAACGTCACATTGGTACCACAGATTGTAGAGCTGCACACATGGCTCATGATGCATTGCTCCCTATCCACAGAGTTCCTTCACTTTATGATCAAAATAAAACACTTGAAATGTTCTAGTCTTCTGGGTGGGAGAGACAACAAAATGCTGGGGGGGAACTTCTAAGTAGTATCTCTCTGGACTTATTTATAAGATTGCACTATTTTCCCCACAGCCCATTCCATTTCTCCTCCTCTGTTCTGTCAAAAATGCTGACTGGTGCTGACAGAAACGATTATAGCTTATGAGTGATAATATAATCCAGTTTTCTTCAAGGAGAGATGCTATCAGAGAACATTTTTTTAAAAATATACTGCTAGAAAAGAGCCATCTTTCTTCATAGAATAACAGTTATTAATCTCTTACTAGTACATTTTCATATCATTTTGGACATTTATTTCCATGCTGTGATATTATAAAACTAGGCATTTGTGTCAGTTTTGATGCAGTGCAACATGCTGGAACATGAAAAGCCGTAATTACCACCGTGGTCATTTGAATTGCTAACCAGATCCTGACATTTTCAAATCGGACCAATTTCTTAGTGATCCAGAAGTAAGCCTGGGTGCAACATGAGCTGCATTTCAATCAGGCAACTCAACATTTTAAAAGAAAATGCAGTGCACTCACATCCCCAAAGCATTGCTAAAATGAAGTAGTTTGATGGTTTTCTATTGCCTCCTCTAGACTGTTTTGTTTGTGAGGATTTATTGATAAAATTTCAGTCTCTGGTAATTTTGATGCATTTGAAATGTTTAAGAACATCTCCCTAAGAAACTTTTTCTGCCACCTTTAACTTTTTCTAGTGGACACACTTACAGCAACCTGTTCTGAGGTTTGTGGGGGGCTGTCCTGTGTACCCTTACAGGTGTGAGCTCTCAGTTCTCCTGAGGGTTTGGATCATGGGCTTTGTTCATTTGGACTTGTTGCAGTTCAAGCTTAATAACTGAGTTTCCATGGTGTCTGGAGAGTTTAATTTTAGCTAGTGGATCCACTTGTGCACGCTGCTGCTGGCTGCTGGTTCTGTGCTGGCTGGTGTTGCTTGGAAAGGTTATTTTGTTAGAGCCCTGCATGGGCTAGGAGAAGGGAATGTGACAGAACAGAGCCACAGCAAGAGAAGTGTTCGAGTGATCAACAGCCCTTCAAATGAAGGCTGTGACAGCATAAGCTTTACCTCTCAAAGAGTGATTCAGAGGCTCTCAGCATCCCAAACCAGTAGAGTAAAATACATACATTTATTTTTTTAAAAAAAGAAGAGTCGTGCTTTTAGCCTATTGGACCTGGGTCATGTAGCATAAATAGGTGAAAGGTATCTTTTAGACTTGAGGTTGGAGAAAACCATTCAGCAATCATCTTACAAATGTGAGGAGGAAGAACGAGAAGAGAGAATATTTACTTCTATTGTACAGAGCAGGAGTGGAAGCTGTAAAAATATTTTCCACTTCAATTCAGTCACTATGGAAAATCCTAGACTAGGTGAGGAAAGAAAGCAGGAAACGAAATCTGTTTGAATTAGTGGGAAATACTTTTATATGATTCCCTCTTATTTTCTTTTTATTTACTTACAGATTTTGTAGCTGGAAACCTGAAGAGTCTGATTTTTATTTCTGCCCTTCTCCCCTTTTTCTTTAAGAAGTGCCAGAGTCTTTTCCCCCAGAGAAATGGTGAATTCTTGGCTTAGTCTGGGGAGGTCTGTTGTTCTTTTTCTCCTTTTTCTGTGGACAAAATTATAATTTTCCTTAAGCTGTGGGTCTGCTTATTGAAACAAGGAGAGAAAGAAAGATGACAGAAACCAGCTGCAGGCTTCTTTTAAAGATCAGACTTCAACCTTTCATATATAGGGATTTCACCTTTCCTGCGTGGAAATATCAGATTTGCATATATGTCAGAATGTTTTTGTATATTGAACTATGAAACTGTAGCGTTAGACAAATGAAGCTAAAACCTGCCTTAAAACAACAGTTGTTTTCTCTATGTCTGTTTTTGCTTCTTAGAGGACTGAGAGAAGTGCTTTAATCTATTTCTGTGAAAACATTTGGAATACATAATTTATATATTCCTAGCATGCACTGTAGTAGTTGTTGGAATATCACTGTCACAGCTACCATTCCTGGTTTAAGTCCCATCTCTCCTCAAAGTGGATTTTTAGATGTGTTTGCTTGTCATGTGAGTTTTGGAGCGACTAAAGCAACGGTGATGATGTTGAGGGGTGTGTTGCTTGATGTAGTCTTTTAGGAGGTAAAGTTATCTTGAGAACACAGATAATTTGGACATATTTTACTTTGCTTTCCAGTTGGCAGTGGATAATTTTCATACAGCAGATGTGTTTGATTATGGCAACCTGGGGAATGAAATGACTTCGGATGCTAAAACTAGTGGATTCAACACGGTGCTGTGCTGTGCTGTTTTTCTACTGCAGAGATGTCTAGACACCTCAGCCAGGGAGTACTGAGCACTGTGTACCTGGGTAATGAAAAGCCTCTTCTACACTCTATCAGCTTTAAAAATACACTTGAAAAGTATGTTGGTCATTCCAAAAAGGAAAAAAAAAAATCTGTTCTGGTTGTGAAACTCTTATGTGAGGAAAGATAAGGAAGATTTCTGTTTGACTCGTTCCCTCTCTGGGTTTGCTCCTTCTGGCTCATCTCCAGCCTGCACAGCCCAGGGTGGATCTCTGCAATCACCCATGAACCTGTTCCATTGGTGACCCTGTGCACAGGGCACTGAAATGTGTGTATGATGCAGAGTTCAGAGGCCTGCATTTTATAATGGGCTGTCCCTGGCCTGCTTGCTTGACCTTTCACCAGTATTCTCTGTGTGGCATGGGATTTGTTTGTTTGTTTTAAAGAAAAAAAACATATGCAAATTAGTAGCTAATAATGCCTATATTTAGATCTATGAAGTCCAGAGTCCAGGATATGAAGTAATGAATAGAATTGTTGTCATTGGTCCTTGTGGCTTCTAGCGTTTTATCTGAGCCAAGTCAGCTGCTCCTGCAAACGCTTTCCTAGGCACGGCCCACTCCCACGTGAGCTGCTGCTCTCCTGAATCAGCACTGTGCTGTTCTGACTGGAGCACAAACAGCGAGTTTCCTGAGGGCATTGCTGCAGATGGGGCTCTTACTGCCAAGAGAAACAGACTGTGTGTTTGTGTATGTCTGCAGTGTATCGTTAAATGGGAGTCCCAGTTCTGTGGCATTTCAGTAATGCACTAGAGAATATTGCCATGGGTTTTGTTTTAAGTTCAACATGGTAGAAAACTGGATGATTCTGACCAAGCCTGGAGAAGAGACAAACGCTTGTGGCCGGAGCAATGGTCGCTGCCATCCATCACTCCTTCCCTCCTCTGTCTGACAGGTGACAAGGTGAACCTGTTCTCATCCCTTCAGGGGCACTCCTCCCCTTGTCATCTCTCCATCAAGCAGCAGTGTCACCTGCAGTGACAGCACTGACATGAGTAAGTGGCTTGCAGGGATACAAGGAGGCATCACAGTGAACAAAATTTGTCAGCTTTAATTAGCAGTGTTGAATGATGCCTTGAAAGCCTGTAGGTATAAACAGACAAATAAGCTGGTAGAATTAAAAACAGATGTTAGAATTTAGCTCCCTTAATAACAAAATCCCTCATGTCCTTCCCATTAAAAAAAAAATCTAATTGTCAGTTAATGCCCAATTCTATTTATACACTTCTCATTAACATGAAGATTGAGCATAATATATTCAGGAAGATAACATGCTTTTTATTTGAATGGAGTTGGCTGCTGGCATTTGTCAATTTTTTTTGCTATTCCCTTGTTCCTAGCCTCTTGTCCAGACAGAAGGGACTTGACTTAAAAACTGGCCAGGCCATCTCTCAAATTCCATAAATTCTTGATCCTTCAGAAGAAGGTAAAAAAAAATTTCTCTACTAAAATCCTAGAAAAATGCATTCCAGAGTACTAGAATACACTGAAAACTCTTAATGTGAAACTCATTCAATGTAATAGATGTTTTAAAATGAGAAACTCCTCCCAGGCGTGCTGTTTTCAGAGTCCCTGTGCTTTCCGAAGCAAGCTGGTAATCATGACCATATGTAACTGGAAGCTGGAGCAGATCCAGTACTCATCTGAACAGCAGGATTGCACAGCCTCTGACCATGGCTGTGGCATGGGATGCAGCACAGGCTGTGCCAGCTGCATGCCAGCTTATTTGAAAAGGAGGAGGGAGTGGGAAGAAAAAACATCATGGCACCTCTAGCCCTCAGGTGACTAATACCCACTTTGATTTATTTTGGATTTTTTTTTATTGGCAAATGCCACTTGAAACGCAACTTGAAAATGCTCAAGGCCAGGCTGGACAGGACTTGGAGAAACCTTTTCTAATGGAAGGTGTCCCATGACAGAGGGGTGGAGGTAAATCATCTTTATGGTTGCTTCCAACCCAAACCCTTCTGGGATTCTGTGAATGCTTTGTGTTGCTCTGCGTCTACAGAACATAAGCAAATTTAGGCTTTAATTTCTCTCCAGAGTCTGGATTTGGGCTGGAGGTGCACAATGTCTTGAAAGGAGGATCATGGAGATGAACACAATCCCGAAGATAAAGACTAATTCAGTAAACCCAATCTGGAGACGTGCAATGCTTCCTGATTGAGGAGATGCTTGTGTTTTCCACTGAGTGGCATTTGGCTAGGCTCCCATGTTGTGACAGGGAAGTAGCTGAGACAAACAGGGTCTGCTCATTACAGGGATCCTCTTGAGTTCCAAAGGTGGCCAGAGTGGGATTCTCATCTTGCACAACAACTTTCCTGTGCATCTCCTGGCTCCACTATTTTTCTCCATGCTTAAGACTGAAATTTGAAACACCAAATACAGTCTGGCACATGACTTCTGAAGCAGAATAAGCATGTCCCAGTGGCAGGAACAGAACTCTGAGCACAGCTTTCCTCACCAGCCTTAAGGGGCTCATAATTTTGGGACCATTTTAAAGATGAGTCTACCTAATGGTACATACTGGGAGAGAGAATCAGTCTCTGATCTAACTGCTATTGATTCGAAAGCAGTATATTTTTCTGGATGACATATTTGATGTCAGACTTCCCTATTGGAGCTTATGGCACCTGAGAACCAAGCAGTGAGCATGGATGTACTTCTCAATGACTAATTGGAATGCTGTCTTTCAACTACTAGTCATTGTTTTTCCTGCAGGCTAGACCTGTACATATGTCATGAGTGGCAAATGCTCCAATAAATTATGAATAGGCATGCAAATGTTTAAACCTGTGTGTTTGAATGAGAGGCAAGACTGGAAAAAGGAGGGAAATTCTTGATCTACTCTGACTTTCACAATGCGACAGACTGTCAAGGTTAAAAGGGCCTTCACAGCTTTTTATTTGCTTTTATATTATTTGCTTGATGTAAAATGTAGGTGGCGAAACAGAATAGAATCATGGCGAGGTGTCAAGTTATTATGACTTAATTGGTTCTAGAGAATACACAACTGAACTTGTATAGCACTCTGATGTAAAAATAAAGTACATTTGAAGAGATTGCCGAATATGCTGTGTGAGGACACATCTTCCTTTTTTTTTTTTTTTTTTGCTTTTTGATTATCATGGCTTGGTAGGACATGATTAGTCTCTGAAACATTAATATGATACTGCTGTAAAACATTGCTCCTGTTACTAATAATTTTACTGAAATTTATCCTGCTGTAAACAGAAGATGGGCAGTTGTAACTGAAATCAATAGTGCTTTTTTTTTTTTTTTCTGTTCCAAAGCACTGATATGGTAAAAATAAACATCTTCAGTTATAGATTTCCTCTCAGATTTATGAGAGAAGTTGCTGGTTGTGGAAGATGCCTATTTATGAAAGAGTCCCACCTTTGTGTGAAAATGACCTTCTGACCCTTTCTCTCAGGTTCATGTGCATCTTTGCCCTTTTCTCTCAGGTTCATGTAAGTCTTTGAGAATGAGTCTTGCAAAAGAAGAAAGACTTTTTGGGGACCTGAGAGAGGTAGTAAACCAAGATCTGCATCACCTGGGTTTGAGCAGGAGTACTGGAACAGCACAACCCCACCTCTGCAGGGTTTTATTCTTCCCTCAAAGGCCCTGCTCTGAGCTGGACCAGTTTGAGAACTGCTTTTGGAAGATGATTTTCATAGTTGAAGGTTTTTCTGCTTTAAAAAACAACAACCACCATCACAAACCAAAACAATCCCAAAAATCCCGCAGGGAAATGTAGGTGCTGGTAACCAATATGGCCGTGGTTCTACCCCTAAAATGGCTTCTGCTGTCACCTTGTTTTAATTGGCTTGTGTTTTCAGTGCCATGGAATCTGAAACCTGTTGTATTGAGGAGTTTAAATTATTTAATTTCTAGAAGGAATAGTCATATTGCACCAAAAATGGTGCTCCTTTTGCAGGAGTGCACTGCTGAAGCTATGTCATGCTGCAAGGGGCAAGACTTAAAGGCTCTCTCATGTCTTAAATCTGTATTTTTTTTTTTTTTTTTTTTTTTTTTTTTTTTTTTTAAATTTTAATTTTTTATTTTTTTAAGGATTGGAGGGTGGAATCCCTGCTTTTCTTTCCTTGAAGGCCCTTCAGCTACCAATAGCAGACTCATTCTCTCCAGATAAGGCAGTGAGGTGTCTGCAACTTTTCTCCTAGGAGCACTTTCCGTTAAACAATTGTATCTTTCATTGAAAAAACACTGATAGCTTAACATTTTCCCCTGCTACTGTTTAGATCTTGGATAAAGATTGGCCATGACAGCACTTACTGTCTGTTTTCTTGGTAGGACCTTAACTAAAATGTTACGAGCTGTCATTTGGGAAAGAGGAATTCACACTGGGACTGGGGAAAAGGACTAGAGAAGTGACATGAGGAATGAAAAGCTCTTAACAGGAGACAGAATGTGCTAGCTCAGGTGTCTGCTCTGTGGCATTTCCTTGTGCTCTGCAAGCTTACTTTTAGATAAATTGGTTTCTCTCTTGCCAGTCTAGTCTCTCAGCAGAGTCCATATTTCTCAAAAATAAATATTTGTGTTTAAATGTGTGAGGTATATCCTGGAGTGAGAAATACACTGCTACCTCTGGGAAAGGCCAGAAAAGTCTGTCTGAATCAGGTTTTCCACACTAATGTCTCCTCCATACCACATTTCTGGCCATAGTGGTGAAAAATTATTCTTGTGAAATACAAAGCATTAAGAATAATCCTTACTGAATTGTTTATGGCTGATTATGTTGAAAGCTTTATTATATTTCCCTGCAGTTGGTACAGTTTTGCTGCCAGCTTGCTCTTTGTGTTCGTGTGTTTCTTATTCATTTTCAAGGAGTTTAATACCATAGAATGCAAAGAGCAGGGTTGGGACATCAGATTCAAAGAAAATAGTCATGAGAGGGTAAAAAAACCCTGCATTCAGTAGAATCTGGAATACTGAGAATTTCTTTTCCTAGTTTTGGTTTTTAGTAGTTGGTGAATTCCTTTGTCTATTTCCATAACATTGTATAGGGTTTCTTGTTTAGTTTATGTAATATCAGTAGTTTCAAAATCAACAAGAAATGAGGAAAGAAACCCAATCCCCAAGCTTGTGCCTCCTTGTCAGAGCAAGCTCTGCTGCACATGTGCTTGCTGAAACTTGAGCAGGCTCTGTGTTCATGCCCTGAGCTGGAACCTGATCTCTGTCCATTTATGTGAAAGAGTCTTGTTGTGAGATCACTGGGCTTTACCTCGTGCTCTCTTTCTGTAGCAGAGGTTTATCAGTTTGAACCCTTGTGGGATTTCTTTTAAAGACTTCAGCTAGCTCATCCATTTGCTTTGTGTTTAGAAATCCAGCTGTACTAATTCCTTAAACCTCCAGTCCGTATTTTGGCAAATACACATGGACACGACTACTTCGCTCTGTAACAAAGCTGGCCAGAAGGTCTACACTATCAGTGAGATAGAAAATATTGGTTAACATAGAGAAATTAGAATCTCCCTGAGATTTTATTGTCCTAATCTTGGAAAGATTTAGCTTGTCCATGTGGTTCTTAAGACTTGCAGCAAATTTAACACTAGTGATGATGGAAGACAAAGTGTGTTTGAATTTTAGTTTTGGTTCAGAGGATTTTTACTCCATGGACAGAAGAACAGGCTCACATCTTTCAGTGTTGCAAACCACCTGGTGCTTTGTAGTCTGATTCTTTACCTCCCTTAGTAGATAGTATTCTCCTTTGGAAAAACTAGACAGAATACCATCCAGTCTGGTACTTCCAGTAGAAACACCCAAAAGACCTTCTCCTAAACACAAGTTTGTATAGACTAGTAAAAACTACTAAATAAAAATATCTGTTTCATGCAAAACTGCTGTTTGCATCAAGGAGGGCAAGATGATTACTTTCTTTAGGCTGTGGAAGAACAGTAACATACGCCATCCTTACATCCACTTGGATTGATGAATACCAGATGGAAGTCATGCAGAATGTTTTCTGTAGCATGCAAAAGTATTGCTGGCAGCTTTTCAGTTTTGGATATAGCAAAAGACAGTTGTACCTGCTTTTCTGAGTTGAGATAAATGCCTGCAGACGCTAAAATCTGTCTAGGAGAACCACTGGAACTCTGAAAGTTTTCAGTGATCCTTCATTTATTGTTGAAGCATTGAGACTCTGCCTATCACTAAGAAAATCTCTTAGTAGCCCTTGGTGCAGATGAGTGGCTTTTTTCACATCTTTATTTTTCATTCATTCGTATTTAAATCTTAGATGTTCATTCTGGTTTTCCTCCAATAACCAAAGATGAATGTTGAAATGTTTTCTAAATAGCCTTTCATGAATAACACTTGACTGCTGAATTTCATTCTTCTGGTTTTTTTCCCCAGCACTTTGTCCATCTTGTCCTTATGGGTCTTGCAGCTGCATTTAATTTGCATCAGTGGAGTTGTCAATTGTGACCTAAAACAATGAGCTGTGCAGTGCCAGCGGAGTCATCTTGTGCCCGTGCTCCTGATTTTGCTTTTCTCACTGTGCTCAGTTACTAACTGTGCTTTGATTAGAGTAGCAGTAACAAACCTGGAGGTATTATAGAGTGGTGGTCTATTGAAACACCCTCACGTGCAGCTGTTTGGTCGCTGCTTGTGATAGTCTTCTTCCTCAGTGGTTGGCTCTCAAGGGGTTTAACCGACTGTTATTTTGTGACTCCTAGTTTTAAAGCAAATGGTTGGCAGTGATTTCTCTTTCGTTACCTCAGCCTGGGGTCTGGGCCTGGCTTGGGTGTGATTTCCATGTGGCAGTTATTTGTTTCCACCAGCCCCGTTTGTGACTGTTTGACAGCATTCAGTTAAGACCAGTTTGAGATAATTTCAGGTGAGACTAGAAATAAATCGTGGAAATTCATACTGAAAACCTGTCTGATAGACTAGCTGTTGTGACCTCCTTGTGCAAGGGTTCAAAAGAGACTGTGAACCATATGGTGGTTTAAGGAAAAACAGTTCTGTGGTCCATTTCCTTTGGGAAAAAGGACTGAGATTATTAATAGCCACAAAGACTTACTCTGGGGGTCTGCAAATTGTGTCCAGTTGCAGAGAGCAGCCCAGTCTCTCAAGGCAGGGGAGTGTGTTTTGCCTCTCACAGTCACCAAATCCAGCCAGCTGTTTGCCGTGGAAGAGCTGAGCTGCTGCTGACAAAGGAGACTGCACAAAAGCAGAGTGGCCAAGTCAGGGAAAGGGTAGAGAAAGTTTGTTTTAACATGTTTGAGAAACACGATGAAATTACTTTCCCCCAAGGTGCCCAGAGGAATAGGATAATAATTTAGGATAATACTGTAGCTGGTTGTGTACTATTCAGTGACTTTTTTCTTTTCATCAGGCCTTTAGAAACAGACATGAACTAGGATGATCTTACGCTTCCAGTCTGTCTCAGCCAGATATCAAAAGCCCGCTGCACGGTTTGGGTTTGTTGTGTTGCAAGCAGCTTTTGGTTGGTTATGGTCTGTTGGGCAGCTGGAAGGCCAGACTGCTTCTAACCTGTCTTGTGTATTAAAATTACTTCCCCTCATTGTCTCCAGCTCTGTAGCAGCAGTAGCATGATGCTCAGGTGTTGTCTATCTTAAGTTTTCTTAGGGGGAGTGGTGGGGGTAACAAGTTATGAATGTAGAAGACACATAATTTATTCCATGGGCTTTATTTAGAGAATGGAGGCAGCCCAGTGGATTTGTAATGTCTCAGATATCGTGAGGAAGTGACAGATATCCAGTAGTTATGTGAGCTGTGCCTGCTGCACTGAGCTGCTGGTCAGGGTGAGCTCTCTGATGCCAGCATAAAATACAGTGAACATGGTGTGCATGCATGGTGTGCTAAAGCTGAGGCTGGGACAGTGGACTGTGGCAGTCCCTCTGTGTTCTGTTAGTGCAGGAAGAGAAACTCCCTTAGCTGTCTGTCTGTCTCATGATACAGATGTCCACAGTGTGTGCTTGAATGGGGAGGAGGAGAGGGAGTGCTGAGGAACAGGGGTGGCAGATCAAGCAGTAGAAGTGGTAAGTATAAAGCTGTTCCATGCCATTCAGGGCAACAGGATTGCGGGGGCTTTGTAATTTGATTTCCCAATGTTTGTTTTCAGTGTTCTTTTTGGGGAGACCTCTGTTCTGCTGTTCTCCACTGGCAGGTTTATAGGGTGCCTCAGAGAATGATGAAGTAGATGGAGTCATCACATCCTACTTGACTGCCAGGGAGGCAGCGATAAACCTTCACCAGCAGGAATATCTCTCTAACTTAACAGTTAAGAAATATCTTAAATTAATAGTACCAGTAATATGCAGTAAAGCAGCCATCAATCTTCCTTTTCAATAGGCTTTTTAGCTTGTAAAAAGACTGAATTTGAGTTATAGCTGGATTTATGCTTATCTTTCTCACTGTAATAGCAAAGCAGGTTAGGGATTTATTTGTATTTTTCTGGATGAGGGATTTTTCCAGAACTCACTTGAAGATCTAGTGCTTTTGAAAATCCCTTTCTGTGAGATTTAGGGAAAAGGGAGAATTAACGGAAATGATCCTAGAAAGATGGGGGGAAACAGTGGTAAAAAGGTAAAAAAGGATTCTGAGAAAATCGATTCTTTTAAAAAATTCCAAACACAATTACGGGAAGTTTGTGATAACGTCAAGCCGGTGCTGCTGCTGGAGGGCCGGAGTGTCGTGCCCGGTGCGGCGGGCGCGGGGCGGGGGCAGCGCGGCGGCGCATCCCCGGCTGACGGCGCTGCGGCTCCACCGCGCTGCCCCCGGGGCAGGCGCCGCTTTCCTCTCGCGGCTGCTCCAGCGCTTCCCATCGAGCCGGATCCATCAGCAGGGCCGGCCCCGCAGCGATCTGTCCCTTGGGACTCCTGGCCAACACTTGCAGTGATGGGCAGAGAAAACTTCTTCCTGCTGCGCAGGTGAGAATCACAGTGAGGAATGGCTGGCACTGCAGCATCAGTTCTTAGGGGGAATTTGGGATACTCTTCACCTTTTCAGTGCTCTGTACTGCTGTGCTGTACACGTGCACTCTGCTCCGGTGTATGGAGAGGGAAAGTGTCCTGTAAAATTGTTTGTTACTCTTCCTTTTGCCTCTGCATGCCTCAGTGTGTTGCATCCAAGTCACATATTGAATACCTCAGAGGCAGACAACTCAGGAGATGGTCATGGTACAGTGAGGGGATGCAGCATGTGCTGTCAAAGAGCATGAGTAGAAGCATTAAAAATATACATGGTACCACTTCTTTGGAGCATCACAGTGCACTGCAGTTCCTACTGAGGCTTGATAATCACAAACATCCAAAACACTTAGAAACACCAACCTCCTGGTCTTTGTTCAGGGGGACCACTTAGCATTTATTCCTAATATCCTGAGTGAAGATATTAGGGCAGCTTAGCAAGCAACCCCTCAGCCATACTTCAACAACTGACCATTTGTGTGATTCTGGTTGCTAAATATGAACGATTTAGTTACCATCATACGTCATGCCATTATAGTAGACAGTGTTTTCTTCAGTAGTTTTTAAGTCCTGCAATGGCATTCAGTAGTTGTCATCATACTGATTTGAGTAGAGCAATGTGAAGAGCTGTATGAGCAAAGCAAAGTCTTCAGTGATTGGCTTCACTTGATAAATACAGGCAGGAGAGGCCCAGTGATGTGGTTTTTTTAACCATGTTCCTTTTTCTGGGTGTGATTCTTAAGGACAGAGCAATGATAGAGGGATGTGGGTAATTAAGGATATTGCAGACTCCATGTACTTGGGTAACTCAGTGGTAACTTAAATTTTCCAGCTCAGCTCTTTGCGTCCCTGCTGAATTCCTTTAACTGTGTTTAGGGGTTAATCTGTCAGAGCTTGTTTGAAGTATCTCAACCCCAGCTGACTGTGAAGGCTCAAGCAGTACTCAGGTTTTAAGAAAGTTGTAGTTGCAGAGTGAATTTTTTCCCCTTATTTGATTCCTAGTGCCACTGTAACATCAGTTAAGTATGTCACCAGATTGTCTTGTCCAGATGGGTTTTCTTTGCTGGGGGAAAGGCTGACAAGGGCTGATGTCTGAATGCTCAGCTGCTTGGTTTACCCCAGCTCAGGGGTGACCTTGCTGTCCGTGCACATGTTACCAGTGGTGGTGAGTTCAGAGCTTGGACAAAAGGTATTTCCTTCACGTGGGTTTTCCTCAGTTTCAGTGCAGCTGTGTGACATTTGGGGTGTGCTGTGGTAACAAAGAAAGATCACATGCAGTTTGCTCTGGTTTTCTTTCTAACTGGTGAAGTCTACCATCCTTTTGCTTTCTTTCCTTTTCGACTTTCACTGTTTTGGTCGTTTGGCTTATTGAAAACATATAGATAGGATGGCACTGAGAGGGCTCACATCTGTCACCTGATAGTTACAGGCAATAAGACATGTTGGGGACAGATCCAGGAAAAACTGAAGGAACTTTACATTGGGGTGGGAAAAGAGAGGGTAAAGGAGTTCTGCCTTGACCCTGTGGACTGAGGTCACAGGTACATTTAGTGATGCAGCTACCTGCAAGTTGTTTACAAATGATTTCTTCTGTGCCTGACATGATACACATTTTCAGACAAGTGAAACTTCAAAGACACTTATTAAATAAACCTTAAATACACTTTTTCTGAGTCCCATGGGTTATGCTCTTCCTCTGTTCAGAGCTTTCCAGCATCATTATGTATCCAAGCTGTGAAAACGTATGAATTATTACAATAGATATCTCTAGCAGCTATGACAGAATACAGAAGTTTATTTTAGCTTTGATGAGCATCTGAAGAGGTGGATGCTTAGTTATTCAGATTTACAAGATATTGGTTGTTTTGATGCAGAAATTAAATCCTCACAGAACTGCAATTTTTTGCCAGATGATTCTGTGTTTCCCTCTTGCCAGGCTACAGACAGCAAGACATGAGCCATTTTTCTCCCTTTTGCTGCTCTAGTACTAAACAGGATGTGGACGTGAAAACTGAAAATCCAAAAGCAAATGGAGAAAAAATAATTAGATATTACTCAAAAGTCAAAGATTGTGTAGAAGATTCTAAAAGCATAGGTACAAAAATACATTTCTTGGGCTTTTAAAAGTTTGAGAGTGGTTTGTTCTACTTAATTCATGTGATAGGTGCAACTTTCAGAAGAGTCACTTTTTGAATTGCCACAAGAATGCACTCCAATGGCTCAATTTTGCAAAATAAGAGAATAAGGATTAACATGCTGAAGCTCACAGAATGTGTGCGATCTCATCAAATCACGCACACCCAGGTCAGCTTTCGGCATCATCCAGAGTGTCACTGGAATGAAGGCAGTTTGGCAAAAACAGGGCAGGTAAAGCCAGGACTCTGCTGTAGAACTACAGAGAAAATTGTCCAGTTTCATCCAGCTGGGTGTGCCCCAGTCACCCCCTGGGCTGGGACGCAGAGCTGGGATCGTGTGGGGAGTGGGTGGTTGGATTGTGGGCAGCAGCAGTGAAGCCCCTGTGCCCGGTGTCAGAGCTGAGCAGAGCAGGGAAGCCCCTGAGCCCAGGGTCAGTGCCCATGTGTGGGTGAATGTGGGCTGCACTGCTCCCACCTGGCAGCCAACCATGCTCTTGGAAATGCAGGCACAGGTTTGAAGAGGGGCCTTGCGGGCTCACCTGCTCATCTTGCTGGCCTCCACACTGCTACAGCCATGCTCTTCTGACAGTTGGAAATCTTTTGCCACCAGTCCTTCCTTCCTTCCTTCCTTCTTTCCTTCCTTCCTTCCTTCCTTCCTTCCTTCCTTCCTTCCTTCCTTCCTTCCTTCCTTCCTTCCTTCCTTCCTTCCTTCCTTCCTTCCTTCCTTCCTTCCTTCCTTCCTTCCTTCCTTCCTTCCTTCCTTCCTTCCTTCCTTCCTTCCTTCCTTCCTTCCTTCCTTCCTTCCTTCCTTCCTTCCTTCCTTCCTTCCTTCCTTCCTTCCTTCCTTCCTTCCTTCCTTCCTTCCTTCCTTCCTTCCTTCCCTCCCTCCTTCCCTCCCTCCTTCCCTCCCTCCTTCCCTCCCTCCTTCCTTCCTTCCTTCCTTCCTTCCTTCCTTCCTTCCTTCCTGAAGCAGTTTGGGTGCTAAAACCTCCAGGGTGCTGAATGACAGCCAGTGCCACCGCTTTGTGCTTGGTGAGTTCTTGGCCCAAGTCTAAGGGGCAGGACTTTTCCCATGAGGGTTTGAATCACAGGAAGTAAGAGGGGAAGTTGCTGCTCCACGGCGCCTTGTGACTTCAACATAAAACATTTTCTCAGAACTAATTAAAACTTTGAGAACTTAAATGAATCAGGGCTGTGTAACTAACTGCTTATGTTAAAGGCTTTGAACAAATATCCACAATGCATCAGTAAACATGCAAATTACTTTTTCATGTTGGGATGTGTCTCACTGCAATGCTGTGCATTGATAAAAGGTTTCTCTGTGACTGTGCTTTCCATACTTTGAAGTTTATTGGTTTTTCTAACCTCTGTTTGAGCCTTTTAAGATATGGAGAAACAGTCTTTAAAATGGCTTACCAAGCAAAATTCGCTGTGTTGCAGCAATAACTAGCAGTTAACAAAGTGTCTAAATTAAGGACTGAAACAAAACAGAGACTGGCTACTGTTCAATCATGCCTGTTCACTTTAGTAATCTCCTTTAAAGGGGGTTATTGCAGTGATAAAGTATTTTCCCATGGTTATGAAGACAGCTGTAGAGAAGATTCATGACTTGCAAGATTTTGTTAGGTATAGTTCACTCCTGGATTCTTTAACTGATGCTGTAAGTTAAACCTCAGAGGGGTGTGGATCAAATCCAGTAATGAAGATAATTAGAAGCATGGGATTCTTTTTCAGTTTTTCATAAGCAATAACCCCATCTTGCCTGAGCTGTTTCTAACGCTCTGATGATGCTTTTTGGATCACTTCTTGTTGCATTTCATCTTCTTTTGGCCAGAATTGGGATTAAATGCTCAAGACGGTATTTCTTGTTCGGACTCAGATGCTTATTAATTCTTATCTATATTACAGTCTCACAAACCGTGATTTCTACACCCCTTCAGGCTAACAAACTAAAAATGGAGCCGTATCTCTCTCTCTCTAAGGCCTTTTAAGGATAAACTGTCCAATTAAGAAATGATACCTAAATTATTTTTACTTTTAACCCAATTACCAACCAGTCGTGGACCACAATGTGGACTTTTCTGTCAAATTACAAAATACCACCTAAGCCCATGAAGAAGAAGGTGAAAAAGAGGGACTCAGCCTATGCCCTAAAACCCCCATCTTGCTTTATATATATATATATATATATATATATATATATATATATATATATATATATATAATACTATATTCTAAAACCTTAAACTCTAAGTTTTCCACCATGTGATATCACACACTTCTATTCAAACCACACACCCATAATCCCAGCACTGTCACTCAATTTTGGGAGCCTTCTCCATGGCCTCAGGTCAAATGCATTTTTTCTTGGAGGTCAGTGCTTGTCAGCACAGAAAGTCTCAAAATTCTCAGTGCCCAGGGTTCCAGTAACTTTTTAACCTTCTGTTTGTGCACAGTGCAGCCTATGAAGCAATACGGTTGTGCCTTTAACTTGTTGCAAGCTGGTTAAAGCTCTGCAACTGCTGCCTGACAGATGCTGTTGGCAGAGAACTTTTCATTCTCTATGGACTTCTGCAGCTTTTCTAGAATCCATTTGAGTTTGTCACCACTTACCAATTCTTTAATGCTGGTGCTTTTTGGTAGCTGTGTGTGTAAGAGCACGGGTCAAGAATGACACATCTGCTACTGCAAAACCTCTTAGCTTGAGCTGGCCACTTTTCCTCAGTGACATTAATGCTGCACATCTTTCTGTGATGGCTGAAATCTTTGTTGGGATTTTACTGAAACCCAGTGTACTTGAGTGTGAACTTTTGGAAGGTGGTGGCTTGTACAGTGCTGTTAAAGATCAAGATGATCGTATTGGATTAATTTGTTAGGCCCACATGCCAGCCCAGAAGAAACCAGGACATTATTAATGCCATGGCACATTATGGACACTGATCCTTGAGTTGTGTTTTTTGCAGATCAAATCACTTTCCAGGTCAGAATTTCCTGCTTTCAGAGTGCGGTGTTTATGGAGCTGTACTGGAAGCAAATAAAAGAATACCAATACTGTTGCAGGGGTAGTGAATGATATTCCCGCTGATTTCAGTGATGAACATTTATCACAGGATGCAGTTCTATTGGTACAACTGAGGGAAAGAGCAGAAAACTGCAGCATTTTAATGAGGGCAAGAAGGGAGAGGTGGAGTGGAGCAGGAACTTCTCATGCTGGCTTTGCCACAAAGGAATACGCATTGTGCAACTATGCTCTACAAATTAAATGTTCTGCTTTCATGCCTTTCTTATTCTGCAGGCTTTAATTAAAACCCCATTTCCTTTGATTCATGGACTCAAAACTGGGAAATGATGTTAAACAAACAAACATCTGACTACCAGATTAATTTTGTGATAGTTTAGTGAATAATGGCGTATCGTTAAGGGTGGATAGTGTAACTAAAAGCAAGCAAGACTTTGTCAATGGAAGTGGCCCTCTTTCTGGGGTATTGTGGATTTCAGCTTGCTTTTCAAGAAAAAGAAAAGAAGGTGCATTTTTTCATCACAAATTATTTAAATTTTGCAATTATCCCACCACAAAATGTGCATTCATTTCCCAGCTACTCAAAAAACCAAAAAATGAATGTGGAATGACCGTATTTCTGAACAGTGAGTCAGACGAGCTGAAAAATATTCATATGCTTGAAAAGTTGATTATGAATGAGTTCTTTGTCCAGGCCTGCTTTCAAGAATATAAACAGTATCATACTTGGGATAAAAGAGATCAGTGGCTGATGTAAACTAAATTCAGCTAATTAACCCAAGATGATAGCTTTTAGCTTCTCAGCTGTTTTCTGATAGCTTGTTGGCTCTCCATTTGCCTGACTAGTGCCAGGCATTGTTGCAGGCAGTGTTAGAGCAGAGCTGTCAGGGCATGCACAGCCCCTTTGCTGTGGCTTTGAAGGTCAGTGTGGTGCATGGGGGTCATTTGCTGGTGGTGTTGGCTTTTTTGCTTCAAGGTCAGTGCTTTTTAGCTCTCATGAAGAGGAATCCTCAGTGTTAGTCTCATAACAAATGAAGAAACCGCACCTTGTCCCAAACAGGCCAGAGGATAGGGAAGCAAACTTTGTGACACTTAAGCAGAACACTTTGTACTAAACTACATTTGACGCATCCAGCTCCGGGGTCCCCAGCACAGGAAGGACATTGTCCTGTTGCAGCAAGTCCAGAGGAGGCCACCAAGTCAACTGGAGGGCTGGAGCAGTTCTCCTATAAGGAAAGGCAGAGATTGTTCAGCCAAGGCTCCAGGATGACCTTATTGCAGCCTTCCAGTTACCTGAAGGTTTAGATTAAGATATCAGGAAGAAATTCTTCTGTGTGAGGGTGGGGAGGCCCTGGCACAGGGCCCAGAGAAACTGTGACTGCCTCATCCCTGGAAGTGTCCGAGGCCAGGCTTGGAGCACCCTGGGATAGTGGAAGGTGTCCCTGCCTATGGCAGGGACTTGGAACTATTTAATCTTTAACATCCCAAATAATTCTGGGATTTTATATTTTGGAAGGAGTTTTTATTTTAGGTTAGGACTTCTGCATTAAAATAAGCAACATGCAGTGCTGGACATTGCATGAGTTGATCATATTCCTGCATCCATCTGTATTAAGTAGTTGAAAGTGAGCTTGTGTTTAGAAATGGCTTTGGCTTCCTTCTAGGTGTGTGGGAGCTCGATGAGTTGGCTTTTGTACAAGAAGTGGAAATAGAAAATGTTCTTTGTTTCACAGAGAATTGTCTTTATTGCCTTTTTTTTGTTTTGAAACAGAGTTTGTACTCCTTTTTAATGAATTTAGCTGGTGAGCCCAGGTAAAATGAGGCATAGTAGAGCATCTACACAGAAAAACATTGCTCAAAGGGTGATTCCAAGCTGTAAGGATAACATTGTGTTAGACTCTTCACTTACTTTTAACTTTTAGAATCAAACTATCGGTTCTTCCCATAGCTTAAAAATCTACTTGGTAACTAAAACTGACTTAATCACTTGATACCAACAACTGAGTCCAGATACAAATATTGCAGTGAGCCAAACTGACGAATAAGCCTGCCAGTGGTGATATTGGTGCTCTGGTTTCTGCCACACCTGGACCATGATTATGAAGAAATCTCCCAGAAGGAAAGTCTGAAAGACTTCCAGTGTGAGATTTAGCAGAAGATTGTCCCTCTGTTCTGCCAGAAGTCATTGCACAAAGAAGACAACTGGCCTCAATTTTCAGGCCCAAACACAAGCGACATATGTCGTCCTCGTGGAACAGGATGCAGCACACCTTTGATATTTTGCTAGGTCAGGCTGCTCACGTCTGTCATGTACCCTATGCGAAGTGCTATTGCAGAAACAGAACTCCTGTGCTTCAATATGTGTGCAGACTGTTCAGCTTGTCATGATTGTCAGTTCCCAGCTTCTTTCCCTTGCATTACACCGGCCAACTGGAACTCTGATAAAGGAGTTATGTACAGTGATGACAAGAATTGATTTCCAATTTCCTGTAGAATGACTCTATCATTGCTTGTGACTCACGCAATTTAGTTTATATTACAGTGCTGTCTGGGGCTATAGATCACCCTGACAGTCATCTAGTCACAGAGCATGCTGATTTTGACAAGATATTGAGAGGGATTTTACAAGATTTTCCTTTGTGATACAACTCAAAGTGTCATTTTCTTTGGTCGGATCATGTGTAAAAAGATTTTGTATGAGGTAGAATAGAAGTGTTAGTCTCAGTTTGTCTAATTTTCCCTTAATCTTTGTGTTGAGAGCCTATGAAAAACCGAGTAGTTTTCTTGTTTTGGATCTGGTTTGGGACAGGTAGTGTCTGTGTTAGGTCAAAGAGAAGTTTCAGGGTGTTTTCTGGAGTGGAAGCAGCAGACGCTTGGGGCAAGAGTGTAAGAAAGAGACAGGTAGGAATGGTTCATTCCTGGCTGTGCCCTGGAAGATGCCGCCATCAGTGATGTGGAACCTTGCAGGGTTGGGTGAGCAATGCTATACAGAAATAGAGGCTATCACTACCCTCACCCAAGTTTGCTTTTGCTAACTGATGATCTGGTTTGCTCTGTCGCTGCTGAAAGCTCTAGCACTCTGCACTTTAGTGACCTCATCATCTTTTGACACTGCTCACCTGTTCCTGTTTGTGGAGTTGGTGGGAGCCTGGTGTCCTGCTGCTGCCAACACTGCCCTTGTTCCCTGCTAACTCGAGCACAGGGCGCTGCCACAGCTGAGGAGAGCACTGAGGGGAAGGGAGTTGTTGCAATCCTGGAGGCTGAGTATTTCAGTCTTTCTGTGCTAAAAGGCACTGACCCCCAAGCAAGCACTACATTTGACCTGAGGCCTTGGAACAGGCTTCCAAAATTGAGTGATGGCACTGGGGTTGTGGGTGTGTGGTTTGAATAGTATTGTGTGATCTCACAGGGTGAAAAAGTTAGTTTTAAAGTTTTAGTATATAGTAATAAATAAGGGGAAATATGGAGCATGTAGGGCATTGTCTGGGTCCTTCTTCACCTTCTTCTTCATGGTTTTGGCTATTATGGTATTTAAAACTCTGGGAAATTTAAAATGTAGGTTTCTGGAACTCTGTATTTGTCCAAGTCTACAATAAAAACACGTTTGATTTTTAGGGCACTTCCTATTGCAGAACAATCCATACTTGGCAACTTAGGCTGGAAGTAAGTGGGGAAAAAAAAATATTCAAAAGGGCTGTCTGCCCCTACAGCAGAGAATAAGCTAAACCTGTATGTACCCCTCGGTTACACATATAGAAGGGCTCAGGGAACAGTGGTACTGACACAGGAATTAGTGCATCACAACATACTTACATTGCACATTTCCCCCCCGCCTTAGTAATTAATTAATGTTTGGAAAATATTTAGGAAATGTAAAGCTCCCGAGTAAGAGGTAAATGCTATTAATTGTAATTACCAAGTAGATCATTTTTTAGCTTTCACATAGTTCTGTTCCCTCTGGTGAAACACTGAGGGATGTTTCTCTTCAGGGTAGCTCCATAACTCCTGTTCTCATTGCATGGGCAAGATAATACAGTTTGTGCTTGTTTTGTCAGCAGGAGGGGGAACCAACTACAGTGCTAGAAGTTTTCCAGGGATTGCTCAGGTGTCTTTTAATTATGGTGAGGTAAAAATACCTTGTCCGCAAAACAGTCCAGATTGCTGAAATCACATCCCAGCTGGGTCTCTAACCTGAGTGATCACCTCAGATGCATTTCTGCAGATTGCTGTCGGGACCGGTGCAGAGTGTGTTTCAGCTCAGCTAACCCCAAATGATTTTTCACCTTTGTTTTCCTGTGCCTCATCCCCTGTGCATGACTGAGCCCCTGCCACTTGGCTCATGTTGTGCTGCATTAATGGCTTCAGAGGACTGGATGTGACAACATAATGGCTCTGTTCATACCTGCCAGGTATGAGCTGGATTAAACAGTGCACGTGAGGCATTTTTAGCCAGTGATCAAAGGGATTGGGGAAGATATACCCCAGGGATCTTATTTAATTGCTGTTTAAAGGATTTTAACAGCAGTTAAAGGATTGTTGAGAGGACAGCATGGTGGTGGAGGTGCTCTCACTGTGGATATTATGTCTGTTGCCTCATGGCATCACAGAGAGGAGCAAAGATACTGGACTGCTGCAGTGGGTGGTACAAGCCCTTCAGGAAGGTCAAGCTGGGGGGTGGCAGCAGAGTTTGCCCTCTGTGTGGGAGGGCAGCAGGAATGCCTGGGGCTCTGCCTTGAGGTGGATGTTGAGCCAGGGGAGAGTTTCAGGTCAAGATTACCAGGAGGACCTGTATTACCAGTATTGTGGTGGGTGTCTGCCATGGACTCCATGACTAGGAAGAGGAAGTAGGTCAGGTGGTCTTCAGACAGCTGGAAGAAGCCTTGTGTTTACAGGCCCCTTATTGAAATTCTCATCAAGCCAGATGTTTTCAGCTCCACGAGGGTTCAGTACACTCTGAGGGTGTCCAGCAGCTCACAGAAATGGCTTTAAAATAATTTGCGGGACATCTGATAAGGTGTGTTTTGTAAAGCAAAGGTTTTAATAAATGAGAAAATAACAAATGATACAAAACCAAAACAAAAGCCGGGCACGGTGCAGAGAAACCTCTAGCACTGGCTAGGGCACCCCAAAAAGCCCTGAGCACCTCTGTGCTCTTTCTTATGTACTTAATGTTTTAGGAGGGTTATTTGGCTTGCTGCCCAATAAAAACTGCTACAGGTTTTGGGAAACATCTCAAAGATCCAACCAGTGCCCCTGTGCTGGCACTGGGCCTATTACAGTGAAGGAAACACAGACGTTTCTGGTGCTTTTCCTTAAAAGTCAGGGGTGGAACTGAACCCCCTTTTCCCCTTCTTTGGAAACATTTGTTTGGGTGTGAGGATACAATGCAACAGCCCCTCTCCTCATGGGAAACTTTGCCCACCCCAATATCTGCTGCATCTCAGCAAGACACAAGCAATCAAGTGGTTTCTCAAGTGCATTGTTGAAAAACTCCTCAGCAATGTGAATAAGGAGCTGACAAAGGGAGCTGCTCTGCTCCTCACATTTACAAATGAGAAAAAACTATTTGGGGGTGTGAGTCTGGGGAGGTGATCTCAGTCACAGCAAGGCTGAGATGGTGGAGTTCAGAATCCTAGGGGAAAGAAACGAGGCAAATTGTAACTGTGGGCTCCAGGAGACCCATGAAGAAGTTCTGATATCTGTGTCCTATTGGCCTTTTTTGACTGATCTGTCTTGCTTGTTAAGGCAGACCATTAGGAAGTCTTCTGCCCACAAATGATTGCATCAAGGCAGGTACAATCCAAGGTGTAAAGCTTTGGGAACAGTGTTACTGTGGAACTGGTACATGGAAGCAGCTGTCAGTGCTCCTCCTTTGGCTGTCTCCAGGGCAGTGGGTGTAGGAAATTCCTCCTTTTCAATAAACTGCACGGAAATGGAGTTCTCCAGTGGAGTGCTCTTCACTTGGCAAGTTTTTTCTCCAGTGATATCCACTTAGTTTCTAACAAAAATGTATTCAAAAGATTAGTGGCAGCACACTTGGAAGCTGGAACCACTCAGGACTGATATAATTACTCTCTAAAGCCATTTGTAAAGCAATTATGTACTATTGTTCTCCTTTGTTCTGTTTCTTTATAAAAGTGAGCCATCTTGGCAGGCTGTGATGGGCATGTGTTGAGCTGGCTGTTATGTAAGAATGCAAATAATTTGTGTGCATATTTATAAAAGAAAAACAATGCTTTTACAATGTGACTGAATTGTTTGGATGTAAAAATCTTTGTACAGGAACATGTTGCTGTTACAATTTCTGATGTGGCTGGCGTTTTTCAGTACATAGTCTTGTAACTTCTGTAGAAAATCTCCTGGGTTTATTTTGTTTCCCCTTCTAAAAAAAATGTCATTTAGCCTGTTTTTCAGGTGCTGGAGGTAATATAATTATTAGAGATAAGAACTATCATATATAAATTGAATAGGGTTTTGCTATTTTTTAACAAGTCTTTTCTTTCTAAGTGTCATGAGTTCTGCTGAAAGGCTACATGCACAGTGATAATCTGTCACGACATGTTTGGCTTTGGATTGTTATGGACCTGTCCCTACACTGTGAACAGCTTTGTTCTTTTCTTTTTGTGTTATTTTCTTCTTTTATTAAAACTTGTTACCTGATTCAATGTTAATTTGTTTAAGTTTTTCTCTCGTGAGGTTTTTCCTGACTGCTTGTGTGCTACCTCAAAGATCAGGCCTGATGGCGGAGTCTAGCTAGAAATTTTTTATGTGGAATGAATTTTCTTTTTCTGTTGAAGTCTGAATGCCAGATGACTGTGACCCGAAACATTAGGAAGCACCTTCCAGTGAATATTGCTGAGCTATGTGGAAATCATCCTGAAAGTATTTCAGGTGTATACATGAGAGACTGCTCATTGAAGCATCATACAATTCTTTGAAGTGGAGGTGTCTGCAGCATTAATAATACAGAAATTGGGCATGATAGCAGGAAAAAACTGTCGTGAGATATTGTCAGTACAGCTGCCAAAGCCTTTTAAGTGCTAATTTAGATATCCACACCAAGCTTAGACCAGAGATCCTTTGCAAATCTGAACTAAGCTGCTTCATAAAAAAGAGTTTCTCCTGTTTAAAACACAATGGAAGAAGATAACAAGAAAATAACATACAAATGACATATGAAATTTCTTCTTTGATGGCTCATACTGTCACATTGCATGAATGTGTGTGTTTGCCCTTTTTGCCCCTCTCAGCCTGTAACATCTCTTAACCAAATTTAACCAGATTTGGAGAAAGACACTCAAACATACTGTGCTCCAGCAGGAGAATAATTGTTCAAAACAGGCTGAGCAAAAGCCTGGGGTGTGAGCTGACTTCTTTCCCCAGGGGAAATTGTTCTTTTGTATGTCTGAACTGTGGGAAAGCATTCCGATGTCAGGGAACAGCAAGAGCAGGACAAGCAGGGAGTCAAGGGTGGTGACAGCACAGGGTGAGCAAAGGCCACCACAGTGGCAAGGCAGAATGCCGCAGCACTGGGCTGGATGAGCAGAGCTGGGAAATGAAGTGGTTTTCCCCAAAGAACCCTTAGCAAAGTATTTTTATGTGCATGCTGTTTCTGATGATGTAGATCCATGATAGTTTCTTAAAACTGCTTGTCTTAAGGAAGGGATTCTTGCCAAGAATGAACACCAACATTTGTTACAGCAAACACTGCTTGCTTCCCGCCCAGTCTGCATGCAGCCTTGGAGGGGAAAGCAGACACATGGTATTTGCAAAAGATGTATCTTATTTTAACAAAATTTTGCCCACATTTTCACATACAGTGATTGAGAATGACAGTGAATTCACATATTTGTAAGTGGCTTTTTGGAGCTGATAACATCTAGAGCAGGAGTGGGAGAAATTTATATGCAAATTATTTGCTATGCATGTCTGTTGGAGCCATTTACTAAAAAAAATATTAATTGTAATTAAATTAATCTGGTCCTGTGGAAATATAATTTTGACAAAGTGTGTTTCTTTTTGCCACAGACTGCTGTTAGCTCAGAGTTTTATGTGTTGTTAGTAATTTAAATACTGTACCAGTCAAAATAACTGCAAATTGCTGGTACCAGATGTCATCAATGCAGAAAATAATTTCTTCATCCTAACTTTATTTCCAGTAATGTAATAGAAAATATTAAAGGCATTGTGCAGTTAATTAGGACATTAACTGTTACCTAGTAATCTTGCATCTTGTTTTCTAAAGAAACTGTTTTCTTCTGCATGCACCTCGGGGAAAGAAGCATAGCATTGTTATTAATTCCCTGACTGGAAGAACTGGTGGGGAAAATGCAGATAACTTGAAGTCAGTCTTTCTATGTACCACCACGAATTAAATTAATGTGCATGAATTAAAATATTACTGAGGAGATGAGGGGAAATGGGCCAGCTTTCAGTGGAGCTCTTGGCCTTGGAAGTACCATGATTTTGACATTGAAGTTTGAGGCCTGTAGCATGTGAACAAGCTGAGGAACCTTGGATGTGTTCGCACAAATGGTGAGGAGTTAGTCTGAAGGCAGTGGGAAGGGAAGCCACATCCTCATCAGTTCCCTCCTAGTGGTAGAAGGGTTCCTAAGAGGAATTAAGTGTTTTCACATGGACACGACACAGTGTGCTAGAGGGTGGCTTAATCTAGCTCAAAAAGAATGAGAAACAGTTGCTACAAAGTGAAATCAGGTTAATTCAAACTGGGAATGAGACAAGTATTCTTAACAGTGGAGGAAAAGACCAGGAAAGAGGTGAATTTTCTCTTTTGAAATGTCTTTATGTCAGTATCCTCTTTTTAAATGTGGAAACCAAAGCCATAGGCTGAGGCAGACTTATCCACTCTCCCTTTTAAGGTTTTGAGCAAATGGATCAAGCCTTTGCCACAGAACTGTGCCTGGTGCTCTCGTTGTCACTTTACCACAAGCCCTAGTCCGTTTCCAGTACTATTTTTCTGAGTGCTTTTCCTTAAAAAAACAAACAAAAAAACCAAACCAAAACAACAACAACAACAAAAAAAAAACAAAGGGAAGGAGTGCTTTTTCTTTTTCTTGAAAGCAAGATCAAGGAAGAAAAATTGAGCAAATGGTTTGTCAGGAAGAGTAAACTGAGGAAGGACGAGCTTGCAGGTTGTTGCAGGGGGTGTTGCAAGGACAAATGTGCCTCGGGCTTCCAGCCTTCTAGGGACTGGCTGAGAAGCAAATGTGATCTGAGATTGCAGCTGAGAATGTTTTAGTCTAGATGTGACTTTTTCAAGACTAGATTTACTTGCCAGGCCTGTGAAATCTCAGTCATTAGAGATTTTCAAGAAGTAAAGACAAATAGCTGTCTGAATGTTTTAGATCTCAGTGGGAAGATGGGTTTAGATGATTAATAAACCTTTCTATTTGGGATTTCTAGGATTTTCCCCAGATGAATATTTTTTGTGAGTTTTGATTTAAACCATGTTTTGTTCAAATGGGTCTTGTTTCTCAAGTGGCTCTAATTTCTTTGCCAGTTGTCTCATCTCTTCCTCATTTATCAGTCTGCAGGTATTTGTAGTATCAATTCCCTCTGCTCAGTTTGCTTGAGTTAGTTCTCCTTGATGGATGCCTTTCTTCGTAAGGGGTTTCATCCCAATCCTTTCAGGAGCTTGCTAGTAATGGTGCCTCAGATGTCAAGTGCCCATTGATGTCTATGTTTTCATGCTAGGTAGATATTTTTAATCCATGTGATGTGTGCTTTAGTCATGCTGTATTCTCAGGTGCTAGTTTAGAGATCTTAAATTAAGAAATTTACACTAACTTAGAATCAGCTGGAACAAAAAATCAGGCTTGTTAAACAAGAGCTAATCTACAGCAAATATTCTTTCGTGGTAATTATTATATTTCTGGCTTTGTTTGGTGTGGCTTGCGTGTTATGCTAATAATTTAATTTATCTGCATCTGTGAAATATGGGTGTAGTGATACAATTTGCAGTCTTTGGAAATGTGAAAATTTAGCTTGGAGCCAGGAGTTAGTCTCACTTGAAATTAATTTTATCACCTCAGGGGGAAAACCCAACAACCCTGAATTTTGGGACAGTGAGGTTTTTCACAATTTTTCATCCAGATGCAAAAAACAGAAAGCAGATGTACAAAACTGCTTTTATATATATAAAAAAACCACCTCTCTTTTTTTCTGTGTGACCATTGCTGGTTTATTATGCTTTTAGTGAAGCAGATAATTGCACTTTCCCTACAGAAAGGACTGCATGGTTCTGACTTAGGGAAATGTGAAGGGGCAGAGTGTTCAGCAGTGCCCTCCTAGAGGTCGGCAGGGCTGTCAGCAGCCTGGGAAACAAACTTGGAACCTTGGAAACTGCAGGTTTAGTTTAGTGGGACAACTTTCAGTAGAAAGGTATCAGCTTTGAGAGCACATCAGGAGCTGTCAGCACAGCCCAGAGCCATAAATATTTAATTTATCTTGACCCTTCTGATGTTGCCAATCAATGTTGTTCCCTTCTGCTGCAGATCTGGGACTATTATGCTGACAGTGATACCAGTCAGGTTGTCAAATGGAATGACACTGTCTCTCCAGATTCTGCTCTTTGTGGCCACGGGATTCTGGCAGAAGCCTCTGCACACAGTACATAGCCCGTGTGAAATTTATGGCTGCAATCCTGCTCAGAAGTAGAACAGACCAGCATAATTAGGTAATATATCTTGTTAATGACAGTTTTGTGCAACTAGGTATACAAAGTAAAATTATCTGCCTGCAAAAAGCCCCCACATTAACTAATGCTGAAATTCTGAATTTTTATAAAAGTCAAATATCAAATATTAACATTGCGGTTTTGCTTTGCCACCAATTTCTTCAGTTTATTTGACATTAAAAATATTTTAAAATACTTATACTATAATAAAGGTATTATTTATCTGTAGAAACTGTTCTATTTTAGCTTACTTTGCTTTTTACAAAGATTGCTGGAGAAACAGGATATAGCTGTCTGGGAATTACCCTGGCACATCGATTCCCTGAGTCTGGAGAGTATATCAGTGTTTAAAATGGAGTGTTTTAATGAAACAGGTAAGTCAGGTGAGGTGAGGCAGTTAAAATGGTTGGTGGGTTCAGCTACCAGAGAAAAGGAGAATTACACCGAGGGTAAATGGATGATTATTGCTCATCAGAGCAATGATAATTTTTAATGCAGCACATTTCATACCAGTCAGAGTTCAAAAGCATAAGGTGTCCCATGCAGGTTTGCTGCAGAGTTTGGTTTGACTTAGCAACATTTACACGGTTATAGACTGAAAGCAGAGAATGCTGATAGAATAAAATTTCGTCCTACTTCTGCTGATTTTTCTTAGTCAAGAACATATGCTTCTTTTTTATTTTATTTTATTTTATTTTATTTTATTTTATTTTATTTTATTTTATTTTATTTTATTTTATTTTATTTTATTTTATTTTTACATCCTGGTTAAAGCTGCCTGCTGTTTCCAGGCTGTGAGTGTAATGTGCCACAGGCAGGGGATGGAGTGAGCTCAGTCTGTCACTGAGGTGGGTGCCCTGCCTGGATAAGCCCCTCCTCAGTGCTGGCCTATGACGTGGTGTCTGAGAAAGGCAGTGAGCAGGGGAATTCAAATCACAGATTTGCACAAATGCCTGTCAGTAAGGCTGGGGCCCATCTGTAACAGCTGGCTGCAGAACCACCCCAGTCAGGAGCATTTTCATTGGGTTTGTAATCACCTTTGCCCCAGAGCAGCGCTCACAGGTGGGGAGCTCTGGGCTCACCCAACCCCTTAGGACCAGGGGTCTCTTTCACCCCGTGGCTCTGGGCAGGTGGAAGGAAGAAAATCTGTTCTGTCTGTGCTCCTGGACTGTGCTGGGCTCTTTTGGAAGTGTCCAGGGAAAAGCAGCACACCCCCTACTCAATCTCCTCCTCAAAATGTGCTGATTTATTTAAAATTTGGGGAAACTTGTGTGAAGTTTGTGGCATTAACTGGTTTGAAAAGATGAAGATAACAGTATTTATTTCTCAGAGAGAGAGGTTATATACCTTAGGGGTTTTAAAATTTTCCTCTTAATTTATAATAGATAAAACCAGTATGATGAACTGCAATACACAAACAGGTATTTGGTTTCTTAAAAAAAAATTGTTTAGCAGTTGACAAGAATACCTGAATTAAAATGTGGTGGGAATCAGAGCATAAACATTTACCAAGGAGAATAATAATAGATCTAAATGTGGCATCTTGAGAAAATACACAGAGAAAATTTGTTCTTAAAGCAATTCTGCCTCAAGGGACAATAAAAAAATGTGACCAAAACAAATAGGAGGAAGGAAAGGTGTTGAAACATCCTCATTCTGAAGAAGGGGGACACACTCTGTGGCAACTGTGCAATGACTTTGCTCTTATTTAAATGCATTTTGCAGCAGTCTTGCAAATTTTATGTAATGGAACATGAATACTTAAAATGATTTCCTGAGAACTTCTTCTCTCCTGCACGCACATCATCTTAGAATTCAGATAAAATTTTGGTTTTGTTAAAACCAATGCTTTATTTCAAAATCTAATAAAATATTCAGTTCAGCTATACAGCAATTTTACTTTTGCGTAGATTTTAAGATGGGATTTGGGTTTTGGCAGTATGGACGAGATGATACTGGCTGCATTTAAACTCACTACTTGCATTAAAGCAAGAAAGGTTGTCTGAGTACAATAGCATGAGTTCCTGAAAAGAAATGCTTTATTTATTTTATAATTATTTCGACAGTGTTAATAAGCCTGTTAATACAAAGCAAAGAGCAGTTTGCATTCCATTTAAGAACATCTTCCCTTTCAGAATACTTCCCAAGTGCACACTCCAGCCTCCTGAGGAAAAGGTTTCTGACCCATGGGTGCATGCCTTGGTGTGACCAGCAAAGTGACAGTGGCAATCAGCCAAGATGGGAATCCACAGACAACCCAGTGCCTACTTTGATGGATTTCCTCTCCCTTCATGTTGTTGGGATGGTCACAACACATAGACTGACACCACAGAAGTTCAGAAAACTTCTTTATTTTGGCCCCATGCTGTCTTATATACAGTTTTTACAAACCTCGAGGGCAACTTCTAATTGGCTAATAGCTTTAATTATTCTATTGATTAGTAAGAGACATTTTACTTCTCCATCAAATCTATCTATTCTCGGATTGTTTACATATTTTCTTTACTGATTCTCATAGGACCAGTCCCTTGTTATTACAGGTGCACTTATTTTTCACCCTCAGAATAGATTGTTGTGTTAAAGGAACTTCTCATTGTCAAAACAACCTCATATGTGAAGTTACAAATTGCTTGTTAGCTGCATTTAGAAGAAATGACGGGCTGGATTTTTACCCTATTCCTACACCTTTAGGTGCTTCGTTGTCTCTCAGGTGCACTTGGGGACCAGAGCATTCACCCCAAGACCTGCATTTTATGATTTTGCATGATTTTTCATTTCTTTATCTAATGATGCTTGGCTGGCAGGCTTAGAGCAGTCTGAGGAGTGCCCATGCATTGCCTGCAGCTCCTGGAGAGGCAGCAAACCGAACTCTGCAAAGCTCTGTGCCCTCAGTTACCTGGGCACACTCGGGCTCTGCTCTGCTTGGTACCTGGCTGCTCTACAATTCTCCGCTGTGCTTTTGCTGAAAACTCTTGTGAGTTACTCAAGTGCTTTTAGCTGCACTTCACTAATGGGAATTTTGCTTCTCTGCAACACGAGGAGACAAGAGTCCCCTTCAGATGCTGCAATGTGTTTTATAAAACACATCCCTTGCTTGAGGGATGAATAGATTAAATGATGAATTTCCCTCTGGACGTGCCCACTTCTCTGTAGAAGCTTAGGAAAACACGAACAGCTTGCTCAGACTTGTGCAATTACCTGCCAGTGACTGTCCATCTGGAGGGATGAGACAGGACTTTCATACTGATTTGGGCAACAAAAAAGCAGATCAAGTGAACACCTAAATTGTGTTGTTCAGGAAAGTTTGTGTGCTTGTTCAGGGAATGGCCAATGCTTAGCCATCCTTGCTATCCCCCACCCAGGTTTGTTTGCTATTTTTTCTCCTTTCAGAATTCCCTCTGGTGAACTTTCTGGTCGAGACTTTTGCCTGTGGGTGGGTGTGGGTGCTGGTATCTTATATTTTTGCTGTTTAGTTGAGGCTCTAATGCTTGATTTGTCTCAGCTGGTTGGGAACTGAGGATCAGAATCAAAATATAGTTAAACAAACAAACCCCCTGCATCTGCCTTCTGAAACCAATTATGAAATTGCACCTAAATTATTTTGAGTTTTAACCCAATAACTAAGCACACGTGGCCCACAATGTGGATTTTTCTACCCAATTACAAAACACCACCCAGACCCATGAAGAAGGTAAAAAAAGAAGGACTTAGCCTGTGCCCTAAATCCTCCATCTTCCTTTATATATATTACTATATTCTAAAACATTAAACTCCAAGTTTTCCACCATGTGATGCTACACACTTCTATCCAAACTACACACCCACAATCCCAGTGCTATCCCTCAATTTTGGAAGCCTGTTCCAAGGCCTCAGGTGAAATGCAGTGTTTTCTTGGGGGTCACTGCCTGGCAACACAGAAAGTCTAGAATTCTCAGTGTCTAGGGTTCCAACAGCTCCCCACACCTCGTGCCTCAGCCCGTTCCTGCCCTGCCCTTACCCGCAGGGTTGTCCTGGGGCTGTGCAGAGCTCTTGGCAGCCACCTGCCTGTCCACAGGCCAGCACAGAAAGCAGCAGCTTTTAAATCCACCTTTCTGTGCTTACAGCTAGCAGGAGGCAAGTGGGGAGAGTGAGCGGGACTTGCTGTTATTTTTAATAATAATATTAATGGAAAAACTCCCAAAGATCAAGGACTTCAGAATCAATTGTTCCTGGTTACAATAAACAGCATGAAAAGAGGCTGCCTAAACCAGTAATGGAATTCTAGTTCCTTCATTATTAAATTAATTTTGTTTCAGATCTTCAGCTTTTTTTCCCCATCAGTACAAATTTTTTATAAATGTTTAAAAGAAGAATTAGAAAGGAAAGATTAGGGAAAGTAGAAGCAGCAGTGATCCAGCTGAGAAAGTAGTATGGAAAAACAATAACTTCTGAGATACTGAAGCATTTTTTGAATAAATATCCTGATGTTTTTATGACTATCATAATTCGATGTCAAATACCCTTATGTCCAGATCCAGCATTTCTTTTGCATTTAAATCTCCCACTTACTTCAATGCCACCATATTCAAAGGGCTCCATCTTGCCTTCCATGCTCCCAGTGGAATTTTGGATTTGTGAGGAATGAAAAAATTTATCATTTGTGAGTGTGTTGATCACCAAAAAAAAGATCAAATGATGGAAGATCTCCTCCAGTTGCTTGGTGTGGTTTTTGGTACAACTCTGCATAATAGCATGATTTACACATGGGTTTCCATTGTTGGCATTTTATTTATGCCACATTTTGAGCTGAGAATTTGAAAACTTGGAGCATCTTTGGAAAGCATTATTTAAATAGAACATCTAGTTCTTAGCTGGGAGTCTATTTTTCCCCTCCAAGAAGGGGAACATTGTAGTTGCAAAGTGTATTGCAATTAAAAGGAATTGTTTTGATCAAAGGGGGAGAGAGAGAGAGAGAAAATATGGGCTTTACTCTTTTGTGACTCTGTCCGTTCTCCTCCCCTGCCCTTTACAAATCATAGGAATAGTTACCTGGACAATAGACACTTAGGTGTCTAGCTGACTCTTCATATCCATGATTATTCATTACTAGTATTAGGTATATACTCAAAATAACAGGAATTTTGCACCCTGGATAGTGTATCCCAGCTCAGGTTCCTGTTCAGTCCAACCTGAAGGCAGCTGACTGCTGGGACTTTGCAGGGGGAAAGTGCCTGGGGTCCTCTGACAGAAAGTGTAGTGGGAGTGGAGTCTGTGCTGCCTTTGCCAAGTGAGTGGTGTTAAAGAGCTATTGTAGTCCAAAGTGTGAGCTGCTGTGGGATGAATTCACCCTGAAAATAGGGAGCTGCTCTTGTCCCTGGTGTGAATCTCCCTGGGAATCTCTAAGTGACTCCTGGCTATTCTTTATTAAAAAAAAAAAAGAAAGTCAAATATTTTCCCATTAGTTGAAAAGAGCTGCCTGTTGGGTAACTCGTGCTGAACTGCCTGTGTACCTCCCTAACACAGCTGTGTCCTAATTTCCCTGTTCGTTCACTTACCAGCAGAGCTGTGTGCATGGGGCACGATGCCTGCCACGAGTGTTTGCTCAGGTCTGCCTGGGTGTTTGGGGTCAGCCCTACCCAGGACCTGCTTTCTCAGATGCTTTGTGCACTTGAGAAATTGAGTTCACTGAGAGTTTCAGTGAACTCTTTCCTCTGTTCTAATTTTAATGCCTCTCACTTCAGGGAGGAGAAAATCCCCACCTTTTTTTCCAGTTTTTCTTCTCTCCTTCTGTGGTTTGTGCTGATTGTGGTCTGTCCAGCCTGCCCTGGTTGCTGGTGGTGTGTGGAGAGCTCTGGTGACCCTGCAGCTCATGGGGAAGAGGTGCTGGCAAGTCCTGCAGGGCAATTCCCCATCAGGAGTTCCAGCAGATGATTTGATTGCCCCTAGGGATTCCTCCTCCAGGAAGGTGTCAGGTGAAGGAAGCCTGTGTGCAGCAGGTGCGAGGAGCCTGTTGCTGTTAGACTGGACTTTGTGCTGTCCTTTCCCTTTGTACATTTGCTCATCAGGCATAAACCTTCTGTGTCAGAGTGTGAATCCCCCTGGGTCAAATCCACACAGGCCCAGGAGTGCCCAGAAATCTGAGAATTGAATTAGAACCTTCAGAAAATCTAAAATACATAAATCCACACAGACATGAGGTAGAAATGCAAGCTAGCAAGAGAAGCCCTAAAGCCTAGTTTAAAGTTAGGTAGCTTTGCTTTTTGCAAAGATGGATAAACTCTAGACATAATGAAAACAGTGTAACCTTGCTAAAACACTCTCAGATAGAGCAGATAGAGCTATTTGTGTAGAATTTGTGTAAGAATTTACGAATATTGCCACACGTCACTCGTAATTTAGGATTGGCCCAGCAAGACTGTAGAAAATTCGTGTAGGTACCTGATTGACTAAAGACAGAATAAAAATGCACTGTTTTGAGAATGGTAACACACAGAGGCTCACCAAACATCACAAATGCTGCTGCTGTTGCTGCTGCTGCAGCTGCTACTGATAAGATGCTCATGATTAGGAGTGCTGAGGCTGCTGCTTCTGCTTGGGAGTTAGAAGCTTTGTGTTAGAGGGCTTCTGCATGCTGGTGTGGACTCTAATAACTTTGCCTTCATGGGGTTGATTTAGCCATTCAATAAAGGACTTTGCTTTTACAACTACCCATTGCCACAGTCTTCAATGAAGACTCCCCAAAAATGTGACACTTATATTCATGACAAGCTGGAAAACTCACTGATAAACCATTCCAGGTCTTGTGATTTTCATCAACCTGTGCAGGAACCAAGCAGACCTGGACCAGGGTCCCCAAGGCAAGAGCCATGAATTGCCATCCAACAGTATTGAATAGAATGTTTCAAAATGACTTTTTTATAATGTCAGTAGTTTGTGATATTTGATTTAAATAATCTGTGAATATTATAGAAACCTGGAATGTTTTTCATGCATGATATGGGAATTAATTTTTTTCTGTTTTAACACTAGTAGAAGTTAACAAAACAATTAATAAAATTACCCAGCTTAGAAAAAGCTTTGACTGTGTAACCTATTATTTGTATAACTTCCTCTTTGTACTTGTCACTGAAGTGCATTTATTGCTTTTTAGTTTTCTTCCCCAATGAAAAATCAATTTTATTATGTTAGCATGGTGTTTTAAACCACTGTGCAATTTTTATTTTATTATTTAAAAGTGGAACAGCCTAAGAATCTTCTTCAGGGTAAAAAAATTAGTTAATAGAGAAAAGGCAGATGGAGAAAAAGAAAAGCTTGGCAGGGAGTGGGGAGATGTGAGACCTTCCAGGGAAGCCTGTTGAGCATGTTTGAGAGGAAATCTGTGCATGCATGGCCTTGTTCCTTTTGTCCTTTGGATCCATGTGGTTCATAGCCTTCATGAGAATGGTGAACCTCAATGACATTTAATGTATAATAAGAAATTATTTTGCTGGTCTCACTTGGGGATATGAATTTATTACTAGACTCAGATCTATTTCTTTTTTTTCTTTTGTAAGGCTTTTTGGGACGAGAGTCTCTTCCTAGCAAAATTGAAGAGTTAATGCAGAATTATGTTCTTCTTTTCTGTTTTGCCATGGGTAGTTAATAGTGGCAACATAAGAAAATAGGACAGTAAATAGGGGTAAATTCCACTCAGTGAGAAAACTGAAGAATGTGAAGGACTTGCCCTTTGTAAAGTAAAACCTATATTGTATTTAGGCAGTTTTTTGTTTGTTTCATATAATTATTAAAAAGCTAGTGTGGATTTTAATTGATAACTTTAAATTGACAGTTCTTAGTGTATGTGATAATGTTGAATTTGCATTTCTGAACTTGCAGTAAAGTTTTGCAAGGATCTTTGGAGAATCTGTTAGTGCTGTTCTTCACTGTTCCTGGTAAGCATAGAATTGCAGAATTAATATTCCAGTGCTGCTTACAACTGGTGATGGCAGAACAGTCAAATCATTACAAACCTTTTTTTTTTTTTTTTTTTGTGAAAATTTGTGATAAGAGTTTATTAACATCTGTAGGGTCACTTTCAGTGTAATTCTTTGTTTTCTTGTCACTCCTAATCTGCTTCTAGAAAGGCACTGGCAAACAAGTAGCATTTGTAATCCACCTCTGCACCAGCTCATGGGAAGGTGAGGTAATTAAACATCTTTTTTGACCATTATGGCAAATAATAAATGACCCTGACCTGACTAAGGAACAACATTGATCTGGACTACTTAAAAGCAGGTAATGACAAAAAGTCTTTGGAAGCAAATGTCTCTTGAAGATCGCCAGGAGGCAAGAGAAACTCCCCAGGGCTGCAGCTTTTCATGGTGTACAATATGTTTGATCACTGATCTGTGCCAGTTGGTGTGATGTGGATTTATAAATCCTAATGGAACTACTTCCATTCCCCTTTGGTACATATAATGACCCCGGGATATTAAGTTTAAAGAAAAGTCACTTAAAAAGAGAGGTTTGATTAAGGTACACAAAACAGGTCTTCAGTGAGTGCAAACAGAAATACTGGAAATTGTAATTAATCCTAAGAAAAAACTATTTAACTGTAAGAGGGTGATCTAACACTGGAGGAACAGGTTGTCTGAAAGGGACATCCTTGGAGATACCCAAAACCCAACAAGAGACTGAGCATGCTGTAGGCTTTGAGCAGAGGGATTGGACTACGTGATCTCCAGAGGTGCCTCTGAGCCTCAGTGACTCTTGTTCTGTGAAATAATGGTGGGGTAAAAAGATGAGCCACAGCCACCTGACTTACCCTTTTTCATACCCTGGTCTTCTTATTGAGTACTGTGTTCCTCTTTCCTGCCCCAGAGAGAGAGTGGTATAGTGCAGCAGAGGGAGAGGGTGTGAAGAGAGAGTGAGTTTTACCAAGTTTTGGATTTCCATCTTTGTGGAGTGTAACTCATTTAATACTTTGTCTTGGTTTAGAAGGACAGGTGTCTTGGAATGGAGAATGTAAACCCCCTCCCTCCAAATTGTTATAATTTTGCAATTAGGGGCTTTCAGGCAAAGATATGGGAATAGGAATAACAGTTCTTTACTAGGAATATTAAAAATAAAAATGTAGTAATACAAAAAGCCAAACAAATAAACAAACAAACAAAAATCCTAGAAACCCTGACAGTCAGAATACTACCTGACACCCTGTTGGTCAAGGTGTTGGAAGCGGTCCAAATAAATTCTCCTGGAGTGACAGATGTGGTTCTGTTGAGGCAACGATCCTGTAGAAGGGTGTAGTTTTCCTCTGAAGGTCCAGTGGTGGTGAGATGGGTCCGGTTTTCCTCTGGGAATCCAGTGCACACAGGCTGTGCTGGTGTTCTGAATCCCAGGTTTGATCCAGGCAGGAATGCTGGGCTCCTCCCCCTGGGTGGAGCATCTCCCACTGGGATGATGTAATTGTACCAGTCATGCAATGATCCTCGATGGCCCATGGACAGCAGATATCCCTGGAGGGAGGATGGGTGGTAGAAGAGATAAGAACACGGCCCCAGCTGGTTTTAACAGCTGCCCATTAATGGAAGACACCTGCACCTTCCCCCCCAGAGTTTAAGAAAAACACCTCCCCAGCCAGTTTCAACAGGTTGGGAATAGAATAAATCTTGCATTGCAAACCAAGACATACTTGTTTGTGCCTTCCATGCTGGGTAGGAGGACAAATTCTGGATTAATTAGCTTGTGCCATAGTGGTTGTACAGATCCACGTGTGGTCTGTGCATCTTCTGTTCCTAGAAACGAGACAAGGCCCCTGAAAATGTTAAGGAAAAGAAAAGCATGGAATTGAAGGGAAAATAATGGTGTTTGTGAATCACCTAGGACTACATGTTCATTCTGAGCACATACTTGGCTCAGCAGGTGGCATTATTTACTGACCAAAGAACATCAGTCAGCATGGCAAGCTATGGGCATTTCAAATCAGGAAAAAACATAATAATAAATACTTCCCTTGATTATATAGCTCCTATTTTTAATTTATTGTCCACAGTAGGTGGAGAAGATTGGAATTATAGTGGTGATTAAAAATGAGCATACAGAAACTTAGCGAAGTAGTCTGACAGTTTTGAGAAATACCCAGCTCTAACTGGAAGAAATCTGCAATCACTGCAGTGCCTCATTGTGCATCCAAAGCACGGCTGCCAGTGTCTGGGGCTGGGGGCTGGGTGGTGGGAAAGGCAAGGCAGCAAGTCAGCAGAACATAATCAGGGATTAATGGTGTCCTCTCTGCTTGTCTCCAATTGGTTTGTGAATGAACACACCTGGAGAGACAAAACCTTGTTTTTTTGGGATGTGCACTTAAGTTTCACATTTCTTGAATCTGGTGTTCAGTGGATACAAAAGATCATTCTGGGTAGTTATACCAGTTCTATTTTGTATTGAAAGGTTAAAACAGTTCTGTAGGGATTGCTATAAAATCTCAAAATTTAAGAAGAATGGGACTGTCACTATTTCAGGTGGGGAGAGGAGATGGAGAGATTATGAGATTGACTGTTTGGAATGCTAGAAAAACTTGCCATGAAATAAATATGCAGCATCTCTAAAAACCAGATGTGTGTGTCTTCTGCCCGTGCTTCCTAAGAGGAGAGGATTTGAAGGAGAAGAGGTTGTCAGTGGCTCATATTCTATGGCAAGTTCTGCATGTTTGGGAGGTCAAAACACATCACTGGTCCTGCATGGCCCAATAGGAGAGGCCCCTAGAAAAACCTAGAAAGTCACCTCTTCAGGAGCTCACCTGTGCAGGTATGTAAAAGCCTGTGACATCAGTGATACCCTCTGAGTACTCAGATGTGCTCGCTAGGAACCAGCTGGAAGCAAGTGCTTAACTAAATGAACTGGTGCAAAAATGCCGCAGGGTCTCTGTAAGACAGACAAGGGGCCTTGGTTTGTCTGTAGAAGAACTGTTTGGCCTCACACACGTTTTCAGGGATTCCCATCCTATATGCACACACAGAGCCTTTGTCAAGTGCAGAGTATTACCCTGCAATTAAAACGGACTTCTTCCATTAATCCAAGGTTTAGAATTCATGGTGACAAATCCTAATGAAAGGCCTATGTAGATTTGGATAGTAATGATTCTCTAGCACTTTGACTTAAATCTGGGAGCTCCCTTCATTGCCTGAACTCAGAGTCATGCTACTGTACATTTTTCATTTGGTTTTTTCACAAGAGTTTGTCTTAAGGTGCTGCAGAGCATTGTCTCTGAATCCACATAAACTGACAGTAACAACTCTTCCTTTAGTTCTTTAGATTGAGACTATGGAATAACAACTTTCAGTAGTTAGTGCTTTGTTGAAAAGCTTGATAGGACTTTAAAAATGCATTGACGTCTCCCTGATGTGATGGACTGCAATTTGTGATCTTTAAATCTGGGAATGCTTTGCCATACAATGAGGTGCTGCTGCTTTTCCTCACCAAATACAGAGTGCTGGACAGGAGAACAAACATGACTTATTCAACTTAATGTTTGAAATTTTTCAAGCATTCTTCTCCCCCCACTTTTTTTTAATTTTTTTTTTTTTTTAAATGCTGTATGACTTTAATTGTATGTGTTCAGAACAGGCAAAGACTTTTCCAGTACTGGAAGATCTCTTGTGTTCCCAATCTTCCTCCTCTCTTTCTGATGTAGTTCTAACACAGCAAAGTGACACATGCCTTCTCCTGCTGATGCCATCTCAGCATTGATTAAAACTGGACACTAATCAGCATGGAGGTCCTAGCCTGCTGTTCCTTTTTGCTTTGCATTGCACATTCCCATAAAAAGTGTTCAGTGTCTCTTTATTTCTTCCAGTTTCAGTATTGTTTAGGTTCATTGCTTAGGGCTACTGAAATCCAGTTCTGAAGGACAATTTTGTCTAAACATGAATTACTTTTGATTTCTAGATTCTAATTAAGTGGTTAATTACTTATGACCACATTGTATCATTGATGACATTTCAATTTTTAAGATAAGTACACAAGTGGGTGAAGCTAAAGAGTTACTCTTTACAGTTCTGTAAATCTTGCTGTTTTTATAATACAGGTAAGAAATAAAACATCATCATTCTGAGGACTTCAATTTCTGTAAATTATGTAACTGTTAGTTGTTTACTGAAGTTATCTGATACTTCTAGAGCAGCTCAGCAATATAAAATGAATTGTGGGTTCTATATAACCATACTTTGGTCTGCAGACTAAACATTTACTGAATTGTTTATTCATAGTCTGTATTTTTAATTTAGTTTCATGCAATGCTTTTTTTTTTTTTTTGCCAAATTACATTAACTGTGAAGTGTCTAATGCCATGTGATAGCAAGCAGAAGTGGTAGAATCAAAGAAATAAACCACAAAACTTCACCCCCCCATCAGATCATAACAATTTCCTCCCTCGGCTCAGTTTTGGAGCATTAGCCAGGCTATCTCTAAAGGTGTGCTGTATCCATCTGTGCCGAATCCCTTGTGAGGAGGAGTCTCATTAACCAGTATTGAAGAGCATATGCTGTTCTGTAGCACCCCAATTGCTAATCCAGGGGCTGTGGGGGACAGGGACCTGCCCACCAGCTGTGTCACACTCTTGGTGGGGCTGGGGACTCCAGCAGGAGTCAGACCATGGTCAAGATGTAGCTTAGATGGTGTGAGTGTTCTCAGTTTGTGTGGTACTGAAGAGTCAGAGCCCACAATATTTCAACACATAGATCTGAGATCCTGAAAGCTCCGAGATCCTGAAAGCTCCATTCCCAGCTCCAGGCTTTCCTTTCCTTCTGCTGCCTCTTCCCCTCTGATGCCATTAGCTGTTTCCTGATTTGCCTACCTGATTCTAATACAGGTGAATTATTCTGAATCGACTTCCACTGTGTCATGGCTTGATGACGTGATTGTCACTCCAGTTGAAGGACTGAAGTGGGAGAAATTAAACATAATGTACATTGCAAGCTTAAATATCTGAGACTGAACTTGAGCTGTAGCTGTCTGAACAACTGGGAATGCAGCTTGGTTGAACTGAGCCCAACCAGTGATGGAGCAGCTACAACACCTCATAAATGTCACCAAGTGGCAAATCAGTTTGAATATTTTCAGTGAACTGTCAACACATGGTCTGCAAGTGTGAGTTGTGAATAGTTTTGTGTAATGTATACCTGCAGAATTTCACAAAATGTTCAAAGAGAGATGAAAGGTGAAATGCAGTGAATAAATTATTCATAACAATTACTCACTTAGCTCTATTCATCACTGAGATGAGACAGAATTATTGACTGGACATGGAAACAAAATTTCATTTCAGAGAGATGGTATTAAAATACCGGTGTGTTAGTGTAATTATGCTGTGACTGTAAAGACTTTACTATTCTGCAGTAAAATATGCTATGGGCATTGCAGTAAGATTGATATTCTCCACGGCTAGCACACTGGATTTTTCCTTTAGCTACGTAATGGAATATAGGTACACCAAGCAAAATAAGATTTTTGCTTATTTCTTTTGTTTGTAATTTGCTGATAGGCAACTACCCTGCTCAGCAGGATGGAATGGACACTGGTTAAACTGGGAGTGGTAGATATGTAGGCCTTAAGCATTCTTCCTTGTGCTTGGATGCCAGTCTGCAGCTCCTGTGATATGTGAGGGAGGGTGCCTTCTCTTACCACTTGTATGCTCAGCATGTGAGCATGGGGCCTGCTCCAGCTCTGTGTGTGTTTCCGCACTCACATGTGAATAGTCTGGCCAGCAGGTTGGGAAAGAGCTGCTAAAATGTTGTCTTTGGTGCAGTTTCCATCTACGTATGACCAATGGATCTAAATGGTTATTGTAAACGTGTATTCATGTTTCTCCTATGTAGGGGATGGTTCCTTTAGTCAGCTCCTTAGGTTTTTGAAACATTTTCCTCTTGATTTGCTTCATAAAGTACAAAATGAATACTGGCATGTCTGATGCAGCACATGCATGGCTATTTATTATTGGCATGACCCTAATAATCCAAGTCTTACAAGAAATGGATATGTCATTGTGCTAGGAGCTGCTTTTCTGCAAAAAGATCCTGTATTTCCTGGAGCTGTCCTGTGTAGTACAGTCTGTCCATGGGCACAACGTATCAGTCCTCATAAGCCCTTGGTGTATTGAGGCATAAATGATTCTTCTCCCCTCAGCCCTCGTGTTTTCCCTGCAGTGTGAACTCCTTGCTGCGTGGTCCATCTCCTGCAGGTGCACTGTAAGCACGGGATCACAGAAGGGCACAACTGGTTTTGAACTCCTTGCCTGAGGGACAGAACATGACATAAAACAAGTTGTCTGATTTTAGCACCACAAATTGAGCGTTGAGTCAATCCAAGCAGTTAATTTCAGGTCAGGACTTGAAATCACTTGAATACTTCTCTGCTCTTTCCAGTTGTCCTGGGCTTATGTTCAAAATTACATACTAGAGCTGCTGTTTATCCACTGCAGATGAGCACATATTGGTTTGTACTGGAAGGCCCAATTTGTTCCACCCCAGTTAAAGATGTTGGCCTAAAAACAGGGGTCACATGGACTGCAGCAACACGTTTGAGGCTGCTCTGTTAGCTCCAGCTTTGGCTGTGGTTACTGAATTGCTTTCACTTACCAGTGGCAGACAGTCTTCCAGAAAAAAGGAGGGGGCTTTTCAAAATGCTAATAAAAGCTTTAGTGCTCCATCATCATCATCTCGCAGAAAACAATGTCTGGATCAATCTGTCCCCTTCTAAATCTTTAAAGAAACAAAATTTAAACTCATTTTGCCAAGGCCAAATGTCAATCATAAGAAAAAAATCTATATGAAATTTTAATTGCAAGATGTTCAGTGCAAATTTAATGAGTGAAATAAGAGATCTGAGAATTGAAGCATGCTCAGCTCATGCATAATGTTGACTTAAATTGGCTCTCTAGAGGTGCAGGGAATTGCGTTTTTAGAATTTACACACTGATAGAGCAAATGTACTGGGCCCTGTAGGTTAAGGTCATAAATCAGAATCATTTAACTGCCTTTGAGTGATTGCTACAGACTATAATGGTTGGGAGAACTGGCTTCATCTACAAGTGATCACTCTGCTTGGATTATTGAAATGCTACTCAATATTCATAAATCAGTGATCATTAATCCCCCAAATAGTTCCTGTCAGCTTTCTAAATAAATTTCCTGCTGGCTAATTGAGATTGAAGGAGACTAGCTTGCACTGGTTCAGAATTAGGACAAATGAGTGCTTTGCCTACCTAGGACCAGAAAAACATCTATGGGGGAAATTGAACCATACTGGGTACATATGTGGCTCCTAAAATTGTCACATTTAAGCTGTTAACTGGAGAAGCCTTTCTTAGCAGGTTTTGCCCTCATGAGTTACAATGACTATGAAAAGACTTCTTTATCTTTTATGATGAAGACATTTGTGTGCTAAGCATCAGAAGCAGCTGAGATGTCAGTGAGGGGCATCCCTCACAGCACAGAGGGCAGGTACAGAGAGACAAAGACCTGCAGCTCCAGAGCTGGTGGGGAACGGTGCTGCATCCAGCTGGGGACAGTCACCAGTGGTGCTCCTCAGGGGTCTGTGCTGGGGCCAGTCCTGTTCAATATTTTTTATTGATGGTCTGGATGAGGGTATTGAGTCTTTCATTAGTAAATCTGCAGATGACACCAAGCTGGGAGCGTGTGTCAATCTGCTGGAAGGTAGGAGGGCTCTGCAGAGAGACCTGGAATGGTTGGATGGATGGGCAGAGTCCAATAGGATGAAGTTTAGTAAGTCCAAGTGCTGAGTCCTGCACTTTGGCCACAATAACCCCCTGCAATGCTCTAGGCTGGGGACGGTGTGGCTGGACAGTGCCCAGGAGGAAAGGGACCTGGGGGCACTGGTGACAGCAGCTGGACACGAGCCAGCAGTGTGCCCAGGTGGCCAAGAAGGCCAATGGCTCCTGGCCTGGATCAGGAATGGTGTGGCCAGCAGGAGCAAGGTCATTCTGCCCCTGTGCTGGGCACTGGTGAGGCCACACCTCGAGTGCTGTGTCCAGTTCTGTCCCTCAGTTTAGGAAGGACATTGAGATGCTTGAGCGTGTCCAGAGGAGGGAATGAGGCTGATGAGGGGTTTGGAACACAAACCCTGTGAGGAAGAGCTGAGGGAGCTGGGGTTGTTTAGCCTGGAGAAAAGGAGACTCAGAGGTGACCTAATCACTCTCTACAACTCCCCGAGAGGCGGCGGTGGTGAGGTGGGGTTGGTCTCTTTCACCAGGCAGCAACTGACAGAAGGAGAGGACACAGCCTTAAGCTGCGCCTTGAACTTAAAGGGAAATATAAGGTGGATATTAGGAAAAAGTTTTTCACAGAAAGAATAATAAAGTACTGGAATAGTCTGCCTGGGGATGTGGTGGAGTTTGGATAGTGTGGATTCAAAAGAGGATTAACTTCCTTGGCGCTCAGTCTGCCACCATCTAAACCACCGCTGATTTAAGAGAGTGTCACTGGGGCAGTGAGGGAGTTTGTCAGTGCCTTTCTTTCCTTAGGCATTGCTCCCAAGGGAAGACCAGGAGTCACCAGGCAAAGGGCATTAGTTTGTGGATGTCTTAAATTGCATTGTGGTCGCTGGCCTGTTCATGAAACTTCAAGGCAAAGCAAACATAGTTTCATTGCAATCCCTTTTCTGTGGGCACATTCCAGAGTGTTGCGTTCCTCAGGGGCAGCAGCTCTGCTCTGCTGCACTGGCTTATGTGGATGTGATGTGGGAGCATCTGCTGTGTGCCCACAGTGCCAGGGCTGCAGGAGAAACAAAGCTCTGCTCTGCTTGGGCTGGGCCATGAACCCATACAAAATCTGTGGAGAGCAGAGACAGGAGCTGCTGGCACCTATGTGGCACCGCAGGCGTTCCTGCAGGAGGGCATTTGGCAAAGTGGTGACAGGAGATTGACAAGATTGCTGCCAAAATCTGTTCCTAGTATTTGTGTACAGTCTGCTATGTGTTGGAGTAGTTGTGCTGCATCTTCTACTAAATACAGGCAGTGTAAATTTAGGTTGGATGGAACCTGTGACATGTAAAGTGTCTGAACTGCCAGTGCTGCCTCCATCCTGTTGGTGTAGGGCAGGTCAGGGCTCCACGTTGTACCTGCTGTGAGTCAGGAACTGCTGGAATTTGTGACCCCAGCATGGAAAAAACTGTGCAGAGCAAGGTGATTGTGGGGCTTTTCCTTTGCACCAGGGCTGGGAGCCCACTCTGGGTTGGTGACCCAGTGCAGTCCTGGGCATTCCTGGTTTCCTGGGGCAGCCTGGTGCTGAGGCAGAGCTATGCCTATAGGTCCACTAAGGAGTGATATATCCACTTTATGGTGTTTCAGCTGGCAGCTGGTTATCACTTGATTCATACTCTTTGATCTGCCTTGACCTCAAGTTCTCAAAATCTTGCTAAGCCTGTATTAAAAAAAAAAACAACAAAACAACCCAACAAACCAAAACAACGAACCCACCAAAAAAACCCACCCAAACCAAAGAACCAACAACCCCAAACCAAAACCAAATCACCCTAATAAAAAACCTCAAACCAAATCCTTGATGAATGTAATAGTTTTCTGATTGAGTCATGTATGTAGCACATAGAAGATAATCCAGTCCTCTTTACTCCAGATTCATAGGTAAGAGGATGATGTACTTACTAAATACTTCCTGCAGAAGATGTGAATTTTGGAGATAACAGCAATGTGCAAAGCAGAACGATGCTGTTATCTTAGCTTCGGTCTGCAGGGAAACTTAGATATAGCTTAAGTGTGATTCTTAAACACTTTTGCTTTGACTCATAAAGTTGAAAAGTTATCCTCGGATAATGGAAACCATGTTTTGTTTCTGTTCTGATTCATGTAATACTTGGATCAGTTTCTGCTGAGATGAGATTGTTTTGAGCTGGGATGGCTTGATTTACAAGGAAGTGAATTTTGATTGAAAAAAAATGTTTGAATGGAAGCAGCAGAATTGGTCCCAGTGTCTTTAGTAAGGTGAAAATTTTCAGTTAAAAATTTTACACGTTGCAGAAACCATACAGGTGTTTACTTTCCAGCTCTGTATCCAGGCACACCCAGGTTCCAGGTTGGACTTTAATGACCTGTATTTAACAAGGAGCTCAGTTACTGTCTGCACCACATGTTTCAGCCCAGGGAGTGATTTTTACCTCATTCTACATTAATTAATCATGTTACCTCTAATTTTCATGGCTGTCAAAAAAAGGGGGAGGGGGGAAGGAGAACTGATGGATAATACTTATAGCTTCAATATTAGGTTCTCTTTAGAAGTCCAGTTTTGACTTAAGGGAGTCTGCACATGCACAAAAAGCATATGTTATGTTAATGTGGAAATCAATAGAGCTGCCTTGTTTTTTTTCTGGTTTTATTCCTGTATTGATGGGATTAGTAAAAGTCTTTTTGAAAACAGCATCCTGTCTGTCTTGGGTTTTCAGTAGGAAGGATCGATCAATTTCTTAGGGATGGTTTTGAAAGACTGTGAACCAAACAGATATGATCAGTGATTCTAAAAAAACCAAGATTAACCTCAGTACTGAGGCTTTGCAGCCAGGCCCTTGTATGCTCCTGGAATATGTGCTGAGCCAGCTGGGAGCTGTGCTCTGGTTAAACTCATCAGCCCTTCCTGTAACCAAAAGGCCTGGGAAATGCAGAGTTCAGGTTGATCCTCCCAATTACTTCTGACTTGAAACCTTTCCTGCCTTTGACTTTTTATTTAGGGAAGACAGAAGCCAATGACAGTAATATTAAAAAAAAAAAAAAGGGTAATGGGTAATCGAAAAAACCTCCAGTCTTTTTAAAATTACTTTTCCCCTTGATACTGCATGATGGCTGATTTTGCTGTGCAACAACATAGCACCCTCAGAAATAAAAGGGAAAAGAACATCTGTACAGAGGAGCCCCCGGGATGAGTGTGTGTGGGGAGCTGTTCTCAAGTAAAATGGACTATAATGATTATATTTCTGAAATGATTGAGGCTAATAAATGTTGATATGTAAAAAGAAATGATCCTTTTTTATTAGTCCATTGAGGTGGGCTATAATTTTTTTATGTTCAAGCTCTGATCAGAAATTGAAGTGACATATGGAATCAGAATTGAAATACAGCTCCGTGGAATACTTTGTCAGTAGGAAAAAATGCATATGATAAAGCTGCTGAATTTTTGGCATCAATTACAACACCAGCTTGTGAGCACTGGTGAGAGACATTTAGGCCCAGGTTTCAGCAGCATTGTGCTCTGAATGAATGGAGAATTTCAGATAACTGCATTTCCCTTTTCTGTTCCAAGTATGTGTGGGTATTCTGCAGGGTTTTTATTAGATTGAATTGTAATCAGGAGCAGTCATTACTTTGCTGCTTGGAAGGATAATTCCCAAGAATCAGAAATCAGAGTGAAATTCATGCTTTTACAAACTTAGAGCTTCTAAGCCTACCAGATTTTTCAGGATGTTTCACAGCTTGGTTCCAGGGCACATTTGAGAAGTGTAAATACTCTCCAGACTAAACAGAAATGCCCAGGGCTAGAGCCCAGGGGACTCTGAATTCTGTTCTCTCTTGGCTGGAGCTGGTGTTAATGGTTATTACTCTGTTTTTGGAGGGCACAAAGCTGAAGCCCAAAGATCTCACAACTTGCCTAGAACTGTGGCCAAATACAACGACTGATGAAATAAAAACCTCGATGATGCATCACTCCACCTTGGATGACATTTTTGAATTAAATTATCCAGCGACACTCCCTGAGCCCAGCACGTTCCCCAGGGAGGATCACAGGGTACAATGCTCGTCTGGACACCTGAATGGCCTCCCAAGAGCTGAAAAACCTGCCCAGATGAAAACTTCCAGAACGTGACAGTCCCTCTGGGGTCTCGAGGTGGAGTGGGTGCCATGGGTGCGAGTGTGCCCAACTGGGTGTGAGTTAAGAACTTAAAGAGTTAATATTTTAGCTAAGGGGTAGAAGCAACTTGTATAGATTAGGATTTAAGTTAGAAGAGTAGAGATGAGTTAATAATTATTAGATGTTGAAGCCAGAGTGTGGGTAACATACTACTTGTTCATTTTAGTTGTGTTTGTAGAAGGAAATGAGATGGATGGACCATTGTGCTAATAAATGAAACCAATGAAACCATGACTGCACTTGGACACAGAAACTAATTGGAAAAGACTGGACTATGCCAAGAGGTGACATGGGCCTCCAGCAATATAAAGGTAGAAAGGTCACTGTGAGGAAGACGTCTCTGACTTCATCTTTCAAGACCACTGACCCATTTCAGAGACCACCCACCCAATTTGAGAGAATTGTGCACATGTAAAGGACTTTGGGCTCATTTTAATATGAAGTGGGAGTGGGAGGTGCTGAGATTATGCATATGCATTGGTGAGTATGTAAGACTTTTGTAAATAAATAGAGGGCCAGAACTTTGTGATTTGCAGCATACCTTTAAGAGGTGACTCCGGTGCTGCCCAGTGTCACAATAAAACACACCACTTCCTAAATTTAACTAGTTAGAGAGATTTTTGTCCATGATCTTATTGCATTTTATGCAAATCAGGTAGACTCTTCAAGCAAGTAGCCATGTGGTAAGAGAGCAAAACTGACAGCAGTGCTGGGGGATCTTTGTGAGACAAGGACACAGAGTGTTGTGTGCTGCTGTCACAAGCTGAGCATGAGTCTTGGATTAAGACTTTGCAAGGGGAAGGTAAGTTTGCTTCCAACCCTGGACTGACTGACTCAACTGACTCACAAGACAAAGGAGATTGGATTCTCACCTCTGCTTGGGGCAGGAGGAGGAACCTTCTCCTCCCCCCTGAAATGCCCTTAGGTGACAGAGGACACGTCCTGGGGCTGGAGAATGAGGATGGAATGCGTAGAGGCAAGTCCCAAGAAAGGCCAGCTGTGCAAAATCAATCTGATCATCCACCCCCACTGGAACTGGTGCTCCCAGAACAGGGGTGGGTGAGAAATTGGAGGCTTCTTACTGAGAGGCCCCAGCTGTAATCCAGACAGTGTCTCTAGAGAAGTCTGCCTGCTGGAGCTTACATCCAGGATGTCACAAGAGGCTGCTGAGGCTGGTCAAGCCTGTGGCCTGTCACCTCTTCCTACTCTTTCAGGTGGGGGTGAATGACACTGCAGAGAGGTGGCTTAGAAATATCAAGAGGGGCCTTATATCCCTTGGAACAATGTTCAGAGGGTCAGGAGATGAGGGTCTACTCCGTCTTCCTAGTTAGACAAGAGGATTTGAGGAAAAGGAGGTGAGCTGAAGAGGTGAATGACTGGCTGCATAGCTGGTGTCATGTTCAAGGTCTTGGGTTCTGTGATTTTGGGCATACCTTCAAGAAACTGGGCCTGCTGGCAATTTAGGGCCTCAGCTTGCAAAGTGGGGCAAGAGTGTCCTGGACAGCAAATTGGCTGGACTTATCAACAGAGCCTTAATCTACATTTTAAAAAGATTCAAACTGTCAACTCTTTTCCTGTTTGTAATATCTGCTGTAATTTCCTTTCCATTCTATCTTAAACAGACTTTAAATTTTGAAATCATTACAGTGCCTCAGTTATTGCAGCAAGCATATTGCACAGTTCAGGCCATCTCACATCCTGACTGCTGGAGCAAGCTGAGAAGCACAGCAAAGAGCCGCCTCGGTGTTCATGTCAGAAGTTGTAATCATTTGCCATCTTGATGGGACTGCAGATGTCTGTGTTGGGAGGAAGGATATTCCTGTAGTCACAGAGCTCCAAGCCTTGCTGTCAGCCTCCCCCTGCCTCTCAGCTCAATCTGCAGATAAAAACACCGTTCTTCCTTTAACCATTGCTGATAAAAAGGTGGCAGATTCCTTGAGTGGTCTTAGTCTGTAGTTCAGGCTGAACACGTTCTGGCTGGGCTAAGAAAACTCAATCATTGTACAGCTCCCACTGACTCATGTGTTGCAGCTGCACCTTTCTTGAAGTCTGATCCTGTTGCCTTATTGGAATACTTATTTCCTGAATTGAGTCTGTTCACCTATCTTGTTTTGGATTTATTCAGAGTAAAGTTGTGGTTCAGCTGCTGACTGTGTAAAGGTTGTTGTTGCACACCTTGATGCACAGACACAGTGCAGAGGTTGTAAATAAAAAGAATGAACAGACTGACATGTTACTGAGGAAAGTACAGGCAGCAGAAGTTAGGAATGTTGTGTGGAGTGGGAGCAGTAGTTGTCTGTACACTGGCATTCTTTTATCCACTGATTGGACCCAGATTTTTAGGCACCTCATTGTCCTGTGCCACGTGATGTTCCTGTGAAGGTCCCTCAGTCTGCATCTCATCAAGCAGAAATCCATTTCTTCCCTTTAGTGACTGAAAGCCTCCTGCCCATGTTTGTTCCTGCATCCATGGCACTAATTACCGTAGTGTCAAAAAAGGTTTGAGTTCTTGCTGACCTTGGTCAGAAAAACTCAAAATGCCTTTATTTTGCAGGTCTTTTCCTAAACTAACATTCTCTGACACAGAAACAGTAACAGCTTGGTGCACCTGAAAATATTTTCTAACAAGCAAGTGGAATTTTATGCAAGAAAATGGTTAGATTAGTGTAAATTGCAACTCTCTGAGATGGCTGACCATTGAAAAGTGAAAACTTGAGACAGCAAAATGTGAGTTGTGCATCCTTAGTTATTAGGGAGGTGTGCCTTGGGATTCTACCTGTGAATCAGGGCCAAAAGATGTGTCACCTGTGCAGCCTCAGGGGAGGCAGGTGGTCCAGCCCAAAGGATACAGCAGAAAGAATCCAACAGCTGGAAACAAATGGAGTAGCAAAGGGAAAGGGTGAAGCAGAACTGGTCAGTGTGCAAGCACGTGCCCTCAGCACATCCACAACCTCTCTGCCCAGAGTGGGATCCCCTGGTCTCTGCCTGGTAGAGATGTTCATGCCAGTGAGAGCAGGAGAAACCCAGGAACTGTGCAGAGCCCTACTGCTGCCCCTTCTGCCCCATTTCTTGATGTTAAGAGTTCTTTCTCCTCCGGGGTGACTCTAGCACAGGGACTGCTGGTGGCTTATGAGGAGCTGTCTTTCAAGGGCACAGATACTTCACAGTAATTTTAAATTTCTTTTCCTTCCTACACTGTAAAGCTCTTTCCAGTCTCTCTCCTCTAAGTTTAAAGTGCCGTGTGCTCTGTGCTATTCCAGGTTTTTCTTTTGGCAGGGAGTGAAAGGCAGGCCTGTTGTGCTGTAATAATAGTCACCCTCATTCTCTGAGGATTGCCATGTGTTGTGTTTTTGAGCCAAACATATTTCTGATTTTGTGATACCTAAATCTTCTACTCAATATTTCCCATGCTTAAGTCTCAATAAAAGCCATTCCAAGTTGCCTGTATTCCAAAGAGAGTGTGTAATCTCTTTATTATGCCTGGCCTGGCTTGCTGGGCACATGAATAAACCTGGCTGTGTGTCATGATGACTGTTTGTATCGCCTGACGGTAATTGGAACAGAGGTAAATAAAATCAGTGTTTTGTCTTCCCTTAGATTGGACTCATCAGCAGATGGGGAATGCTGCCATCCTTTCTTTATTTTTGGCAAGGGCCTGCAGAGCTGACAGACCCCTGCTACAATGGAAAGAGATGGTTCAATAACGTTTAGGGAAGAGCTAATAATATGTCAGTTATTTCTGCAATGCTTGGAATATGCTTCAATTTGATCATTTAAATGTAATTTTTTTAAATCTTAAAGAAACCTGCTTTATTACCTGCCTCCTGGTTTGACATCTGTGTAGAAAAATGTGAGCATTTGGAATATGCAAACTGAAATCAAAGTGTAGAATTCCCTTTGAAGCTTAGTTTCTCACTCTTTTCCCTCCCCACCTTTTAATATTCGGCCTGCTGTAATTATATTTCTCTGAAATTTTCTGCGTAATTGAAAGAGTGTTAAAGGAACAAAGCAAATATTTACATTGCACAAATGCCACTTGATGTGATTAGTTAAAAGCAATCTATTTAAAATTTAATGTGTGCATTAAACATATGCATACACATGCATGCACACTCAGGGAAGCCAGTGGAATAAATTCTGAGTTTAGCTCACCTAGAAACTTCCAGGCTTTGGAACAGTGTCTGGATAAAGATTTTTGACAGTCTGACTTTTAGTTTTAAGGAGCAAACCCGCTTCTGATTCACTTCAGGGCAGCAAATGTAAAGGGGATTTACAGACTTGTGGTGTTGCCTCAGCCTTGGTGTGTGCAGGAACCTCCTCTGGAACCCAGGGCTGCTTTATGCAGGGTTAGGGGCCAGGTGTTCACTGGCTCCTGGACCTGTGTAAATTATTCAGATGGGCAAGGAACTGGCCTTGACCATGTGCTGCCTGTCCCTGCCTGGTGAGTGGGATCCTGGCACAGCTCCTTCCCGCAGGGCAGGAGCAGAGCAGGGGTGGGGCTCTGGCTGGGACCTGCCCCATGTGGGATACCTTGATGCACCTCCATGCAGTGCAAATTAGCCAATATTCCTTTCTCAGGGCTGTGTCTGGAGCTTCTGTGCTGCTCAGGTGTTGTTGTTAGGGTGGTCACAAAAATGCAGAATGACACAGTAAAAATCTTCATTACGGCCCCATGCTGTCTTTTATACAGGTTTTACAAACCTCGAGAGGGTAACTACTAATTGGTGAATAGCTTTCTTTTTAATTATTCTATTGGTTAGTAAAAGGTATTTAACTTGTCCATCAAATCTATCTATTCTCGGATTGTTTACATATTTTTACTGATTCTCATGGGACAAATCCCTTGTTTTTACAGGTGCACTTATTTTTCACTTCAGAGTAGATTGTTGTGTTAAAGGAACTTCTCATTTTAAAAACAGCTTTGTATGTGAACTTCCAAATGACTTGTTAGCTGTACTTCGAAGAAATGATGGGCTAGTTACTAATTTAATAGAGTAGACCTGATTTTATAAGGCCTTTCTTTTATTATTCTTCTACCTGTCACAACACTCAGGGATCAACTTTTTCCTATCTGTGGGTCTTACACGTCAATGAACCAGTCCAGGTGCTGAAGCTGCTGCATGACTTGAGCAAATGGGTGGCAGTCACAAGTTCCCTTTCCTGCTATGCCTGAAGCCTGAGGAAATGTTGCTTTCATCTGTTCTCTTTTATGTCTGAGACAGACATGGATGAGTTGTAGGGACGTGAGGAAACACACAAGCTAACCCAGCCAAGTGATCTGAAAAATAGATCCTGGACATGGAAAAGACATTATTTTCTGGAGACCAGCTGATGCTGACTGACTGTTTGAAGGGAGGGATGATGATTTTCAAGAAAGCTGAATTATCCTTTTTTATTTAGACTTTTAAAATGACTTTGTGAAGTGTTTTATGGCAAATGTAGATACGATAAGTAAGATATTTGATTTTTCATCCTTTTTTTATTTCCTTGATGACTTTACCAACGATACTAGGGTATGGAAAACAGTATTTAACTATTCCCAGAGGAGATGAAATCAATGGAATTAAAGTAAATGGAAGAAAACCTCTCCAGATCTGCTAAATCTCATGGTTTGTGCAAGGTTCTTTCTCAGCCCTTTGATGGATAAGCACTACAGCTCCTCCACTTGTGGGCTTCAGGCCACTTTTCCTGGTCTCTGTGGTCCATGAGGTGGTGAAGCTTCAGCGTTGAAGAGCATTTTGGGGGTCAGTTCTGGCTGTGCCTCACCCCTGTGCTCAGGGGAGGTTGGAAGCAAAGCAGTAATTTCACCTTGCCTAGCTCTTGAGTCACCCATGAAGGACCTTGACCCGAAAGGAAGGGAGAGCAGGACCGACGGTGAGTCAGACAAGCTTCAAGAGGCAATTAGCTGCTGAGATTGATGCTTTTCTGCAAAATCTCCTCGTTTCATTATTTGGGAGTCCTTGCAGCTGGGGTGTCCCAGCATTTGTTTTGTGCCAGCTGTGGTGGTTTGGGGACAGACTTTGCTTGAGCACATCTTCAGGGGTGACACTGAAATGTCAGAGAGAATCTCCCTGTGGTTTAGGTCCCTCATGACAATAACAGTGTGCAGGAACCTCTTGAATCACCCACCATCTGAAAAAGGCGAGGGGAAATCCATCAGGGAAATAGACATTTTTGTTATGGCTTTCACAATATTCTTAATGCTTTTGTAACAGTCTAATACGGCTTCTGGGGAACTGAAGGGTCAAGAATCAACACACCTGATCTGTCAGTTAGAGGAGGCAATAATATTTAATATATATTATAAAGCCTGCTGCAGTAAATGGCTAGATTAAAAGAGTATCTTAACAAAATCGTGAAGCACAGAGAAGGAGCCATGTAGTGTTTTTGTACTGGATGCCTCTTTTTCTTATCATCCTCTTTTAATGTGGCTTTGAAAACTGCCCAGCAGTACAGCATTATTTGGCTTTGCTTCAAATGCTAAGACACATTTTCTTTTTTTTTAACCTAAAGGAGACCTTTATATGGAGTATAAAAATCACAATATCACAAGTAAAGGACCATTAACTAAGTGTAATGCTGGGGGGGACGTATTCTTTGAACATTGTTTCCATTATTCAGAATAGATCAAGTTTCAGCCCAAATAGAAATGAAAGGCTATTGAGGAAACGTTGCAAATACCTGAAATTCTAACTTTTACTTTGCTTTTGTTAACTACACATGATTAAGGAAGAAAGGAGAATTGTTAAGAGGCTGTGCCATTGCAAGTGATATAACTATGACCCTATCTTAACTATCAGCATGTGTGAAAGTCCATCAGTAGTCACAAAATTCCCGGAACTTTTAAAATGTTTTTCTTTGATACATCAAGCTAAAAGGAATAACAGAAAGCACAAGAAAACTTCATGTATTTGCCCAATATTAATCACATCTGGGGTTGTATTTCTGCCTGATGATAAAATGATGCAATTGTGTCTCATGGAAAATGGTTTCTTACCACTGTGGGATTTTTAGATTTTACAAATTCCATGCTGCTTTTGATTGGTTTGGAAGGTAAGGGAATTACAGAGATGTAAAAGTGTAGCCTTAGGCTTCATAGTGCTGACTTTTCAATAACTGTTTCCTAGGGGCTTTATTTATCAATTTTTAGATAGTATACTGGCAAACTTTTGATCATTTTCCCTCTTTGGTGGTGTTGCCAGGCTGTCTGCCCTTTGTTCTAACCAAATCTTATCCAGAGCACAAGGCAGAAGGTCACTTCACCAAATTTGCTGGAGATAATAATGTTTTACTTTGTTTTTGGGACTGTTCAGCACTCAACCATCAGATAATGGCCATTAGAAGATGCTTTTGGAACACAAGCCACTTGTTCTTATTCATGAATATGTGTGTGTGGGGCTGGTTTCATGAAAATTTGACCTAATTTCTGGTTTGCCAATTGACTGTCCACAAGCTACAGCAAACCAGCAATTCCTTTCGGTACAGCATTCCAACATATTCTGCTACCAGTTTTGTAGAGAGGGAATTCTAATGTTTGTTCTTTCCTTACCCTTTCTAGAGAGCAGATGTTTGTGCTTTCTCACAGGGCCATTGTTTTTTATCTATCTATTTTTTTCTACTGTGACAGTTTAAAAAAAGAAAAAGTGGCAAGGGGAATTATTATTGATTTCAATTCTTGCCACAGTTTTCTATTGACAGAGAAGAAAATACAATAAAAGAGGTGGAGGTGGAAAATCAGAGATGGCTTTTGTAATTGCCTATTCACATCATAAGGATTCTTACTCTGACCTAATGTATTCTTAATCTTTCTTTCCAATATATGGATGTTGCTCACTTAAATGGATTTCAACTGAAGCAGAATTCTCCAATTAGAAAAGAATAGTGGAGGAATTGACCATTATCTCCAGTTCTGAATTTTCAGGCAGCCTGTATTAGCAGTCATGCTTCTGCCAGCTGATCTTTAAACATGGAAATAATGTATCGAGAGATTACTGTTCAAGATTATTCTCACTAGTCTAATAGCTTTTTAATTTTTAAAATAGCTTACATTCATCAGCAAGGGGCAGAGGTAATCAAATTTACTCAATTAACTCCGTTATTTTGCCCCTCTTAGCTAATGACAGGTTGTATTGTCATATTAAACCAGCAGGAAAGCTGGGATTTTATAATTTTTTTGGACAATCTTGTAAACAGTAGCCCATGCAGTCAGTGAGCTGAGGTTGTGGGATTCTCTAGTGAGTAAGAAAAGAGCCTTATAGGACTGAAATAAATGTGCAGAGAGTTGGTTTGGTAGTTTGCCAGTACTTTGAGTAATTTTTGGTTATTTTTCTTTATTGTACTCTTGAAGGTTCATCTGTGTAAGGGAGCTACTGAGCAAGGTACAAATTCTTGGTGTTTTATCTATACTGTGCTTGGGTCCTTTATGCTGCACAGGTGCTCTGAGGACAAGATCCAAGGGAGCTGATTTCCTCAAAGGTGTCACAGCTGTTATTGGTACAGGGGGGTAAGCACGGTCTTTATGGTTGTCTGGAAACTCTCACTGTGAAACCAGCAGGATGTGCTTCACAGAGGGGTCAGTGAGGGAAGACTCTAACTTCCACAGACTCCTTTTCCCTGGTAAAACATCCCACAACTCACTCTGACCTCCCTTCCCTATGTAAACAAGCTCTGCATGTTAACATCTCTGCTGTGCAAGATTGAACTCTCCAGCACAGCAACATGCACACATTTCAGCCCTTGACTGGAAGTGAAACTTTTGAAAAACATGGGGGCTGGGTGTAGGTGGGAGGAAAAGGTGCTTGTGAAGAGGTTTGGGGCCACTGGGGTGGGGCTTGGAGCTCTGTGTCCAAGGCCTGAGGACTCCACACTTGTTGAAACCATGGAAACTTAGATTTTAAGGCTTTAGATCATAGTAATATATGTAGGGCAATATGGAGGATTTAGGGTGTAGGCTGAGTCCTTAATCTTCTTCTTCATGGGTTTGGGTGCTTTTTTTTCTTATTGGGTGAAAGGGTCTGCATTGCTGGTCTTGGGTGGTCAATTATTGGGTTAAAAGTATAAATAATGTAGGTGTCATCTCATTATTGGGAAATTAGTGCTTAAAAGACCTTGGAAAGAGTTGGAGACAGAGCCATTTCCTACCTTGTTAGCTAGAACTCACAACTTGTGAGACTGTACTGTAGATCAGAATTAATAAACACTGAGTCCAAACACGAAAACTATTATCTCCCATGTGTTAATCCCAGCTCTAACAGGAAGAAAAGAAGATAAGAAACACACACACACTGACATGCTTGAGGGGAGGAGCAGGTGCTGCTCAGAGCCAGATGCCTCCTCTCAGCTCAGGGACAGGGCTTCCTGCCACCCTGACATGTGAGGAGGAGGAGCCCGACTCATCTGTGCCAGCTCAGTGTTTTACTTGCCCATCAGACCAGCCTGACACTGCTGCATGTTTGCCTGAAACAGATGTTTGGGTGATCCTGTAATGTGTGGGATGTGATAGTGTTACCTGGATGTTCCCTAGGTTACAGCTACAACAGATACTATTGCTTCAGCAGCTCCAAGCTGTTTTTTTCTCCACTATTTTTTCTCCGTACTTTATGGGACAAGCTCTAAACTGAAAGCTGAGGTTGAACTCAGGGCGTCATAAAATGCAGGGCTCATAAAGGAGGCCATCAAGAAGAGTTTCTACCTGCGGTTTTTGTACCTTTAATTTCTTCAAACAAACCTGGATGGTGGGTCAGTCCATGTAGCTGTTCATATTTACATCTGGCAGCACACTGCCTAGGAAGTTTCCCATAGGGTCTCACTAACTTAGGCAGATTAGTGGATTATATTAGTTGATTATATGCATTTTTTAATTGCTCTACAGGAAATAATTTTCAGCTGTCAGATCTGTGCCATAGAACTAGAAAATACATTTAAACAACTCTGGCTATGAGATTAGGTGCTGCAAGTCTGAGTGTGTTCTGGTTTTGAATAGTCTTCTGAATCTTAGCACTTCTGGAATCCTGTTGTTGGAGTAGTGCCCAACCCTGATAAATTTATGGCTTGGTAAAGCAGAGCTATACAAGTCTGGCCAATTGCAATGCAATGAGTTTATATGTAGCATGTCTATGGTAGGTATGTAATGTCTGTATGGCCATGGCACAGACTGGAAGATACTAGCAAATGAGGCAGCGGTCAATAAATATTCTTTCGCAAGCTCATATGTATGAAATTAGAAGAGTTAACACAAATGAAGATGACTGTGCTGAAGGATAGTCAATGTGCATTTTAGGGTTTGAACTCTCATACATTTTGCTCTATTATTAGGCCTGGGATAAATCCTTATCCTGTGATACTCCATGGTCAAAGAACATGCAGTCAGTCAGTTCTGGAGCTGCAAAGTTCACTCTTTTCTCCTGTGTTTGGGTTTGTGTCATCCTGTCTGGGTCAGTAAAACAGCAGAAGCATCAGTCGACTGTGAGTAAAATGCTTTGTCTCCCTTTGGGTGTTTGGTGCCAGCCCAGGGTTACCTGTGTGTTGCAGGGTGTCTTGGTTTGGAAAGACAGGTGTCTGCCAGAGAAAGCTGGAGCTTCCTTTGGAATGGAGAATGTAAACCCCCTCCCTCTGAATTATTATAATTTTGAAATTAAGGGGCTCTCAGGCAAAGATATGGGAATAGGAATAACAGTTCTTTACTAGGAATATTAAAAATAAAAATGTAGCACAAAAACCCAAACAAACAAACAAACAAACAAAAAGAAACCACTGACAGGGTCAGAATACAACCTGACACCCTGTTGGTCAGGGTGTTGGGAGCAGTCCAGTTAAGTCCTCCTGGAATGATGGGTGTGGTTTGGAGCAGAGATAATCCTGTAGAAGGGTGAGTTTTCCTCTGAAAGTCCACTGGTGCTGAGATGGGTTTGGTCTTCCTCTGGGAATCCAGTGCACACAGGCTGTGCTGGTGTTCTGAATCCCAGGTTTTATCCAGGTAGGAATGCTGGGCTCCTCCCCCTGGATGGAGCATCTCCCAATGGGATGATGTGATTGTATCAGCCCTGCAGTGAGCCTGGATGGCCCATGGACAGCAGAGATCCCCTGGAGGGAGAGTGGGTGGTGGAAGAGAGAAAGAAAACACCTCCCCAAACGGTTTTTACAGATGGAATAGAATACACACTGCTGGTTACATCTTGCATTGCAACCCAGGACACAGGGTGTTTCGGAAACATTTCTGGAGTGCTCAAAACCGTGAAGACTGAGAGTCCTGAAGTCAGGCTTGCCTATTGCTACAAAGCTTCTGAGGAGCTTAAGGCTTTAGAAGCAGTGAAGTTTCTGTAAATTCCAGGCAGTTTGCCTGGTGATTTACCAGGCTGGCAGGGAGCCTTGTAGACTTGGCTTGTGAGTTTGTTAGTGGTGAGTTTAGGACTTCTTTATCCCCAGCTTTCCACAGCCTGTTGGGATGATTGCTGCAGAGCTATGAGGAAATGAAGTAACTTTACAATGGAAACCTGCCTGGTTTTCATCAGAATTTTATCCAAATTAATAAACTGTTTTGATGAACTTGATTTTTAATTTTTTATTGTAGTAGAAAATATTCTATTGAAAAGTTTCTGAGTGACCACAGGGACCTGTGCATCTTGTTACAGCTTCAGTGGTGTTTGCCAGTTGTTTCAATTTCTTTGCTTGAGATGATCTGGATAATGCAGATGTCATGCCTGCCATCCTCAAACACGGGAGAAAAATCTTTTACAAACGTCTGTAATGTAGTTTATGCAGTGACAATCAGAAGACACATGCTGTAAGCTGTTACATTCTGTCTTATATGTGTGAGTGATTAATTAGCATCAATTCTTTGTTAAGTTAATGAATGTAAGGAGATTACAAAACCCTGTATGAATTAGTGTGTTCCATGAAACTTCCCTACAATGAAGGTTGTCTGTTCTTGCCTTAGTAGTAGTCCTGGTTTCCCAGTAATGGACAGGAAAATTATATAAAAAATATTTTTTGTCATTCATGTTCTGCTGCTTATACAAATCACCTATTCTAGTTCTTGCTTGCAGGTACAGAAGGACTAACTGTGCAGTTTAAAGGATGCCTACAGTTGTGCTCATCTTGAGTAGGGAAAGATTATTGGGAGGGATTTGGGGAAGAGAAGGAGAGGGAGCAAAGCTCCAGACATGAACAGTGGCTGACTGCTGTGCACAGGCCTGCCACATCTAGTAAGGGCAGAAAAAGAGAAGTTGAGGCCCTTGGATTCATGCCTAGGCAGATACTTTGGTTAGAGCTGATGGGAATGGAGTCTGAAATGGCTCTGAGACAGCAGCAGCAGAAAATGTGCCCTGGGGAGAAAATGGAACACAAAACACGCAGGTGTGCGGAGTTGAAAGAATTTTGCCCTGAAAAACTCAGTTAACAATTTCGCCAGTGCTGTACAAACCATCCAGGATTCCAGCCCTTTCTAGACTCTGGAGAGGATCAGCATACTGAAAATGGCATAAATTTTTTTATCATAGGGATGTGTTGCTGAGTACCCACTCTGCTTAAATGTGTTCAGTCAGAAGGAGTGATTTCACATGTCTTCAGGCACAGTTACTCTGTTCTGGAACAACCAGCCCTGTAGAGTTTTAGAAACAACAGCTTTGTACCTGTGTAGTGAGAACTGCAATTGCCATAGAGCTCTGGAAACTTCTCACAGATTTTGGCAAAGGTTTCAGTGTGACTTGAAGGAATTGTGCTATGCGAAATCAAACGTGTCAGACCAACACTCCACAAAGTTTGGTTTCAGATGCTTGGTGGAATTTCACACGCAAGTTACGTGTCAGGTGCTGCTTGACATTTTGGGTGCTATTCACTGGGGATGGGCGTGTAAGGAGGATAATATGTGGGCTTTGTGTGGTCACTGATTAGTGAGGATCACTGCTGGGTGGGAGGAGCAGACCTCACTGCTCTGTGGCTGACTTGTGCTCAGTCTCAGGCAGTGTAGAGATGTGTCGCTTTGCTCGCTCGTATTTATACAGCTCCTGTGGCTCTAGGTCCATGTGGCTTGGGCTCCAGTGATGGTATTTTCTGCTATCTATCCCATGGCACATGGAGAAAATCATCCTTCAGTGGTTTGATCTGCTCCTGAGAATATTTCTTGGTGGCGAATGAGCTTTTAAGTAGTGTCTGAGGAATATGCTGCAGCTGGCCTGAGTTATTACATCTTTGTTGACTTGCATCCTGAAAATCCATATCCTACTGAGTCTTGCTGTGTAGCCATCATCTCTTTACCTTGGGATTATTGATTGCATTAAAATGTTCACTTTGTACTGCACACTGACATAGGGTACTGATTACTTTTGTCCATGTTGCCGCTTGGAAATGTTATTTATGTGGGATCATTTCCAATAGTAGTGCCAATCTGGAAAGCAGGATGTTTTATCTTTATTTATTGAAAATCTTTATGCAAATAAGTTGCTTACTGAGAAAAAATACTAATTCAAAGGAACAACTTGCTCTCCTTATTTACTTCATTTATTTTGGTGCATCCTCTTCAAATAGAGAAAACATCAATATTAAATGGATTTAATCTTTTGTTAGTTATGCAAAACCTTTTGTTCCTAATAAGAGATCACCCTGTCTGGATTTGTGGCAGAACATTTTGAGTCGTACTAAATGTGTTTGCAGTGTCGTGTTTTCACATATGTAGATGTAAATATAATTGTATGTATACAAAACACATTCCACGCTTATTCCTTTAAAATTTCCTTTTGTGTTTTCAGATCACAGAAACAAGCTCCCTTACCACGCAGGTTATTCCTCTCCTTTGACTGTCAGCAAAACATGGACTTCACCATGTAATTATATCACCAGGATTCTGATTTTTGAATTGCCAGGTCAGCCCTGGAAATATCCTGTTGTATCAGTTTACACAAGGCTTTGGCATTCATACCCAAAGTCCTTTTCCTCCACACCAAGCTGTTTCATTAAACAGACCTTACTGGAGTTTCCTCAGCCCATGTTCCACAGGCCACGCAATACAGTAAAAGTATTGTATTTACAAGTATTTTATAAGCTCTTTTACTCACTCCCACAGCAGCTGGGGCACATGGCGTGGCACCAGTCCCTGGCCAGGCAGGTTGGGGTCACCCCTGGCTCTCAGGTAGCTGCTGGTCAGCTGCTGTTGCTGTGTTGCAAGAAGGGGGAACTTCAACAATGGGAAATGGAAATGACTTTATGTCAACCCTTGAAGTTCTAAGGTAGCTTAAACTAAGGGGTGGTTTTTTCCCCCCAACACTGCTGAAAGAAATCTCAGGGAGGAAATAAATAAACAAACAAACAAATAAATATTTTAACTAATTTCCCACCTCAGTCTCTAAGCTTAAGCAAGTGCACATGCATGTTTTTATAGTTCACTACAATTTGAGTTAAGAAATGAAAGCATTTCACTTATGCAGTGACCTACAGAACTAAATATCTTTTTAAAAAAAGGTGAGTAGGGTTCACAGACTCCAATCCGATATTTTTGATAGGTTGGTTGGTTGGGTTTTTTTCTGGGGGGAAGGAGTATTCCTTATAAGCCTCCCACACTTAATTTGCACAGGCGTAACTGTAACCTCTTGCTTTCAATGACAAAGCTAAATTTGTTTCCAAACTCTGCTTTCAATTCTGAGCACAGAACATTAGAAACACAGAGCTTACTGAGGCTTGGAACCATTTCTGCTGTTTGTATTCTTATTGTAACCAATATTTTGATTGGAAATTGATTTCTTAACCAACTGGAACGCAAATACCAGATAGTGTTTTATTTTAGGTTCATAATGGTGGCAAGGCAGAAGACAGGGGCCTGAAACTACATCAGCTTCATTTTGATACTATGCATAACAGAATCCATTAAGTGAGTCTCAGGAGTCAGGCTCAAGGACCTCTTGATTAAGAATTAAATTACAGGTATGATTTACTAAATTTGTGCTTGGGGAAAGAAGGATTTTGATGATGAGATGATTGGTAAACTACACATTTCCTCAGCAACATATTAAAGTTAATGGGAATAGCAGAATGGGAAATGCAAAATACTTCAGAAAACTTAGGAAATAAGTTGCCTTGTAAACTAAGCCAAAAATCTGTGTCAGTAACTTCCTTACTGAAGTAAACTCAAGGGGAAAGTCAGGCTGGCCTCTACTCTGCTCAGACTGAACTTTCTTCTGCTGTTGAGGAAGATGTAGTCAGAAGAGCTGTGGCATCATCTCCTTTGTCTGATTGGGTATGATAATTTTATATGATTGTTTTAAAAACACTTATATGTAGAACGACTTGAAAGAGTTTTTTTTGTTTGTTTGTTTTGTTTTTTGCAATGGTTAGATATTTCTATTAGGCTAACTTAAATTGCTTTTACATTTCTTTCAGAATCACCTTAAATTATATTTGTAATATCTTCTTGTTCTTTGTGGGTGAATTTGGCATAGTAGGATCCTTAACCACATTTTGAGTTCCAAAATGCAGTTGCATACAAACAATGCACTTCAGCAGGGTTTGGAAAGACAAGTAATCCTGCTGTTGCTACCTTACACGGATGCAGGGAAACAGGGGACCGTGGGACTCAAGTTCCTGTGCTGCAGTGTTGGAACCCTGGGCACTGAGAATTCCAGACTTTCTATGCTGACAGGCACTGACCCCAAAGAAAACACTGCATTTGACCTGAGGCCGTGGAAAAGGCTCCCAAAATTGAGTGACAGCACTGGGATTATGGGTGTGTGGTTTGAATAGAAGTGTGTGATATCACAGGGTGGAAAACTTAAGAGTTTAAGGCTTTAAAATATAGTAATATATATATAAAGCAAGATGGAAGATTTAGGGGTAGGTTAAATCCTTTTTCACTTTTTTCTTCATGGGTTTGGGTGGTATTTTGTAATTGGGTAGAAAAATTCACATTGCAGGTCATGGGTGGTTGGTAATTGGGTTAAAAGTAAAAATAATTTTGGTGTCATTTCATAATTGGACAGTTTGTGCTTAAAAGACCTTAGAAAGAGATAGAGACAGCCATTTTTGACTTTGTTAGCTAGAACTCACAACTTGTGAGACTGTACTATAGATAAGAATTAATAAACATCTGAGTCCAAACATGAAAATCTGTCTCTTGAGTGTTTAATCGCAGCTCTAACAGAAAAGAAGATAACCCACACCGCAGAGTCAGAACTCTTGGGTCAAGAGCTTGTATCTTTTCCCTGCTCTGTCTGTCTGTGGCTCACAGCATTCAGCCAGCATGGATATGGTGGTGTTGCTGCTTCATGGGAGGCAAACTCATGGCGTGCAAACTAATATGTGGGACATCAAAAAAAATCCACGTCATACCACCCCAAAGTGTGCTTGTCCAGCCCAACATCCAAGTCTCTGCTCTGACCTCTTTGTTTGGCTGTCTAAAGTTAGACAGTGTTTTGTGCAAGCCCAAGTTGTTGGGTATTTCTCTTCCATGGATGCAGGTATCTAGGAATTCAATGTATGTGAGTAGGAGGAAGAAGGTGGGAATGGACAGAGTCAAGTTTTTGAGATTAGGTCAGTCACTGTGATCCAGTCACTGTGATTTTGCTTGCAGCTCCAAGGGGTCCTGCAGTTGTCAGGATTTGAGAGAATGGGTAACAGTCACTTCCACTCTATCCATCTGTTGTGTTTCATTGGGATGGACAATTCCCCTGTTTTTCTAAAACCTTTCACTGGCAGTCACTGCATTTTTGGAGCTTTTGACCAAGAGCAGCAGAGCTTTGAAAGCAGAACATTTTTGACGGTGGGAAAAATGGCTTGATTTAACTCCAGCCAATGCTTGGGCTGCCTCACCTGCAGACCCAGGATTCGTTAAGGAGAGAGCAATCAGTCTTATCACAAGAGCAGAGAAACATGAAAGGCTGCTTTCTTCTCATATGCAACATAGCACATAATTAAAATAAAGAAAGTAGCATTGACCATAAGGTCTTGCTAGTATTGTTCTTGAAGCCATGAAGGAGTTTTGGAGTATCTAAGATCTAATTGGTTTGTATTTCATGAAGACATTAGCTACAAACCACAAGAGAAATTATTAGTTAAACTAGAAATTGGTACAAGAAACCAGCTAGAAAACAGCCCCATTTTGTGTTGGTGTTGGGTTAGGGGGCCATTAAGTTGGAATCCCTCCAAAGCGGGGTGTGACTAACTAATCCCAGCAGGAATGGCTTGGAAGTTTCTAGCATGACTTACTGGCAATGCGATGGTTGGGAGCTTTGTCAGACAGGGCAAAAGACCAGAACATTACACTGGGAGAAGAGATTGGTCTTATGGGGTGAAATACTAGATTGTTAAATGTATTAGTATAAAGCCCATGTGAATCATAAAGGGCTGGCAATTAGCATTTATTTTTTAAGATGGGTTTTGTGATTTTGAAGTATCTGAAGAGGTACATCAGAGCAATTCTACCATACAGCAAACATGGATGGTGTAGTCATGGTGTTTATTCTGCTGTTGTGTGAAGCAGGAGTGAGGCAGTGCCTGGAATTCTGGGCCCACGTCAGGTCACCTGTATTCAAGTCAAATGAATTATTGTAGGAGCAACCACAGGAAATACAGAGGAGTTCTGAGCTGGAGCTGGAAGGCTGGGCTTATTCTGCCCTGCAGAATGAGCACTGGGGCAGGGTACAATTGTGTCTGTGATGTACCTGGAGAAAGGGCTGAAGAAGGGGGGAATACTTAGGAAATGCTTCATTTAGGAAAAGGTTTCTAGCCTTCAGGGCAGTTTATTGTAGAATTTTTGGAACAGTTTGCTGGTTGAGTCAGTGGCAATGTGGATATGTGCTTTTAACATATGTGTGTTGTTTAGGAAACTGTAAGGTGCAGTTAAGTTTTTCCATGGCTGGCAGATCTCAGTGACCCAGGAGAACATTCTTCCTCCTTCTATATTAACAAATTGAAGTGTGCTTGGTCTTGTGGAGATTTTTCTGAATGGTCATGTCTGTGCATGTACAATTGCAAGGACATTGTGGTTTGTTTGCTTTGTTTGGTTTTGTTTTGGTTTGGTTTTTTTTTTTTTTCCAGGTGTAAATATTTTAATTTCAGGGTTTAAAACTAGTTGCAAGTATGTTCCTACAGGTATTTGGAATATTTCATGTTTAAGCCATGGCTATAATAAAATTTCTTCTTAATTCTGCTTCACAGCATTTGATACTGAGACACAGCAGCTGTAGGAAACATCAGCTAAAGGGCACTAATAAAGACTCAGAGTGCTTTCAATAAACTTGTTTTGCAATGAACAAATTAACTGTTAAGGGAAAAAGACAATATTGTCCTCGAGGGAATGTGCTGACACAGAGATAACACTGAGTAGTTCCACAGTCATTTTATTTGGAGGAAACTCTGAAATATGCCTTTGACTCAGTAACATTTGTGTCTGAAGGAATAACACCTAAACATCATCCCCTTAGAAAACAACAACAGAAAATCCAACAAAGGAAAGTGCACGCAGGAAAAGCAGGAGAAAGCTTGAGCAGAGGGTTCTTGCTGGTGCTGGCCTGAGCTGAATTTAGTGCATGAGGGCAGAGCTGTTTGCAGCCGTGGACCAGGAGTGGCCCCGTCCATCCTGGATGGGGCATGCAGCAAGGGGAAGCCTCAGTCACCTTCAGTTCTACTGCTTGCTTTCAAATGCTAAGCATATTTTCCTTGTGAAAGTGCCATCTGGAGGAAAGAGAGCCCCTGCTGCTCTCTGAAGGCACTCTCCAGTGCAGGAGGGATTACACTTGGGGCGGAATCAGGAGTTGGAGCTGTGCTTATTGTGCTAGCAGAAGCAAAAGCGTTCAAGGATTGTTTCTTTCTTGTGCCTTTTTTTTTTTTTTTAAATTAAATCATATGAAAGATGTAACATTTGCAAGTTGCCATAGAGCACATCCTTGTGGTTTTGATTTCTGACCCCGTTTGGTATAGAAATGTTATTTGAGACCTTAGGAGTTTTTCCTCAGGTTTCAAGAAAAGTAGTATATAGATTTTTCAGTACGAGTTTCTGGGTACTAACAGTGTTGATGTTCCCCCTTCAAAAGCCCCTGAAATTACTACTTTATAAGTATTGAACTCATGGGGGATGAAAATGGTAGGTGAGGAGATGGTGGTAAGGGCTTTCGTTGGCACCAGTAGCAGTGCAGCCCTTGGGTCCCTTTGGTAGGAGGCTTTTTTGTGTAATTCTCCATTTACAAAGTCCTTTATCTGAAGAACAGTTTTGGATCCATGGATTCTGGGGTTTTGCCTTCATGATTTACTGTAGTTTATGTTGGATTGCAGCATCCATACGAAGGCTGACCTGGAACAGAGACTGGACAGGGCCAGAGAACAAAGTGGATATTTATTGAAAGGCCTTTAGGGTACACCTTGGGCAGAACAAGAGCCTGGCCAGGGATACACCCAAGGTGGACCCAAAATGGTCAAAAAATGGCTGACTGGTCACGAGGTTTCACGCTTTTATAAGTTTTGTTCCATTTGCACATTGGGGTTTAACTGTCCAATTCCAGCTCCAGGTTGTGAGGTCTCATCCTTCTTGTTCCTCCCTTCAGCCCACCCTTGTTTGTGCTGTTGGGCCTGAAAGTTGTCCTTGGTCTTCATCAGGAAAAGGATTTGTTTTGTCTCCCTGTTCTGTGAAGAGAGCTGACTAACAATTAATATGAGGCTCAGAACTGCACCCCTAAGTAGCACAGAATCTGAAAATATGAAAGCTGAAATTAAGGCGTCCATGTGAAGGGTGTTTGTGCTGCACGAGCCGTGCCTCCCGTGCTGGGCCAGCAGGATGGCACGTGGGGAGTCCCCAGGCTGTGCAGCCTGTGTCTCTTCTGGCTTGGGGAGCAGAGGACAGGCTTCACTTGCAAGGTGTGCTTAGCATCATCCATGGATACTAAATCCTGTCCTTAAACAGAGAAGAAGAGAAAGGGAGAAAAGTAGGAAATAAATGGGCAAGCACCTCACATTGGTCCTCTGCCATTTTCTGGTTTTCTTTTTGTTTTTGTTTTTTTTTTTTTTTTCTTTCCAAAGCCCATAACTTGAGGTCATTTTGGGATTAATTGAAGCTAATGCCTTCACTTCAAAGCAGCACAAGATCAAGCCAAATGTACATGGACAGCAATTAAAGACCTGGCAAGGTATTATGGATTGGCTTCTATAGCAGCAGCTTTCTCCCTGTGCTGTTCCACTTGTTCAGGCCTTTGATGTGCTTCAGAGCACAACTAGCTGGGCCTGTGCTAAACAAAGGAGCATTTCAGCACTTGATTCTACAGAGAGTGACTGGTGTGCTATAGTTAATATTTTTAACTGTCTGTAAAATTGGAGAGATTATGAATCTCTAGTATGACTGGCTACAGGAGAATTCTGTGGATAATGAAGAAGATTGCAGGGGGCAAATTGAAAGACTTCTCTTTTATATTGTATAGCATCAGTATTCCTTTAGTGCTAACAAAGATGAGGCCAATTTAGTATAAATCTTCAAAGCAACACGTGTGAATTTATCTGTCCAGTGCTCATTACAGTTAATGGGAATCATGTGGCTGGAACTTTGCAAGTGCTTTGGAAGTGCTCCTTTTATGGGTACATTATAGACCCCCATGTTAGCTGTTTTGCTATTATTTTTATATTGCTCCATTTGTTTTCTTGACGTTGAAAAAATCAAAACACTAAACTAATTAAAAACTGCATCACCCCCTCCAGTGCTGAAATAGAGCAAAATACCCATTTTGTAAAGTAAATAAAATATTACTTATATGTAAATCAACTGGAGACACAACATGAATCTCTCCTGGTTTAAATCCCAGTAGTATAAATCCTAATGCTTGTTGCATGCTAATGAAGGTGAGTTTAACTGGAAAGTCAAAATGTTGGTCCACACATCCATGTTTCAGTTTTGATCTCACTCTGCTGTCAGTCACCATGTGTGGTACAGCATCTGCATTTCTTCATGGGTATCCTGAAGGGGATGTAATCTTTAGGGAATTCGTAGGGAAGGAAAAAGACATAATGAAAACAAGTAGTTATAAGGCAGGTGATGAGCATAAAAGTGCACCTACACAGATGAAAGAGTAAATTGATAGAAGTTTGGTTTCAATTAATTTTTTGGTTGTTATCCTATAAAAATCTATGAAGAGGCCTGTGTTTTATTATGGAAAGGAGAATTTTTTCCCGCGATTTGAAAATGGGATAAATTAGAAAAAATTTTATAAAATCATTTGAAGCTCATAAATCATTAAAGGCTTTCAGTCTGGTGTAAGGTGAAATATTCTGGGGTTTAGGTGAAGAAGATATCTTGGTTTTGGGATTATATCTAATAACAGCGAAAAATCTGATTTATTTAAAAAATACAGTCCTGTGGAGTTGCCATTATTAAATACACTTGCCACTTTTGCTTGAAGGTAAAAATATGACAAATGAGAGAGAAGAAGGGACACTGCAGGGGAAAGGCAAAATGATCACAGCGCTGCAGTCACTGGGCTTGGTGTTTTGTCTGCAGTTACAAACTGTAGCAGCGGCCTGTGTGTGATGGGGCTGGTTCTGTCTTGTGATTAAACACTGAGGTCTTGGCTGGCAAGAGCAAGTTGCCTTAGCCTACACACCAATAAGCATCTTACTAGGAGGAGTGACAAATAAATAGACAAATAGAATGAGTCATTGGATCTCTCTTCTCTTGCAAAAACTACAAGAAAATTTTGTCCAGACTGTCAGATACGCTGTTTGGGTTTTGCTGCCAGTGTGGTGGTCTGATGCAAAACCTGCACAAAGTGTATTTGCTTCTGGTGGGTTTCAGTTTATTGTGATGAGCAACCTGCCTGGTGAAGAAGCCTCCATGTCTGGAGGAGAATCCTGTGGCTGAAGGAAGTGACTGGTCTGAAGCATAAACAGTACAGCTGAACAGGGATCGTCTAGAGGTCAGTAAAGAATCTGTAGAAAGATCAGATCAGAACGATAATGTGATAGGATTAATTATTTCAGGTGAAAATAGTATTAAACCAAGGAGTTAGCCCATCTTTCCAATATTAATGTTGGACATAGTGCCTCTTTAACTTAAAATCAATCTTTCTCGGGTAAAGCAGTATTATAAATGATTCTTGGACCCTGGTCTGCATAAATTTAATCACAGTTAATTTATGTATGTGAGCAATTCACAAAGACAATGGTGTACGTTAAATCTAAGGACACACCACCTGTGGGAGGGGAAGAGTTTGGAGCAACATTTCTTCTGCTGTCCAGGACAAGACATTTCTGCATCGTGGTCCATAGAACTGGGCTGGAGTCCAGTTCATCAACTGATCCAGGATCGAAGTGATGGCTCAGTTTGTGTAGGGCCATGCCTGAGACCCAGAAGGACTCTAGTACAACCTTAGGAGATAAAAAGAAGACTGAAGAATTTTCATGCCTTCCCACAGTAACCTTTAGTTTGAAGGTAACCAGTGAAGTGTTCCAAATGAAAAGAGAATCTATTTTGTTAATTAATCTATTAATATTTTTCTCCTCCCAGATGGCATTTCCACTCTTACTGATCAATCCAAAATATTCTTGGTGGACATATCTGGCACATTTGAGCTGTGCAGTGTGCTCTGTAGTTTAGAAGGTTAGGCTTATTTTCAGTCAAAATTTATGTTGACAATGCTATTTTTAAGTAAGATTGGGATAATATCTAATGTGTGATACATACTGGATTTGTAGAGTGTGCGTATGTGTAGCCAGGACCAAATCAAAGCAAGACTCCCTCACACCTCTCAGATTCTGTGTGACACACTGAGCCATGGAGGACAGTTAATACATGATCCACTTCCAGAAAAAAATAGGCTGAATGATAAATTTTCAATTTTTAAAATTCAGTGTAGTTACTGCTGGAAGTCTTTGCACTTTTATCAAAGCAAATTAATTGGCTAATGAAATCCCTTGGCCCCTGTAGTCTTTGTGCCAGCCTGTCATGATTTTCAGAGTTGTTTTTGCTGAGTTGCTGCCACTGGTACATGGGAAGTGTATGGGCACAATGTGTTTTGTGACCCTGTGAGCTCTGTCCCGTCACAGATGTTAAGGAACTGCTTATAAAAACAGAATTCAGATTCTCACTCTGATTCACTGTCTGGATATGCCAACAGAATGAAAAAAGTTGGGAGAACTCAAATCTGCTCCAAACTGAGGTAAGAATATTGTACCAACAGCCGCTGTCCTTTTTTTATAAATGTAAAGGCAAATTACTGTTTTCCATGGAAAGTCCCTCTCTCTCATACCTTATTGTAATAATGTCGTAGTCTCGATATCAAGTTTGTCATAAGGGATGTTGAAGAAAATTTTGTTGTGACTTTGTCTTCAAGCAAACCAAACAAAAGTCATCCAGCTTGAAAAGGATCACTATGGCTACTTGGATTAAAGGCAATTATTAATAAGGGGGAGAAAATTGGAACTGAGTGAAGCAGTAACTGCAAAAGAATAGAAAAGGTTAGGCTGGTATTTTTCATAAAATTTGAACTTCATGTTTTATTCATTAAATATCTGTTTTAGGGATGCCACCTTAACTCAAAGGTTATAGCTAGAAGAAACCAAACTTGAAAAGAAGTTTTAAAATATTTAAAGATTTAAAAAAGAACAGCCTTCATGTTTTAGGGTAAGGGGTTTGGATGGAGTCCAGTTAAGGTTTAGAGAGGGAGGTTTTCTCCCTTTAGTATTTTGATAAGAGATAATTGATTTAAAAATGGTTGTAGTGTGCCTCTTAAATCACATATGTTCTGATTTTGGTGCCCTGTTCTTTTTCACGGTGCATTACATACTCGCATGGGACCAGAACCCTAGAAGCAAGGAATCTGAGCTTGACTTGGAGCTTGATTTAAAACCCAAGCCTAAATATTTTAATTGAAGTCAGCAAACATTTAGCTTCCAATCCCAGGGTAGAAAATTGGTTTTTCAAAAGTCATAAATACACTCAGAGTCTCTAGAATTGAGAGAACTCCATATACTGGTAGCGTAGGTTGTGGTGACAGCCACAGGCCTACACAAAGCCCCCAGTCTTCATCTGCACAGAATGTATTCTGGTTATTTTTTTCTGGGGTGATTTCTGTTTTAGGCTCAGAGGAATTAGACCAAAGCTGGTTGATGGCCTCCATTTATGCAAAAAGGATTTTTTTTGCTTTGAAAAAATATGAGTAAACTAAATATCAGCTTTCATATTAGCCTACTTTATTACTTAAAATAGGTGTTTTTGATGTAAAATAAAAATATATTATATAACAAGGGTTATAGAATCACGTTCTTTAAAAATTAGGTTAAATTAGAAATTATTTCTTCTAAAATTGATGTAGTTGAGAGTTAAGTTATAAAAAGAGTCAATCATACTAATGCTGACAGTTTCAGACCGCTGATTTCTAGAATTAGACTGGAGCAAAAATATTACTCCAAACCCACATTTGATTAATAAATTCCTGTGATGTCAAGATTTAAAGATGAACACATCACAGGTTCAATCTTGTTGCCAGATTTCTGACACCAGGGGACTCCAAAGGGCGATTGGTAAGCTGGAATGTTTCCTGGTATTAGAAATGAGCACATCAAATGTGCTGCACCATTCACTGCAGGTTTTCTGCAGTGAATCACAAATACTTCCTATTAGTGCTGGTATTTCTGTCAACTAACCTGCCCCCATGTATCCAGGAGTCTTCAGCTTTGATTGACCATGCAAAGAGAAATCAGGAAGCACTTTTCCTCATTTTAAACCTTTTCTGGAAAGAATTATTGCTGAAAACAGTGGAGTTTTGTTAGTTTACCTAACCATATTTACTCGAGATTTTGATCTTGGAGAAAAGGAGGCTCAGGGGGAACCCTCTGGCTCTGCACAACTCCCTGAAAGGAGGGGGCAGCTGGGTGGGTCAGGCTCTGCTCCTTCTGGGAACAAGTGATAGATACTAGAGGAAATGGCCTCAAGTTGCACCAGGGGTGGTTTTGATTGGAAATTAGGGAAAATTTCTTCACTGAAAGGGTTGTCCAGCCCTGGCACAGACTGCCCAGGGCAGTGGTGGAGTCACTGTCCCAGGAAGTTTAAAAAAAAACATGTCGGGATGGCACTTGGGGCATGGGTTAGTGGTGGGCCTGGCGGTGCTGGGTTACTGGTTGGACTTGATCTTAAAGGCCTTTTCCAACCTAAACAACTCTATGGTACTATGATTCTATATGCAGAATATAGGCAGGCATTCTATATATTCTATACGCAGGGGAGGATTGGAACCTGTTAGACCCTGAGGTCTGGGGAGTCAAAGGAGCCCCAAGGGTAAACCCATAAATGACCAAAATCTTTAGTTTGGTTTCACCCAGTGGTTGCTGTCAGGGTTAATTCTAAAACGGATCTGTAATCCCAGCTCTTGGTGTTTGTTCAGTTTCTGCATTTTATAGCTTAATCTTTACCACCTGATTATTTAATGAAGATTTTTCATCTGGTGTACTGAAGATTACTCTGATTGAAAATGGCTAAGAATTGCAGAAAACTATCTTTCCATTGATAAGTATAGACTAAATATTTCTTGCCTACTCTCTGTGCTTTCTGCTATGGCAGGATTTTGTGCCTTCTCTGATCACCTCTGCAGTAGCCAAACCCCATCATTTAGCCTCACACTGTGCAGACCTTGGAGGAAGTGGGCCTTCCTTAAACTCACTGAAAAATTGTGCTGAATTAGAAAAGTGGTGTTAATTTCAAGCTCTGCTAGAAGCAAGAGGACTGATATTTATATCCATCCTCTGTGCTGTAGTTTGGACACTTTGATATTTTCTTTTAGTGTGATGCTTAAATGTTGGAATGAGGAGTGCTTTTGAGGTCAAAGGGAAAATGGGGGTGAGGTCTTGTTAAATACATGTTGACACGAATCCCACATTAAACTCTTAAAAAACCAGAAAAGTTCTGTTGCTGTGGTGCCTCCTCTGGCCACTTTATGATCAAAATGTGTCAGTTCTGGCAGCCCCCTTATGCTGAGGTATCCACGATTGGGAGAGACACAGGAAGACTGACTGGTGGTCAGAATTAGTTTTTTACTGTGATTTCCAAATGCTTATATATTATTCTAGGAAGGCTAGTAATTTTTTACTACAATGATTAGGTGAAACATCACACAAACTTACACATTTTACAACATCTCTTGCTTGCAGAGATTGATTCAATCTTCCTTTCCTGACGCCAATCTTGATCCAATCTTCTTCTAATCTTCAAAGCTCTGTTTGTTCTTGCCAAGGCATCTTGGTTATCAAATTACGCTGATTAAATCCACAGTACCCTCTGTCCTCTGTCCACACTGAGGGGCACTGATGTGATTGTCCCTGCTCTTCCACCGGCGTGGATGGAGTGGGGGAGAAGCAGGGTCTGGTCCAAAGGAATGGGAGCCATGGGGCAGGAGGTGCAGCTGGTGATGCCATGGAACAGGCAGCCTGAAGGAGAGGTGCTGCCTCTTGGATAAATCCACTCTGAGGGCTTGTCCCGCACAGAGCACACTCCCCTGTCAGCCGCTGTGGCTCTGGGTTTGGGGCACTGGACCAGCCTCCCAGAGCTGCCGCTTTAACCCTTCTGACAGTGCAGGTCTGGGGCTCCTGACAACACAGTTCAGTTTTTAGGGGATTTTTGTTTCAGTAGTGTTTTTCTCCATCAGCTTGGTTTCCATTTGGTTTATGTTTAAATGCAGTTTCTATTCCCATTCCAGCAGTTTTCCAAATTATGTCGGGAGTGAGCTAACAAGGAATGTTTAAGAACAGAGATAAGATGGTTTCTGCTACTTTGTGCTGTTTGGAAAAGCAGCTGTGCAATGAGGAATAGAACTGCTCCTGATGAGAGTGCATTACTTTAAAAAGAAAACATTTAATGTGTCTGTGCGAATTATCCAAGCTTTAATCCAAATGAATGGGGTTTTGCCCCAGGGCCATCCAAACTCTGTTCTTAATTGTTGGAACCAGGATGCCTTTTGGATAGCTAGGCTGCTGTTTCTAGCAGAGTGTGTAGGAACAGAGGATTTGGTTCCAGTGAAGCTAGTATTTAACAAAACTGAAAGTTTAATCTGATCCTTTTTGTAGCTAGCATTCATATAAATAATTTGGGCAACTTTGTGCAAGTTCTGCTCTTTAGTCTGCATTTACCCAGTGCCTACCCCAACACAATCCTGATCCATACCTGCCATCTCCTGTGTTAGTGCCTGACAGTGTTCAATCCTAGTGATGGGCCTGACACATTTCATAAGGGTACAAGGCAGATCAAGCATTTAGAGCTGTTCCAGTGAACATCTGTGCTGGCAGAACTGTATCAGCTAACAGTTAATGAGGGGTTCCCCCGGCAAAATGCAGGTACTTGTTGAAACTGCGCTGTGGAGGACAACAAACCAGCCAAGTAAAACAAATGCAGGGAAAAGAAACAGTCGCTCATGCTGTAGTGAAGATGTGTCATACAGGTGTATACAAACTTAATTAGTGTTTCAAAATCATAGGTTTGGATAGTCTTTTTTCTTTCTTACAAAGAGAAATGGTAATGCAGCTACATAAATTCAGTCTTTTCCAATATAAAAGAGTTTATAAATAAAAGCATATCTAACCATAAAATGATTTGCAACGGTGAGCGTTTAGGGCAATTTCCCTTTTTTGTCATAGGAAAGCAAAAAAATACACACACTGATGGGGAGTTTGCCATGCTGCAAGACATGAGCATGGCCAGCACAGGTGTTTCTCCTCTGGAGTCCCACTCCATGAGCAATCACTCCACAAAAGCCCATTTTGACTTTGGTAGGGCCAAGGCTTCTACAAGATGTTGACAGACCTGTGGCAATGCTGTCTGGGCTCTGCAGGGTGCATTTTGAGGTGAAGTCAGGGCCGGATCCCTCAGTGGCTCTGCAAACCTCATCCAGCGGGCAGTGTCTGCTCTCATGCCCTGTGCCACCCCGAGCAGCGAGGCCCTGGCATGGCAGCCCCTTGACCAAGGAGTTCCACGGGAGATGGAGGGTGCCCATCAGAGTGCCGGGGAGATCAAAATGCTTAGAATCCTCTTGACAGAGAAAAGCACAAGTCTCAACATTAAAAATAGACGCTTTTTAATCTTGTATACGATACAAAATCTCTTGTGATATGGTATTTTTCTATTATACTTTAGCAGCTCTGAGGAGTCGTGGATTAGGCCTGTATCACTACAGTAATTCACAGGAGGCTGTGTTTTGTCTTGCTATGACACCAGCTACTATTGTTTTTGATCTGCAGCCTCTGAAGAGGGATGGTGCGTCTTCTGTGGGAGGTGTTGTGAGTGCAGATTAGTTAGACAAGTGCTGGAGTGAATGCATAAGTAGTGATTTTGCATAATGAGGTATGTGAAATCCCAGTGGAGGTTGTTAAAACAGATAGACAGCCTGTGGTAAACAACAAGGAAGGTAGGCTTTGAAAACAGATGGCTTTGAAAACCTGGCAAATGACTGTTCCATACTTAAAAATCAGTTTTGTTAGTGGAAAATATCTTATTTAAAAAAAAAAACCCCAAACCAAAACAAACAAACAAAACTGAAAATGCTTAGGCTGCACGCTATTCACAAACCTGAATGTGTTAATAAAGTTCTGTGGGGAAGCATACATCATCTGCCTTTCCTGCCATATGTGTGTGTGAGCGATGTGCTGCCTGGCTCGGGATGTTCTGCAGTGATCCATCAGCCTTCCCTGTGCAGCTGCTCTTACCTGGTGGGTACGCTGCTCTTCATTATCACTTGGACTCTCTGTGTGTGAGTACTTTTCATTGGGAATTCAATCGTGCACTCAAAAGGCTTAATTTGTCTTGAAAGGCAGAGTCTATGAGCGAAACGGGAATATAGAGGAATATTTCTGCTAGTTGGAAAGGGCAGAGAAAATCCCATTGCCATTTGAATTACTACATTGCTAAGGCTGGGGCTGGCCAGAAGAGGAGATACTGTTTTGGAACTTTAAAATGTCGCTGTTTTCCATGTCTTTTATGCCTTTGGCATAGGCAGTAGGAGGTGTGAGACTGAGACCAACCTTCCCATGGTTGCTGTAGGCCCAGTGAGACACTGTCACTTGTTGTCACCCTCCTGGGGATGACACTGTTCTCTCCTGCAGGAGACCTGAACTGGGACAGGATTAGCCCCAAACAGAGCAGTTCCTGCAGTGTGCCACAGGCCCAGCTCAGGGGCTCAGTGCTGACACTGTTAAAGACCTTCCCCATGGCCTGAGCCTGAGCATGAGACCATTTCAGGAAAATAATGCTTTTTTTTTTCTCTTCCTGTGCAACTCCTAAAAGCTTTCCTTTGTCAGTGTAAGTTACTCTACAGCCTGTGTGTAAATCAAATCACCTGTCATTTTTTTAGTTGTTTTGGTGGCTCCCTTAGAACAAGGGAGGCCCAGGGCTCTGTGGACTTGATTGAAGGATGGTGAAAGTGGTCCAGTTCCCCTTTGGAAAGGATCTCAAACACAAACAGGGGAGTCCTCAGTCCCCAACTTCTGCTGAAAAAAGGGCAAGTTTCTATGGTTTGAGAATGAGAGATGGGTCATCCTGTGCTCTGAGAAAAATCAGGGACACGTGCTCTTGTCAGACACTTGCCCTTGCCCACTGGGGCTGCCTTGTCTGATCTTGTTTGTGCAGCGACAACTGTGACAGCACGACTCCTGCTCCAGGGGTGGCACTGTGTGCTGTTAAATCCCGGGGTCTGAGGGCAGAGAAGGACAGCTGCTGTCCTCTGCTTTGCTGCTTCCCAACTCCTTAAAAACATGTTGAAAACGGGACGGCACCTGGGAGACTGGCACAAACCATGGGTGGCACGTCTAGCACGTGCCTCGTGCCAGTCTCCAGGACAGAGAGCCAAGAGATGCCCTGATGGTGGGAAGTGTCCCTGTTCCCCGGGCCCTTTGGATTGCAGGGCCAGTGCTGGGGACAGCCTCGCTGGGGCTGGTGCTGGCAGAGGAGCTGGGGCAGCCGTGGCAGCATGGGCTCTGCTTTCATTTCCCTTGGCTGTTTAGAAAGCAAGAGAAGAAAATTTTAGCCGGTTCATCTTTCTCATAAACTAAAGGAAGCGCTTGCTGAGCAGCTTGTTTCTCAAGGTACCAAGTACAGCTGTTGAGAATTTGTGCCATTATGTTGTTTTTAATCAAAACCCGCTGATTATAAAACTGAATTTGTAGGCATGAGAAGGAAGTGGATTTTCTGCAGCAATTTCCTTTCTTGATGAATTTCAATATGCCCTGTTTTAGCATTTAAAAAATGACAATGTGGGGCTTGTTATTATTTGACATTGTTATCAACATTTAAAGCTGGAACTGCTGGTTTTGCTTGAAAAAAGATATGAAATAACAAACCTGAATTTTTTTTTCCTTTGAGAATGTTTTGATTCCTTGTCAGGATTTTGACTTTAAGCTGTGTCTGCAGATGGAGATCACTGGGTGAACAGCAGCTGAAAAGTCTGACAGGACAGGAAACTGGTTTTGCTTTCTGCTTAGAGAGAAACCTTTGCTACAGAGTGGCTGATCAGGGCAGGGAGTTTTTGCTGCTTCTGTGAGGAGTTGTCCAGGTTCTCTCCTGTTGGTGCTTGTACCATTGAGGCATTTCCAGAGCTCTTCCAGGCTCTGCACCACCCTCAGCATCATGTTTAAAAGATCTTCTTTTTCTTTTTTTTTCTTTTTTCCAAGGAGGCCTGCTCTTCATGAAGTAACACTGCCAAACACATTTTTCAAAAGCACTTCAGGTGATACACTGAAAACGTTAAAATTTTGACTATTTCTGCACCTAAATAAGAGTTGGGCTGTCCCAGACAAGCCTCACCCCAGCTGTCTCAAGATCTGTTGTTTTCTGAGCTGCAACAAGACTGTTACAAATATCTGTCCCAGATCTGGGAAGTTCTTACAGAATAATCGAGAAGGGACGGTGTCCTGTCATTCACAGGTTAAGAGCAGAAATATTCCTTTGATATTTTTCAGCTGCGGGGTACCAGGCTGTTCCCTCTGTGACACTCGGGAAGCCGGATGGAAAGCAGGGTGGCATTTCCCATCTCTGGGGTGCCTGTTAGGAATGTTTATTGCACACGGGGGCAGTAGCACTCCACAGAGCTGCTCGTGTGTGAGCTCCGGCTGGGCTGATGGATGGCTGAGCGCCCTACTCGGGGATATTTAGTGCTCCTTAGCTGGCCGTGGGTTTGACAGATATTGGCAAGAAATATTAACTTACATCCGAGTTTTTCTTAACTAATAAGTGATGAGCAAAGAGAAGTTTGTATTTGCTGTCTTAAAATGATTTGTGAGTCTTTATCCCGCAAAGTTTTTTTATTCCAGCTTTGACACGTGCCCCCTTTCATCTTTTTAAAAGTTGCAGGTGCCACCAGAAGCCAAAAGTGAGAAGACCGCTCTTGAGAGCAGCATAAAAGCATTCTTCTCGTCTTTGGAACCAGCACTTGTATTACATTGCCCTGTTTTGTCTATGCTCCTTTTTAAAGCTCTTTTGAATGTATTTTCTGTGATACAGTCAGTGGCAAAGTTGCTCTACTTTTTTAAGGGATACCCAAGTGCTTAAGTGCTTTCCTGGATCCAGGCCAGAGCTAGCATCTTGCAGAATAGAGCCGATGACAACTCATTTCATCCCCAAAATCACAGTTTTCTTCACAAACTCCAGTAAACAAAGTCTCCTGATAGCCTGTGAGTCCTGGAGCAGCGGCAGTGTCCTGGCTCTCCAGATGGCAACGAGCGTGGTTAAACGACTTGCTCAGGGGAGTTGGTGATGAGTGAGGCTGGGCAGATGCAGGAGGCGGGCTCTGGGGAGGATTTTGCTGGCTGGCTTTATTACATGTTTGTTATATTCATGCTGCTGCCTGGGTGGTGTGATTGGGCTGCAGTTGCCTGTTCTGTGAGGTGTTTTTTTTCTAAAAGTACAACCCAGAGCTCCGGGGGAAGGGGGAGTGGCTGTAGGTGCTCCCTTGTGGGGGGATTTGAATGACACCACCTTGCTCCAGGAGTGAGTGATCAGACTGCTGGGAGGGAGGAGTTGCAGAATGGTAGAGCTGGTGCTTTGATCTCCCAGTCACCCCTGAGCCTGGACGTGCAAAGGGAAATAATGGAAAAAAAGAATAAAAGCCAGAAAATGAACAAACAAAACCACCGAGTAACACTTTTTTTTTAATCTTTGTATTTACAAGTCATGTTAACATCAGTAACTCTGGTCAGGAACTCACCTGAAGCAATTATGCAGGGATTTCCTAATAGAATTTCATAATAACACAGGTAGTTACAGAGGGATTATTTTAAAATAATACATTCTCTGTATTAATCATTAGTTGCTATTGACTTGGTGACACATTGCTGTTGGTGAAATGAACTGTGATATAATTAGTAGCAAATAGGACCCATGCATGCTGTGCTAATTATTTTTATGTGAGCCCAATTCATTGCTAATATAAATAGCAATATTAATCACAGCAAGTATCAATATTTATGCAGCATGTTTCCATTTAAGTGCAGCTGTAGACAACAACACTTGTACATGCACTGAAGAGGTTTGAGGAGTCAGTCTCTTCAGCCCCACCATGTGTTATGTCCACTCCGTGACCATTGCCCTGTGCTTAGAGCAAACACTATGGGATATTACTCCAAGCTGCTTCTCTGCAGAAGCCCCATGTCTTCAATAGCAAACTGAACTGCACACAGAGGACATATCTCTGTTCATTTTTCCCTCCTCCCATTTCTAACCACGCTGGATGTTAGCCCCTCTTGGCCTGTGACTTGAAGAGTGCTGGGGCACAGTGGGTGTTTGAGAAGATCTGGGTAGGGACAAGAAACACGTTCTGCTCCATTTCTGTGGAAATCCCTCAGAAGATGAGGCTCGTTTGGGTGAGTCAGGGTCATCTGTCTCTCAATCCCTCATCTTTAAAAGACAGCTGTCACACAAGTGGGGAACAGTGTCAAAAGGAACACTTGACTGCCCCAAGTGAGTTTTCATTCTGTTAAATAAAGCCAGGAGAGTCTATCTGGATGCCAGTGTCTGAGTGCATAGACTGTTGTTTTGCTTGTTCCAGCGCTCCTGCTGGCATTCAATCTTTCCTCTTACTTAATGGTTTTCCCAAGCTATTGCCTTTAATGAGTGTCATGGATTGTTTCTGGTTTAGCCTTTTGCTGACTGTCCATGTGTTCTGAAAAAAGTCAGATTGGACTCTGCAGGTGAGGGGTGTGAACAGGGCTGGCTGTAGAGACTGCAGCAATTGTGGCACTTGGAGGAGTCCCAGGGCTGGGGAAAGCAAGACTGCAGATTGGCATGTGATCCTGACCCTGGGCAGGGATGTACAGAGCATGCTGCAGGAGTACACTCAATAAATTAGACGATGATGTATGGCACAGTACATCACATTCTTGAAGGCAAGGCATATATACTCACCAGATAATGTGGAGCATGTGAAGTATTGAATATATCAAAGGAAGATTAATCTTTGTCTGGGAGTAACCCTGCACATTTTCTGTCTAGTTGAGTCAATGCAATATAATTTAAAATGTGAAGGAAGTGTGTGTGCATCTATATGTGGACACAGGAAGAATATGTTTGTGCATGTGCTAGGGGATGTCAGGGTACACGTCTGTTTCTATCAGTATTAAAAGATTTCCCCCCATTATTTTGCAGAAGAACATGTCCTCTTCACATCTAAGGTCCTTTTCCTAAATGAGGATTTAGGAAAATCCTTGGGACAAGTGCTGCAGGACTCAGAAGGTACAGCATGTCCTGTCCCAAAAAAGGTCTGCAGACAAGTGAATTTCATTTTTTTACATCTCACCACGGGAAGCCGTGGCTGCAGTGTGTGCTGGGTCACCAGCGCGCTTCTTGACACTGCAACTGGAAAATCAAAGACCAGCCACTGTCAGAGTGTGGCCATTTGGCAAGGATCTGCTCAAAAATGGCTGTCGTTCTGTGAGGCTGCCTGGGACTGAAAGGTTAGCTGAAAATTTCCCATCTGTGTTTTGTTTGTGTTTGAGGATTGATAGTTTGTAGAGTAACAGTTGCTACAACTATTTTCACCTCAAAAATTTGCATCTGCTATGTTAACATGAAAATTTAAAACCTTGGTACATTGTATGAAATGATGATTAATTTACAGCATTTATCTTGGCTTACTAATCATTCTGTTTTTAGCTGATAATTTTATTTGTAATCTCCAGAGTTAAATTGCCATAAAATACCATAGTTACAAAGACATTCACGAGCAGTTGAAAGGATATGACACATTGTAATTTAGGAATTAATGCACACGTTAAAAAAAAGCCAATTCATGAGAAAGCTGCTAATACATGTACATTGTAGGAGAAACAAAGCGGGGGAAAAAAAGCTGCAAGCCAGAAGATAAGCACATGAGTAGTGCAGCTGTGTCACTAAGTGACAGTTTAAAGATATGGTGAATTCCATCCCACCATCTCTGAACAAAGAGCAACAAAGGGCAGAGAAATGTAACACAATCACCCAGCGATGAGCATGAGCAGTACCAGCTGGAAAACATTCCCCGTCCATGCCTGATTGCGCTCTGCCTTGCTGCCTCGTGTAATGTGGATAGATGCAAAATGTTCCCTGTTCAACGACACTCAGACACAGCACTCCCAGTGCAGGAGCACTGGGAAAGGTGTCAGGACTTGTGGTATCAGGTAATGCACAGCTGTGAGCAGTGTGTTGTCTCTTTGCAGTCCCTAATGATAAGAACATGGGAAGAACCCTTTGAACACGGCAGTGGTCTCCAAAGCACAATCAATCTGCTGCTGCTTCAGGTTTCTCAGCCCATCTCCATCCCAGTGTCCTGGTTCTGGCCAGGACAGGGTTAGTTTTGGCAGTAGCCCGAGGGAGCATGGCTGGGACCCAGGGTTTATTCTGTAGCACCTCACAGAATGGCCAGGGGTAAGGGAAGGGAATCTTTGTCCAAAGGGCTCTGTTGGGGGCAGCGTGGCTGCAATGAGCCTTTTGGCACATCAATCACTCTCTTTTGTACACATAAGCTATTAATATTTTTGCTGTAACTGATCATTTTCTTATCTCATGGCCCCAGTAAATTATTCCTACCTCAACCTGTGATTTTTGCCTTTTGTGCCTCCAGTTCTCATCTCCATCCTGCTGTGGCGGGGAGGGGGAGGTGAAAGAGCGGAGCATGATTCAGATTCTTAGTGGAGGCACTGAACTGGTGAGTACCATTCCTAAATCACAACAGCCTTATTTGGCACCCAATGTAGGGATTGAAGGGTTGAGGTTACAGCAGATCTGCCCAGAGTGAGTTGGAAACAAATTTGATCCAAGCATTTGCTGTGTTAGCTCCTGAGCCACTGGTTGCAGTGTCGCTTGGTCTGTTCATATGGGTGTGGTACATGTTCCCTTACGTGCTCCTTGTGGTGCTCTTTTCCAGGGCAGGGAGAGAGGTCAGGATTGCCTTGTTGCTGTACTTTGGGATATTGGTTTAGGACATGATAATATTAAGGGCAATTTGGGATATGCTCAGTGTTGATCTCCTGCCCTCGCCCCAGGCACTACCTCTGGGAGTCTATCAATAATAGTACATAGTCTGGGGGCGGAAAACTGCAGAGGATGATTTTCTCCAGCTTTTCACCCCTTTTCCTTTTTTAGGCCTGCTACAAATTTGAATTCCCTTTGGGTTCCCGCTTGAATTCCCTTTTTCACACAATCCACGTGGAGGTCCAGGATATCCACGTGGCAGAAGTTTGTACAAAGCACACCACTGTCGTGTGCCCACTCATTGGCATTAATGTCAATGAAAGGAGAACAAACACTGCTTCAGGGGACTACCCAACTCTGGCACTAGGAAGATCATCCTTTTTTTGTCCCTATTTACCTGTGCCTTGGCTGTGGAAAGACTGTCCAAGACTGTGGACAGAATATAAAGAGTCCAGCAAATGAAAGAGGAAATGTCCCATGCCCCAGCAGCATGGACCAGAGGCTCTGCTATTGGGAGCAAGTGCCCCTGCTTGAGACAGAGGGGACACAGCACCAGGTAACCTGTGGTTTTTCCTGCATGGCCACAGAGAGGACATGAGGAAGGGGGATGGAAAACCCACCTCTACCCTGGCAGCACAAGTATGAGAGTTGAGAGGAAGAACAACCACCACCGGAAATTCCTCCACCACGGACATTGCAAATGTGCTTTTCTACATTCCTCTGGCAGCAGAGTGCAGGCTACAGTTTGCTTTCACCTGGAGGGGCATCCAGTA